>NC_073229.2:167360000-167975000 GCF_029281585.2 Gorilla gorilla gorilla
TGTGATAGTGAGTGAGTTCTTATGAGATCTGACGAGTTTATAAGGGGCTTTTCCCCCTTCTGCTCATTCTTCTCCTCCTGCCACCATGTGAAGGAGGACATGTTTGCTTCCACTTCTGCCATGATTGTAAGTTTCTTTAGGCCAACCCAGCCATGCTAAACTATGAGTCAAGCCTTTTTCCTTTATAAATTACCCAGTCTTGAGTATGTCTTTATTAGCAGCATGAGAATGGACTAATACACTGGTGCTCAGTAAATGCTTCTTGAGTGTCAAGTGAATAATTGTATACCTAAGTGAATGACCAGAAATCATGATTCTCTCCCCAGAGCTTCCACAAGGTGGAAACATAGGAAATAGCAAAGGAAAGATGAAAAGTAGCAAGAGGTCCGGAACCTGAAGGAGTAGTAGATGTACAGAACACAGTAAAGTTTCAGAAAATTTGAATTAGAAAACAAAGTGTAAACCCTCTGTGTACTTGAAAGAGCCCTGTGATGCTGAAGAAGGTAACATTGTAGAAAGGCTGCTCGTATACAGGAAGGAGACTAGTGGGGTCAACCACAGAATAGTCAGTTCCTTTCTTAGGTAGACTTACTAAAGTGCCGTAAATCAGTTTTTGTCAGGAGACAATAAAAAATGAAATTAACCTAGAGAAAAAATACGTAGAGAGAAACCAACATGGCAGAGAAACTGGGTGGAACATTTATTAAGTCAAATCAATATGGCAAAATTGTGTCTTCTGCTATGACTTTCAAGGCCTTTTGACTAAAAATATTAACATACAGCCTTCCACATAGATAACAAAGAAGAAAAGTCTTAAATTTTTTGAACACCAAAAAGATAGAAGCCAATGTGTTTTATGAAGTTTTTTCCTCCTAATTTTTTAGGGGGCAGACAGATTTTTAACCCTATCTTTGCTTGCTTTTGGATGCTTCCCTCATCAACAAAATTTAGTAAGCATTTTGCACATATTAACTTATTTAGTTTTATCTGTGAGGTAGGCACCAGATATCCCTCTCTATATTGATGGGGAAACTGAGCCTTTGTTAAAGCTAAGTGACTTACCTAAGGTGACAGAGTGAGTGAGTGGTGAAGTATGGATTGAAACCCAGGCAGTTTGACTCAAGAGTTTACTCTCTTAGCATCCCTTCCACCACCAGACACTGGTGGGCTCTGAGATAAACCAGAAGCACACCAGATCCAGTCCTTTGCTGTGGGAGATTTATATTCTAGTAGAGGAGGCATATAATAAATAAGAATTGCATTGATGTGTATTGCGGCTTGTGCTATGAAAGAGACATGGACCACAGGATACTGAGAGTGAATTCTAGTGTGGGCTTAACCCATTTGCAGGAACCACAGAGCCCCACCACATTGCATATTTCCTACTTTATACTCTGTACCAAGAGCAAATGAATATTTAATGTGAAAATATCCCAAAAGTCCTTCATATGTGAACATTAGGTTAAGTGGAGATTGATGAGAAGGAGTCTAAACAATTTTTAAAAGTTCCAACAATTGGCCAGGTGTGGTGGCTCATGCCTGTAATCCCAGCACTTTGGGAGGCTGAGACGGGTAGATCACTCGAGGTCAGGAGTTCGAGACCAGTCTGGCCAACCTGGTGAAATCCTGTCTCTACTAAAAATGCAAAAATTAGCTGGATGTGGTGGCACACGCTTGTAAGCCCAGTTATTCGGGAGGCTGAGGCAGGGGAATTGCTTGAACCCAGGATGTGGAGGTTGCAGTGCACTGAGATCACGCCACTGCACTCCTGTGTGGGCAACAGAGCGAGACCCTGTCTCAAAAAAAAAAAATTCCAATGTAAGTTTATTTCTAAATTTTTCCTTTCCTGTGGTATCCTACTTGTTCTGAATGTCCTTTGTGTAACCCAGGGTTTCTCAGCCTCAGCATTATTGACTATTTGGGACAGGATAATTCTTGTTGGGTGGGGCCTGGGGGCTGTTCTGTGCATTGTAGAATGTTTAGCAACATCCCTGGCCTCTTCTCACCAGTAACAACCCCTCTTCCTACAATTTGTGACAGGCAAAAATGTCTCAAGACATTGCTGAATGTCCCCCAGAGAGCAAAATTGCCGTAGGTTGAAAAATGCTTGCAACCCACCAACAATTCAAATTCCACCTATTCTTGAAGACCAGTTTTAATTGCCTCATGCTTCGAGCCCATTCTTCTCTCCACCTTCTCAAAAACCCACAACCACACTATATAGACAGTGTTTAAAGCTCAGCAGATAGCATTTTCTGAAATCAGCCAACCCTTCTTTACCCCAGCCTCCCTGCAGGATGGGAAGGAGCACACAATGTGAGGAAATTAATCAGGACTTCAAGCTCCCTCTGCATCACCTGTGGTAGTACAAGATTTGTTTGGGGTTTTCTACCTCACTCTTAGAACAGGGTCTAAGGCAATGACTTCCAGACACATTTTAAGCAAGTGACTGACCAGACCATGAATTCCTGAATAGGAATTCCTGTTGGTGAAAATGTCCATTAATTTATAGTAGCACTTCATTCAGGCCTTCAAACTGAATCATAAAATGAAAACTCGGTGCCTCAGGGTGCCACACTCTTCAGGAGAGAGGTAAAACGTATGAGTGTAGAAGAGCTTCGAGTGTGGGTGTCTGTGGGCAGTGAGTCCCTTGAGTTTGGCTCCTATTCAGACCAAAACATAGGAGCCTTTTCCTCCTATCAAGTAGCAGCATGGTGGGCTGACAAACAGAAAGCAGAGTGAATTTGAAAGGCATATATGCCCAGCATAACATCTTGTCTTCTAAGACAGCAACATAAGATTTCTGACTTTAAACCAAGGCAGAGTTAATCTGCAAAGCCTGTGCTTATTGTGAGAGATATGACAGAGGGAGAAAAAAATGGAACCACAATGCAGACATCTCTGGATCAACTTCTGAAAAAGCATTGTGATCCTCAATCTTAACAAATATCAAAATGGACCCCTAAATAGCCCCTTGAATACTCTGAAGTTGTTCTTAGCGCTTGTGTTTTCTTTTTGGCAGTAAAATTACAGAGAAAGTGAAAATTGTTTTAATGTGCTAAGGATTTTGATGCAGTATCATTTAAAATATAATTGTATGTGTTTAGTTACATTGTTGCTTCATTTTATTAATCTACAAATAATTATTGTTAGCTATTAAATGGCAATCACTGTGCCAGATGCTGGATATATAAAGATAAATAAATATCCTGTTGCTGACCTCAAGGATCTTACCATCCTTGAAGTGAGAAACAGGCAAGGAAGCTGACAATCATGAAGCAGGTTTCTAAGTGCTTTGACTGCACATTGGATAGTATAATAAATGAGGGGCAGCATCTAACTCAAACATGAAGGTTGGGAGAGGAGCACAAGTGTCTGGAAAGTTCTTTCTTTTTCTTTCTTCTTCTTTTTTTTTTTGAGCTGGAGTCTTGCTCTGTCACCCAGGCTGGAGTGCAGTGGCACAATCTCAGCTCACTGCAACCTCTGCCTCCTGGGTTCAAGTGATCGTCCTCCCTCAGGCTCCCAAGTAGCTGGGATTACAGGCACCCACCACCAAGCCTAACTAATTTTTACATTTTTAGTAGAGACAGGGTTTCACCTTGTTGTCCAGGCTGGTCCCAAACTCCTGACCTCAGGTGACCCACCTGCCTCAGGCTCCCAAAGTGCTGGGATTACAGGGGTGAGCCACTATGCCTGGCCTGGGAAGTTCTTTCTGAGAAGACAACAATCTGTGAGAACAAGTTAAAAAATTAAAATTTATTAAATATAGTTGACTTGAGACTTTAATATGTCTATTTTGATAATTCTTATGGCTCTCCATATAAATAATGCAAGATGGACTATAATCAAATAGAAAGCTGGAATGCTAGAGAAACAGATCTTTCATGAGTTTCTGAATAATTGCCACAACACTGAACAAAAGTATAATAAAACATATGCTTGATTTTTCCTATTAAGAGACTTTGCCAAAGCCTAGTAAAATACTCTTGATAACTTGCCTCATAAAGTAACAGAAGGGAAATGCCTCCGTGTTTTCCTACATTTAATGCCATCAAGATATGTTACTGCCAAAACATGCAGATAGTCCTGCCTGGACTGAATTTAGGGTGACTGGTCGAGTCTGGAATGCTCATTGCTCTCAACGTGCAGCAGAAAGAGAACTGGACTTGAGATCAGAAAACCTTAATGCAAGTCACACTCTGTCATTCACTCACTGTGACATTTTACACAAGTCATTTAACCTTTCTGAACCTCAGTTACCTCTTCTGTAAGATGGAGCTTCCCAGGATGGCTATGAGGATTAAATGAAATCTAGGTTATTATTATTAGGCCTCTTTGCTAATTAGCTGTTGGGTGAGTGGATCTTGTGCAACAATACAAGGTCATACTTTAACCTAAGCACCATTGCAGAATATGTGATGAGGTAAATAGAGGTTTTCTCCCCTGTCTTCCTGCCTTCCCATGCCATCCAAATCCTCCTCATTGTGCCCAGAATTTGATCCTTATGAAACACAGATTAGTCCTATCACTTCTCAGGGAACTCTTCAGTGCCTACTCATCACTATCTGGATGAAACCCAACAGCTTGGTGCCATGGTCCCTTCTGTTCTGGGTGTGATTTTTACTCACCTTCCTCCCCCTGCACACCTATGCTGCACCAGCCTCTCCATGCCTGTTCTCTCCCTTTCCCCTCCATGTCTTGGCACCTGCTGCTCCCTCATATTGGAATAGCTGTGCTCCTGTTTCTCCCCACAAACTCCTCCCAACTGATTCTTCAGCATGCACCTCAAATTGTAAGCCTTTCCTATGTGCTTTCCATGGTGTACAAATATACCGTGGTGTGGGAAATTTCCCACCCTCAATGGCCGTTGTCCATTTACTTGTCTTTCTCCTTCATTGACCTGGGACTTCTTGGGGGCAGAGATTGGGTTCATTGCACTTCATATCCCTTTGCTTCACTCTCAGCCTGGAACATTGTAGGTGCTCAGTAGGTCTTGTTGAATTAATGAATTGATCAATCACTGACTGATTCATAATTGGCTAATATGCACACCAACTGATTAAACATAAGACAAAATAAATTGTATTTATGATGTCAGAATGCAAATTCTTCATTCTTTAAACATTTCCACTGCAAAAGTGGAAAAAGGTATGGATGAGCTGTGAATCCTGATACTCATGAGGTCACTAAATAATAGTGTTTTTTGGCAAAGACTGGTGCTAGCCTAACTCAGCATCCACTTTCTCCTTTCTCCAGAACAATAGACTCTTATTTTTATCTGGGTATGTGGCCACCAACAATAAAACAAACAAACAAAAAACAGTATTTTCCAGTGCACCTTGCAGATAGATATTGCAAACCACTAAGTTCTGGCAAATAAAATAGAAGTGGAAGTGTTTTGTGGAACTATCAAGAGGACTGTTTAATGAGAGCTGACTCATCAAGAAGGAGCCCTCCTTCACCAGTGTCTACTTTTCCTCTTTCTTCGGGCCTGAATTTGAGATATTTAGATATGGCTGCTGAGTCCCAGCAGCACTTTGGACCATGAGATGACCTAGAAGATCCTAGCACCCATGTGCTAGGATATCAAAGCAAAAAGATGCAATGGGTTGGTTCTTTGATGGCACTATTAATCCTATAGTCCCAGCCTCTAGACTTGTTTACATAAGAGAGTAATGAATGAACACTCTAAGGCAGTGGTTAG
Organism: Gorilla gorilla gorilla; assembly: GCF_029281585.2. Lineage (NCBI taxonomy): Eukaryota > Metazoa > Chordata > Mammalia > Primates > Hominidae > Gorilla > Gorilla gorilla. The sequence continues at coordinate 167,365,705 of NC_073229.2, forward strand.
TAAACCTTTTTTTGTAAAAGGCCAGAAAGTAAACATTTTAGGCTTTTTAGTCCATACAGTCTCAGACACAACTCCTCAGCTCTGCTGTCATAATTCAAAAGCAGCCACAGACAATACATAAACGAATGAGTGACTATGTTAGAATAAAATTTTAATTACAAAAACAGGTGGCTGGCTGGATTTGATTCATAGACTGTAGCCTATTGATCCCTGCTCTGAGGCACTGTGATTTTGAGTCCTTGTGATATATATAGCTAAATCTCACCCTAATGGACACATCTTATTGGTGAGATGAAACTTTTGATTTGAAGGAGAGAAACTGTCAAGACTCTTGTTTCATTTTAAAAAGGGTTTCCTTCAGTAGACTCTTTCTCCCTTAATTGATCCTTATTTTATTATACAAAGTTCTGACATTTCTGTTTCCAGACTCTTGATTATTAAGACCGGATGATCGAGGGCTTTTCTAGGTTTCTCAGTTCCATTATGTTCAGACTGGAGGATTCCAGCAGAATATAAATGGGACAGTCATCAGGTATATGGACAGGGAGGATGGAGGACAAAAGGCAAGGCCTGTAGGAACTGAATGAAGAACACCATGCTGAGAGCTCCTAAAATGTGTTTGAATTATATGACAAAACTTTCAGGCTGCCTGGATGATAGCTTACTGTACTCTGTTACCGGGGAGATTGTACAAGCTGAATTGATGTTTAGCAGCAGGACAAGAGCTACTCTTGGAGATTCTTTTCAGCAGAGACTTGACTTGTTGCTGCTAGGATGTCTTGGCTTTTCTGGTTTAACTTATCCTGTGAATGCAGAACAACATAGTACAGATCAGGAATGGCAAATTGATTTCTCCTTCCATGCAAACTCCAACTGATGGTTAGTACGTAGCTGGAACTTTGTATTGAGAGAGATTATGTGGCTGCGTCCAGGTTTTAACCAAAGTGGTCTACGCTTCCCTACAGTGTCTTCCCCAGCTGCGTGAGGACAATGAGGGGAGAGGAGGAATCTCAAACAAGTTGCCTCTCTTGATATAGACTCAAGCGACAAGGAAGCTATTAGGGCACCATCATTTAAATAATCTCTAATCTGGTTCTTCATTTTACACATGGCTGTAATATTAAGGCTGGGAAATGTAAAATAAGTCACACAGGGTTCTATGACTAGTTAGCAGCAAAACCACTGTTAGAAGTCAACAGTAGTATTCTTCATTACACAATACTTGACATATCAATTGAGAAGTTTTTATACTTTTCATTAATTTTTCATAATTTATTTCTAACATAGAATAGAACCAGCTTGTTGGTGTTCCAACAACCAAACTTCTAGAGCTCTTGTTGCTGGCATTTTACCAGCCTGATCCTTCAGACTCCATTTAATTTTGTGAGCCCCAGTCGCCTTCCAATCATTGTGTTTTTTTGTTGTTGTGTTAATGATGTTCAGGGTCAGTTTCTATAGCCTACAATCAAAAACTTGGATTGATATGATGGTTGCATAATATTCCAAAGAGTACAGTCATTAAATTGTGATTATAAATTATTGAGGGATGGAAGTCTGCCTTAGTACACCCCACTCATGGTAAGATATTCAATTATCATTTGTTGAATTGAATTGAAATTTCTCACCTATTCTAAATATGTGTTCTTTTAAACACTATTTAACAAACGTCTTTATGGTTATATCTTTCCACATTGTTTTTTTTGAGACAGAGTCTCGCTCTATCGCCCAGGCTGGAGTGGAGTGGTGTGATCTCTGCTCCCTGCAGCCTCCACCTCCCAGGTCCAATCAATTCTCTTCCCTTAGCCTCCCAGGTAGCTGGGATTACAGGCACCTGCCACCACATGTGGCTAAGTTTTGTATTTTTAGTAGAGACAGGGTCTCACCATGTTGGCCAGGCTCATCTGGAACTTCTCATCTCAAGTGATCTGCCCACCTTGGCCTCCCAAAGTGCGGGGATTACAGGCGTGAGCCACCACACCTGACCACTTTCCACATAGTTTTGATTACTTAGGATAAATTCTCAAGGGTGAGATTACTGATCACATGGTAGGATAATGTTTATGGCTCAATATGTATTACCAACCTGCTTTCCAGAAGGGCTATATTGATTTACAATGCCCCATGCCATGCTTGAGATCACCAGTTTCCCTATAACCCTGTCAGCACTCATGCAATAGAAGGAAGTACAACAGCTCATTGTTATTTTAGTGTGAATGTTTTCTCATTTGCGTGTTGCTAATTGCATCGTCTCATTTGTGAATTCACTTACTTGTCTTTTGCAACCTAAATGAACTCCATAAAGAATGAAGATATTAACTTATACTGACTGTTAATATTGTCCTCACTTGGGGTTTGTTCTTCTATTTAGTTGTGGGATATTTGGGGAACATCTTTACTCTCCTTTGAAGAGAATCCTGTTTAACTTCTTCCAAAACCTTGAACTCTGAAAATTTCCAACCTTGTGAAAATGCTTGGGTCACCTGCCCTAGCTGCCAGCATTAATTAACCAAAGGAAGGCATCTTACCCACTACTGTCAGCTAATCTGGGAAACACTTTAGATACCTTTCCCTACATGCCAGGATCGCTTTCCGTGGTCAAAAATAGAATAAAATATCATATGTTTCCCATCGTTGCTGTTCTTTTCCAAATAGGAAATTCGTTGCTATTTAAGCCAAATCTCCAGCCCAACTTGCTGTCCCTGAAGCAAGGGTTTGACATATCCCTTTACAAATCTTTACAGATTTCTTGCTTCCACTAAACCAGCTTCTAATGGTTTAAAGTATCCAGGTGGTATCCTCCACCACAAAAACTTGAGTGTAGATAGAACATAAACCATTCTTATGATCTAAGATGGCGATTCTTAAAAATGGGCGTCACAGCACAAAGGAAGCCCTTGGCAAAAAGGTAAAAATGAAGGACCCTTCATTCATTCTTAACATTTTGAAAATTGTGTCTTTTATTATCTTCCTGAACCTCTGCTACTTTCTGACCCCTGATTCCATAGTTTTCTCTTTAACCAATTTTCAGCTTTAGTTTTCCCTCAGGTAACACAGAGCAATTCAACATTTTTATAATCCTTTCAGAAACTGTTGCTTTAATCCTCTTCCCTCAAACCTCACTCCTAGACCCTAGCTGAAACATCTTTTGGTTCTGAGGAAACCTCTGTGAACTGAAAATATACTGAAAACTGGTCCTGTATTCGTTGTTCAAAATTAATTAACTAGAAGAGTTACTTTCCAAAATAGCAGAACTCATTAGAGCATCAGAACTCAAATACACACTTATATGAAAGGGAACACATACTGGTTGACATAGAGCTGAAGAGAAGCAAATGCCGTATCAGTAAAGATCAGAATAAGTGTTCTAATGTAATAAAGCAGATGGGAAACATTAAATCAGAAGTCAAGAGATGGACCCTAGCCCCAGGTTGCTGCTAATTAGCTAATGACCTTCAGGCTCAGTTTGAGGCTCAGGTTCCTTATCTATAAAACTGCAGTCAGGCCAGGTGTGGTGGTGCATGCCTGTGGTCCCAGCTACTTGGGAGGCTGAGGTGGGAGGATCACTTGAGCCCAAGAGGTCGAGGCTGCCGTGATCTATGATTGTGCCATTGCACTCTTGCCCGGGTGACAGATTGAGCTCCTATCTCTAAAAACAAAACAAAACAAAACTGGAGTCAATTGGTGATTTTCAAGCCTTGGAGTTGTTTTTAGCAATGCAACTCAGTTTTCAAGTGAAAAATATAACAAAAGAACAGATGCCTGTAGAACTCCTCTGATTGGAATAAGGGCCAGTGGCCTAGAATCCCACCCTCTTAACTCTCTCTTCCACTACTCAGGGCTTCAAGAAAGCCTCAGATTATTCATTATCACGACTGTTGACACATGAACAGGCCCACTTTTTTTCCTGTTCTAAAATTCTCTACTCTCCCATGGTTAAAATATAGATTATGCTTTTAGATTGAGTAGGTTAGATTAGCAGAGTAGCATGGAAAACTTGTCCCTGTGCCCAGGCCTGGGCATTTTGGGGTGTCACCAGACAGGGAAGCCGTGACCTCTGTCTGCCTTCACTACACAACGGCATTGCTATGTCATGGAGTTTTCAGAATGTGAGTAATGACCCAGCTGTTCTTTTTGCCAGGTGCTTCCTTTGTCCTGTGAACTGTGCTGCAGATCCTCCCACCTTACCTCGAATTCTCACCACCAACCTCATCTTGAGCTGCTCATGCCAGCCCACTTGGGACACACCAATCTAGCTTAGGGGGCAGGGGGCAGGTCACAGGACCTTTGCTGCTTCCTCTGCTGGAGCTTGTCAAAGCTGGCCCCTTCTCTTATTTCAGGTTCCAGCTTTTATGTCACCTTCTGAGAGAAGTCTTCTTTGACCATTCTAACTAAAGATACCCTGGACGTCCTGTTTTATTGAATTCATAACATTTATTACTATGTACATATGTATTTAGTCAGTTTGTTATATTTATGTTTACTTGAATCCCTCTACACGCACTGAAATGTGAACCCATAGAGAAGAGAGATCTTATCTGCCTTGTCCCTCCCCCAGCATCCAGAAAAGTGCCTGGTCCAGAGTAGATGCTTTGTGAGTAACTTGTGAATGAAAGAATGAACACGAGACATTGTTATTATAATCTCTATCATACAGATGCAGAAACCGAGACTCAGAGTGGTTTAATTGCCAACTCTGAAGCTTCATCACTGGTAAGCAACTGATTCTAGATTCAAACTCAAGTTTGACCTAAGAGCAAATCTTGACTCTGCTATTTGGCCTCTCTAAGTGGAACCATTTTCAACTGTCATCAATGTTTACATCTACCTGAGAGGATGCTAATAAGATAATGATTACAATGACAGTGAAAATTGTGATACCAATAACTGCTTACACTTCGAGTGTTTATTGGGCCTCTCCTTGATCACATGCAGAGCACACACCACCTCAGCTGGCAGCACATTTATTACTGGTTACCTCTAATTTTTTAAAAGTTCTTTCTTATCTTGAGCCAAAATCTACCACTATGCATCTTTCACCCACTGATCTCAGTTTATCCCTCTATAACAAACACAGTGAATCTCTTCTAGCTGCCAAGTAGAGAAAGTAGGTGGCCAAAGAATGGACTTGGGGTCTGGATATCACTAGTTGTTGTTGTTGTTGTTGTTGTTGTTGTTGTTTAACCAATTTGCAAATACCTAGTAAGTCAAGCATTCCCAGGTGGGTAATTTACAAGACAATTTACCTGCCATGGGTGCTTTAATGAGTATTATTATTGTAGTTTCATCTTAATTAATAGTGATATTCTTTTTCTTAGCTAGTAGATAAGCACACTCTTATTAAGGAAATTGGGTTGTCACCACTTGCTTTGAGTAATTCATTTTGTCTATGCAAGCTGTCTTCATACGAAAAAGGTTTTCATACTATATCCATTCCCCCCTCCAACTTGAATGTGATAAGGATTGATGAGGAGGAACCAGGTAAAACCTCTGAGCTCCTTAAAACCAAGGCCCAATACAAACGTGTTCAATTTTGTGGTCTCTGGCTTCAACTTTTGGCTTTTGAGAGCATTTTAGTCCAAACTACACTGTGGTCTCTGTGGTCTTTGCTGGTGGCAACTGGGGATCTTTTATGGCTCATAACTTTTATCTAGGTCCAGATTTTCTGTTCTGTTCCACACAAAGAAATAGAGAAAAATATGATAACAGCAGCTAATATTTAGTATGTACTGTGAGCCAAGAATTGTTCTAAATCTTTTACTTGGATTATTGCATTTAATAGCTATATTATATTCTGGGAAAATAGCATAGGCCCTCTTTTCTTGTAATGCATTTCATGCATTTTCTTCATTTCATCCTTAATTTCAATTTCCTACTTTATGATATTCTATCTTCCTCAGTGATATGACTGATTCAATGCAATAATTCATGTAACGTGCTTACAGCAGTGCCTCGGAGAGACTTAGCACTCAAGAAATCCTAGCTGTTGTGATTACCGTATTTCTTTCTTGATGCTGAACAGATCAGTATTTTTGGATCTAGATTCACAGTGGAGCATGCAGTTTTCTGGCTTAAATCAACACACTGTACTACAGTCGACAGGATGATAAGGTAGAAATAGCGACATGCTGCAGGGCAAGAGATCTGGGGTCAGGCTTTAGCTCTGCACTTTAATAGGCTGTGAACACCCCAGCAGTTCCTCGACTCCTGAGAGCTTTGATTCCTCATTTATACATGAGATATATGAACCTGGTGATCTCTGAGATCCCTTACCTCATGTGAACCTTCCTTGACAGAATGTGAATTTCACCATAATGAGGATTATCTTTCTGTAGTCTCAGCTCACGTAGTACGTTAAAGAGACCCCAAAGCACCATAGTGGAAGATTCTTCAGGAAATGCTTGGTTAGTAAGGAACATCAGGAAAGGACCCTCCAGGACTCCCTTCTGTCTGTTCCCCCATAGCACTCACTAGTAGGTGAAGCCATCAGTAACTAATGGGGTTAGGAATTATCAGGAATGGCAGTGTGAAATGCACCATTGGTAGTATCTGTTTTTTGTTGTTGTTGTTGTTGTTGTTGTTGTTTTATGTCAGTTCGTTCTGATTCTTATTGCAAGGGAAGTAGTGTGGCGTGATAAGAAAAGTGCTGGCCCCAGAGTCCAGAGCCTGTGAATTTCATTTCAGCTCTGCCACTGTCTGGTTTTCTAGCAAATGACACTGACCTTCCCTGGGCCTTAGTTTTCGCAGTTGACAAACTAGAGGATTGCTAAAAATTTCTTGCAGTTTAAAAACTCTCTGCTACCAATTTCTTTATATAAGGACAATACTCATATGAAATCCTATTGACAGAAAAGCATTTTGTCTCCCCTTTCTCCTTTTTTTGCCAAGTGTAATGAGAGTTGGTGTGGAAAAATATATTCTCCTGTGAAAAGGTTCATTCAGCCTTTTCTTAATAGATCAAGTGGTTGGTATTTCGGCTGGCTTCTGAAATACATTACAAATCACAATCTGGAAAAAGTTCCAAAGCAGCTCCAAGCCTTCCTGCTGAATTTGGATACATCTTTAAGTCTTACTCTGCAGCTCATCCTTAACAACTGACAAAATATTTACTTTGCTCAGTACAGAAAAGGGTAACATTTTCCAAAATATTAAACTAGGTTGGATTCAGAACACAGACAATGAGGCAAAAAGCTGGACCTCTGTTCGAAGCAGTGTCATTGAATCATTTTCCAGTGCCATGAGAAACAGCCTTGGTGGATGTTTGTGCTCCACAGTAATTCTGAAAAAGGCAGAAGCCAGCCAGCCTCTGTCTAGCAGACCCACTGGTGTGCTGAGCAGTGATTCTCAAAGTGTAGTCCCTGTGCCAGCAGCATCAGCATCTACTGGCAACTGGTTAGAGATGCAGATTCTCACAATCCATCCCAGACCTACAAAATCAGAACGTTCCAAAATGTGGCCTCCCAATCTGTGCTGTAACGAGTCCTCCACGTAAACAAGGAAAGTTTGTTTCCTTGTTTCCTGGTACTGAGGAAAGTTTGCAAACCATTGGTTTAGGCCTGTGAAGGCTACAGGTGTTTATTACCTTGCAATTGGAAGTTTGAAACAAGGACAAGACTAGTAACTCAAGTTTTTGTTAATGAATTAATTTTTTTTCAAATGTAAATAATTTGAAATTTGGGGGTGTTGCTTTTTGAAATGCTGTCCCCTCTAAGTCTTTGTCCCTCTCTTCGCATCTCCCTCCCCAGCCCCACTTCATGCTTAGGCAACAGGCTCTGAATTATATTTGTCTGTTTTTAAGACAGTGAAAATGCACTGCAATTTGGTTTAATGTACTTGAATGTAGCTAGTAATTTTGATAAAAATTTAATTGCATTTTTTTAAAAAGACTCTCACTTGAAGTTCCTCTTATGATGAAAAGGTGGACAAAAATTGAATAACTACAATTTATAATGTTCTGTTCTATCAATGAGCCTTCTTTTTAACAGAATAACTATTTTTTATAAATAAATTGTGATTTATTTTAAATTAAATTACTGGAAATCAGTCTAGTCACCAGCTTTAATTAAGAAATAGACTACCATCATAAGGGCTGTAGTGTTGCCATTAAAATTGCAAATAATTTTTAGGGGAAATTATGATAGCCCTCATAAGACCTCCTCCTCCTCCCGAACGTCTCCTGCCTGCCCTGCCTCCTCTATGTTACCTGCCTGGCCACTGCAGGAATCTGAGCTGTGACCTTTGTCCTGCAGTCTCATGCTTGGTGATGTCATCTGGTCCCAGGGTTTCAACTCCTGCATCTGTTGATTTGGAAGGCACACAAATCTGTAACTAGAGGGTGATTTCGCTCTTAAGTTGTAGCCAATGTCACCAACTGCTTCAATGTCTTTCCAGCGCCTTAAGACCACACATCCAAACCGGAACTCCTCATCTTTTACCCTCCCTTTCCTTTTCCTAACATCCCTATTTCCTTTAATGGGCATTTCCCACCCATGACCTGCCATTAAGTTGAGGGCAGGAAACCAGGAATAGTAGGAGGTTCTGGGGTTTGGAACTATGTAGGTCTGGATTCAAATCCAGGTTGGCCACCTCTTGGTCAAGTGCCATTAGGCAACTCACTTCTCAGATCTTCAGCTTCTTCATGTGTAAACAGAGAATTGTTTGGAGAAATAAGAGAAGAAAAGTATATTAAAATTTGGTTGTGTAATGTATTATGCAAACCAGAGCATATTGACAGTGAATGTGGCTATTGTTAATAATTATTCCATGACCCTCCAAAAAAGACAAAATCTTAAGCTGCACCAAGCAAAACAGGATGTGTGTTCATTCTACATGTTTAGTGCTATGAGTAATGTAGTAGGTCCTCAATAAATACATGTTCCCTTTCCCTTCCTTCCTGTTATAACAATGTTTGTCTTCAGTATTTTCTGAATCTGCCTGTGGTTTCCATCCCTCCTACCCCTACAGCTGTCCTCAGTCCCTGACATTAAGACCATTGTAATGTTCTCCCAACCAGGTTCCTTGCCTTCCATTTTTCCCCTCTAATAGATTCCATGTACATTTGCCAGATTAATCTTCTGAAACCACATCTCTTAAACCATTCTCTGCCTCAAGACCCCTTAATGAGTGTCCATTGCCCACTTAATAAAGTTAAAACTCTACAGCATGGTATTTAAAAGTCTTCCTGCTTGGAGTCTAGTAGCTTTCCTCAGACTTAATTCCAAGCACTGTCCTTTGTCTATACCAGGTTCTTGGCAAACTCTACCATTTCCCAACAGCCTTGCCTTCCCTGATTGCTGGAGTCTTCCCTCCTGTCTCTGCCTGTTCAAATCCACTGTCCTTTCTGCTGAAGTGTGGCCTCTTCCAGAAAGGCTTCCCTTGTCTGCCCAGTGAGAAGCTCTCCCCCACCCTAAATTATCTTAACAATGTTTTATTAATATCCCTCTCTTTTTTATATTGTAGTTAATCAGGTTCATGTCTTAGACGTCCCACAAGGAAGGGGAATGGGAGGCAGTTCAAGCCTCTTTGCCTCAGATAATTCACACATGAGAGGAATTCAGAAAATGCTTGTTGAACAATGAATAAATGACTGACTGAAAGTCATTTTTGCCTTCAATAATTAAATACTGCCATTGCTTTCTCTTTAAGTAAGCAAAACTTCGTAAAACATAAGGCAGGTATTCTTATTTATTTTGCTTCTTTTAAGAACTAGGAGATTGAAGTCTTTACTATTATAGACAGTAAAGATTCTAAAACTACAGATGACTTTTTCCTGCATCTTCATGTTGATGTTATTAGCTTTATTTGCCTAAAAGAAGCAGCTTATTTAATAATTAGAAAAAAAACCCTGTAGCTCCAAGAAGCGAATTTTACATATCATAAAGTAAAAGTCAGAACCTGCTTACAACTCAGGTATTGGAAAACACAATTTGTCTCATTGACTGCCTGTCCCCAAACTCCAAACTGTATGGGGCAACTTTGTCTTGCTTTTCCCTTGTTTCTGTTTCAATTTCAGAGGCAAATTTGTATATATTTTAATGTAATATGGCTCTACTCTCTCTTTTGGCATATTTGTTTTTATAATTGTTTTATAGTCAATAACACATACATTTTTTTTTAAATAGCACATCTGTGACTAAGGGAATAGGTTTTAGCAAATTTAAAAAAAAAATTGCTCCAGATTTCTTTAAGAGAAAGCTGCTCATTTGCAAAGAGATCATTTGTAATTGCCGGTGAATCTTGTGTAATGATGATAGAGAAAACCAGTCATCGTTGTTCTCTGACTTCTGTTTCAACATTTATCCACTTGTTTGTCTTACAAAAGTGCTCAGGTATAATGACAAGAGTCACAACTGTTCAGGCTTGCCTTAAAATGGCAGTTACACATTCCATTCTTCTTAACTATATATATATATATATTTTTTTTTGAGATGGAGTCTCACTCTGTCACCAGGCTGGAGTGCAGTGGGATGATCTCGGCTCACTGCAACTTCTGCCTCCAGGGTTCAAGCAATTGTCCTGTGTCAGCCTCCAAGTAGCTGCGACTACAGGCGTGCCCCACCATGCCCAGCTAATTTTTGTATTTTTTTTTTTTTTAGTAGAGATGGGGTTTCACCATGTTGGCCAGGATGGTCTTGATCTCTTGACCTCGTGATCCACCCTCCTTGGCCTCCCAAAGTGCTGGGATTACAGGCCTGAGCCACCACACCCGTCCTCTTCTTAACTTTTTAATTCAAGAGATCTTTTTCTTTGCATTATGTAATTCCCCAAATAATTCTGTTAGCTGCTGCATATATTTTTACCAGACTTTCATCTCAGTGTGTGTTTTTGGAAGTGAAAATATAGGCAGTTAATTTTTATTGAATTTAAAATAGGTAGGCCTCAGAATTAGCATAATTTTGTGAAAATTGTGTAGAATCTACTTAGGTGGCCATTAAAAATGAATGGAGTTAGCAAGGGGTAGCTAATTCCCATCCTCTCTCAGGGAACTCTGGGATATCAAGGCAGGCCACCAAATATCTTATTTTTATAAAGAACCTAGTGCCCTAAAGCAAGCTTGTCCAACCTGTGGCCCGCAGCCGACATGCAGCCCAGGACAGCTTTGAATGCTGCCCAACACAAATTTATAAACTTTCTTAAAACATTGAGTTTTTGTCATTTTTTTTTTTTTTTTTTTTAGTTCATCAGCTATCGTTAGTGTTTAGTATAGTTTATGTGTGACCCAAGACAATTCTTCTTCTTCCAATGTGGCCCAGAGAAGCCAAAAGATTGGACACCCATGTCCTAAAGAAGATAATTCACTGTCTGAACTTCTATCATCAAATTAAGTCTCTTGAACAAAGGTAAAAGACTTCTTGGAAGTCAGAAGGTTGTCCCAGAAAGCAAGAATTTTACCTGTAGCCAGTCAGTCACCCTGTCAACAAATGCTTAGTTATGTCCTGGGCCCTGGACAAAGTGTTGAGAATAGGGTTGGAAACAGCCCAGCAGGGTCCTGCGTGGAGTATGCTGTCTGGTGGAGAGGAGCCATTACAGCTGCCCCGTGCCCCTGCCCCATGCCCCTCCTTCATCCCCATTTGGCCCTATTGGCATCAGAGGAAGACTTCAGAAAGCACTAATGAGAGATAATCTTTAAGTGTCCTCCAGCCTGGGGCCTGGAAAATTCTAAATTCTTGGATCTAAGAGATTGTAAAATTGAAAAAACAAAAGCACAAAAACAGGCTTTTAGGGCCTAAAATATTCCAATAACCTTGCAGAGTCTTATCCTCCAAATGTAGGCCAAAAGAGCTTGATCTCTTTGGGGTAATTTTTTTTTCAACATGGAAAGCCCTGACTGATATTTTAGGGTTCTTTCAACAGGGTTCTTTTGATGCAAAAATGAAGATTTAGTGGCCATAGGGGTTGGGTCTTGGAGGACCTAGGGGTGGGCTGGCAGCATCTACTATCAGGGTGCACATGCACAGGGACCCAGGACAGGCCAGGAGGAGCTGGGGCCACCGAAGGGCCGAGCTGCAGGAAGAATGGAAGAGCATGGGTTGTCACCTCATGGTCCTTAATGTGACTCAGCAGTTCCCCCAGAGCTTGCTGCATTCCTCTTTATCTGTTAGGTATCTATTATCTACCTCCCTTAACCTCCTCTCTTTCTATTTTATCTTTCTCTGTAGTGAGTTCAAACACTTTAAAGCCTGAAACTCTTTCTTCAAGTAACATCTTATATTTAAAGCTGATAAAAACTGAACTGCAAAGTGGCAGTAGGCTCAGCCCCTCCCACTCGGACCTCCCCTCATCCCTGCACCAGTCCCTGTGTTACCTCCAAAAGAACCCCAAAAGCAGCTTGGAATATGCTTTGAAAAATCTCTGCCCTGCCCTCTTAGATTTGGTTCTCTCATAGTTTACTGTTCTCCGTGACCTACAATGACCACTTTAGGCCCCCAAGGGGCTGTATTTTGGTTTTTTCGCATCAGGCCTCTTTACATACAGACTGGACTATTCTTGAATGAAGCGCCCACCTCTGACCAGTCAGTTGTGGCCAAGGCGAGGATGGAGTTAAGTTATACAAAATGTGGCTAGGTAAGGCTACCTCTACAGCCGGGACTGAGAAAGACGGTGGCCCTCTGCAGGACTGTGTGTGGGACAGGCACCATGACTGCCATGTGTGGGTGGAGCAAGTGTCCCAACACCAAAACTAGGAGAGTCTACAGGCAGGCAACAGCATCAAACAGCCGCAGACCCACATAAGGGAGAGAACAGCTGAGGAGCAGGAAAGAGGATTTGAGTCGCCATTAGAGGGTGGGACCACATTTACTTGGACAAACGAGAGGGACTCAGAGGGCTTCGACTCTGGGACTATTGAAAGCTCAAAACCAAATGAAGAAAAGATTGTCACAAAAGTGATGAATTGGCCCCAAGATGGGTGTGGTCTGGGGAACAGGGAAAATAAAAGTAACCTTCATCTGCTCCTTTGTGTAGGTGTGGAGCTCGCTTTTAAAAAATGTGTTCTTTTCATTTCCAAGATGTCAAGTATAAAACGCCAACTCACTTTAAATTTAAGAGTTCAATTCTTATTCTCTTAAAAGGCAAAGGTTGCTTTTGTGGCCACATGAGACACTGCTTTGAAGGATGCCTGGCTAAGATCTTTTTGGCAGTGCCGGATCATGCCATTGCCATGATAGAAACCCAGATTTGGGGCCAGTGGGAGGAACTGTGACTCTCCAAGCCAAAGGAGGCAGAATATGGCCCTAAGTGGGCCCTGTACTTCAGTAGGGGCAAGGCCTGACTCCAGGAGTACCCTTGGACTTGGCCTTAAGGCAATGTGAAGACAGCAGCTCTGTTTCTTGCAATTTGAACAAAGCACATGAAACAATTTGTACTTACTACTCATATATGAAGACCTTTGCCTCCAAAATGGAATTAGTTTGGAGACTTAAGTTATAATTCTGGCTTTGACACTACCTTAGTGTGTAATTGTATTCCACTTTTTTAACCTTTTAGTTTCTTTTTTGGTGAAAGACATATTCACTTCTAATATATCCCAAATTGGGAATCCCAGCAAAGCATTCCTACAACCTGTTGTCCGTTCCCTTCTACCCTCTCTGGAGTTCTATCACAAACAGATAGGTGCAGCTTGTTGGGAAAAGTATATATTTTATCATGTATTGGACATTTTCACATTTGCAATTTAATGCTTTCCAACTCACCAGAACATGTAGACCATCATTAATGCTACCACACCCTCATTTACCAGGAGACTGCTATGATGTCATTGCTTGTGTCTCAAATGAGTTAAACCACCATGACAGTGACAACTCATCATTCTTCTTTCAGCAGATAATACCATCCCCACAGACCACACTCCACAGAAAAAGATGACCAAGGCAATGCCCTTTAGTTGTTTTTTTCTTAATCCTTTTGTAATAATTTCATTCTTAATGCCTCTCGTTTCTGGACTCTCAGAAAAAAAAAAAAAAAAAAAAGGATCTTTGACCAGAGTCAAGGAGGAAATCTGTGGGTTTCTGTGGTACTATTTCATATGCAACCTGTCCCATTTACAAGGCTTCATCATTCAGTGAGAGAAAATGACATTACATCAGATTCGATGGGACATTTCATGGTCTTAGTGTCTTATTTTAAAAGTAATTAAAAATGTGATCCTGAGCTCATAGAACTTTCCTAACTTATAATTGACTAGCGCTAATATCTCATCTTCTTTCCATTTACCCTCAAACGTGGAGATTGGCTTCTATAAGTCTAAAATAGCAACCTGATTAGGTTTAAAATCTAATTAAATTCTAACCTGTGAAAGTTTAAGATCCTTTAATGGTTTGCTAATGTCCCTAGCAGTTTCCCAATGGAAGGTATGATATTGCTATTGATACATGAAATGATTTTAGGGGCATAGTGGGGAATGATTTTACTACTTATACAAACTTATACTTATTTTACTATGTGTTAGTAAAAATTTAAATACATATTAAAGTAAAACTATAACATGTAAGATAGTTAAGTTATAACATACTATCTTATATGTTATAGTTTATATTATTATAGCTTATATATTATCATATTAGTATAATATATTATAATTTAAAAATACTGATTACCTGTTAAATGATAATATTTAGTGTTTGTTGAATTAAACAAGATATACTATTAAAGTTAACTTCACACTTTTCTTTTTTACACTCTTTTTTCTTTTATAATAATCATATTAGTATAATCATATTACAACTATAATGATTAATATTAGTATAATATTAACTGTTATGTATTAAGAATATCCTATGCATTAATAAGACAAATATATCATTATATTTTTGCATTTTAATAATAATATATATGTATCAAACCGTGGATATTATTACTTAGATGGTCAGTAAAATTAGTGAGTCAAGCTAGAATTCATTTTCAAAATACTAAGCAAATAATAGCATAAGTTGTTCTTAGATATAGGAAAGCTCACGAAGACAGTAAGAGAATAACTAAAATTTGAGAAATATTAATCGACAGAGGAAAGTCTGACTCCTCAACTTGTCTCCAGTTTTACACCTTGCCCCTCTTTATTTCAGCCTTTCAGAACCATTTGTTGCTCCTTAAATGTACAATTAACTTTCACACCTCCCATTCTTGAATTAAAATGTTGGCTTAATCACATCACATATGGATGACCTTGGGAAAGTCAGTTACACTCTTTGGCTTTAGTTTCCTCATCTAACAAATAGGCATAAAAATAAATGAACCGCCACCCAGCAAAACTTTCTTAAAGTTACTGGATATCATATAGTATTGTGTAAACTGTAGTAAATTATACAGATACAAGAGATTATAATACTTTATCTTAACATCTCTCATAGTGCATAGCAAGTGTTCATTACATAGGTGTTAGAGAATAAATGAATGCATACCACTGATGTTCAGGTTTGAAATGGCATTTATTTCATTAAGCAAGCATTCACAGAATGGAAATACCTAATGCCAAAATAGTGGAGGAAGGATTTTTTCCTTCAAGATAGTGAAGGAGACTAACACCTAAAGAGGTAATTACAAATAAGGTATTATGCTAATTTTTAAAATAGACATAAGATGAGGCGCATTGACTTAGCTGGGAAAGCTTCCCAGAAGAGATGATACTGAAGCTGCATCTTACAAGATGGGGAGGAGCTATCTCATGAACAGAGTGAAAAAGGGCTCTCTTGGCTGAGGGAGCATGGGCATAGCTATAGACCAGTAACGTCCAGCAGAAATATAATGCAAGCCACAAATGCAATGCAAACCAGATTAAACAGAAGTTCAAAGAAAGTGTGAAGTTAGCTGTAATAGTATATCTTATTTAATTCAACAAATACTAAATGTTACCATCTAACAGATAGCCAGTATTTTAAAATTATAAAGATATTTTACATGCTTTATTTTGTGCTCAAATAAATCTTCAAAATCTGGCATTTACACTTACAGCACATGTCAGTTTAGGCTAATCATATTTCAAGGGCTTAATAGCTACATGCATGTTGTAGCTACTGTGTTTGACAGCATACGTATAGATGATGGAGGAAAAGCCCAGAATACTAAATAAACCATGAGTTCTTTGATATGCCTCTGGCACAGATTCTAGGTGGAGACTGGTGGAAGATGAAAGGGAAATGTAGTCAGATATCAGAGCATGAAGGCCTTAGATACCAAGTCAGGGGGTCTCTCCATTTAATCATAAAGGCATTGTGGAGCCTTTGCCACCTTTGAAAGATTTTATATAGATCAGATTTGAGGTTTTGAAAGATTCCTCTGGCAAATGTGTGAAGGATCAATTGTGGGGGCCACAGTGCAAAGAAAGTTGGAGGTATTTCTCAATCTGTTCTGTTTCTCTGTGTTTAATGGAATTTTCATATAAACCCCAGCAATTAGTAGACAGGCAGCCCTTCTGAATTAGCAGTGTTTCCTGAGTTTTTATTCTACTCCAGAACTTCATGAGAATTAAGGGTATGGTGGAAGCGGAGCTAAGAATATCAGGTGTTAAGAGAGAAAGTCTGGCATGTGGACACCCTGAGGCTCAGGCGGAGCAGCCCGTGAAGTGCGGTTCTTAGTCAAATAGACTCTGCCCTCCACCAAACCATGGTGCACAGGCAGTACACCATCACCAAATGCATGTGTGCAGGCCAGCTGTCCCTGATTGTAAGGTATACATCAAAGGGAACTATCCACCATCCCCCAAACACCTTCTTTGCCAAGATGCTTCTTACCCCTAAACTCTAGATAATAATCCTTCCTTTGAGGTAAAAATTGATTTTTCTAGCCCATCTTTTCTAAAGAGGCAAATGTCTTGAGTAGGTTACATGTTTTTATCACCATAACCTGCTAATAACTGAGCTATTTGCTTCCCTTTCCCTTTATGGCAGAATACAAGCTTCCCAAATTCATTTTTCTCCCCAAAATTGCCTACTTCACAGGGTCCTTTCTTCTTCCTTTTATTTTGCCTTTCTGCCAGTTTTGCTCCATGGCACCATATTAGCTCCATTGGCCTATAATCCAAAATTCTGCCTATCAGTACATGTTTATGTGTGGAAGGTGGTGCAAATGGACATAGACACTTAAAGCGATGTCCTTTCAGAGTCACACTGGCCATGCCTCCTGTTTCTTCTGTTCTGGGAGCTCCCAGGCCTATGCTAGTCCCCCTGAGCCAAATAATGACAACTGGCATGTGCATGAAGCAGTCAGCAAGCTTGGAGGCCACCACCAGAGGGAGGTATTGCCCTCTCTGGTGGAGTTGATATCCATGAGTCTCACTTCTGGACCCCTGGGGTCTGCCCCCACTCCAGGCACCACCCAACCCTCTTGTCCCAGATGTCCAGAAAGGGGTTGAAGCATGAGGGGATTCTTATGGCCATCACCTTGGGGGCACGGACCATCAGGGTGGCTCTGCCTCGCACTGCAGACATTTTTTAAATCTGAAATTTAAAACCCAAATTTTTTAATCTAAAATTTTTTACATTTTAAAACCAAGTCCTGAGATTATATGACCTTGGGTGATTATTTTGCTCAAATTAGAACCCAGGAAATTTGGAAGTATTTGGTGGTTTGACAAGATAAAGAAGAAGGGGGAAAATGAACCCTGCTTATGTATTGTTAAAAGGCAAACCATAGACAAGTTAAATTTAACAGACTTTGATTGAGTAAAGAATGATTTGTTAACCAGAGAGCCCCCAAACCAGAGTAGGTTCAGAGAGACTCTGGCCCTGCCACGTGGTCAAAGAAGATTTATGGACCAAAAAAAAAAAGAAAAGAAAAGAAAAGAAAAAGAAAGCTGATGTGTAGAAAACAGAAGTGAGGTATAGAAATAGCCAGATTGGTTACACTTTAGCATTCATCTTATTTGAATGTGGTTTGAATAGTTGGCCACGTTTGATTGGCCTAAACTCAGTGATTGGTAGAAGAGTAGGTTACAATCTGTTTACACATTCAGTTAGGTTACAGTTGACTATGTGCAGAAAACTCTTTAGGCTGAATTTCAAGTATGTAAGCAGTAGCTTCAGGCTAAACTTAATTTAACAGTATGAATGGGGAACTGCCTTCACTTTGCTGTGCCACATGTAAATAATTGTTATTTTTTTCTCTAGCGTGTACATAGTTTGCCAAGTTAGTAAATTATTAGAAAGTCTTTTTTTCTTTCTTTTAAAAAAAGAACCTGTACTTTGGGTGAGATGTCGCTGGGAAGCCTGCTCCGTTGCCTCTCTGGCATCTGTCCGTGGTGCTTGAACGGCAGGCAATGATACTCTGAAAACTACAAAGACCCCCCTAAACACACCTCTGCCCATCTTGGTCGGGGGTTGGTGGTCGGCGGGGGGACTATGTTGCTGTGAGGAGAGGAAGACTTGGACTTTGACGGTTTTTCCCACTGTTAAGTAAAACCTTAGGCAATTAGCCTTTTCAAAGGTAAAAGGTTTCTTTTTATAATCTCTTGTCACACAAACACACACACACTCATAAAAGAAGAAAAAGTAATGTTGCTCAGAAAAATTGCAACAATGAGATTGACTCCTGTTGCTTTTGTCAATTGCCTTCTTTCAGAAATAGATTAGAGTGATGAGTGAGAATGCCATGAATATCCTAAGGGAGTTCCCCAAAGAAAAGAGAAAATCCTTCAGAGTTCCCCCACCTGGTTGGGAGCATCAAATGTCTTTCAGGAGCTTTGCTTCAAAACAGAAGAAAACATTGATTGAGAGCTGACTAGGAATTGTCTTTCTTTGGGAAAAAAAATAGTTTAGTTATTGGAGAAATAAGTAGGAAGGGGAAAAAAGTACCCATCCATCCAGTGTTGTCTCGCTGGGGCTTCTTTTTTTTTAACTGAGATTTTCAAGTGTTCTTTCTGGAATCGGGTGAGTGAGGATTCCTCACACAGATGCTGATTAGGATATTTCTGTCAGAAAAGAATGGATCAGAATTAGACTCAGGAACCTAAACCAACACCATTGATAATAAGATGGAACAAAAATGCTTGGACCTTTAATTTAGAAAGTGGCCTTTCATGACTCATGGTGGATATCCCATGATACATAACATGAGCAAACGCTACTTGGGAGATGAGGATGAAATGAACTCCAATCAGATTGTCTTGGAATGTGGCAAAGGGATTATTGCCTCTGAGTTAAATGCACTTCCCTTCCTGGGGTGGGGGTGGAGAGGCCTAATCATTACTACATAGCCCTGCATGCATGTATGTATTTATTCATTCATTCATCTGTCATTCATTGAAGGCCCACTGAAAGTTAGATGATGTGGTAGGAGGTAGGGATTTAAAGATGAACAACAGATGACAAGCTGAAATTCTAGTGGCAGAGTGGAAAATGGTGACATACAACCTAAGGTGGTAGGCTATGCCCCGGGTGCTGTGGAAACTCAGAAGACAGGATTTTTCATCAAATGAGATGCTTTGAGGACTTTATTCCATGCAAGTTTTGTTTTCCTAAATAGAATTTAGTATTTCCTTTCATCATTGCTGGTCTCTGTGAGGACATACATGTTTCTGTAACACTGGAAGAAGGAAAAACATCTGAAATTTGTATAGATACCTTTTCGCTTTGTGGCATGTGGTCATATTTTATAGAATAATGGCAGGGAAGGTATGTGGGAAATGTACATATCTACAGGACTTTTCTGACCTGAAGCTAAACCTGTGCATGAGAAGGGGAGTACATCAAAGAAGCTTCTGGAATGGAAAATGGTGGCCTTTTTGTGCTAAATGCCTCCCTGGCATGCCATGTTCCCAGGCTCCCCATCTCACTCTCTTCTCCCCTGATTCATTTGTAGTCTAGGTTCCTGGCCGAGGCCCCCATAACAAAGATAGATAAACAACAGAAAAGGATACAGATGTATTTAGGTTTTACGTGACATGGATGCCTTCCTAAGGTAAAGGAAGACCTGAAGAAACAGGGAAACCATGTATTTTTTATGCTAGGTTTAACACAGAAATTGATAGTTATGAAGTATAATTGGACTAAAAAGTGTGATCTACTGATAATAAACTGGAGGAAATCCTGTTTTTTCCAATTCTTCTCTTCAAAGATAAAGATGCTTCTTTCCTCTGGATCTAGGGAGGGCACCTCTCCAATGAGGGTCTCCCAAGGTTTGCTTCAAAGAAGGTAGGGCAGGGAAGGGAGGAGGTGAGAAGACCTTCCTACTTCTGCCATTTTCCCAAATTCCTTCAGCTTAAAATATTTTCGGGTATATATACTGAACCCCATCACATTTTTATTTTCTTGTATTTAATAAGCCCCAAAAATGTGAGGTTTTATTTGACCAGGATATCTGGTTTCTGTTTCCTTTAATCCTGGGAAGCCTTCTTGGGCCTTAAGAGTTGTGCCAGTTCTCATGAGTTGAGCGCATACGGCTGGTGTCCCTCCTGGTGACCTTCGCAGCCATCTGGGCTGGGGCCTGTGTCTGTCCGGCTCAGCCCAGCGGGGCAGGGCCTCTGCCGTGAGTTTGCAGATGCCTCATTCGGACTCCGAGTCTGTGACTCACGCCATCTGTTGGTAATTTGTCGTTGTTCTGGAGTCAGGAGTTTTCAAAGGATTCAGTCTTTGGAGTCCCTTCACAGGTGCACTGCCTGTGATTTTCTGACACCCTCTTGCCATCCGGCCTATGGCCAGAGCCCAGCACTGAGTCAAGCTACTGTGGATATAATGATGTTGTTCTTTGCACTTTAGAGAGCTTCACACCAAGTTCCTGCCCCCTTTTGAGCGAGTCACACTCTTTATGGGACTTGTTTGAAGTCCAGCCAAGCTGGCAACCGTGGGGTTCCACTTTTACAACCTCTAGCAACAGTAGGCTCCAGTCCTTTGTGTCACCGTGCCATCTGCTTAGCTTTTTTCCTCTTCAAACTGTAAGCAAAATGAGCTACCTAAACCAAAAAACGCCACCCCCCAGCTAAAACACATTTGCATCAAGTCAACCTAAATGACACTGCTTTGTTTGCTCTAAACCACATGTATAAAAGAATTTCCATACTTCCTTAAGAAATTTTTTTCACCAAAAAAATAGACAATCATAGTAGCAATTATATTTTTTCTACACACCAGGCACTGTGCTACATATTTTATGTTCATGATTCCATTTTATTCTCACAGAAACCCAGTGAAGGAGGTATTATCACTATCTTGGTTTTTTTGCATGTAAGGAAATTGGGGCTCAGACAAGTTAAATAACTTACAATGAGTATGCTACTGGTAAGCAAGGCATCTAAATCTAAACCCCACTGCCTGGCTCTACAGCGTAAGAGTTTAACTGTTTTGTATACTGCACCTACCCCTTGATATTAATAATCTAATGCATTGAAGTTCAATGCCTTTAATTAATTTTTCAGCCCTTAAACATAGTGTCACACATCCATTAGCAATCCCCATCTATCTATCCAACAGATGTTTTTGAGCATCTACTGTGTGCCATGTACCATGCTGGACCCTTGTCTCTTGAAGCTTATAATGTAGTTGAGGCTACAATTTATTCATTTAATAAACCTTTATAAGGAACATATGGTATGCAGGCATTATGCTAGGGACTGGGGCTATGAAGTCAAGAAAGATACCATCTCTCTCAACTAATGTCTGATAAACTCACGATTAAACTTGAAATCAGAAAAGCAGGATATTTAGTATGTATTACCAATATTTAGTATGCATGTCCTGGCCGAATCATTGAACTTCTCTCTCCCCTAGTTTCTTCACCTATTCAGTAGATAACATGTAAGGTTACCACCAGCTCTGGAAAAACAATTTCTACTCTAACCGAACCTAGCTTTGAAGTAACTTTTCTATTAGAAATGTAGGAGAAGAGAAAAGAGCTGAGTCTGGGTTCATGAGAGAAGCAGGAAAAAGAAATTATGAAGTATATCAGCCAGGAAGCTTTTGGCTACAAGTGAGAGAAAACATGACCAAAAGCTTGAAAACGTAGAAGTCTGTTTTCTCCCATAAAAAGAAGTCAAAGGGTAAGTGTTTCTGGTGTTACTTCCATTGCTCAACAGTGTCACCAAAGACCCATTTTATTTATTTATTTATTTATTATGTTTTTGAGATGGAATCTTACTCTGTCACCTAGGCTGGAGTGCAGTGGCACGATCTCAGCTCACTGCAACCTTTGCCTCCTGGTTTCAAGCCATTCTCCTGCATCAGCCTCCCGAGTAACTAGGACTACAGGCGCCTACCACCATGCCTGGCTAATTTTTGTATTTTTAGTAGAGATGGGGTTTCACCATGTTGGCCAGGCTGGTCTCGAACTCCTGACCTCAGGTCATCTGCCCATCTCGGGCTCCCAAAGTCCTGGGATTACAGGCGTGAGCCACTGCACCCGGCCCCATTTTGTTTTCAGGCTTCCTATCACCACCCTTAGTGTTGGCCTTTTATCCTCAAAGTTATGGTCTCCTGTCCACAAAATGACTCCTGTTGTGCCCAGAATTATTTTCTCATAACAACAACCCAGGCAGAAAGGAATCCATTATAGAAAAAGACTTTCTTCATACTATGGCATTTGTTTTTGTTTTAGTTTTCACTCTAGAAAGGGAGCCCTTCCCCAGCCAACTTTTCCTTTTATCTCATTGGCTACAACTGGGTCATATGTTGAGCCCTAAGCCAATCATAACTTGTCCTTTGGGTCTTGGGGAGGGGTTCTGCGTTCTCTGAGGTCATGGGATCTCTACCAGCTTAAAAAATATATATGTTTCATTTGAAAGGAAGAAAGTGAATAGACAATTAACAGTGTCTGTCATAGAGTTGGTTGGAAGCAGACACGCTAGCAATGGCCATTTGGCCCTAGAAAAGCTGGAATGTTTGAAGGAACTGTAATGAGTGGGAATGCCTAACATGTAAGTGCTAGAAAAGATAGATCCTGGAGCAAAACCTTTATTATCTAAAAAGATTTTGTCCCTAAAAAGGAAAAGTAGGGGACAAGATTGCCACTAAGAGACTCCTATAAAATCTGTATGACTAGCTTGTATTTGAAATGGAAGAGAACCAGTTACAACTTCCCTTTCATCTTGAATCCAGACACTGTAGACATAATTACCAGGATAGATTGACACTGGGGCAGCCTAAAAGAACCTCAGGCATCCAAAAGTCTTTATTGAACTGGCCACCATGAAACAAAGATGACTAAGACACAGTCCACTCATGGCAGAATGAATTTCCAGCTGTAATTGCAGCATAATACGTGCTTTGCCAAGGGTGTGCACAGAGTACAGTTGGAGCACTGGGGAGAGACTGGCAACACTGCTTGGAGTGGGGCAGGTGGTGATGAGGGTAGGATGTATAGCGGAAATGACATTTGGTGTGGCCCCTGAAGGAATAAAAGAGGCATTCAGAATTGAAATGTAAGAAAAGGGCAATCAAGTCCAGTGGAATCTCGTAACAGAAGTGAAAGTCCTCTGAATATTTTTGAGCAGATATTAATGGGAAAACCTTCACGACCCACAGAACCCATGCTAACACTGCCACTCAGAAATCTTGTGCTCACTTCCTTTGTTGGGTGAGACTGTGGCTGTGGCTTCAGAATGAGGAGATGGTGGATGCTTGTATCTGGCTGCTTGTTGATGAGCTGAGGCGCCACCACTGGCTGGAACAGCAGCCCCTGAAGAATGTAGGAAGGACCATGTGTTCTATCTCCCACCTCTTTCACTACACGATCTTGTTTCCCTCTGATCTTCCTGCTTCCACATCCATGTTTATAAGTCTACCTTACTCAGTAAACTTCTCCCCCTTCACATTAAGACATGTGTTATTGCATCTTGGTCTTTCCTGTGCCATATCACAAGACCTGACCCATGGCCCGTGTTCAAAATGTGGATTTTGGACAATTGGATGATCAAATAAATGAAGTGAGAAGTTGGGCAGAGGGTGGCCTATGTGTTGGCCACATAGACAATTAGAACTCATCTCATATTCTCCTGGCTTCATTATATTAACCATATCTGGCTCAGGATGTTTACCTGACTGGAACTTGTGAAATGTGGCAACAGGCAGAAAAGCAGAGGCCAAATATCTCCCTGTAATTAGATATATTTAACACTAGAGGTTCCAGGTAGAATTTCACTATTACCTAAAGCCCATCTAAAATGGACAAAGAGAATAAATGAACCAAGAGCAAACATTTATTGAAACCAATTATGAAAGAGAGTATGACATACACGATGAAGGAACAGACTCTTCAGCCAGACCTCCTGGGTTTAAATCTCAGTTGCATTGCTTCCTGGCTGTTTTACTTTGGGCAAGTCACTTAACCCCTCTATGCCTCAGTTTCCTCATCTACAGAATAGGAATGAAAATAGTGAATGCCTCTAAGGATTGTTGTAAGGGTGAAATGAGTATAGGTGGTGTAGTTTCATATTACAATAGGCCCTGGCAAATACAGAATACTGTACAAGTGCTGACTACTTGAGTTTCAGAACAACCCTAGAAATTAAGTATAACTTTTATATGTTACATATGATGAAAGTTTAGCTTGGAGAAGTTACATGTGGCAAGTCTATTGATCTTAACATGGCAAGATAATAGATGGGATTTTCTATAAGGATTTTCTTAATTTCTACATAAAACATATAAACCACAGCCACCCTGTTCTGCCTAGGATCATGAAGTTATGACATCATAGACCGAGCACATCATCCAATCTTTGCTCCTTCCCTCTGGACCAATGGCTAGTGGAATTTTCCCAACAATTAAAGCTATCACTGGTAAAGGAGCATTTGTTTGGGTTTGGGGTTTTTGATTTTTAAAAAATTTCTAATCTGTCATGAACCAAAATCTGTACCAAATATAATAAAAAATTACTAGAAAAATAAATTTTTTAAAAAACCAGACAATATTCAGGGCCAACATTTTTTATTGGATTCAATGGGAAAGTGGCTTTAAAAATCCTTCAAGTGCTTACTCTCAATTCCCGTACTTACCTTTCTGTGAATCTATACCAATGGCCGGCCACCAGTCTGCAGACCATACTCTATGAGTATCTGACTTAAAGGACTTCCATGAAGAGTTAGTTACTCCTCAGATGGAAATGATACACATTCCTGTTTGCTCTTAGCTTGTGGAGAAGCTCTCAGATTTCTATAGATTTTCCTTTACAAACATTGACCTGATGTTTGTGAGGCTACCTGGAGAATCTCTATCCATCAGCAGAGGGTATTAGAAAAGTGGTCTGAAAAAAAAAAATCAACAACAACAAATAAAACCATAAAACACAGCCTTTACAGTTAATCCTGTGCTGGGCACAAGGTAAATGTTAGTCACTTTTAACAAAGGCTCAAGACAGCCCTGGAAGTCCTTGACAAGGAAAGAAACAAGCCCTGGGAGTCCTTGAGAAACGCTGTTTCAGTGAACAACTATCCCAAACCCCTATGTGAAAACCCTGACCCTGGTGAGCAAGACTGAACCATTTTAGACTTGTGTGGAGCCCTTTTGCCCCTTGGCCTGTATCCCTGACTCAAACCAGACTTTCCTGACAACTTTTCCCTCAGGTCCAAACTCAGACTTGGCTGTCATCATCTTACCACTTCTGGGATGAAGCATTAAGAGACAGAAAGAAAGTAGCTAGGGAAAGAGTTCATTTCCATGCAGCCCTACTGTTAAACTTCCTATCAAAAGCTTCACTTTGTATTTCATTTTATTTAACAAATACTTCCACTGTGCTCACTGTGTGTCAGGCACTGTTCTAAGGAATCTGCAAACATCGACTCATTATAATACTCAGGACAACCCTGTGGGTAGGTTCTGTTTTTCTCCCTATTTTATAGGTGAGGAAACTGAAGCACAGAGCATTTAAGCAATGCAAGTCGAGCATCCCTAATCTGAAAACCTAAAATCTGAAATGCTCGCTCCCAAACCCAAAACTTTTTGAGAACTGATAAGACACCCCAAGTGGAAAATTTCACATGGAGGTACTTAACACAAACTTTGTTTTATGCACAAAATTGTTTAAAATATCATGTAAAGTTACCTTCAGGCTGTGTGTATAAGGCATATGTAAAAAATAAATGAATTTCATGTTTAGATTTGGGTCCCATCGCCAAGATATTAGGTGTATGTAAATATTCCAAAATTCAAACTGCTTATGGTCCCAAGCATTTTGGATAAGGGATACTCAACCTGTGTATCCCTAAGTCACACAACTGTGTTTTGATCTCTGTCGACGCGTCTCCTCCTCCAGGATAAAGAGGAAAAGCAGTAGGGAGAACGGCTTAGAATGAGCACGAGCAATAGCAGTGTAAGGAGAAGTTATCCTCAGGCCAGGAGAAGCAAGAACGCAGCCAAATTTCAGAAACAACAAGGGATTCTAGTCACTGGCAAGAGAAAACGAACTGAAGACTGAGTGGCACGGTTGCTGTGTAATATGAGGAAAATAGAACCCAAGCCACTGTATTTCATGACCAAGCTCAAATTAGCGGACGTGATAACCCTTCTATAATAACAACCATAATAATAAAATAGCTATGCTTTTTGAAACTCTACTGTATGGCAGTTTTTATGTGTAACTTTGTTTAATCCCCACAACTATATGGGGAAGGGGGCATTATCCCCATTTTTCAGATGAAAAAGTTAATCAAAGTACAAAGAGGTAAAATCACATGACCGTAATCTCACAGCTAGTTATTGGCAGAGCCAGTATCGACATCCATTTCTGTCTAACTCTAAACCATGGGTTGTTTTGATGCAGCCACGTTGTTAGAGTTAGTGACCCAATGCCATTATAGGGGTGCTTAGGAGAATCCTAAATCCATATGCTGAGTCACCACATGCCCAAGAAGTCTCAGAAAGATGGCACCTACAGATAAACCTAAATTAGTTTTTTTAAGCTTGGAAAATCCAAGAAAGATAAACTTAGCACCCATTAGCCTGACACAAAACACTTCCATTTTTTTACAAATAGTAATGTTTCATGCATCTCTGCAGGAAGTGCATGCGGATATGCCCCCATGGAGAGCCCTTGCTGGTCCTGGGGTATTTGTCTCTCTTATCCCAGGTTGCATGTGGTTGTAGAAGGTGAAGTGCTGTTACTGAGACTAGTGCCTATCTGATGGCCTATATGAATGACCCACTAGAGTTATTGGGTTCTGCCAACATTATTTCCATCCTAGATCTACAAAATGTTTGTGGGCAGATAGAGCTGGTTCCTGAGATCAGGCTAGAAGGTGTTTTTCATACTCCACAAGGCTTATATAAATTCACTATCTTCCTTTTAGAAAAAAATCGTTGGTCCAGCTTCTTTTCAGTACTTGATAAATAATCAGTTGATGATGTGGGAACATTTGCAGCTGGGTATGTAGGTGCTAAAGCCTTATTACATGCAGAGTTGGAATTATACTAAGACATTCACCACTTATCTAAAACAATTCAAGAGGACAATAAAAGATAAATAATTCTAGGATGCATCATCAAGAGTGATATTCTTTCTATGCCAAATGAGATTATGAAAATAACACTAATAGAAGTTTCAAAAAAAGGAAGCCTGTACATTCTTGGAATTAGCAAGGTGCTTCCCATAATTATACACTTGCTTGAAACCCTAGCCTTTTATTTTTTTCATTGAATAGCCTCCCAGTTAAAAATAACCCGATAAAGTATCATAGACTACAAAATGCCCGGAATCTTTTTACCAGGTGACATCTCATCTTTCAAGATATCTGATCTTAAGTCACCCCAAATTAACTTGTACATTTTATCTGGCAGTAGACAGTGGTAACATAGGTATTGTTAAAGTATTGATATAGGACAGTGGAGGAAGAAGACTTTCGATGAATTGATCAAGAAGAAAAAGAACTCTGTGTTGCCACCTGGCTATGGTTCAGAAGTATTGCCCTGAACTGCCATACTACCACTGAGGGTGAAATAGGAAAACATATCCCAACATTATCAAGCACACACCTCTATGGGAAGACTGCATATGTGGCACTCATACCTCATCTCCCCTCCTGCTGCCTATACAGACATAGCTAATCCATCACAACACTCTTTCCTGCCAGGCCTAGATTTGCCATCAAAATCTTTCTCACCTCAGTGCGTCAGGCAGGTCCTCTCAAGCCATGACAGCTGGGTCATGAGTTGAAACCTGTTTACTTTCTGTGGTCAGCACTAGTAACGCAAAGATGAGTACACATGACACCTGCCCTCAAATAGCTGGCAGATTATTGAGGGAATCATACCCAGCAGCAGTTATAATATTGTGAGATAAAATGATAGAATGTATATGTTAAATGGTACTGGAAGACAGAAGGAGGAATAACTATTCCTGAAGGAGGTAAGGAGTGTTTCCCGGAGGAAATGAACACAGACGATATTGGAAGGATGTGGTAGTTCCCTTATCAATCAAGGTGGACAAGGGGTGGAGGTAAATGGCACGGACTTTGCAGGTGCTTCCCCAGCCTAGGGGCTGAGTGGAGGAATAGCAAGAGGTTGGGGGGCAGCCTCAGGTCAAGACCTTGACCTCTTTGATTGCTAGGTAAGATGTTAAGGGTTTTTCTTGCAGAAAAAATCCCAGTCTAAGGTATGTAAACCCCTTGGGGGCCATGAGATTATTCCAAGGGCTGCATGAATTCACAGCACACTGAGTAGGCTCTGATAACGTACTAAATGGATCACATGGGTATGGGCTTTAATAATGTCACTGCTGAGAATGCACTATATCTTGTAGCAGAAGATATAGCAAAGAGAAGGCTTTCACCTTCAATGGTTTGCTCTGAAGTTTCATAAACAAAACACTGTGAGCATCAAGGTATAGGCTGGAGAGCTGATTTAACTGCAAAGAGGTGCTGTCTGTGCAGGCTCTTTAGAGAAATCTTGGGATCTCAGTGTCTTATCAGGTGTTTTGTGATATGTTACAATATCAAGTTAATTCCTCTCTTTTTGAAAAATGTATAAATTCAGCTTGGGGTTCACAAGCTCCAAGCTATGTTACCACTAAAGCCTTTCTCACAACCCAA
The DNA here is from genome assembly GCF_029281585.2 of Gorilla gorilla gorilla. Taxonomy (NCBI): domain Eukaryota; kingdom Metazoa; phylum Chordata; class Mammalia; order Primates; family Hominidae; genus Gorilla; species Gorilla gorilla. The sequence continues at coordinate 167,394,641 of NC_073229.2, forward strand.
AGCACTTGAACTTACCTTCACTCTCTGAGAGGTCATTATATTTAAATAGCTACTCTAAGAAGGAAATATGCTCAGTCCTTCATTTGAACAACAGTTTAACCTTCAAAGAAGAAAAACAAATCTGTAATATCCCTGTCACTAAATTAGCATCATTAAGGATCAGCAGCCATTGTCTCTTTTAGTTGGAGAACAGTGGGTCACCCATCTCAAAGCCCAGTTAATGAACAAGGGTTTATTCAGTAAAACATTGAACATTACCCAAGTTAATATTATAATAATCTCTTATATTAGTAGAGTATAGTTGGCAAAACACTTTCTCTCACATACATTATATCATTTGATGCTTACAATAACCATTCAAGGTAGATGGAAGGTATTATTCAGTTTATTTCAGTGGAAAGTCCTACCACTATCCAAAGTCTGAATTTCTTTTTTAACAAATACAGAAGTATACAAAAAGAAAAAGCAACACAGCTTCCAGAGAAGATTTTGAGTGTGTAGAGTTTCATAGTGATTTGATTTTTTCCCCTGAGGCTCTGCACTAAATTTACTGCTTCTTTCATTTTATTGATACCATAATGGAATTTGATACACTCTAATTCAGAAACTGAAATGTTTATTCATTTCATATGTCAGTACAAAAATCCAATCAAGAATAAATATTGCCCCTCCCAAAGCTACAGTCATACAGAATGATAATTGCTTTGAAAAGAAATAAACAAGTTTGGGATGAGGGTGCTGAAGCAGTCCCGAAAGTGGGGCTCTTCATCCAGCTTTTTCCTACAGAATCATTTCAGTGTTTCTATCCTGTAAGGAAAAACACTGGAAACTTGATGTTTTTTGCTCTCATTTATTGAACACTTTCCTTGGGAGCCTGCAAACATCATCTGTAATCCTTACAGCAATGCATAGTTGGTGAATTCCTTCAGCAGAGGTATTTTATGAGGCGATATAGCTTATCAGCTAAAAGCAGAGGCTTTCAAGACATATGGGTGTGTGTTCAGGTCACAAAGATCAGGGTTTAGGGCACGGTTGTCCCATCTTTTGGCTTCCCTGGGCCACATTGGAAGAAGAATTGTCTTGGGCCGCACATAAAATACACTAACACTAACAATAGCTGTTGAGCTTAAAAAAAAGTTGCAAAACAAATCTCCTCACGTTTTAAGAAAGTTTACAAATTCGCTTTGGGTCACATTCAAAGCCATCCTGGGCTGTAGGTGGGACAAGCTTGGTTTAGGGCCTCACTTCTGCTCCTAATTGACTCAACTTAGATAAACTACTGAAGCCCTCTAAGTTTCATTCAGTTTCCTCTTACAGTTAATTAGGAATTGTATTCATTTGTTTTCACACTGCTGATAAAGACATACCTGAGACTGGGCAATTTACAAAAAAAAAAAGAGGTTTAATGGACTTACAGTTCCATGTGGCTAGGAAGGCCTCACAATCATCGTGGAAGGCAAGGAGGAGCAAGTCACATCTTACATGGGTGGCAGCAGGCAAAAAGAGAGCCTGTGCAGGGAAACTCCCCCTTATAAACCCATCAGATCTCATGAGACCCATTCACTATCACAAGAACAGCACAGGAAAGACCTGCCCCCATGATTCAATCACCTCCCACTGGGTCCCTCCCACAACACATGGCAATTTAAGATGAGATTTAGGTGGAGACACAGCCAAACCACATCAGGAATTAAATGAGACAATCTGCTTGAGCCATTCACCACAGAAATTTGCATTGAATGATAAGTAAATGTTTGTGTGTGGAGTTCATAAAATAATAGCCAACATTTACTGAGCACTTACATACTGTGTAATGTTCTGTGTGTTTTACATATAAAAACTCATGTAATCCTCTTGACAGCCAGTGAGAGAATGCAAAAGGTTTAGCCAACTATGAACAAAAGAACTAACTGTGAAATTAGAAGGAATAATGTCCTCATTTCACACCAATTGCTAGTTCAGGGGTTCCCAAAACACTCTCGGCTTCAAAAATAGAACAGAAGAAAAGGACTCACAGAACCCACTGGAAGCTGTTATATTCATGGCTATGGTTTATGACAGGAAAAGGATACAGAATAATGTCAGCCAAGGGAAGAGGCTCATACAGCAGAGCCTGGAAGGGGCTCAGATGTGCTTCCAGTTGTTCTGTCCCCATGGAGTTATAGGGCATTAACTCCTCTCTGTGATGCTGTGTGATAATATGGATGAAATATTGTCAACCAGGGAAGCTCACCTGGGCTTTGGTGTCCAAGTTTTTTTTTTTTTTTAGACAGCATCTCACTCTGTCGCCAGGCTGGAGTGCAATGGCACAATCTTGGCTCACCACAACCTCCGCCTCCTGGGTTCAGGCGATTCCCCTGCTTCAGCCTCCCAAGTAACTGGGACTACAAGTGCACGCCACCATGCCCAGCTAATTTTTTGTATTTTAGTAGAGACGGGGTTTCCCCGTGTTAGCCAGGATGGTCTTGATCTCCTAACCTCGTAATCCACCCGCCTCGGCCTCCCAAAGCGTATCCAAGATTTTTAGGGGGACTTGATCACATACTTCCCATATTGCTGACTTTTAGTTTCCAGTTATTTCTGGAGGCAGAACTAATACCTCTTGGTTTAAAGACCCCGTCATAAATCACTGTTAGACTGTCTGGTGGCTAAAGCCCTAATAAACAAAGACACTTCTACCAGCCAGGACTTTCTAAGGGCCTAGTGGGTACCTTCCAGTAGCCAAGGGAAATGGCCAGACATCTCTTTGGGTAAGTTTATTCTTCACTGTTAATATTATTCCCATTTGATAGAGGAAGAAACTGAAGCACAGAAAGGTTAAGAAACTTGCCTAAGAACTCCTTGCTGGTACGTGAGAGAGCCAGGATTCTAAACCAGGCAGCCTTCCTCTGGGATTTCTAAACATTTCTCCTTGCTGCCTAAAAATAGGTTGATTGACTCTGCTGAAATCAGACTGACTGCTGGTAAATGTTAGGACCTGGTTTGAATCTGGGTGGATCTGATTCAGGAGGTCTTCATCTTTCCATTTTCCTCTGGTTTTTCCTTACAAAAACATGAGAGCCTCACTGAACACTGTCTAAAAGGCTCTTGCGTCTCATGGATGAAGTACTAATAACCCATATTGGGTTCTGCCTCTGGCAAACTGAGCCATGCTGAGCATCAGTATCTATCTCAAAAGTACTCGTTTGTGGTCTCCTGGGAGTGTCTTATGACTATTGAGAGTCAATGGAGTTTTTATGAGCCTCGAAAATAATATTATCCATGGGGCTAATAATTCTGCATTATTTCTGCAGGGAAAAAACAGAAAACTCCTACCAGTACATACCAATATCTGCAAGTAAACTTAAAGACAAGGGAGGATATTGATAGTCATGTGCCCTAAGTATGGAAATAGAGCTAGGGTTTGCCGCTGTTTGCATAGAGTACGTCACAATGGAACACATAAGGGCCTTGCTTCCTCCCATATTTTTGAAGGCACAGTTTTATGTTTCAGGAGGCTGTCTCCAGTACCCTCAAATATAGGGTGTAATTAGAGACACCAAGCTATAGCTTGTTGCTTTAAAGACCATGTCTCAGTTGCTCATCAGGGCTCGTTGGTTTTGCCAGTAGTGGGAGGAGATCAACACCTCCATCACCAGCACCCTCAGAGAACAGCTTTTCTGGGTAACCACTGCAAACAGAGAGGGATCACTGATGAAACCCAAAGGGGCGGGCATCTCCCACCCACAGATCAGCTTTGCTGATGTAAAAGTCCAGCTCATCCTGAGCCAGGAGTCAAGCTCTATGAGTTTGGTTACCTGAATACTTGTTGAATCAAGGCAAAAAATAGGTGTGCTTCGTCCGCCACTTCCTATCCAACCCCGTCAGTTAGGTGAATTTCTCCTTCATCAGAATCTCAGAGTAAGGCATGAGCAACCATATTTTTAAAAGTCCCACAGGAGATCCTGAAGCACAGCAAATGTCAAGAATATAATAGATCAGAAATTATGCCATTTTAAACATTTTTCAAAAAAATTGAAACAAAACAACGCTGTCACCTAATACTAGTTTTCAGCATCGTGGGCAGGTTCATTCTTTAGAGGGAAATGAAATGACCAACCCCCACTTATATTTAATTTTGGTTTGTAAGAGGGGCCGTTTGTGTTAATTAAAAGTAAAGTATATAATTATGTAGGATGAATATGTTAAAAATTAGGGTAAGTTTACCACAAAGTAATTTGATTGTCACTTGTAAATACATTGCAGTTTTTACAGTGTTTTCACCTGAGATGTTAATGACCACAGCAGAAGAAAATCCTAAAGCTACATCCAGGTATAGAGTTGTCCTTTGACTTGTACATCTTCTGTGGGGACAAAAGGTTGGTTTGAAGCTCTTTCCTCAATACACTGTCAGTAACGTAGTGACGGAATGATCAGTTATTAAGTATTCCTCGACGACGACGATATTGGATATCCAGGCTGGGTTTTAAGTCCTTTCATGTTGTAGGAAAGAAACAAGCTTGGGTTACTGAAGTTATTATGAACCTAGTAGGGGGATGCATGGACATAAAACCAGCCAGGCACCTCACAGCCAGGCCTCGTGGAGGGGTGAACATTGTTCATTGTCACAGCCAGGACAGGACAGTAGCTCCTTTCATCTGAAAGTAGTTCTGGAAAGCCAATAACAACTCGGATAGCCTCCCAAGTTCAACACTTAGCTCTCCAATCTCTGCTCGTTTTTCTTCCAGAATGGACTTCCTACTGCACTACCAGTACATGGTTTCTCCACTGTTACAGACGACCCCTCTCCTGATAGTTTGCATTACTCAGAGCCTCTACTGTCTTCTGGCTTCTGCCTACTTCCTTCTTGTGTCTTTTGCTTCAACCCACCTATGTTTGCTGATGCCCTATGTGTGTTTCATATGTAAAGCCTCTAAAAGAAAGAATGTGATTGGGGTCACCAGTCATAATTCCATATTATGCACCTCCATTGGGCATGTAGTGAATCAAGGAGGTCACCCTAGGGGCCACTATCTGCCTGCAGAAGGCTGTCTTTGGAGTAAGCCCTGGCTCCTTGTCCAGCTGGCTTTGACCAGGAAAGTGGAATACTGAGATGTACAGCCGTGGCAAGCAATGCATAAGAAATCTAGAAAAAGGAAACTGCATGTGTGACAGGCACCATGGGGCCTCTAAGCATGGTGGCCTGCCTGGAGCAAGGCAGACCACATCGACATCCCTGCTGGTTGAGCCCGGGCGTGGTCCCCTGTCTTGGCCTAGCAGGTGCATGGGCCCTAGGGCTCAGTCGCTCTTCTCCATGATTGTGATCACCTGTGTCTTCTTTCCTTCTCAAGGCTGGCCCTGGAATAGGAAGCAGCTCTTTATGTTATTCCACACCTTTCTTCTGTGGAATCTCCTGGAAGAATTACATGATTTTTACGTTTTAAATGTTTTCATGCCACTTACTCTGATCTGAGCATGTGATAACTAAAATGCCAATGGGCAAGTTATAAATTTCAAAGATTTCCTATAAGTAGTTTATATTGAAATCTAAACATTTTTAATAAAAAATATATCCACATGTAAATCTCCAGAACCTATGAAAATAACCTATTATGGCAAAAGAGTGATTATTAACATATGTGGCAAAAAGGCACAATTAAGTTCAGGATCTTGAGAGAAGTTTATTCTGGATTACCTGGGTAGGCCCCAAATGCCATCACAGGTGTCCTTGTATAAGAAAGGCAGAGAGAAGTTAGACACACATTGAGCAGGGGCAGAGGCAGGATGACCACAGAGACAGAGATTGGAGTGACACCGCTACAAGCCAAGGACTTCCAGCAGCCTCTAGATCAAGCTTGTCCAACCCACAGCCCATGGGCCACGTGCGGCCCAGGACAGCTTTGAATGCACCCCAACACAAATTTGTATGCTTTCTTAAAATATTATGACGGGTTGTTTTTTTGCGATTTATTTTTTATCATCAGCAATCATTAGTGTATTTTATGTGTGGCCTAAGACAGTCATATTTCCAGTGTGGCCCAAGGAAGCCAAAGGATTAGACACCTGTGCTCTAGATGCTGGAAGAGGCAATCAAGAATTCTCCCCCTGGAGACTTCGGAGGGACTGCAGCCCTGCCACTACCTTAATTTCATGTTTTTATCTTCCAGAACTGTGACAGAATACATTGATTGTTGTTGTTGTTTTTGAGATGGAGTCTTGCTCTGTCACCCAGGCTGGAGTGCAATGGCGCAATCTTGGCTCACTGTGACCTGTGCCTCCTGGGTGTAAGCAATTCTTTTGCCTCAGCCTCCTGAGAAGCTGGGATTACAGGCGTGTGCCACCACGCCCGGCTAATTTTGTATTTTTAGTAGAGATGAGGTTTCTCCATGTTGGCCAGGCTGGTCTCGAACTCCCGGCCTCAGGTGGTCCACCTGCCTCAGCCTCCCAAGGTGCTGGGATTACAGGAGTGAGCCACTGCGCCCAGCCGATTGTTGTTTTAAATGACCCAAGCTGTAGTCATCTTTAGAACAGCCCTAAGAAATTAATTCACATACTTTCTTAACTGACCCATGGAAGTTTCCAGAGCTCTTATCTTGAAAACAAGCACACCTGACACTGTTTGCAAACTAGATTGGACTCTTCAAATTTTGGCCTGGGGTAGATTTGGGGTAACACCTTGACCGAGCCTTCTGAGGTCACTGGGCTGTAAGCTCTGGGAGAACAGCACTGTGTTGCCTATTATGGGTGCATAATACCTATTTGCTGAATGAATAAATAAATTCACTGGCCTGCTGTTTTTTTCAGGTTCTGTTTACCTAGATTTCTCTGGCCCCAGATGGTACTGCACTTTCAAGCTGCAACTTTTCTGGCCATTTTTGAGTCCCATCCTGGTCCTTGGCCTTTTACCATTCTTTCCACTGTTCTTCCTCCCACCATCTACATCTACACGCTGGATAAGAAAGACAATCTGCCCTCCCTTTTGTTTGCTTTAAATGAAGCAAACTGTTGTTTCCCAGATAAATTCCATTACATCTTCTCTCCATTGATATGCTCCATTTCTTCATCTCCAAAGCTTAATCAATCTCCATCCCCCAGATAGTAAGTCTTCTTTTGGAATTTTCATGCCGCTTTGTCCCTTTCGTGTATCACTTATTTGTCTCTTGGAAAGCAGATATTTATGTGAGTACCATCCATTCTGCCAGACTTGAGGGTGGTCTTACCATTGGGTCCATTTTTCTCTTGTTTTTTCATTTTGTTTTGTTTTGTTTTTATTTTGAGGCAGTGTTTCACTCTTGTTGCCCAGGCTGGAGTGCAATGGCACGATCTCAGCTCACTGCAACCTCCACCTCCCGCGTTCAAGCGATTCTCCCGCCTCAGTCTCCCGAGTAGCTGGGATTACAGGTGTGTGCCACCACACCCAGCAAATTTTTTGAATTTTTAGTAGATATGGGGTTTCACCATGTTGGCCAGGCTGGTCTCAAACTCCTGACCTCAGGTGATCCACCCACCTTGGCCTCCCAAAGTGCTGGGATTACAGACGTGAGGGTCCATATTTCTCTTAACGCACAGTACAGAAACAGGCAGCAGTATAGGAATCCAAAATACTGGGTAATTGAATAAATGGAAAATGAGGATATGGGGGAGGCCAAGAGTGGGGAAATTTTTCATAAATTCCTTAATATGCTATGAAGTTAAGAAGGTACATAAAATTCCTCTGAAACAACATTAGGGGCCCTGTTGAACTGGTTGTGGGCTAACCCAAACATGTATGAGTAAGGTCAGAATGGTTAGATGTCTACGTTTGGTTAGATCGTTTTCTGTTTTGCCCCATAACAAATCACCACAAATTTAGCAGCTTAAAACAACGCACATTTATCATTTCACGATTTCTGTAGATCAGGATTTCAGACAGGCCTAGCTAGGTCTTCTGTTTTAGAGCCTCTCAAAGTACAATCAAAATACCAGCCAGGATTGGCTTCTTATCTGAGGGATTGACCGGGGAAAGATCTGCTTCCAAGTGCACATGGCTGTTGGCAGGTTTCAGCTCTTCAAAGGCTGTTGGATTGAGGGCCTCAGTTTCTAGCTGGCTTTTGGCCAGAGGATGCCCCTTCAGTTCTTGCTATGTCGGCCTCCCCACATGGCTGTTTGCTTCATCAAAGCCAAGGGAGGACACTTGCTAGCAAAACAGAAGCCACAATCATTTCTAGCCTAAATGTAGAAGCGACATCCTATCACTTTCACCATGTTCTGTAGGTTAGAAGCAAGTCACTAGGCCAGCCCGCACTCGAGGGCATGAATACCGAGTACTTGGAATCATTGAAAAACATCTTACAATCTGGTCTGTCACACCTGGTAACAACCATAGGCATTTCCTAAGTATTGAATGGGTGATGTTCTAAACATTTCTTGCTCAGTTGGAACTAAGAACTCAGTATGATTTTCTTTATACAAACAATGAAGTTAGGTTTCTGACCTTACCACCTAAATAAGACCCATTTTACCTAAAATATATCAAATATCATGCTAACCAAATCTCTCTAACCAACATTTATTTATTCCATTGTTATTCTGTGAAAAATGGTTTCCAAATTTCAAGTTGGAGTCCTGGCACAAATGTTTCAGTTAATTTGTCTTCAGCATAGCCATGCAGGGAAGTTAGGAGCTTTATACCTCCGCCATCAGTAACTCATTAACTGTTTCCCACAGTGCATATAAATAGATTATTCCTAAACAAAATATGTATCATGAGCTGATGGTCACCAAGGATGTATTTACTGTGTAGTTATTCTATGAAGTCCTCGGTTTTTGCACTGAAAATCTAAATGTTTAAACAAGGAGAGTAAATCATTTTCAGTTTTTCAGAATGTGTAATTCAAGGAAGCATTTCAAACCGTCTTTAAATTCTTAAAACTAAACAGAAACTTCCACCCCAACAACACTTAATCCCCTATCACGAAGTTACTGGTCTTGGTTTGTTTACATTGAATCTCAGGGGTTAGTAAAAATGCCACCTCCTTTCCCTACAGCACAATATGAAAGAATCTCCCTATTAGGCTGGCAGTAGAAATTCTTTTGAATTTTTAGATTCATCAAAGACTGACCCTTTCTCTTTTTGAAGTCTTCTCTCGCTTCCTAGCTATCAGGGAGTGCTTTGAACTCAGCTCCCACGGACCGTTTCCTCTTCAAAGGCTTGCTCCCTTCTGTGCAGGGAGAAAGCGCCTTTTCAAAGTGGTGGGTTCCTGCCTTTTGTGGGTCTGTTGGAGTACACAGCAATAAACAAAAATAATAATAAGCAGCAGTAGCAGTTCTTGGTAATTACAGAGAGATCTGGGGAAAATGTGGAAAGCAAAGAAAGCCACTTTGCAACATGACTTAGAGGAAAGGGTGTTAAACATGCTTGATTCTCAGTTGTACTGAAGCTTTCTGTAACCTGCAAGAAGCAGGGAGGGGCATCTAAAGTGGTTCCTCCTCAGGTGGACATTTTGGCCCAGGTGGGCATCCTGGAGGCATCATGACAAATTTAAAACAACTTAAGTTATTTAAATGAGACTCTTCCCTGGGCACTTGAACAGTTAAATCCCACTGCGAGGCAAAGTCCTAGACATCCTGGGGGTGTCTCTGCTTTGTTTTATCTGCAAACACAACCCGAAGCATGAACTTCTTTTTCTTCTTTTCCATCTTTTGTTTTGTTTTGTTTTTAGATATTGACTCATGGACTATTGAGTTGATTCTGTTCCCCCCTACCCCCGCAAGTCACTGACTTAGATAATATACAATTGTAGCTCTAATGAAGTGTTTATTATTTTGTTTCCTAAGGAAGATATTACTAGAGTTGTGATGCTTTGTGAGGCACTTAAAAATAGGCTCTTCTTGGCCAGGCACAGTGGTTCACGCTTGTATTCCTAGCAAGCGTGGTGGCCAAGACAGGCAGATTGCTTCAGCCCAGGAGTTTGAGACCAGCCTGGGCAACGTGGCAAAACCCCGTCTCTACAAATAATAATAGTAGTAATAATTAGCCAGTCATGGTGGTGTGTGGTGGTGGGACTACTACAGCTATAGTCCCAGCTATCGGGAGGCTGAGGTGGGAGGATCACCTAAGCCCCAGGAGGTTAAGGCTGCAGTGAGCCATGATCGTTCTGCTGCACTCCAGCCTGAGTGACAGTGAGAACCTGTCTCAAAAGATTCTCCTCACTCTAGAAGTTTCTGATTCTGTAATCTTAGGTAAACTCTCACATAAGAACATCATCCAGCATGACTGCATAGAAGAGCCCCTTACTTTGCCTCGTAATACACAACAGTTCAGGTATGGAACAGCAGGGGCCTGCAGTTAGCAACAATAATTGAGCCACCCTCTTCTCTGTAACTGAAAATGGTTCTTTCAGTTATGAGGTATATTGTTCTGCTAAGGCTGCCATAACAAAAGACCACAGACTAGGTGGCTTAAACAACAGAAATTTGTTTTCCCACGCATCTGGAGGCTGGAAGCCCAAGATCAAGGTTTTGGCAGGTTTGGTTTCTCCTGAGGCCTCGATTCTTGGCTGGCAGATGGTGTTTTCTCCTCCTGTCCTCATGTGGCCTCTTCTTTGTGTAAGCATGCCCCTGGTGTCTCTGTCTCGTCCTATAAAGTTACCAGCCCTATTGCATTAGGGCCCCACTCTTATGACCTTGCCTAAGCTTAATTGCTTTTTTAAAGGTTCTAGCTCCAAATATAGTCACTGTGGGGGTTAATGCTTCACCATATGAATTTTGGGGAACACAGTTCAGTTCATAATATGGGGTCACCCACATTATCCATGGGTGGATTGGAGGTCATAAATATTTTCTGAAAATGTGTATATGAGAGTATGCGCCTATATGGATTTTTCTGGAGAGAGGGATCACACTCTATGGAAATTTGAGGGGATTCTAAAAGATAGGAAATATAAATTTATATTAATTTAATTATTTTTCTAGGTGTGATGTTATATGCTAATCCTTTCACAAAGAGTCTGTCATCCTATAACCTTGTTGCTCTTTTCCCTCTCAATTTTGAGATACTCTGTTTTGCAGAATATCTGTTTTACAAATCATTAATCTTTCAAAAGATTAAGAAGTAGTTGAAGAACATGTTTTCCTATCCTGAGTTGTCTAAAATTATGACATAGTTATTTTCATTATTGTACAGTTTTGGAGTCTTCCTTTACAAATGGTGGCTTAGGTGCTTGAGCAAATATATAAAACTTTATAAATCAAATTTCTGAGCTAGATAAACAGAATCCAAATTCAAAAGTAACTGAGATAAATTTTAGGGCAAAAATAAATTAGAATAAACAGAAGTAAACTTGCCAACATAGGCAGTGTTGTTTAAGTCTATGTAATGTGTAGAGGAAAGTAGTGAAAACAACTGGCTGGGAAATGGACACTATGATTAAAATCTAAGGAAAATTAGGATTTCTTAAGTGGAAAAAGAAAATCAATGATACTTTAAAAGTTCCCCCAACCTCTTGTTTTCTCTCCTTCCCTTCTAAGTCTATAGTTTTATTTATGTCATATCATAGGCTGGTTTCTGGGGCTACAACTTTTACTGTACTGCTACTGACTTCTTAAATTCGAACGTTGGCTGTTCATTTGCCATCAGTAAATTTTATTTTGTCAGGTTTAGACATTTTTCTTGCACAGTGATTTTCAAATGTTTCTTTAGTTATTGAACCCTAAATCCAAACAAAATCTTCCATGGACATCGAGCAGATAAAAATGGAACCGTTACAGCTGAAATAGGGTGGAAAAGGATCTTACTGAAATAAACATATACTATCAATATGGCATTTGCCTAATCCAGTGTATACTTTATATATATGATTCCCCACTTCATTGGCAGTTTGTAGCAAATTCTTATTTTCTTTGTTTGGCACTCTCTAGATTTTGACATATTAGAAGAAAAAATAAAGTTATATTCTTTAAGAAAAAATAAAGTTATATTCTTTTAAAAACAGTCCAAATTAGCTGGAAGATACTTATTTTCTCTGACTCTTGTAAAAATGTCAGTAGGGTAAAAATGTCAATAGGGGATGCAAAAATTAAGACAACATACATGTCCTTTTCTTCATTTTATGAGAATGGTGAGGAGGAGGCTAGAAATCTTAAATGATATAATTGGCTTTGGAAGCATTTTTAAGCTTTAGTCTCATTTGTCCGTAAAGCATGCAGCTACAGTCTCAGAATCTAAACATTTAAGATATCTTATGGCTTTCCAGTGAATGGCTATTTCTGAAGGAATCACGTCAAAGCTCCCATGTCATTTTTGCTGAAGTCACTGTGTCAATTGCAAAGGCAGCTGGCGCTCCCACTGCCTCCGTCCATGCCCGATGGCTTTCATGGAGCGCTCCAAGATCCTGTGGTCTCATCCGTTCCTGGAGTCAAGAACACCTGAATCACTAAAATAAAATGAGGTTTGAAATGTGGTGTTTACTATTTAGAGTGATCTTAAATATTTACAAGTAGCATAACTTTGTAAAAAAACAAAAACAAAAAAAAACAAAAATTGTTATTCAGGGACCTTCTCAAACAAATGAGGAAATCTTTAAAAATCAAATTAAACTTCTGAAATTAGTACAAATAAACGCTTGTGAATCTTTAGGATTTTCAGTGGAAATACACAGTGAATTTTTGTATGTGTATATGTGTTTGAACGGTTATAGTTAAGCATTTATATTTTTACAGAAGGCTTTATGCCTGCTTTTTCTGGTTTCTTGTTTGTTTGGTTTGGTTTTGGTTCTTTGTTTTGTTTTATTTTAGTTCTCACAACATTTCCAACCCTAAATGGCTCAACAAATAAAGTTGCCATGTTTTATGTTATTTGCCTCAGGTCATGCAGAGGTTTTTAGCCAGGGTGTTTTTAATCTGTTGTTTTAACCTGTCAGCACATCATTGTTGGGTCTTGGGTCATTTGTCAAGTTCTAGGTGCTGTGCTAAGGGCCTTGGAGACAGAAATATAAGTCATGAGTTCTAATTCTCACTTTTTTCAATACTATATGTGGAGGATGGAGACAGTTCTAAAAGTATGCACTTGAGTGAGACGCTGAGACCCCCCTAAAGTCTGTCACTTCCTGCCACCCTCAGGCTCAGCATATCCCTGCACAGTGGCCAGTTCTTTTTCTAACTGGGATTTCAAAAGTTAAAGAGGAGGAAGGGAAAGGAACAGAAACTAATAACTACTGAATGCCTGTTATAAGCCAACCTGATGCCCAGAGTCCTCCAATTGAATCCATGGTATCAACAGTATTTGAATCTAGGTATCCCTACTGACAAAGGCCGGACATTTCTCACTAGAATTAACCACTTCTATAAAATGCTAAAGAAGGGCAGTCCCCAGTTTCCTCACCTGTAAAATGAAGACAAAAGCCTTCCACCCTGTCTCATCTGTCACTAAATGGGAGACTATTGATTGTGGCTGAACAAATTCAAATGAGCTCGTGTTCATTCAGCCTCTTCATGAATTTTGTGAACAATCACCAGCATATTATGATTCAAATCATCAATAGAATTGTTTGTACTGATTCAGCAATGCTGATTGTATGTGATTCCAATGCAAAAATTTCTTCTTAGCCACTGCTAACACTAAAGAGAGCAATATCTTCCATTCTTACCCATATCCTTTTGCAAAACTCACAAAATTTTTGTTTAAAGATTTTTCTTCTTGCAAATGCTTCTGACTGCAGCCTCTGCCACCTAATGGAGGTATTTTATGGGCTTTATTGGCAGAGAGAGAATCAAGGAGGGGTATGAAGTAGAATAGAGAAAGAAGCCAAGGAAGGAACTAGCACAGTTGAGGCAAAGAGACATTTTGAAGAGTGTAAATGAAAGCTTAACTTGAAAATAATTTCAGGAACAATTGTGAAAAAGTCTTATATTCTAAACCCACCCCCTGTCAAAACTGAGGTTGAAATTTGGTCCCCTGTGTGTTGGTGTTGGAAGATGTGGTCTAATGGGAGGTGTTTGGGTTATGGGGATGGATCCCTCATGAATAGATGGATGCCCTCGTGCAGGAATGGATTAGTTACCATGAGAGCAGTCAGACTCTTTTTAACAATCTGCTCTCATGGGAACCACATCCAAACCATAGCAGAGGTCAACAGAGACCTTGGCAAAACCATTTCCAGTAGATGATGGGGGCAGAAGACAAAAGTGCAGTGGATCCTCTTAGCCCATATATCCAATCTAAACTCTTGGGTCTAGAATTTAAGACTTCCTCTCTCTTCATGTGATCTCTTTGCACACATCCACTTCCACTTCTGCTTTCTGCCATGAGTGAAGGCAGCATGAGGCCCTTATCAGATGCAGCTGCCCAATTTTGGACTTTCCAGCCACCAGAATTGTGAGCCAAATAAACCTCTTTTCTTTATAAATTACTCAGCCTTGGGTATTATGTTATAGCAACACAAAACAGACTAAGACAACCTGCATTTGCCAGAACATCAATAGACATTTTTTAGTCCTAATTTTGCCTTTTCAGCAGCATTACATGCCATAGACCACTCTCTCCTTTTATTTTCTTCCCCTTGCCTTCTCTGATACTACACTTTCTGGTTTTCCTTTCATCTCTTTGGCTACTTTCTCTACTATGCATTGCGGGCTCATCTCTTCTGCCATCTAGCCATTAAACATGGAGTCCTTCAAGGTTTATTCTTGGGCCCTGTTTTGGTCTTAATATATATGTATGCCTTTCTTTTAAATGAGCGTATTCACAATTATAGCTGCATTTATCACCTAGCTAAGAATTCTTTTACAAGCTCCAGACTCTCATTAAGTTGAACATCAAAAAGTTTTCTCATTCCTTGCGTGCTCATAACCAAAATTGGGAACGTACCCCCAAACTTAGTTCACTGCTAGTGTTCCCTGTTCAGTTTTACCAGCCAGAAACCCAAAGGGAAGTCAGGAATGACTCTCAATGTTTCATATGAGCAATTAGTTGGGCAGTGGATAGGGAGCGCTAGGAGAGCAGTAGCGGGGCACAATAGCTGATCATAAATTTAGTTTTGGACTTACTGCATTTGAGTTGCCTAAAAGTTTTAGTATCATAAGATTTGAATGTAGTGACCTGGAAGCCAAGGGAAAAATTCTGTAGCGTATGTGGCCAAAGCTGCATTGGAGAAGGGAGTAATGAAGACAGTGAGGATCTTGTGCTTCTTTTTTTTTTTTTTTTTTTTTTTTTTTTGAGACAGAGTCTCACTCTGTCACCCAGGCTGAAGTGCAGTGGTGCGATCTCGGCTCACTGCAAGCTCCGCCTCCTGGATTCACGGCATTCTCCTCCTTCAGCCTCCCAAGTAGCTGGGACTACAGGCGCCCACCACCACGCCTGGTTAATTTTTTGTATTTTTAGTAGAGATGGAGTTTCACCATGGTCTTGATCTCTTGACCTCGTGATCCACCTGCGTTGGCCTCCTGCCGACTGTAAAGGGCTGGGATTACAGGCATGAGCCACCGCATCTGGCGGGTCTTCTGCTTCTTAAAGACACCTCCCCCTATCCCATCCAACTTCTTCAGTTCAGTATATATTGTTGTGTTTGGTGTTTATTAAATAATTGAAATTTGAATCTATTCTCTGCTTTCCTTTGGAAACCAGTAAATTTTATTCCTTCAGTTTTTCATTTATCCATGATAATAGATTCCCTGTTGGGTCCACTTAGTTCCAAGATAACTCAAAAACCTTTGGGGTGCTGTGGTCGCAAGAAAGAATCAGGAAAAGACTGTAGCTCGAGCAATAAAATGATAACACAAACATTGACTGAGCACTTACCTTGTGCCAGGTACTGTAGTGACTGTTTTACATACATTGCCTGGTTTACTTCAGCACCACACCATTAGGTATTTATTCCTTTTTAAGCCCATTTTATAGCTGTGAGAATTGAGGCTTAAATAAGTTAAATGTCTTCCCCAAGGTCACAAAGCTAGTGAGTGCAAAGCTAGAATTCCAACCCAGGTGTAACTTCAGTAACCACTGGGCTTCCCATCCCACAACTGCAAAAGCCTGCAATTCATTGAACAGTATATTTTGCTTAAAGAAGTCCTAATTCCCCTTCACCCCCTGCCATCCCTTTGCTCATTAAAATTAACAAACAAAAAGAATGTCTTTCTCTTTGGTTTCAGCTCTTTAGCTGGTGGGAAGAGGAGGAGAAATTAAAAGTAAGGAGACTCCCAGAGTTTCAAACCCACAAGCAAACAGCCTGGAGATGACTTGAGTCATCTTCCACAAACATCTGATGTTGCAGAGGAATGGGGAAGGAAGAAGGAAAGCATGAGTAGCTCTTTTTTTTTTTTTTCTTTTGAGACAGAGTCTCCCTCTGTCACTCAGGCTGGAGTGCAGCGGCGCGATCTCAGCTCACTGCAATCTCCGCCTCCCGGGTTGAAGCGATTCTCCTGTCTCATTCTCCCAACTAGCTGGGATTCCAGGCACACACCACCATGCACGGGTTATTTTTCTATTTTTAATAGAGACGAGGTTTCTCCATGTTGACCAAGCTGGTCTCGAACTCCTGACCTCAGGTGATCCACCCGCCTCGGCCTCTCAAAGTGCTGGGATTACAGATGTGAGCCAACACCCCTGGCCACTGGTAACTGTTAGGTGTTGGCATTTTCCAGCCCCTGCAAGGCTGAATTTGGGGGAGGTGTGTGAATACTGGTAGCCTTGGCCTAAGCAGGCAAAAGCTTCACCCTGAAAAGTAGCTTTGGTTAAATGTCAGAATTTATGTGGCAAAAAATCTATTAAAAAGCATATATAAAGTATAGCCCTTACCTTTCCTCTATGCAATTTTTTTTAATGTTTGAGTCTAAAGCTTTTCAAACACACCTGGAGAAACTGAATCAACACCAGCCTATCCTCCACCAATGGGTTAAGTTCACAAAGATGGAAAGTTAGAGGAAACGTCATAAACTTAAAGAGTTACCATTGCTTCACAAGATAAAAAGAATTCTAGTTAAAGATACTCTAAACAAACAACTCTAGCTTTGCAGTGATTTAGGGAACATCTTGATGTCTTTTTCCTCATTGATTTTGGTGCATTAAATTTAAGTTGGCTGATAATCCTTGCACTCTTGGAAAAGCTAATGGTTAGTTTACAGCAATTTCTCTTAATGATTATCTTTCAGAAAGCATTTGAGTTATGAGAGAGAGTATCTAACTTATCCTGCTGTTGATAAATAGAATTGGAAGACATATTCAAGGTGCTGCTGCAAAGACACTTTCAGCAATTGCTGCAGCTCAGCCCATGGATGTTCAGTGAAATAAATAACAGAAAGCAGTCTAAGAATTTGCAAGAGGAAGTGTTTTTATATTGCTTAGCAAAATCATCTCTATATTAAAACCACTTGTAAATTTAAACTGTGCCAGGGGAGGGAAGGTAAATGGGCTTACATAATCCAAGTAGCATAGGAAATATTAAATACTTCATGTTGTTAAAACAGGGTGACGTCATTTCCAAGGTACTTTTTTCTAGAAAATTGAAGGCTCCATCCGCAAGTAAGAAGTAGGAAGAATTATTTGCTGTGGGAGAAACTCTAACATACAGCTCTGCCTTACACTGACTCTGCAGCTGGAAAACGAGAACTCCCCTATATTATTTCATTTTTTCAAGCTGCAAAGCAAATAGGGGAACAGAGGTAAAGAAACTAAGGAAATTCTGAGAAGCCATGCTCTTCAAATGATGGAAGGTGCTGCCAAGAATCACATTAACTTACTACTTGATAAATACAAATTTAAGAAATAGGGATTCTTACAGATTCCTACAATGATGAAAGGGATTTTACGCAGGATCAGAAAAAGGTAGAAGGAGGCAATATGCATCAAAACAGAACTAAAAATTGAAGACTCATTAGAAAAAAATAAAGGTTTATAGTCTAGCAAGGGAAGATCTTAAAAAGACTTATGTTATCTAGTAGAGTTTCCCAAAGGGCCAATCCAGGGATAGAAAATCATTAAGGGGACCACAGATGAATCATGCATTTTACACTTTTTTGCCAAAATGGTGGTCAGTTTTTCAAAAGTTCTCAAATGCGTTGTTATTGCAATGCTTTCTAATTTTCTCTCCTTTACATTCCTCCTCAAATAAATCTGCGTAGCCATCCTGAAATATTATTCATAAAATTAACACCACAGATGAGCAGATTGTCAGAAGAGAGCCACAAGTAGTATTTGTTAGGGCACTGATGTCCCAGAGGACTGACTTGAAAGCTTGAAATGACTCTTTCGGTCATGATTATGTATAAGGAAGATCCGATTAGTACATCACCTTTACCCCCCCCAGTTGTCTTTGACTTTTCTGCATTGTAAATTCATATGGCCTTTCCCCAGTATTGCTTATGGTGACCAAGCATTTTTAAATGGTTCCCTAGCAAAGCAAAAGTCATCACTATTCAGCAATACCACTTTTATTTGATAGCTTCCCCTCTTTGTTTTCTATATCCTAGTCATTTATTTGTTTTTTTTTTTTTCTTTCTTTCTTATAACTTACTTAAGCTTCTACTTCCTTCTCACTCTCTTATTTCTGATGTCAGGAACATGCCGATTTGCCCTTTCTCCTGCTCATCTGCTCAGCTTATTATAAGCCCTGCCCTGGTTCTTCATATTTCTGTGTTTTCTTGGAAACACTTTATTCAAATATTTTCCTGTACATACACCACATTTTCTTTAATGTATGCTTTAAAAAAATTTTATGAATGTAACTTTAATAACAAGGTAATACCCACAAATTAAAGAACATTCTAAAAAATATAAAAATGTAGAAACAAGAAAGATCACTCATGGTTCTTCAGACAAAGAAATCGGTGTTAACATTATGATGTGCTCCTTTTAGATTTTTCCATGTAATATTTATGAAACTAAATATGATAATATAAATATGTTTTGATGTTCTTTGATGTCTAAATATGATATATAAGTATTCTAGATGTTTTTAATGGTTGTGTAATATTCCACCGAGTGGATATATCTTAGTTGAAAAACCATTCCCCAATGGTAGATTATTAAGATTATTTTAAATTATTTTGCTACTGTAAGTAGGGCTAGGGAAAATATCTTTGTTTACCAAGCTGAAGGAGAATCTGTTTTATCTTGTGTTTATTTCTTTTATTTAGGCTGGTTATTATTTCTTTAGCATAGATTCCCAGGAATCGAATTATAGTCCTTGTTAGTAGGGACAGTTTGCTTCCAAAACAGTGGTTGAGTTGTATTTTCTGTCCAGTATTCATGAGAGGTGCTTTTCACTTTATTCTTGCAACATGACAGACTCTTATAAGAAAAGTTTGCTAATTTAGTATGTGTAAATGGTTTTTAACTTGATTATAACTGTTTATTTTATTCGTATGAGTGCGTATATGCTTGGGTATTTGTTAGCCTTTATTCATTAATTTTTTCGCCCCTTTCATCTTTCCTTTATCTTGTGCCCACACTGCGGATTTCCAGTGCTTATCCTTATTCGCTCCTGCTCACTTTTCCTCCCTCAAAGTTATTTTTGCATTCTCTTTTGTCTGGTGTCCAGTAACTTGTGGGGCAGTGGGACCCAAATTGCATTTTAAGATCTTTTTTATGAGATGTTCTCAGCAGGCATCTTCAAGGCCCCAAATTCTCTTTTTGTCCCCCACTGTGAAAAACTGATTGGCATCTGGTGATGGGCAGGGCACGGGTGCCTGGCGCTTGCAGGAAGCCCCGCAGGAGGTGCACAGAGCCATGGTGGATGAAGTGTGGCCAAGCCAGCACAAGGTGGGGGACCAGATGTCGCCCGATTATGTTCCATTGAAATCCAAACAAAGCCCCAGATTCAGGATCATTTCCTTGAGACTCCCCAGTTGGAAATTGGCACCGAGCCAGAATCTCACAACAGCTGGTCTCCCCATGCTAGGATTTATGTGCCTTACCAAAAACTTTACCTGCGTGTTATTGATTGGTTTCTGTAAAGCAATGAAACAATATTTTGAAGACCCAAAGCATACTGCTCTCTGCTGAAAATAAAAAGACCATATATCACTGAACACGCCAGCAAGTCTTATTATAGGCTTGAGAACTCTGAGAAGGATGCGTTTTCCTTTTTATTTATGCCACCCATGTTAACCCTGAGGCTGTGTACTGACATTTGCAGCTTCGCAATGACAACACTCCACTCTTGTTAGGAGACCAAGTCCACCCTTTGGAAATAAATTATATTATAAAATAAGCTTTCAAGGGATACCAGCAGATGAGAAATCATGCTTATGTTTCTCATCATCTAGTTTGTGTTGAGAAATCGGAGTCTTTCCAAAATCTCATTACTTGTTATCATCCAGGTCATTTGCATTTATGTCCTTCTCCTTTCCTCCTGCAAAGGAAGATGAACTACAAGCCTGGCAGTTTCATTGTTCTGGATAACGAGGAGGAAAAACCGACAAACAAAAGCCACTCCATTCTGCCCCACCCTCAAAGATACTGAAGTTGGTTGTGCTGAGCCACAGGGGAAGATTGTAATTTAAAAACAAAAACTAGCATTTCTTTGTTAAATAATCGTCATGGAAGCATTTACATTCATATTATACTTGGCTAAATATGTATTCCTGATGTGAATCCAGGAACTCTGTTTTATACATTGCCTTGATCTCTGGCTGCTGCTGCTATCTCAGTCACCTGATAATGTCTCAGTCTTTCTCTCATTCTCTTCCCTCTTCCCCTCTCTCTGCCCCTCTAGCTGCCTGGCGGTCCTCAACTCAGATTCTCAGACCTCACAGTGAGATTTTGGAGCTAACCCGCTCCATTAGAAACAAACAAAATAAATTGTTTCCATTCCCCAAAGGAATGTGCTAAAGCCTTTTTCCTCCTTAACACGGATACAATTTAAGTTTGGCAAGAGCTGAACACAATATACCTCACTAGGAGGAGAAAGATTTCTGAGACCCTGATAGAAAGAACTAAACACCCCCTCATCCTTCCTGTGAACTTAAAGTGACAAAAAGTAACCTGGTAATGCCTTCGGTATTCACAGTGTTTCTGCAAAATCCTCACTCATTCCCTCATTCCATAAACATGCATTAAGCACCTACTAACTGAAAACGCTGTGTGCACATTCCTTCCCAGCTGTTCCTTCAAGGTGCGTTTCATTTGCTCAATCTCTAGCCCCTACCATGCCACAGGCATTCAAATGTCATTCAGTGGCATTTCTCTTCATTACTCTGATTTAGAATCCTGCTTATCTGTAGTGTTTCACAGGCGATGATTTGAAGGGCAATAAGAATAATATGGCCCATAAGCTGGGTGTCATGGCTCATGCCTGTAATCCCAGCACTGTGGGAGGCCGAGGCAGGTGGATCACGAGGTCAGGAGTTCAAGACCAGCCTAGCCAACATGGTGAAACCCCATCTCTACTAAAATACAAAAATTAGCCGAGCATGGTGGCGAGCGCCTGTAATCCCAGCTACTCGGGAGGCTGAGGCAAGAGAATCGCTTGAACCCAGGAGGCAGAGGTTGCAGTGAGTTGAGATCGTGCCATTGCACTCTGGCCTGGGCAATAGAGTAAGACTCCATCTCAAAAAAAAAAAAAAAAAAAAAAAAGAAGAAGAATATGGCCCATTCATTGCAGGTGTTAAATGGAAATCACCTGAGATCAGCTGTCAAGAATTAGTCAGGGATACTTACTGTATTATGTACTTGAAACTAAGAGGGTAGACC
The DNA here is from genome assembly GCF_029281585.2 of Gorilla gorilla gorilla. Lineage (NCBI taxonomy): Eukaryota > Metazoa > Chordata > Mammalia > Primates > Hominidae > Gorilla > Gorilla gorilla. The sequence continues at coordinate 167,416,284 of NC_073229.2, forward strand.
CTAAGTGTTAACACACACACACACAACTATGTGGGGTGTTGGATATATTAATTAGCTTGATTGTGGTAATCATTTAACAATATCCATATATCAGAACCCCAAGTTGTACACTTTAAATATATACAATTTCTGTTTGTCAATTATACCCCAGTACTGAAAAAAAAAATGGTCAAAAAGGGCTGGGCATGGTGGCTCACACCTACAATCCCAGTGCTTTGGGAGGCCAAGGCAAGAGGATCACTTGAGGGCAGGAGTTTGAGATCAGCTTGGGCAACATGATGAGACCTCATCTCTACAAAAAATAAATTAGCTGGGCGTGGTGGAACACACCTGTAGTTTAGCCCTACGCAGGAGGCTGAAGTGGAAGGATTGCTTGAGACCAGGATTTCAAGGCTGCTGTGAGCTATGATCACACCATGGCACTCCAGCCTGGTTAAGAATTCATTAAGGACAATAATATGATCTAGAACCAATTTAAGCAGAGCCAAATAAGGACCTGACCTCAAAGAATATGCACATGAATCAGAAAAGGGACCCAGTCCTTGTCAACGTCCTGCTTCTCTCTCTTTCTTTTCCCTTTCCTAATCCTCATCTCTGTTTGTAAAACATCTCCTGCTCATGGACTTAAAGGATTCAAACATCTTTGTTCAAATTCTGGAAGTCATGGTGCTTCCCCCAGACTGAGGTGATTGCCACTGAGGATCAGATCCCAGGTGAGTTGAGGGCAGAGGAAAGGGTCCTCTGAAGCCACGTTGGAGAAGGGCTTGTTGGACTTCCCTTTACTACAAGAACGCCTGCTGTTCTTCATGCATCCTAGCTTTTCCTAGTCATTCTTTATTCCTTGATCATATTCACCCACTTACCAAAACACTTACTGGATTGATTTTTACTTTTAGTGTGTTCTACTTTCATAATCCATAAGCTGCCTATCCTCGTATAGCACAGCACACAGCTATTTTTATAATCCTCTACTCATTTGATTCCTAGCCCCAGTAATCCAGGAACTGGCCATTATATCTAGTTCATGCAACCCATAAAGTTGCACATTCTGTACCTTTTGAATAGTCTTTCTCTCATCTTTTTCCGTTTCATCCTTTCTGATTCTTGAAGCTGAAAAGATTCTCAAGGCTCCAAGTTAGCCCTGCCCTCATCTTGGTTCCTTCTTCAGTGGCTACCAGATATCATAGACTTATGACTATCAAAGCAAGAGGAATATGGAGTCAGGGAGATATATTGGCTGGAGCAAGGGGTGGGCCTGAAGACAAAAGTTGGTGAGCAGTTTTTGAAGGTCCAGTCTCTGTTCATGAGGGAGGCTCCTGGTGAAGAGATAGAAATGCCACTCATCACTGTGTACACTGGGGACTTTTCCGTTTACCTGAGATAGTCACAGAATGGAGACCTGACTCCTAGGGGTCAACCAAAATAGGTATGAGGAAGGATCTGCAGCTGGTTTAAGCTTTAAAAATGTGCCTCTACCCAGGATTAGGCTGCAGAGGCTGATGAAAATGTCAGGTTTCTTTGATTTGGCTGAACTCTGTGAGCACAATGTTGTAATACTGTTGATCTCATGCTGATCTGAAGCTGGCCAAAATATATATCCATGATGAATTATAATAAAAATAGGGAGGATTATGACTTGATATATACAGTTTGGGAAATAAAGCCATTTAAAATATTGGTCTGTGGGTGAAAATGACAAAACATAGGGCCATAAGGAGGAATAAAACCAAAGGTTGGTGGTGTGATCTACATGTGGAACTCAGAGCATGTTTCTTCCTCCAGCCCCCTTCCCCGTTGCTCTGCCTCATGAGGGAATTAGCACTTGATATTGTCTGTACGACTGGCATTGTTCCCTGAGCCTCGAGTCTACGGGGACCACAACTAGATGGTCTAACGTGTGCCTTATTCAGCTGAATAAGGTGTTGAATAGCTACAAATTGATAACAAGTTTTAAAGAGAATGAAGTGCCAACTATGCCCTGGCTAGTAAGAAAGCCAGTTATATGTCAAGGAGGCTTATTAGCTGTGCATGACCATATATAAAATTACAGGGGCTGACTATAGCACCAAAATTAGGTGGTGGTAAGGAATTTAATCATGTACTGACCAATTTCTTGTTTCATAAGAACACTAAGTCCCTGTAAGTGCCAATGTCAGCAGATTCATAACCCTGCAGCGCAATTGTGGATTGTCAGAATCTGTTAATTGTAGGTATGCCATCTATGGATTTTAAAATCAGAGGTTCAGACTAGCTGTATTACTTGGTGTAGTGTTAACCATGTTTGGTGGATGCCGGGATGTGCCACACAGGTCCCCTTTGGAGATTGGACTTACTTCCCCAGCAGGTGGGAGTGCCGTCAGTTTCAGCCCTCTGCTCTAAGCCCTCTCCAGAACTGCCCTTATGTGAAGACAGCAGCCTTACTAAGTTCAGACCCCCTTCCTGTGGCAGCCCTCATCCCATAACTGATCCATGCTGGGGTATAAAGACCTGACCCACTTCCTCTATTAGGGGCAACTCTGAAGGGCAGGGCCTTCACAGCTTTGCGGCTCCTAGTAGGGTGGGCTCAGGCCCTTGTTCAGACTGCATTGCAAGGCCATACCTTCCTTGCCTAGATCACACTTTCTTATTTTCCCTGGACAGGTGTTGGTCCTAGAACACTTCCCTAATAAACTTCTGCATGCTGATTTCCATCTCAGAATCTGCCACACAGGGAACCTGACCAGCAACAGTACGACAATCTGGATGGCTTGAGTCAGAAGGTGATAAGTTAGAAATAAAGCACTGAAATTTAAAGGGTAAGCATGAGAATGACTCAAATGAAAAAGACAATATCAAGTGCTGACAAGGATTCAGAATAAGTGGAACTCTCATACACTGCTGACGGGAGGGTCTATTGGTACAATCATTTGGAAAACTCTTTGACTCTGTCTGTTAAAGTTGAATATCTGTGATCATGTCCTATGAGCTAGCAGTTTCTCTCCTCAGTATATATGCCTAAGAAAAATGCAAGCATGCCCACCGAAAGAAGAATACACACAAATGGGCATAGCAGCACTCTTCCCAAATGCACCAAACTGGAGAGAACCACAGTGTCATCAATAACAGAATGAATAAATACATCATATTATATTCACACAATGGAGTACTATGCAGCAATGAGAAGGAAAACTACAGCTCCACAAGGCAATACAGATGAATATCACAAATATAATATTGAGCAAAAGCAGCCAGACACAAAAGAAGACATAACGTATGATTCCATTTATACAAATGTAAACATCGGCAAAACTGATGTATGGTGTTTGAAGTCAGAGTGATGGTTGCCTTTATGGAGATTCATTGTGACAAGAAGAAGTCTGAAGGGGATATTCTGGGAGGCTTTCAAAGCTGTTTTTGATCCAATTGCTGGTTACTGGAGTGAGTTCACTTTAGGAACATTTGTTGATTTTTCTGGACACTCACTATTTGTGCACTTTTCTGTGATATGGTATAGTATTTAAACTCAGAGTTTATATAGTGAAGGAAGAAGAAGGAAGGGCAGATGTAAACACTGGATGCAAAAAATGTGACATCACGGATGTAGACAAAAATTCCCAAGATTCAAGCAGGACCCCTACTGTCCAGTACTGCAGACTCCTGTAGATGACAAGTCTGAGGTCCAGAAGGGCTCCAGTTGGCTCAAAGTTACATAGCCAGCTAATGGTGAAAGACTTCCTGGCCCCATCCTTTCCCCCTCTTCCCACACTTAGCAGGGCCGATGTGGTCACTAGAGTCTCCATTCATCTGAGCTCAGCATTGACCACAGAATCATCCAGGCAGCCTAAGCAAGATATGCAATGTACAGGGAAATAAAACATGAGCAAAGACCTGAAAAAGGCATAGGAATTTGATGTAACAGAAATGTTATCCATTTCTTAGAGGCCTTTCTCCACCTATTACCTACTGTCTTCCCACCTACGCTTCTATAACTATCCACAATGCTTTGTGTTGAAAGTGTGTCATTTTCTTTTTGCAAAGCCAAAGACTACGGAGAAAAGGTTTTGAGCTGTGAGCTAAATTGCCTTTTTCTCCCTTGGCTTTTTCCTATAATCTTTGGGAGAACTCTAGACTATACTGGGCTCTAAAGGCCCCTTTTGAGAGCATTACCTTATGTCATGGAATCATTGTGAAAAACAGCTAAGTTATAACTATTTTATATGTGTTTAAATAAGTTAGCATTTCTCTAAGAGCTTTAATTTCATTTAATAGGTGATAGAGATGATCTTGAAGATTAAAGCTGAAATATTCTTCGTTCTTTAAGTATGTTAATATGTGTGTGTGCACATTTGTGTGTGTGCACATGGGTATGTGTGCTTGTGTGTGTGTGCATGGATGAGTGTGTGTGTTTGCATGTGTGCAAATGCATGAATCTGTACTAGTATATATGCTTGCATGTCATGTGCTTGCGTATGTTTGCATGTGTGTGTGCATATGCACAGGCACATTCTCTATTAATATAATGCCATTTGCAGGGTGCTTGCCACTCTCTTGAGACTCATGGTTCTCTGCTTTCGATCACACTCAGACTAGTCCAAAACCCCTCTGAACTAATTCTAATCAACTTGGAACCCACCACACTCAGGCATGAGGCCGTCAAATGTGAGTGTTTGCAGATGTCAGTGCAGAGATGGCAGGAATCCAGGAGGACAGATCAAGGCTTAGTCACTGAAAAATACATGCCAGTGCATCCCAGCTCCAGAGCACCATCTCAGCCCATAAGAAAAACGTGTCATGACAGTAAATCAATAACCCCTTGGAGATGATTCGTTTCTGAAATATCCCTGATTAATTATGCCAGTCCATGCTTGGCAAGAGTACTTTGCTCCAGCATTAACCTAATGCTTTTTGCATGAAGCAGGATTATAACTGGTTCTCATAAGTCAAATTTGACATTTTAAATCAGGCTTTAAAGGTTTGGGTTATAGATTTTATAATGTCTCCATGTCAAACATAATTGCTCTTATTGCTGCTAGTAGACGTTTGCCAATCAATCAAAATAACATTTATTTTCATCATAAACAAGGGTAAATTAAAACCATTTGAAATCATTGTATTTGAAAACTTAGTGAAGAAGCATCTTTAGTATCATTGAAATTTGCTTCCTCACTGTGATATATGGGAGCGTGATGAAATTATAAAAGTCGATGGAAATGTGTTACTATTTTCACCTTGAAAAATTAATGCCTCTACATATTTTGTGAATACGCGGCTTAAATTTGGTGGCTTATTCCCATATGATTATGATTTGGGGCAAAATAGCTCCCTTTCTTTACATAATAGGAAATTATCATTTTTGTCCCTTAAAGATGAATATATCTTTCAGTTTACTTATAAATTGCATTCAGGAACTTATTTCTTATTCCTCTTAAATTGCAAGTGTTTTTTTCTCTAAGAAAAGTTAATGGAAAAAGAAGATTTGCTTAAGGGGAAGTCGTACTAATAGGTTCCTTCAACAAAAGCTTAGCATGCAATGGTCAACTGGTTTGTACCTTCTCCCTAAAGTACTTCCAATGCATCAGGGTCACCTTCCCTTATGGTAATTATAGCATTATGTGGTATATTACTATGCTATTTCTATACTGTACGTGTATACTATTTCTATTTGATTATACTGAGATAGATCTCAGTATAGTCATTGAGTACCATCATGTAGGTATGCAGTGGGAACACGAAAAAGAGGGATTAACTCCGCCCCAGAGAGAGCTGACCTTATGGAATAGTGTATTAGTCAGAATAGGCTAACTTACCCGAAGATAGTAACTTCATTCTGAATTCTCTGTAGATTAACCCCACAAAGTTTCTCATTCACACAAAGTATGTTGTTATCCAGTTGACCCTCCAGAGCAGCTTTCTTCCAGGTGGTAACGCAGGGATCCAGAACCCTTCCATCAATGATCTTAACATGTGGCTCTCAGGTCACTATGGTAGAGAAGAGAGAGAGTGAGCACACACCAGCTTTTAAATGCACTGACCTAAGAGTGTCCACATCGCTTCTGTTAATAATAGGCCCATTGGCCAGGACTGGAGCTTTCTGTGGCCCCACCTAACTGAGGATGCATAGAAATGTGAGGCTGATTCTTTGATGGGAGGAAAATGACTCTGCAATATGTATATACCAAGGATAATATCCCAAATATTAAGGGATTGCAGTCAGAAAGAAGATGAACAAAGACGTGAAAGTTTGAGGTCTTTTAGTGGAACAATAACCGTTGCCAGTCCAGAGTAGTATAAGATTAATCTAGAAAAGTAGGTTGAATCACATAGTAAGGGCCTTTGAAGGCAATGCCAAGAAACTTGGACTTCGCCTGAAAATAATGGGAGGATTTTGGCCAGGCGCGGTGGCTCATGCCTGTAATCCCAGCACTTTGGGAGGCCAAGGTGGGCGAATCACAAGGTCAGGAGTTCAGGACCAGCCTGGCCAACATGGTGAAACCCCGTTTCTACTAAAAATACAAAAATTAGCTGGGCGTCGTGATCGGCACCTGTTATCCCAGCTACTTGGGAGGCTGAGGCAGGAGAATTGCTTGAACCCGGGAGGCGGAGGTTGAAGTGAGCTGAGATCATGCCATTGAACTCTAGTCTGGGCGACAGAGTGAGACTCCATCTCAAAAAAAAAAAAATTGTGGGAAGATTTTAAAGAAGAGAACCACATAGTCAGAATTATGTTTTTAAAGCCATACTCTGACATTGGAGGATGCTGATATCTATGAATAAGTGGATTCTACTGAGAAAATATCTGCAAAGCAGGTGAATAACATTAAAATCCTAGGTTATTATTTTTCAAGCTTCCTTTTGTTAAATTTCAGAGTGCTGTGAATGATGTTTCATTTTTCTATAGTTGCTCCCCAAACTTGTCACTTTTTTGTGCTCTTTAATACTTCAATGCTTTAAATTTTACTGACTGCAGGAACACCTACTTGAGTTTCACTTTTCCCTTGCCATTCACCTCTGCTGTGTCCGCCATTGCTCTCTCTTCTTGCATTCTTCACCTCACTCCCCAGAATGTTTCTTTATTAGTCCATTTTCACGCTGCTGATAAAGACATACCTGAGACTGGGTAATTTATAAAGAATGAGAGGTTTAGTGGACTCATAGTTCCACGTGACTGCGGAGGCCTCACAATCATGGTGGAAGGCGAAAGGCGTGTCTTACATGGTGGCAGGCAAGAGAGCATGAGAGCCAAGCAAAAGCGGAAACCCCTTATAAAACCATCAGATCTTGTGAGACTTATTCACTACCATGAGAACAGTATGGGGGAAACTGCCCCCATGATTCAATTTTCTCCCACCAGGACCCTCCCAAACACATGGGGATTATGGGAGCTACAATTTAAGATGAGAATTGGGTGAGGACGCAGCCAAACCGTATCAGTTTCCAAAATACTATTAAGGAGAGTGGGCCACCAAAAACACAAGAAAGGTAGCACAAATCTCAGAAAGAGAATGCCTGTCCATGACAGCAGCTTGGAGTTACTCTCCCTTCTTCCCCTCTACCTCCATGAGGCCCTTGCTACCTATGGGATTTACCCTCTGACATGGGCATAAAGACTGACCTGTTGTCCCTCAGACCCTGGACTCTTAAGAAGCTGAATGGTGGGGCGATGAGAGACGATTTCAGGTTCCTTCTCCCAGGCATAGCCATGACACAGTCAGCTCCCCTTCCCTCATAGGAGATCTACCCCTGGCCATTCTTTTATCCTTCGGTTGTCCTGGTGCTCCATAGGCAGCAGAGCACTGGGAGTCAAACTGCCCAAGTCTGAGCACAAACTCACCACCTTCCAGTTGGATAAACTTGTGCAACTTTCTTAACTTCTTGTGCCTCAGTCTCTGTAAAATGGAATTGATGATGATAATAAAATATACCTTGAGTCATTATCTTGAGAATTAAATGAGTTTTATTCCATGTAAAGCGATCAGTACAGTTCCTGGCATGCAATAAATAGATCTCATAGAATAACTTCAATTATTTGCATGTGTTGTGTGAGCCACTTCTACTCCAAGATCCTATACATGCAACCCCAGTGAATGAGATCTTTTCCAAGGTGAGAGACTTTAAATTTTTATTCACCTAATTGAGACACGTTTCCCAGAACAGCAGTCCGTTGGAGGCAAGGATGACTGGTGTGTAGTAGGAATATAGTATTTATTGGGTGAATGAATGAATGAATGAACAAACGAGCATGGGAAGCAGTGTGTGTCAGTAAAAGAGCATGTTTTAGAGTCAGGTAGATATGGAATCAAATGTTGGCTACACCATTTATGAGTTCTACACTACCTTTGACAAGTGAACCCCTCTGTTCCTTCATTTCGTCATGTATAAAATGAAGAAGATAACTACTACATTAGGATTGCTGTGAGAATTAAATATGATAACAGTGGGAAATGTCTAGTATAAACTCAGCATATATTAGGAGCTCAGTAAATGGTAGCTATTATTATTGTTATTCCATATTTCTGCACATCCAGTTAATGATAGAGGAAGCAGCATAAACACAGAGGGATGAAATAAATATTTTCTTTGTTTACCTGTCAAATTGGCATTTACAAAGTTAGACTAGCTTTCTTTTTGTTCTTTATCTTATGTTGTTGTCTGTATTGTGGAGCTTATTAAAGTAAAGGAGAAAAAGAAGAGTAGAAAGGGGGAAATTGTAGGTGACAAGGCTGCAGAGAGGTGAGGAAGAGGTGTGAGGCTGAGGAAGTGGCCTAGAAGAAAGTCATGGAAAGTCCCTTCCTTGAAAAGCCAGCAGGATAGAAACCAGGCAGGAGAGGGGAGCGACTTGGCAGATAAGTCTCTCCTCTCTTCACTCCCTTCTCCACTCCTTCTCCAGCTTAATCTTTCTACTATTAATATCCAAATTTGTTTCTCCTACTTCTCTAGATCTTAAACTCCATGGAAGATGTCTGAACCTATAGAGGAACCTCTGCTTCCTGCAGGGCAGACTCCAGCTCAAAGCCCTCTAGGGTTTGGCAGACACCTCCCTCACCCTCACCCGTGCAAACCCAGCTCTTCATCCTCTTTCACGTCTTGCAGTGGTAACAGCGCCCTTAGTGGACTGTGCTGTACCTTTACTTTTTCTTCTCCTTGGCCATGTGAATGAATGCTGTCCTTTACCCTTCTACTTATCAACCCCTAGTCACATTTAAAAACCCAGTTCTAATGTCCACCATGATATGAGATCTTTCCTTGACATAACCAAGCAGAGCAAATCACTCTGGCCTTTGTGCCATTGTTGGTCTGCAAGTCTGCATACAGCTCATCATAGTATAGTGGTTTGCCTGTCTGAGGGCATTCATTAGAGGTGCTATTCTGTGAGAACTACACATACTAATTGGGAAATCTTCGTGGAAGAAAGCAAACACTAAGTCACTTAAAAATGGATGTTATATTTTATGGTACAACATGGGTCATCTCTAGCATCCCAGTCACAAAAAGAATTCCTTAATTGGTGGCCCACAGGCTGCGGAGCTGAAAAGGAAAGAGAAAATACTCACCACACTGCAGCCTCCTGGTAATGCCATGGCCCCTTAGCACCTCCTGGGTGTCCTCATTAGGAGGATTCAGCAAGAGATAGTTACTGCCTCAAGTCATATTTAAAATCTTTAAATGCAAAAGTAATAGCCCAGTAAAACGTGTCACTGTCCTAGTGTAATGGTTCCTATGACATATAGTTGCTCTTAATTGCAACGATATGCATGTCTTTATTAAGTGTGCAACACTGTTGTATTTGGCGTAATTATTAAAACCATATCCTAAGAGTTGTTGGGGCTAATGTTAGAAGTGAGTAAATTCCCAATTTAGTCCTTAGCCTATAAAGAGTTTTGGAAGTGCCCAGAACATACTGGCACTCAGTAAGTATTGTTCTGTCTGAACCTGAGTTTTTCACCTTGGGTCACTGTTTCTAACCTCATTTTGAACACGAGGTTGTTCTGGTGTAAGAGCATCTCAGCCTGGTTTGACAGCCGGCAGGAACAGGTATCCAACATATGCCAAAAAGGCACAGTTAAAAAATGCCCTGGCAGTTTCTGGAGAGAGATTCTATGCCATACTGATAGGTAGCACCAAACTAAAGCCAGTACGGGTGCTGGGGAGAGGGAGACCCATGACAAGAGGAAGTTCTGTTTGACTTCTGGAGAAACAGAAACTTTAGTGGCTGAGACTGGCAGTTCCTCATCATTCAAAACACTACAATGTCTCTACTAGGAAGGGAGGGAGGGAGGGTGGCAGATTTTGAGCTGACCAATTAGCAAAATTAATAATGATAGTTTCAAGATAAAACATTTTGTCAGATTTCCCGAGGTAAAAATTCAGGGGATTTTTTTGGAGCCTGCATCAGTTTTCTTTCCAAGCTACTTCGGATGTCATTTCTATCTCCCTTGAAGAGGAGAAACATCTCATCCATCTAACACTGTTCAGTGGCCCCAAGGGCAGATCCACCTTGATTCTCTTCATGCCCTCACTAATGCTGCGTTTTCCTGTATTCTTCGAACATTTGACTTACTTGGGAAGCCTAGAAGCTTTGCCAAAGATTAGGATCAGCCAGAGTTTGGTGATTTTTCTCAGTTTTTCTCATGTCCCCTTTCTATTGTTTTAGATCATGTTTTGCTAATGCAATGGGCTTTATTTCCAAACCTGGAAATTTCTTCTTGCTTTATTTCAGGATAAAAATATTCTCATTTTTAATACCCTTTTGTTCTATGGGGGGGTGAGAGGAAACAGGAAAAAGTAAACAAAATATTCGAGTTACAATCTAGAGTGCACAATTTTTGTATCTTAGGATAGCTTTTCATACTATTCTTATTTACAATATAGCTATAAACTTATTGGACCTCCTAGGAACCCTTCCTTATCCCATCTTCGTAGGCAAGTCCAGTCATATCGCTGGCCCTGCCTGCAGTCCAGGTGCTTATAAGAATACAGGTGCACAGTAACACAAAGATATGCACGTTGCAAAGATATGCATGTCTTTATTAAGTGTGCAACACACACACACATGCACACTGCCATCTTTTTATTTATGATCCAAAGTTGTCGTTGGGTTATTAGAAAACATGAAGGCAAGAACAAGCTCATCTAGTGATTTGATGCACACAGAACTGTGCAAACACTTCCAGAGGCCTGCCTGTATCCTACAGGTGCCAGTAGCGGACAGGGGATTGCCAGGTCTCTTATGACCCAATGAGGTTGGCCACACCTCACATACAAAAGCTGGTTTTACTTCTGAGGAAGAAACGATTTTTGCCTGGTGTTCATATGATATGGGAGTAGTACCCTCCTATTAAAAAATATTTTGGAGAGAAGGAGAAAGACCAGAGAAATAGCAGTTGAACATAGTCTTCAAATATTGCCTATTAATTTTTGTGTTGTACACTCTGATTATAACTCTCAATTCTAGAGATCTAAAATAGTCTTGAGAGCTCCCCTAATTCATCCATCTGACTTGCCTGGATTTATGCCATCATGCAGCATAATTTTTGTCCTTCTATTAATCCACAGCGAAGATTATTCCAAAACTTCTCTGTAGTTTATAGGTCATTCATTGCCATCACAAATAGTCCAAAATCTTCCCCCGGAGCCAGTCCAGATCCTTCTTGTGTAGTGTGAACATTGTTCCTTTAATACCATTACATTCGTCTGTCAGAATCTAAACCTCCAACTCATCCATCTTTCCAGTTTCCTGGTGAAAGAACATCCATTCATAAATCAAATAATCTAGTAGTTAGAAGGTACAACTACAACTTATGAATAATCTATTCCAGTATACCCCAGTATGTAGGCTGTATAGCTCTTGTGTTTTGCAAGAGAATTTATGTAGCACGGGGACGTGACATTAAATAATATTAAATTGCATAGTCAAAAGTTTATTCCCGCTGAATTATCTTTCAGTCCTTCTCATTCTGTTTAGGAGAGTCTCTCTTTCATGCCAGTGTATCTTTTTTCTTTTCTTTTTTTTTTTTTCTTTTTGAGACCGAGTCTCGCTCTGTCACCCAGGCTGCAGTGCAGTAGCGTGATCTCAGCTCACTGCAACCTCCACCTCCCAGGTTCAAGTGATTCTCCTGCCTCAGCCTCCCAACTAGCTAGGATTACAGGCGCCTGCCACCAAGCCCGGCTAATTTTTGTTTTTTTAGTAGAGACGGGGTTTCGCCAAGTTGACCAGGCTGGTCTCGAACTCCTGACCTCAGGTGATCCGCCCGCCTCAGCCTCCCAAAGTGCTGCGATTACAGGCATGAGCCATTGTGTCCAGCTTCATGCCAGTATATCTTTATTGCCCCTCTATACTTACTAATGTCCTTATTTAACACAGATAGGGGAGGCCTCAAAATAATCTAATAAGATTAATTCATTTTTATTGTATTTTGTTTTTGTGGTTATCTTCTATTTATGACAAATGATATTCCATTTATGAGAGTTTACATACAGTTTTCCTTTAAGTACATTTATTTAAGAAAAGTGTGAGTGAATTGGGTGAGAACTTAAAAAAAAAAATCAAGTAGCATGAACGGAGCCACAGTATGGCTTTTGTAGATTGTAAGCACTTTGTGTTAGTGAGTCCCTTCTTACATTAGTGTGTATGTGTGTATACGTATATGATGTTTTATGACAGCATTGGTATACAGATGAATATAATCTTCAACTCTGAAAGTTCATTTTTTTCTTCTGATTCTAAAAGAAACTAAGACATTTTCATGGGCCCTGGCACTGTGGCTACTGTCCCTAAAGCATAGGTGGGTCAGCCCTGGCATGTGTTATAGCAAAACTCATTAGCTCTTCAGGAGAAGCACTAATTTAATCCAACTGCCTCACTTTACAAAGAATAATACTAAGCTTCACACATGTGTGAGAACCTGCGAGTCTGAGAGTGAGGAAGGACAAAATCAGAACTAGATCTCAGATGCCAGCCTCCTAATCTTTCCACTTCATTACACTGCTGTCTTCCTTTGAGCCTCTTCTGCAAAAGCCCTTTTTCTTGTCCCGTCTGCTTCCGGGTCTTCACATCAGAATTAATCATGGGTCCTTCCGTGAATCCAGCCCCACCTCAGGTGTGAGGACTGCTCTGTGTGGAGGTGACACCCCCTTGTGGATCTCTTCTGCAAATAGACCTTTGTCACGGGAGGCTGGTCAGTTCACAGCCTCCATGGCAGTGGAGTCAGTTCACTCCGCTCCATCACGGGGGACCCACCAAGACCCCATTAAGAAAAGCACAAATGATGCAACAAATCAGGATAGATTTAGGCTTCGTTTTTTGGACACAATCTTCCAAATGATAGCTCCTCATTAAAACTAGCTAAAATGGATGATAGAGCTTGGGATAGGTTCACCACTTGTATCCTAGACCAGTACTTTCTAGGATGGAGTTTATATGGAAGACCAAAGGTTTACTCCTTGGGCTGTCAACCTTCATTTTACTTAGCCCTTCACACAAGTCAAGCCTTGTTTTTAACTCAGCTCCTGGGGAATTGTTCTGTTGACAACGTACTGCAGAAAACAGTCCAAACAATTCTTAAGAGCTAAGAGCCACCTTTGGTGACTAGACTTTGTAACCTTCTCATTTATCCAAGGTGGATCTACATCTACCTGAAAATACTATAAGTTGTAAATGGTATTTGTGTTTGGGGAAACAGCAACAGATCATTCTTCAGCTCGCTTCCAGCCATCTGTAACTGTCATCATACCACTAGAAAGCTCTGACTTTCAAAAAGTAACAGATGCTGGTGAGGTTGCGAAGAAAAGGGAACACTTATACACTGTTGGTGGGAGTGTAATTCAACCCATTGTTGAAGGCAGTATGACGATTCCTCAAAGAGCTAAAAGTAGAACTACCATTAGACCCAGCAATCCCATCACTGGGTACGTGCCCAGAAGAATAGAAATCATTCTACCATAAAGATATATGTGCACAAATGTTCATTGCAGCACCACTCACAATAGCGAAAACATGGAATCAACCTAAATGCCCATCAGTGACAGATTGGATAAGGAAAATGTGGTACCTGTACACCACAGAATACTATGCAGCCATAAAAGAGAGTGAGATCACGTCTTTTGCAGGAGCATGGATGGAGATGGAGGCTGTAATCCTTAGCAAACTAATGCAGGAACAGAAAACCAAACACCGCATGTTCTCACTTATAAGTGGGAGCTAAATGATAAGAACTTATGCACACAAAGAAGGAAATAACAGACACTGGGGTCTACTTGAGGGGGAGGTTGGGAGGAGGGAGAGTAGCAGAAAAGATAACTATTGGGTACTGGGCTTAATACCTGGGTGATGAGATAATACGTACAATGAACCCCCATGACGTGTGTTTATCTATGTAACAAACCTTCACATGTATCCCCAAATCTAAAATAAAAGTTAAAAAAAATGTTCTGACTTTATGCTAGCTAATGTTATTGTTTATTATTATTGATTGGATAATATACCGCGGGAAAAACATATTTAGCAAAAATCATTTTTTACAGTGAAGACCTTTTTATTTGTTTTGAGGCCCAACCAAAAAATAATTCCAATCTGTTGGGAGATAATGTAAGTGATCTGCAATTATGCACTTCTACAGGTTTATTGATTCAAACATTATTCAACTGTGATATCTTTTAAAAATGTAATACTAATGCAGAAAAAAGAGCATGAGATTTGGAGGTATACAGAACTAGTTTTGTATCCTACCTCCAGACCTACTAGCTCTGTGATCTTAGGCAAGATAATTAACCTTTCTGAGCCTTTTTTGCCCCATCTGCAGAATGGAGTTAATAATATCCATATAAGATGTTGTTTTGAAGATTAAATTATCTGGAAAAATGTTGACTGAGTACCTCTCTTGTGCCAGGTTCTTTTCTAAGTGCTGCAGATACCACAGTGAGCAAAACACTAAGAGTGCTGTTCTTATGCAGTGATGATTTTAACTGGAGTTAAATATTTCCCTCCTGGTTCTGAAGTCATTGAAGCAGAGTATTGCCTGAGAATGGGTTGGAACTGGATTTCATGTAGCTGTAGTTCTAAAATAATTATCTCTCTTGCTGCTATAGATTTTAAGTTATAACTCAACTGCTAAAGGTTACTTATTCAGCAGGACCATTCATAGTTTTTTACCATTCTTTTAGTTCACAAAACTTTAGTTATCTGTAAGGCAACATTTATATTTGCAGTAGATATTTTCTGCTAATTTATGTTTGTTAATACGTACTATGTATAAATAAACATAATTTGCATTATAAATTTCTAGAGAGGGAGATACACAGTCTTTAGTGCATGAAAATTCCAAATGATAAGCTGTTATGAGATAGAAAAACCTTCTACTAAGATTTGCCACTGGACAAACCTGCACATGCACAGCTAGCCACAGAAAGATCTTTTGTCTGTGGTTATGTCACTGATGGGACAAGTTGCTCCTGTTTAGTGGTGATGACACCAATGATGAAGTGATCTAGAAAGATATTCCTTTTTCAAATTGATTTTCTTCCTGGAATGGTTTAAAGTACATCCTGATTCTCCCAGATACATCTGATCATCAGCAAGTATCAGATGTCCTATCTGGAAGATATGCATACATTTTATCACTTTTCTTGATAAAATAATGACAACTGAATAAGCATATTCTGATTGGTTATTTATACAACCAATATATATTTATTTAAAAATGGAGGATTTTCTACTTCATTTGGAGCAATGAATGAAGGGTAGAACTTAAGAAATTTATTAATATCAGTGATCCAAAAGTAATGTCATTGTCATTTATGATCCACACAGGCCCTCAGGGTCAGCATTATCATCAGTGTAAAGGTTTGATCTGCAGGTATTTTTCTTTTATGTAAGATTTGATAAGACATAGCCTTATCGCTAGCTGTATATTTGAATTTTGCGTGAATGCACCATTGTAAAACTGTTGTTGCCATCTCAAACTGTTGGCGACATTCCAGTCCGATGTCATCTGAGGTAACTAGATTATAATGAAAAACCAATAGATCTTTAAAATGCATATTGTCTCTGTACTAGCACACATGTACATTGGCTTGCATGACTTTCTTCAGAGCTAATTATACTGTTTTAAAAAAATAGTAATAAAGAAGATAAAAGATAAAGAAATATAAAGCTACCCAACTGTGGAATCACTCACCTGATTTTCTCAGAATGCCACACTCTAATTACTAATGTATTGGCAGTCAGCACAGTTATCTGGAGGAGAATGTTTAAGGTAAAGATCATGCACTGTCTTAATATTTCTTACAAAATCATGTCTTTCTATTTTTTTCTAGGAATATAAACAATAGGTTGCTCCAAAGATGTTCATTTAGATATCCCCAACATGCCTTTTGCCTGCCAAGGCCTACTTGCCACCTGGTTCTGTTTTGCTAGAATACTTATTAGACTTTGAAGATCATAATATTCAATTTCCTGCCTTTTCCTTGAATACACAAATAATATAGGAAGAGCAAGGCAACGATTCTTTCACGGCTGTTTAGGAAGTACTAAATAGAATTTAAACCTGCTGATGGGTCAGTTTTCAGTTCTGCCATCTTTATACTCTTGAGAAAGTCTCCAGTATTGGAAGGTAAATATATATCCTGGCCCAGTTTTATCTTAGAAACTCTTTGTTCCTTTTATCTGTCCACTAAATTTCAAAACCAAGGTCATTTGAATATCTGAAAGGTTTAAGAATTTTAGTTTCCTTTCTTCTTACCTATAGATGGGATAAATTTCATCTCCATCCTGTTCCAATAAACTTAGTGTCTAGAGTAATCACTGAATCAGAAAAACAAAAAAGATATTCTACTCAGCTTCTTGGGATTCTGCCTTCAGACATCATGTCTAAATTCATGCACTACTGGTCCAAACTGGCACACCATTTCTGGAAGCTAATTTGGCGTTGTTTGCTAACCTGCTGCTCGTGCACACATAATTTGGCATTATTTATCAACAGCCTTAAAATCATATAGCCTTTGACAATAAAAACATAATTTAACATTCGGACAAAGAGTTCTACGAAAGATGTCCATCATGATGTTTTTAATAAATGAAAGGTTGAAAATCTTTTGCATCTTGATATCCAAGAACAAGAATTGGTTAAATAAATCTTAGTATATCCATATAATGGAGTTCTCCAAAGCTATGGTCAGGACCGATGTTCTGGAAGAACTTCTAAACTACCATATCAAAAATTCTCATGCTGCAATATTATGATAAAAATCCAAAACAGAATTGCACACACAGTATGATATTAACTGTGTTTAAGTAATATGAACAGGGAGGGAAAAAATGGGACGTACACCAAAATGTTAACAGTAGTGATTGTTATTCCTTTCTTTGGTTCCAGTTTTTTCTTAGACATTTTTCTAGGTTATCAAAATTCTCTGTAATGGGCATAAAATACAATAAAATTTCAAAAATTAAGATACAGAAGAAAAATATTAATGGAGCAATCAACGCACTATGTGGTTTTACGTCCATTCTACTTCTTTGGCGAGCCATAGACTTCTTTCTGCCTGACACTTTCCTAGGAATTTATAGTGTGCATTCTCCTACTGGCGAAAAAACAACTAGAGAGAGACAATGATAGCAATCTGTGTCACCTAGTCTCTGTTATTTTCCAGCACACGACGGTTCTGCCCTTTATATTAATCGAGATGAGGACATCGCACCATCAGTATCCCAGCAGGAGCAGCGGACTCACCGCCATATGTACCTTCTCTGTTGGCTATATATTATGGTAAGGACCATGCCTGCTGGGCTTTCTTATTGTATTAGATTTTGCACTGCTAAATTTGGGCACATATTTCATTATGGATATAATCACTAACAGATTCACGCTGTGTGCCTCATTTGGTCCAAGACCTGGGCTTTGTCTCGTTTCCCCAGATGCTTATATTTTTAGAAAGTATATGCCAAACCTCACACAACAGGAATTTGTTGAACAATCCCATGTAAGCAGTGGTTCTTCCAAGGCTACATTTTTCAACTCTTTTTCAAACTAAATGTTTTTGTTGGACACCGGTTTTATTGCTTAAGGGCTTTTTTGCTTGGGATTTTGTTGTTGTTGCTTTTGTTGGGGGGCAGGGGAGTTGCAGCAAACACAAATGAGAACAGAAGTGACCTCTTAGAGCAATGACTTTAAACTTACTAGGAAACAAGTGAAAATGTACATTTTCCCTGGTCCATTTAAAACCTACTCCAGAATTAACTGTTACATGGAGAATGCATTAAACTGTTCTGTTTTTAAATATTGGGATAAATAAACCACAAGAAATCTTCATTTGATCTATTGTGCACAATTCAGATCCAAGTGTGAGGTGCCAAATTTATCTGATAAAAGAATTTTTGCCTGGCGAGTCTACTTCACATTAATTTCAGTTCTTATCAGGTTTTTAACACTTCAAAAATTATTTATGTTAACATAGAGAATTTCTTATTTCTCTTTATAATTCCAAGTCCTCTTTGACATATTAACACGCACAGAGGAGGTCCCTCCTGCCAGCATTTCTGCCTCTTGGGACTCTTTTGTCCTGAGTTCTGGATCACCATCCCCTCCTTTAAGCCCAAAGGACTGGATAGTGTTCTTCCAAAAACCCCTCAATTGTACTTAATCCCCCCAAATCCTAGAGCTCTTTGGGAGGCCCTATCTCCATGGAGCATCTTGCTCCATCTGGAGTTGAAAAATAAAGGTCACTACAGTACATGACACACTTTGCATAAACAATCACATGATGCCCCAAATCTGAGCAGAAAGGAGATTTGCTTCAGGAAGTCACACCCTGTGGCTGGATATAAGGGGACATCCAGAGGATGTCCATGTGGACAAGCGTGAGCCACCGCATCCAGCTGGGAGGAGCTTTACGACCATGTGGTAAAGCTCCTCCCAGCTGGGTGCTGTGGCTCACGCTTGTAATCCCAGCACTTTGGGACGCCCAGGCAGGCAGATCACTTGAGACCAGGAGTTCGAGGCCAGTCTTGTCAACATGGTGAAACCCCATCTCTACTAAAAATACAAAAAATTAACCAGGTGTGGTGGTGGGCGCCTGTAATCCCACCTACTCGGAAGGCTGAGGTGTTAAGAATCTCTTGAACCCGGGAGACAGAAGTTGCAGCGAGCCAAGATCACGCAACTGCACTCCACCCTGTCTCAAAAATAAATAAATAAATAAATAAATAAATAAATAAATAAGCTCCTCCCATTGGCCCCTCCATCAACTAGTAAAGACCACTTGCAAGGACTAGGGAAGTATTTGTTTTCCTAATTACTTTCTAAGTTTTTTGCCTCATCCAAAACCTTAAGTGTTGACTTTCTCTGATAAAAAATGTCCAAATGATCAGAACTCACACCTGCAATATGACTAAAGTTGTGTCTTAAAAATGGATTTATGTGCTTTATACATATGAACTTATATTCAAATGAGTGTTGTCTTTCAGAAGAGTCAAGTAGGGAGGCTGCACAATTATTCCAGGGATGCCACAGATGTTTAAAACATACCTGGAACTGCCTATAGCCATAGTTTAAAAATCAGTCTCTCATCCCACCCCCACCCCAAATACGGTCTTGTTACTTTGCACTCATATTTGCTTACCTGTGGAAAAGGCAAGTTCTTTACTCTGGGAACTCTAGGTATATTTCTGCAAATTTGTTTATATGCTATTAAATTATCTGCATCTTGTACAGCCCCAGAGATTTCAGGAACTATGTACTTTCTGATGGCCTGTCTTCCATTGTGGGTAGAATCAGTCCACGTTCCAAAGAGACACATGGGAAATACCACATAGTCCTCATTATAGACCCCCAAGATCCCTCATTAAAATGAAGCATTACTCATGCTCTGCATGCCAAGTGAGGCTTGCCAGCTCTGCGCACTCCCTAAGCAAACCAGTACTTGTTTGGACATGTATTTACATTAACCAGTGAATTCTCTCAGATTTGTTCTGAGAAAGCATTCAAAGTAGACTTTTTCCTTTGGTGTTCTGCCCTGGGCATTCATAACTGTGCCAAATGCTAAACAATGGCCCTCACGTCATGTCCCATTATGTAAATCCAAGATTTTAATTGTTATCAAAAAGGTACTGGCTTTTGCTTCCTTTCAGACTATGTTAGGGCTGACATACCAGTGACACAACAGCCAAAGGTTCGGGATATGAAATCTTTTGATAGCATACCAGGGTTGTAACTGGACATTCCAGAGCCCCATGCCAAGATGAAAGAAAGCATTCCTCTCATCACATGTAAATTATAAAAGAAATAGATGGCCTGTGCAATACTGAGTAAGGTTGAGCTAAATCTATACCTCAGGGGCTGACCAGGCTGGCTGGCTGTTTTGCTGGGACTCTAACTTGCTATCCAGTGGCCCTCCTCATCTGAATCTATTCTCTTCCCAGGTTTGGGTAGTAAGAGTAGAGAAAGTAAGGGATACCTGGACTTTCCCCACTGACTGGTTCCCATTGAGCTCCCATTCTTGGTGGTTCTGTTTCCCAGCCCCGTTGCAGTCCTCCCCAAGCTTAGCATCTAAAGGCCATCCCAGTCTCCTTCCATGATGACTTCTGCCTCCCTGCCATGTTTCTCTTTCCCCCAGCCCAAACATCACCTGTCCATTTGTGGGAAGCTCTTAACTCCTTTCCTGGACACCCCCCTCCATCATCAACCCTCCCACACACACATTTCTCTGCACCCCGTTTGTGAGATTTTCCCTAATCAATGAGAGGACCCTTAGCATTCCGGATACATACAGAGGTCTCCTTGGTGTCTGATATAAGAGTTTAAGTATCAGGAATCATAATGGGCACCATTCCTTTGAGCCAGACACTGTGCCAAGTTCAGTTCAAATATTATCTTATTTAGTTCCCCAAACAGTCCTCAGAGATAGGGATGATCTTGCCCATTTTACAGGGAAGTATGCTGAAGTTTAGAAAGAGTACATGACTTGCCCAGGATGAGCCACTGGACTCTTGCCAGAACTACGTTGCAAGCCCCAGCGTGTGGCTCCAGATTGCAGTCTGTTAACCGGACCCTCCACTGCCCTTGCTGTGTGAAGAGTAACTCTATGAATGAACATAGTGAGTTTTTATTTTGTTTAGAAGAAATACATAAGAACCAGCCAAGCCTCGTAGCTGAGGCCACTTTCTGGGTTGGAAACATTTCTAGGCTTTAGCTTACTCAGAAGTAAAACAGAGAGGAGGACAGAATGTACCCCATAGTTGGAAAGACACTGTTATTGTATATAAAGCCCATAGAACAATGCCTGACTACAGTAAAAAAAAAAAAAAAATCTATATTTGCTATTTATCAGTCCTGAGATGCTTCTCAACAAATAGTAGTATAAACAGTAATGTTTTCTTTTCAAGGCTTGAGAATTTTAGTTACCATAACTGTTTTCTCTTCTTTTTACTCATTCTGGGTCACTTGCACAAAATCAAAAACAATTTTAATAGTCATAAACAACTCTAAGGGATATGAAAATATCTTTTTTTTAATTATAAAAGAATGATTAGGAAATCTTACAGGGGTGCTGGGTAACACAGGGAGCTTTAAGATCATGGGCTCCTGACTCTTGTCACCTTCTAGTTGACATGTATAAAAGAGAAGACATCTTTGCTCCACCTGGTGCAGCCGTCTGGGGCTGAATCTTTTCCCGGGCTGGCTCCACCCTCACTTCCAAGCACCTGGAATCCTTGTCTCTGCAGTTCTGCTGCTTCTCATTGCTCTGCCTTTCAGTCTGCAAGGTACAGAAAGAGGAAACCAACTCAGACCCTAGGAAATGTACACCCTCAAAGCTTCAAGAATGGTCTGTCTCCTAAGGAGTCTTCTTCCAGCCCCTGGCTATTCTCCCCTCCTTCAGGGGTTTCTCATTCAATCAGAGCCCATGTGAGATCTCAGAAGCCATGTATAATACGTGCTGATCTCTCAACCCAGGACACATCAAGAGCAAGTAGGCCTTAGTGAAGGGGACAAAATGGATCCTGGGTGTTTCCACTTATGGATAAATATTCCTTGTCAACTGCTGTGAGTGTATTTAAAGCAAAATAGAGACGTCTGTTGTCTCTGCGCCCTAGTGGTTTTAAACAAATTCCATATTCCAAATCTCATTTCCCCAAATGTGTTCATTGAATAACTTTCCAACACAGAAAATAAAACAAAGTCAAGTCAGAATTGTTAATGGAAAAAGCAAACTCTGTAAAATATTTAAAGAGGTTTATTCTGAGGCAATACGAGTGACCATGGCCCAGGGAACAGTCTCAAGAGGTCCTGAGAAAGTGTGCCCAAGATGGTTGGGTTACAGTTTGGTTTTATACATTTTAAAGAGACAGAAGTTACAAGCAAAGACATAAATCTATACCTGTAAGGTATGCATTGGTTTGACCTGAAAAGGTAGGATGTCTCAAAGAAGTAGTGGGTGGTTACAAGTCATAGGTGAATTCAAAGATTTTTCTGGTTGGGAGTTGTTTGAAAGAGTTAAGCTTTGTCTAAAGACTTTAAGTCAGTAGAAAGAAATGCTTGAGTTAAGATAAGGGAGGTTGTGGAGACCAAGGTTCTTGTTATGTAGATGAAGCCTCATACGTGGCAGCCTTCAGAGAGAATGGATGGTAAATGTCTCTTTTCAGACCCTAAATGGCATCAGGCTCTTTGTTAATCTCTCCTAGATCCAGGAGGGTCCTGGCTGTATTAATGGAGACTCTCTACAAATGCAAAGATCCCCCACAAAAGATGGCTCTGCAGAGCCATTTCAAAATATGTCAAAGAAATATATTTTGGGCTAAAATATGTTTGATTTCCTTCAGGACCTCCTATCTGTTATGTGATGCTACATCAAAATCAGGTTGAAATTTGGAATCTTATTGCCACGAAGAGTTTGTTTTGTCAGTCTTATGATCTCTATTTTAATGTTAATCCTGGTCAGTTATGCCTAAACTCCAAAAAGGAGAGGGTACAATTAGGCATGTGTAACCTGCCTTCCCCTAATGGCTGCGAATTCCATTTTTCAGGTTTCTCTAGGGTCCCCTTGGTCCAGAGGGGGTCCATTCAGTTGGTTGAGAGGCTTAGAATTTTATTTTTGGTTTACAGAATGAAGTATGTTCATTCTTTTATGATCATTCCTAAATTATTTCATGTCAAAATTCTATCTCCCACAAAATTTGATTATCTCCTAACTGGGCAATTTTGGATGATTTTTTTGGCTTCTTGTTGAAATGTTTTTGTACCTCAAGTTTCTGCTGGAAACATACATTATTTTTTATTTACATACAGTATTTGTAAGCCAGAGAAAAAATTCTCAAAAATAAAAATAAGAGTGTACTCAAATTTTAAAGTCTTAGAATTTTTAGCCATGAATGAGTAAAATTTTTAGGAAAAAATGTGTACCCTCTTTACTAAGGAAATGAAATTTTAGACCACATTCAATTCCTTCCATTTAATCAGATGTTTCTTCACCAGTTAAACAAATCTGGCCGACACGTGTTCTTTGAGCAGCAGATGACATTTTTCTCTATTCAACTTGAATCTTTCACTCCACCATAGCTGTTGACTTTTACATCTGTAATGGTTTGTGTACGTTTTTCTGATTTTCTGGCATTGGAGAACCGAGTCCAAGATGAATGAAGGTGATAATGTTACTGGCGGCATATATGTATGGGTCTGCAGCAACCTCAGTTCTTGCCTCCTCAGAAGAAATAATTTGACCAAGGGGCATAAGGCAGAGTGAGACTGAAGCAAGTTTTAGAACAGGAGTAAAAGTTTATTTAAAAGCTTTAGAGCAGGAATGAAAGGAAGTAAAGAACACTTGGAAGAGGGTCAAGTGGGCAACTTGGGAGATCAAGTGTGCAGTTTGACCCTTTGACCTGGTGTTTTATGTGTTGGCATGCTTCCGGGGTCTTGTGTTCCTTTCTCCCTGATTCTTTCCTTGGAGTGGGCTGCCCACATGCACAGTGGTCTGCCAGCACTTGGCAGGGGCCGCATGCACAGCGTGTTTACCGGAGTTGTGCACATGCTCACTTGAGGCATTCTTCCCTTACCAGTTGAATGCTCCTGGAAAGTCATATACCAGTTAAACTCCACCATTTTTCCTCTTAGTGTGCATGATTGAGCCCACTCACCCAACTCCTGAGATCTTATCAGGAAGCTGTTGATCATGAGCTTTAGGTGTCTTTCTCTATTGGGAGACTGCCTTTCCCTGGTGCCAGCTGCAACCAATTATTATTTTAGAGAGGCAGTTTTAACAACAACCGACTGACCATCAGCTGATGGTTGCCTGACATTCTTGTTTGTTGGGGGGT
Source organism: Gorilla gorilla gorilla (assembly GCF_029281585.2). NCBI lineage: Eukaryota > Metazoa > Chordata > Mammalia > Primates > Hominidae > Gorilla > Gorilla gorilla. Next base: position 167,440,564 of record NC_073229.2, read on the forward strand.
GGCAGGGGGATGCTCTCCTGCCCTTTCACGTCTGACTAGCTACGTACTGTAACAATAAGTATCTCACATTCTGAAGAGAGCTACCTTTCTTGGGGCTTACAAGAGACAGCCGAAGGACTCTGCTCACTTACTATCACCAAGGCCATCCATGCTTCACTATGCCCATCTTCCCCACCCTCTTCCCAAGATGGGGAAGAGGGACAGGGTCTTTGCAGTCTTGAGTTTTGGATCTAGGGGAGCTGTTGGGGGAAGGAAGGGCCTCTCCACACTGACCAAAGCCAAGTGTGAGGCTCTAAGAGAATCCCTGGTAAATAATAGCGATGAGGCAGGAATTTAGGAAGCTGACTCGTTAGCCTTCCTTATATCTCCTATTTAAGCAAGGAAAAGAGTCTTGGAAGGATATGGCAGGGCAGAGGGAGGGGAAGCTGTAAAGCCGCCTGTGATCCCATCATTGTACATGTCAAAGTTTCTTGTAGATCTGGTTTGACATAGAGGAAGGTTGCTGGAGTTGAGCTGTCTTGATGGTGGCCCACCCAAGAAAGAATGGCTCCTGGGCAAGGATTTTCCAGCAGCAGGAAACCATGGGGTGTGCTGCCCTGGACAGGAGCCAGGGGGTGTTAAAGAGGTCTAGCTGGAGCCAGCCAGATCCCCCGCATAAGGAAGCTCTTCATTTCAGAAACCCTTCAGAGACCCCTGCAAACCTCACACGTATGCACCCGACGCAGAGGTGAGCACCTGGACTCAGCCTCACGGCACTAATCAGTGGGAAGCAGGGATTTGCCAATGACAGGGAAAGCCCCTTGCATAAGCACAGGCAGTGAAGTCAGAAGATATTCATCCTTCTTCCATTTCCCCCGCCAGAAAGGAAAGAGGCATCTCAGAACCAGTCCATGTCCTCCTCTTCTACTTCAGGGTCTTGGAGTGCGTGGAATAAATAAGTAAACGACCCTCCCATTCAGGGTTCCAGCAATAAGCCTGGTGTGTTCAAGGAAAGCAGAAGACCACTGTGTGTTGAAGCAGAGTGAGGGAGAGTGCACAGAGCTCTTAGGGTGAGGGAAGGAGAGCATTAGAGGCCACGGGAAAGACTGTCCTTAATTCAAATTCACAGTCATTGGAAGGTTTGGACAGAGACTTGACATGAACTGAGACATTTCTAAGGAATCACTTTGGCCAATGTGTTCAGAGTGGGTTGAAGGCAAGGGTAGAACAAGGAGAAAGGAAGAGAAGGCTATAGAAGAAATCCTGATAAGAGATGAAGTGGCCTGGACCCTGGTGGTAGAAATGGCATTAATAGGATTCTGGATATATTTTGAAGGTAGAGTCAATAGGATTTCCTGGCCAAATTTAAATTAAACTCTGGACTCAGCCCCTTTAATAATGTTTAACCTTGGTATGGAAGGCAAAATAATGCTCACCACAAACCCCCAAAGATATCCACATCCTAAAATCCCCAGAACTTGTGGATATGTTCCCTGACATGGCATGTGGCAAAAGGGACTTTGCAGGTGTGATTAAGGTAAGGACCTTGTGATGGACAGGTTAGCCTGCTTTGTGCAGGTGGACCCAGTCTAATCCCATGAATCCTTAAGAGTGGAGAGTCATTCACAACTGTGGTCAGAGAGAGACATGACTGCAGAAGGACAGTTAGAGAGATGCAGTGGAGAAAGGACTTGAACTGCCGTCACTGGCTTTGAAGACAGAGGAAGGGGCTGTGAGCACGGAACAAGGGCCCCCTCTAGAAGCCGAAAAAGGCAAGGAAAGGGATTCTCCCCTAGGGCTTCCAGAAAGGAACTCAGCCCTGCTGACACCTTAATTTTAGCTCAGTGACACCTATGTTATACTTCTAACCTGTAGAATTCTCCGATGAATATGTGTTGTTTTAAGCCACAAGTCTATGGCAATGTGTCATAGTAGCAAGAAAAAAACGAATACTTGAACAAATCACTTAATCTCTATGGGCCTCAATTTCCTTATCCGAAACAAAAAACAAAAAAAAGCATGATGATAGTGATCAGGCAGGATTGCTGTGAGAATCAGAAAAATGGGTATACAATGTCCAGCACCTAACTGGCACTCAGTTCCAGTGGCCATTGTTGTTCTGTTTATACGCTAGGAATACTCCATCCTAAGAGAGCCTCAGCTTAGTTCTTTCTGCAACTTTCTTCCCTCACGAACCTTACCCTGGAAGGCAGAAGTCTAGATCTTTGAAGTTAGATGCTCCTTGTTTAGTTCCCGTCTTCCTCGGGTCTTTGAGCAAATTACTTATCCTCTCTTAGCCTCATTGTTACCACCTTTAAAATGGGAAAGAATGCCTGCCTCACAGAGTTGTGAGGGTTAATGAGCCCATAGGGATGCTCAGGAAATGAGAGCATCTTCCCTTCCTCTTAGGCGACAAAATTCCTGAATGCCTGCAGAGACCCTAGGAGAAAGGCTCATTTTCTTTTTTTCTCTCTCTCTCTTCCCCGCCACCCTTATTTTATTTTCATTTTATCCTCTGTTCTTCATACGGGCTTTGGTCCTACTTTACAGCATGTGTGGCTCTTCATAACCTATTCAGAAAGTTAAAGAGTTTTCTGAAATTTTCTTATGGTTCATATATTAAGTTATTTCCGGAGCTCTGCTTTTCCCATGAGATTCGAGAATGTCATTGCTTTCCCATTATTCCAATCTGCGTATTTTTACAAGCACTGTGCTGAGAATGCACTATTTTCTCATCTTCTAAGGAAAAGTCTATCTGGGCAGTTGAAAGCCTGACAACAAAGAGTATGTCTTGCCCTTGGTGCCTGAGAATGTCCACTTGGGTGTTGGTCAAATCAGCTTCTTAGACCTGCATCTGGACAGAAAAGGCTTATGTATATAATCTGTCTCAATCCGCAGTATTTATTATTCTGAGTTTTTTGCTCTCCTACCCCCAGCAGCTGGTTCTCAGACATTCTGGGGAGTACATGAAGAACTAGAATTCCCCATGTGCTATTAACCTTGCCCCACCCTGAAGTCATGTTTTATGTGGTTATGATCCTTCCCACACTCCCCAGCTTCCCTACAGCCATGCCTACACCACTGCTTCTTTTCCCCATAGTCTGCCCAAATCACCAGTGTGATGCTGCTTGTGCTCTTGATGCTACTTGGCAATTTTCCTGTGGATTTCTCCAGCCATCTCTATCCACTCCCCTCCACCTCCACCTCACTCTCCCAGTCCTCCCAGCAGATGGCCTGGCCTTTTATTTCACAGAGAAGATAAAAGACTCTAAACAGGGACTCCTTCGATCTCCCCCTACAAACATCATTTCTGCACCCATCCTCTCTTCACCTCCTGAGACAATAGGAAAAGGGCCTCTATGTCTTTCAGCAAGCAATCCTTCCTTCTGGACTCTGGCCTCATACCCTTCCACCTCTCCTGGGACCCCATTCATGCCCATCACTTCATTCTCCTGTAAGTTCAGTCTCACTGCTGGATCCTTTCAATCAGCATCTGAACACACTGTAGTCCTAGTCTCCACCTTACAACATTGCTCTTCTTGGACCAGCCCCTGTACATCTAGCTGCTTCCCTATTTCCCTACTCACAGCTGAGTGCCTTCCAAGAGTTGTCTGCATTGTCTCTACTCTCACACTGCAAAGGCTTAAGAGACAAGGTGGTATAATGGTTGAGATAGTGGATTCATGAGCCAGACTGCCTAAGCCTGTATTCTGCTTCTGCCATATGAACTGGGCCAAGTCACTTAACCTCTCTGTGCCTTGGTTTTCTCATCTGTAGAATGGGATAATAATAATAAGTCTCTCATCAGATTGGCATTACCATTAAACTAATACTACTCTTTAGTATATGTAAAATGCATAGGACAGTAACTCACACAGAGAATGTACTGTGGCTTCAGCTGTCATTACTTTAGCAAAACTTTGGCTGATATCACCAGTGACTTCTCCTTTGCTGAATTTATGGAATGCTCTGTAGACCTCTTCTCAATTGACATTTCAGCAATTTGATACTAAAACAAACCCCCCCCCCCCTTCCTGATACCCTCTGTTCCTCTGATTTAGGTGTTGTAACCATTTATTTTCCCTCCATTCTGAAGATGATCCCTGTCAGCCTCATTTGCTGGCTCTTTCAACTCCCCCCAAACCTCAGTGTTGGAATTCTTCAGAGCTCACTTCCAGGTCCTCTTGTTTTACTACCCACTCTCCCTAGGTAAACCCGTCCACATGTGTTTGCAATGCCTCCATTTCGGAACTCCATCCCATACCTCTCTCTTGAACCTACTCCATATCTACTCACTTAGCAATTGCAAACCAACCTCATGCCATGCCAGATGTCTGCATCCCACCCCAAACCTGCATCCCCTTGTCATCATCCCAAAACTAGTTGTTCATGCTGGAAATCTGTGAGACATCCTCAACCCATCTCTCTTGGGCCCACTCCAGGCAGTTGTTCACCAGTTTCTGAGTTCTGTACCTCCAGTGTACTTGTAGAATCTTTATGCTTTGCTCCATCTCCACTGCCAACACTATGGTCCAAGCCTCAGTTATCTCTCCTCTCAACCACTGCTAGAACTGTCTATCCAAAGGATCCCTGAGTAATCTTTTATAAACAAATGTCATCATGCTACTCCCTTGCTCCAAGACTGTGGATGACTTCTCATTGCTCCTCAAGATAAGAACCAAAATTCCTTTACATGTTTTAGGGGGCCCTGCATTACCTGACCCCTGCTGACCTCTGGCCTCATCATATTCCTCCTTCCCTTTTGCTTGCTAGCTCCAGACACAGTGATCTTCTCTGATTGTCAAAAGCAATAAGCTTCGTCCACCTTCAAAGCTTTCACTTTCTTTGGGCCACCAACAAATCCCACCTCTCCCCCAGTCATGTCTCGCACCAGTGTTAGTTTCAAATCCTGCTCCTCTTTCAGGCCTCAACTTAACTCTTTTTCTCGGGGAAGCCCTCTCTGATTCTCTAGACTTGGTTCAGCTTCTCTGTGCTACACTACTATAATCTGTTGATTTCTGCCAGGGGATTTAAAAAATAGTTGAAGTTTTGTGGTTATTTGATTAACTCTTTCTCCAAAGTCTGCCCCCAAAGTCCCCTCCCTTCACTATCTAGAGCAAGAAAGAGAATTAGCACTTCAAATTATCTTAAAGAAAATAAAGAGGGCTTCCTTGTCTCCAGTATTCTAAGAGTTAATCCAAGCACATTTTCTTTAGGCATTACATCAATAAAATGCCACAGAAAATATTTCTAAGATAGACTTTAATAAGAGAAATTGCAACAGTGGGTTTTAGATGCAAGCAAATAGAGAAAATGAATATATATTACACATACACACACACACACACACACGCACACACATACACACACACCCCTACCTCTCTTACACTTAGTTCAATGGTAACCATATAAAGGGTTTACGACACCCCTGCCATCCATGTCTCCAATATTGAATTTCAGCTTTATTGTCTCTTCTCCCACCTGCCTGATTCATTTAAATTGCCAACTGAAGCTGATAAAGTTGTAGCAGAAACCTCACAGACTGCGCTCCTTGCCAGAGTGACTCACATCCTATAGGAGAGATGACCTAGTTCAGGCAATAAAAACATTCCACATAGAGGAAAGATTCATTAATTAGCAAAATCATAACCTCTTCATTTCCCCGAGGGATGCCTTCTTGGTGTCTTTGAGAGTATGAGAGCATTTTGAAGACTCAGAACATATTCTCTTGTGGGCTGCATGGGAGGGTACATGTATGTGAGCATCTTCACAGGGACCCCTATCCTGCCCAGTCCCACCTTTAGCAGATGGTTCCCACAGCTGACAGTAACTGAGAGGAAACCAGTCCCCAGGCATTTGTATCTTCCACAGCACCCAACAGAGGCACACATTAAAATCTGGTTAAAAGTAAACAATTCAGATGAAGAGTTATCTGTGCCAGAGATGAGCTTATACCCCAAGAGTCAACAGAAATTTATAGCCTAAAAGACCATTTGCTTGTTATGGGATGGAAATGGCAAGAGAAACTTGATCTAAAATAGCCATATAAAACGTTGACTTTGTACATGTAAGTAGACCCATTTCCCTAATAATTTTCAAAGTAAGGGAAGCAACTGGCTTATTATTATTGTAATATTTTAATTCTCCAATATTCTGAAAGATCTGGGTACATCTTGACTGGTGACAAAGTTCATTAACTCTCTCAAACAAGCACTTACTGAGTGCCTACCAGGTGTCAGGCATTATGCCAGGTGCAGGAGGTAGACTATGGAAGAAGCTTCAGCTCTGTCCTCAAGGAGCTTACAGTCTATTGAAGGATACAGGGAACTAAAAAGCAATAGTCATCCAGTTGATAACTGCTATTTGCAAGAGGAAAAATAGAGTCTACGGAAGGTTCTCTAACCCAGACTTAGAGAGTTCTGAAAGGCTTCCCGGAGGAAATGACATGTAAGCTGCCTCTTGGAGGGTGAATAAGAGTTAGCTTTATGAAGGTCCAGGATAAAAGTGTCCCAGGCAGAAAAAGCGGATGGCCTAGAAGCAACGGAGAGGAAACCATAGTCAGGGAGCCAAAGCAGTTCAGTGCACCTGGAGCCATTGACATTTTGCCCTCCTCCTGTCATTGCTGTATATATTCCACCTCAACTCTCCCCACCAAAACTGTTTTCATTTTTCCTTTCTACAGCATCCTTCTTTGACTGGTTATTTCATGATTGGGTGGGTGGTTATTTAGATGATTGGTTGGTTGGTTGGTTGGTTGGTTGGTTGGTTGGTTGGTTGGTTGGTTGGATGGTTTCTTGGGTGGTTGGATGGATGGTTGGGTGGTTGGATGGTTGGGTGGTTGGTTGGGTGGGTGGTTGCTTAGTTGGGTGATTGGTTGATTGGTAGAGTGGTTGGCCCATTTCCTGTAACACTGCTCCTACTCAGCCTCCTTGGGAGGCCCCATTCTTCACACTCTCTGATGCTCTAGCCCTCCTGGCAAGCTTTCATACACTGCCTCTCCTCCAATTTTCATGTCTCAGCCAGATAGTTTTTTTAAAATGCAAATTTTATCCTGTCAATCCTCCTACTTAAAAGTCTTCAATAGTTTATTTTTTCCAGTTTGGGTATTTTTTTTTCTTTCTGGTAGCACTTTTATTCTTCCTTGCACAATGACGTATCCTTGGGCTGTGATATTCTCACACAACAGTAGAAAAACAAGATGTGTAAATCACCCATAAAGCTGAGAATTACGTACAAAACTCTTACATAAATTAAAATGATGCATAAATTTACAGGTAAAAATACAAATCATTTTGCAACTAGAATGAGTAATTTAGCCCTGTGACATTCTGCTGCAAAAAAAAAAAACACTGGATAAGAAAGAAAATGGAGTCCTAGAGCCTGGGTTACATACATTTTCTACCTCTGCTGGAAGACTGCAACAAAGAAGTGACAATTCATTCATAAATTCTTGCCAGCCTCTGGAGAAATCCAGGAATTGTCATTTTTACTCTGTGGAGATCTGATCAGGCCCTAGAGGAGTGAACAGCTTGAAAGAAATTGTCAGTCAGCCAAAGACCCATCACATCAGGCCAAGTGCCTCTATAAACATGTTCCCCTTATTCTCCCTTTGCCACACAAAGTGTCTAGCCACACATGCTAAACTTAAACCAAAGATATGTAAAGAATTTTAGAAAATGTATTATAAAGAAATAGTTAATATGAATACAAGGTGAAATAGTGCTATTTGCCTATCAGACAAACACAGGTATCTTTTTAAAAAGGCATCTTTCAAGTAGATAAGTCTAATATAAGATGCTATCCATTTAAAAGTAGCCAGGTGTGGAGGCTCATGTCTGTAACCCTAGTCAGGAGGCTCACCTGGGCCCAGGAGTTCAAAACCCAGCCTGGACAACATAGCAAGCTAATAGTCCCAGCTAATCAGGGGGCTGAGGTGGGAGGATTGCTTGAGCCCAGGAATTTGAGGCTGTAGTATACTATGCTTGTGCCACTGCACTCCACCCTGGGCAACAGAGCAAGACTGTCTGTAAAATTGCAGTGGGCAATGGGCAGGTCAAACTCATCAGACTCTTGCTTGCTATTCCACATCTGCTGGAAGGTCAAGACAGTCGCTAGCCACAGTATGTGCACTCAGAAGAAGGGCAATCTTAATTTTTATTGTGTTTTTTTTTCCCAAGGCTGTGACATCTGTCTGTGTTCTAAAGCCAGTAATAGCAGGACACATGGTAGTACTACCAGACCAGATGGGATGTGTTGTGTTGGCATATAGATCTTTTCTAATATAAGCATCACATTTCATGGGTGACGTGGAAGTGCTATCTTGAGTGCCACTGCTTTCATGCCTGAGGAGGATGGCTGAAAAGAACTTCTGGGTCTATGACTCTCTCCTTGACAGAGGTGATCAACTGACTGTGAGGGAGCTTAGTGGTCTTCTCCAGGGTAGATGGTAAGCAATTGTAGCTCCTGTTTGACATCCAGGACAGAGCAGTACCACTTCTCCTTGGCATCATGTACAATTTCTTCTCTGCTGTGATAATGACGCTGTAATCTCTTCTTCTCACAGTCCTTAGGAATACTCTTCCAAGTCTCAGCTAGCAGAGTCGAGAAATAGCATGACATAGGGCAGGTGTAACTGTCATAGAAGGGCATTGTGTGGGTGCCACAATCATCTAAGTCTACCAGCAGTATATGACCAGAAGCATTACAGGAACAGCATGGCTGGAATAGCAGCACACATAGCTGGGCTACTGAAGGTGTCAAACAGAGCCTGTTACAGGTGTCATCAATTGATGGACATTTGGTTTGTTTCTACTTTTTGGCTAAAGATGGAAGTTTGAAGTTATGAAATACCCATATGCTTAAAGAGAGAAATGAATAGCAGAGGGATTTCAAGCCACTGAGAGGGTCTGGTTGAATTCGAAAACCACAGTATGATGCTGCACAGTCATGTAATGTATGACACACAAAACTCTTCAACAGTAAGCTCTGCCTCTTCCCAGAACGCCACACATCAGCTCTGCTAAACTGCTTGTAGTTCCACGAACTCACCTCTGGGATTTGCAGTGTTCTTCTCTTTGCCTAGATAATTTCCTTCCAGGTCTCACTGCCATTCCCAATCTAACCTTGAGTCTGAGATCAGATGTCACATCCTCCAGAAGCTTTCCCTGACATTCTGAGTCAGTGTCAGGTGCCCCTTTCAAGTGGCACCCTCCATTCACCCCATCATAGCATTTCTGACACTGCTGTGAAACATCCACCCTGCACCACCACCGGGCTAGACTCTTATGGGCAAGCACTGTGACATTCACCAGATGAGCCCCCATGTCTGGCATGATGCCTGCTGCCTAAGAGAGGCTCAATAAATTTTAAAGGAATAAATCAGTGAATGAGTGGTGCATACTTTCAGAAACATGGATCTATGAGGGTTGAAGATGCTGAGAACTAGGACTGGGTACCAATGAGCATGTCTCTCCAACACATTGGCAGTGGAAATTCTTCAGAGATGAATTTCTGCACTTTTAAAAATAATTGAGAACTAGAGTAATTAATGTTTGTCAAAACATACTTGTTTGTATTTCTGGACAAGTTTTTATCAAAGTTAAACATAAATCTTTCAGAAATATTAGCTTTGCAATTCTCCCGTTTTCTTTGTCCACATTTGGCGCTCCACTCTTGAATGATGGTTTCTAGAACACAACTGGAAAGACACAAGAGGCTATTTACCCAGTTGCACACAGGTAGAAAAGAATAAGTTACCAGCCAGGATTTCCAGTGTAATCTAGCATTAGAGATAACCCCTGATAGACATCAGAAGAGGGTGTAGGTCCCTTTTCAAAAGAAAAAATTAAAAACTACTAGTGATATGCCTTCCCTAACCATTGCTTTCAAAGACCTTTTAAATTATTTTTGTTAATTAAAATTTTGACCATGTATACTTCTAAAAATTACTAAATTAAGGAAAGTCTTGATTTTTATAGCATATTGAGTTAATAGGGATATTGCTTGACTTGACTGAATAAATTCTTTAAAATAGGCACACACAGAAAATAGAGCTATATTTTTAAAATTGTATACTGTAAGCCTTTGAATGAATTTTCCATGAAGAAGGCATCATGGAGAAGAAGAAATGTCTGACACATACAAATGAGGTGATGATAAACTACTGAGATGTAGCTGGCAATGATCCAGCTTCTTAGTTCACTTTTAATAGTTTATTTTTTATTTTTATTTTTATTTTATTTATTTCTTTTTTTTGAGACGGAGTCTCGCTCTGTCACCCAGGCTAGAGTGCAGTGGTACAATCTCAGCTCACTGCAAGTTAATAGTTTAAGTTCATGTATCTTTAAACTAACTGTGTAGCTTGTTTTTATAAAAGACAAATATTGGGAGATGGCCATAAGTTGACTCTTGCTTTGCAAACCAAAGTGTATCTTAAAACAAGTTCCCCTGTGCTTATCTAATAATGAGTTTGGACAAGAATAATGCTGCCTTGGATTGCAATGTTCAAGGCAGTCATTAAAGTTAATAATCAGTGCTCTTGTATAGAAGCTTTATGCCTAACATTGATCAGCCCTTTATTGTGTGGCATTTGCTAGTATTCAAGCAGCAAGGAGCTCACCACAAAGGCCATCAGGTAGGTTTCCATGGTAGCAGTCTTTCTTTTGTTATTCACCTTGGTAACACAGACTGGGTGCAAGCCCCAAGCCTTGGCAGCTTACACGTGGTGTTGGGCCATCCTCACCCTGCTATGAAGATATATTCAAGACGGAGTCATTTATAAAGGAAAGAGATTTAATTGACTCACAGTTCTGCAGCACTGCGGAGGCCTCAGGAAACTTACAATCATGGTGGAAGGGGAAGCAAACACGTCCTTCTTCACATGGCGGCAGCAAGAAGTACAGAGCAAAGGTGGGGAGAAGGCCCTTTATAAAAGTGTCAGATCTCATGAGAACTCACTATCAAAAGAACAGCATGGGGGAAACTGCCCCCATGATTCAATTATCTTTACATGGTCCCTCCCTTGACAAGTGGGGATTATTATAATTCAAGGTGAGATTTGGGTGGGAACACAGAGCCAAACCATATCAGACAGTATCCAAATACTCACCATGTCACTGCTTAATGAAAATAAATAGAATATTGATAATGCCAGTAGAGTCAAGAACCTGGTCTCTGGGTGTGACAACAAGGCAAGGCATGATGTCTACCAAGGTTTTCTTTTAAGCAGCTGTCTGCTAAGCTGGACTAGTGTCCTTTTGATCTTATTCCATGTTAATAACCCTCCGTTGTCTTATATTATTGCCCTGGAGACAAATAGAACTCAATGGTGACTAGAATAGTTTCATTAATGCTGAATCTTATGAAAGACAAGTTTGTGATTGCACAGTAATAAAAGTACAATATAAAAACTATGGAAGAAAAGAGAATTCTACTTTTTTTTTTCAGAGAAACTAACACTTTTATTTTTTTATTTTTTATTTTTTTCTTTCTTTTTTTTAATTTTATTTTATTATTATTATACTTTAAGTTTTAGGGTACATGTGCACAATATGCAGGTTAGTTACATATGTATACATGTGCCATGCTGGTGTGCTGCACCCATTAACTCCTCATTTAGCATTAGGTATATCTCCTAATGCTATCCCTCCCCACTCCCCCCACCCCACAACAGTCCCCAGAGTGTGACGTTCCCCTTCCTGTGTCCATGTGTTCCCATTGTTCAATTCCCACCTATGAGTGAGAATATGCGGTGTTTGGTTTTTTGTTCTTGCGATAGTTTACTGAGAATGATGATTTCCAATTTCATCCATGTCCCTACAAAGGACATGAACTCATCATTTTTTATGGCTGCTTAGTATTCCACGGTGTATATGTGCCACATTTTCTTAATCCAATCTATCATTGTTGGACATTTGGGTTGGTTCCAAGTCTTTGCTATTGTGAATAGTGCCGCAATAAACATACGTGTGCGTGTGTCTTTATAGCAGCATGATTTGTAGTCCTTTGGGTATATATCCAGTAACGGGATGGCTGGGTCAAATGGTATTTCTAGTTCTAGATCCCTGAGGAATCGCCACACTGACTTCCACAATGGTTGAACTAGTTTACAGTCCCACCAACAGTGTAAAAGTGTTCCTATTTCTCCACATCCTCTCCAGCACCTGTTGTTTCCTGACTTTTTAATGATTGCCATTCTAACTGGTGTGAGATGGTATCTCATTGTGGTTTTGATTTGCATTTCCCTGATGGCCAGTGATGGTGAGCATTTTTTCATGTGTTTTTTGGCTGCATAAATGTCTTCTTTTGAGAAGTGTCTGTTCATGTCCTTCGCCCACTTTTTGATGGGATTGTTTGTTTTTTTCTTGTAAATTTGTTTGAGTTCATTGTAGATTCTGGATATTAGCCCTTTGTCAGATGAGTAGGTTGCGAAAATTTTCTCCCATTTTGTAAGTTGCCTGTTCACTCTGATGGTAGTTTCTTTTGCTGTGCAGAAGCCCTTGAGTTTAATTAGATCCCATTTGTCAATTTTGGCTTTTGTTGCCATTGCTTTTGGTGTTTTAGACATGAAGTCCTTGCCCATGCCTATGTCCTGAATGGTAATGCCTAGGTTTTCTTCTAGGGTTTTTATGGTTTTAAGTCTAACATTTAAGTCTTTAATCTATCTTGAATTAACTTTTGTATAAGGTGTAAGGAAGGGATCCAGTTTCAGCTTTCCACATATGGCTAGCCAGTTTTCCCAGCACCATTTATTAAATAGGGAATCCTTTCCCCATTGCTTATTTTTCTCAGGTTTGTCAAAGATTAGATAGTTGTAGATATGTGGCATTATTTCTGAGGGCTCTGTTCTGTTCCATTGATCTATATCTCTGTTTTGGTACCAGTACCATGCTGTTTTGGTTACTGTAGCCTTGTAGTATAGTTTGAAGTCAGGTAGCGTGATGCCTCCAGCTTTGCTCTTTTGGCTTAGGATTGACTTGGCAATGCGGGCTCTTTTTTGGTTCCATATGAATTTTAAAGTAGTTTTTTCCAATTCTGTGAAGAAAGTCATTGGTAGCTTGATGGGGATGGCATTGAATCTATAAATTACCTTGGGAAGTACGGCCATTTTCACGATATTGATTCTTCCTACTCATGAGCATGGAATGTTCTTCCATTTGTTTGTATCCTCTTTTATTTCCTTGAGCAGTGGTTTGTAGTTCTCCTTGAAGAGGTCCTTCACATCCGTTGTAAGTTGGATTCGTAGGGATTTTATTCTCTTTGAAGCAATTGTGAATGGGATTTCACTCATGATTTGGCTCTCTGTTTGTCTGTTGTTGGTGTATAAGAATGCTTGTGTTTTTGTGCATTGATTTTGTATCCTGAGACTTTGCTGAAGTTGCTTATCAGCTTAAGGAGATTTTGGGCTGAGACAATGGGGTTTTCTAAATTTACAATCATGTCATCTGCAAACAGGGACAATTTGACTTCCTCTTTTCCTAATCGAATACCCTTTATTTCCTTCTCCTGCCTAATTGCCCTGGCCAGAACTTCCAACACTATGTTGAATAGGAGTGGTGAGAGAGGGCATCCCTATCTTGTGCCAGTTTTCAAAGGGAATGCTTCCAGTTTTTGCCCATTCAGTATGATATTGGCTGTGGGTTGGTCATAGATAGCTCTTATTATTTTGAGATACATCCCATCAACACCTAATTTATTGAGAGTTTTTAGCATGAAGTGTTGTTGAATTTTGTCAAAGGCCTTTTGTGCATCTATTGAGATAATCATGTGGTTTTTGTCTTTGGTTCTATTTATATGCTGGATTACATTTATTGATTTGCGTATGTTGAACCAGCCTTGCATCCCAGGGATGAAGCCCACTTGATCATGGTGGATAAGCTTTTTGATGGGCTGCTGGATTCGGTTTGCCAGTATTTTATTGAGGATTTTTGCATCAATGTTCATCAAGGATATTGGTCTAAAATTCTCTTTTTGGGTTGTGTCTCTGCCAGGCTTTGGTATCAGGATGATGCTGGCCTCATAAAATGAGTTAGGGAGGATTCCCTCTTTTTCTATTGATTGGAATAGTTTCAGAAGGAATGGTACCAATTCCTCCTTGTACCTCTGGTAGAATTCGGCTGTGAATCCTTCTGGTCCTGGACTCTTTTTGGTTGGTAAGCTATTGATTATTGCCACAATTTCAGAGCCTGTTATTGGTCTATTCAGACATTCAACTTCTTCCTGGTTTAGTCCTGGAAGGGTGTATGTGTCCAGGAATTTATCCATTTCTTCTAGATTTTCTAGTTTATTTGCGTAGAGGTGTTTGTAGTATTCTCTGATGGTAGTTTGTATTTCTGTGGGATCGGTGGTGATATCCCCTTTATCATTTTTTATTGTGTCTATCTGATTCTTCTCTCTTTTCTTCTTTATTAGTCTTGCTAGTGGTCTATCAATTTTGTTGATCCTTTCAAAAAACCAGCTCCTGGATTCCTTAATTTTTTGAAGGGTTTTTTATGTCTCTATTTCCTTCAGTTTTGCTATGATTTTAGTTATCTTGCCTTCTGCTAGCTTTTGAATGTGTTTGCTCTTGCTTTTCTAGTTCTTTTAATTGTGATGTTAGGGTGTCAATTTCGGAACTTTCCTGCTTTCTTTTGTGGGCATTTAGTGCTATAAATTTCCCTCTACACACTGCTTTGAATGTGTCCCAGAGATTCTGGTATGTTGTGTCTTTGTTCTCGTTGGTTTCCAAGAACATCTTTATTTCTGCCTTCATTTTGTTATGTACCCAGTAGTCATTCAGGAGCAGGTTGTTCAGTTTCCATGCAGTTGAGTGGTTTTGAGTGAGTTTCTTAATCCTGAGTTCTAGTTTGATTGCACTGTGGTCTGAGAGACAGTTTTTTATAATTTCTGTTCTTTTACATTTGCTGAGGAGAGCTTTACTTCCAACTATGTGGTCAATTTTGGAATAGGTGTGGTGTGGTGCTGAAAAAAATGTATATTCTGTTGATTTGGGGTGGAGAGTTCTGTAGATGTCAGGTCCACTTGGTGCAGAGCTGAGTTCAATTCCTGGGTATCCTTGTTAATTTTCTGTCTCGTTGATCTGTCTAATATTGACAGTGGGGTGTTAAAGTCTCCCATTATTATTGTGTGGGAGTCTAAGTCTCTTTGTAGGTCACTCAGGACTTGCTTTATGAAACTGGGTGCTCCTGTATTGGGTGCATATATATTTAGGATAGTTAACTCTTCTTGTTGAATTGATCCCTTTACCATTATGTAATGGCCTTCTTTGTCTCTTTTGATCTTTGTTGGTTTAAAGTCTGTTTTATCAGAGACTAGGATTGCAACCCCTGCCTTTTTTTGTTTTCCATTTGCTTGGTAGATCTTCCTCCATCCTTTTATTTTGAGCCTATGTGTGTCTCTGCACGTGAGATGGGTTTCCTGAATACAGCACACTGATGGGTCTTGACTCTTATCCAATTTGCCAGTCTGTGTCTTTTAATTGGAGCATTTAGTCCATTTACATTTAAAGTTAATATTGTTATGTGTGAATTTGATCCTGTCATTTTGATGTTAGCTGGTTATTTTGCTCATTAGTTGATGCAGTTTCTTCCTAGCCTCGATGGTCTTTACAATTTGTCATGATTTTGCAGTGGCTGGTACTGGTTGTTCCTTTCCATGTTTAGCGCTTCCTTCAGGAGCTCTTTTAGGGCAGGCCTGGTGGTGACAAAATCTCTCAGCATTTGCTTGTCTGTAAAGTATTTTATTTTGCCTTCACTTATGAAGCTTAGTTTGGCTGGATATGAAGTTCTGGGTTGAAAATTCTTTTCTTTAAGAATGTTGAATATTGGCCCCCACTCTCTTCTGGCTTGTAGAGTTTCTGCTGAGAGATCCACTGTTAGTCTGATGGGCTTCCCTTTGTGGGTAACCCAACCTTTCTCTCTGGCTGCCCTTAACATTTTTTCCTTCATTTCAACTTTGGTGAATCTGACAATTATGTGTCTTGGAGTTGCTCTTCTCGAGGTGTATTTTTGTGGCGTTCTCTGTATTTCCTGAATCTGAATGTTGGCCTGCCTTGCTAGATTGGGGAAGTTCTCCTGGATAATATCCTGCAGAGTGTTTTCCAACTTGGTTCCATTCTCCCCGTCACTTTCAGGTACACCAATCAGACATAGATTTGGTGTTTTCACATAGTCCCATATTTCTTGGAGGCTTTGTTTGTTTCTTTTTATTCTTTTTTCTCCAAACTTCCCTTCTCGCTTCATTTCATTCATTTCATCTTCCATCACTGATACCCTTTCTTCCAGTTGATCGCATCAGCTCCTGAGGCTTCTGCATTCTTCATGTAGTTCTCGAGCCTTGGCTTTCAGCTCCATCAGCTCCTTTAAGCACTTCTCTGTATTGGTTATTCTAGTTATACATTCGTCTAAATTTTTTTCAAAGTTTTTAACTTCTTTGCCTTTGGTTTGAATTTCTTCCTGTAGCTCGGAGTAGTTTGATCGTCTGAAGCCTTCTTCTCTCAACTCATCAAAGTCATTCTCCGTCCAGCTTTGTTCTGTGTTCCTTTGGAGGAACTGTGAGGAACTGTGTTCCTTTGGAGGAGGAGAGGCGCTCTGCTTTTTAGAGTTGCCAGTTTTTCTGCTCTGTTTTTTCCGCATCTTTGTGGTTTTATCTACTTTTGGTCTTTGATAATGGTGATGTACAGATGGGTTTTTGATGTGGATGTCCTTTCTGTTTGTTAGTTTTCCTCCTAACAGACAGGACCCTCAGCTGCAGGTCTGTTGGAGTTTGCTAGAGGTCCACTCCAGACCCTGTTTGCCTGGGTAACAGCAGCGGTGGCTGCAGAACAGTGGATTTTCGTGAACCGCGAATGCTGCTGTCTGATCGTTCCTCTGGAAGTTTTGTCTCAGAGGAGTACCCGGCAGTGTGAGGTGTCAGTCTGCCCCTACTGGGGGGTGCCTCCCAGTTAGGCTGCTTGGGGGTCAGGGGTCAGGGACCCACTTGAGGAGGCAGTCTGCCCGTTCTCAGATCTCCAGCTGTGTGCTGGGAGAACCACTGCTCTCTTCAAAGCTGTCAGACAGGGACATTTAAGTCTGCAGAGGTTACTGCTGTCTTTTTGTTTGTCTGTGCCCTGCCCCCAGAGGTGGAGCCTACAGAGGCAGGCAGGCAGGCCTCCTTGAGCTGTGGTGGGCTCCACCCAGTTCAAGCTTCCTGGCTGCTTTGTTTACCTAACCAAGCCTGGGCAATGGCGGGCACCCCTCCCCCAGCCTCACTGCCGCCTTGCAGTTTGATCTCAGACTGCTGTGCTAGCAATGAGCGAGAATCCGTGGGCATAGGACCCTCCGAGCCATGTGCGGGATATAATCTCCTGGTGCGCCATTTTTTAAGCCCGTCGGAAAAGCACAGTATTGGGGTGGGAGTGACCCGATTTTCCAGGTGCCGTCTGTCACCCATTTCTTTGACTAGGAAAGGGAATTCCCTGACCCCTTGCGCTTCCCGAGTGAGGCAATGCCTTGCACTGCTTCGGCTCGCGCACGGTGCGCTGCACCCACTGTCCTGCGCCCACTGTCTGGCACTCCATAGTGAGATGAACCCGGTACCTCAGATGGAAATGCAGAAATCACCCATCTTCTGCGTCGCTCACGCTGGGAGCTGAGACCGGAGCTGTTCCTATTCGGCCATCTTGGCTGCTTCCATGAGAATTCTACTTTTTAAGGTATAAGGATAACATTGAGGAATGAAAACAGCTTTGGATTTTTGTTAGTTTATGTGTCCTCATTTTTTCCAGTGACTCAACACCTGGGCTTGCTCATTGTCTCTATTGTCTAAAATAAATGCATTCTGATAAGTGTCACTTCTCTTTGATTGTGAATTGATTATTTGAGTTCATAGCAGCATGTGGGGGCTTTATTATGCTGCCTGGCTTGTTCTGAGGTCAACAGGGAAGTCAACTAGTACTCAGTCATTCAAATAAAGAGAATAATGTACTCAGACTTAACATTGTTCTGGTATTCAGTCCTACCAAAACATCATTTCTGCCACTTACTCAGGAAAGAGTAAAAGCTCTAACTCTTAATTTAATTTACCTTTCTCCTTCCTATACAATACCTGAAAACATTTATGAATGAGTAAGCCTTTAGTGCCTCCATTTTAGTTACTTTAATCTGTGAAATTTCCACAAAGCATTGTATGGCTTTCCTGTGTAGTTTTAGCCTTTATCATAAACAGTCTGAGTGTAACATCCATAGGGGTGTGTAAAGTTTCTGCCATATATAAAATATATTTAAAAAATATATTTAAAAGAAAAACTACAAATACCAAAGCCAAAGAGAAAATCTTGAAAGAAGCTGGTGGTGGGGGGTGGGAGAGTGGGGGGCTTCCTTTTGCTTATAGAGAAAGAGGGTAAGAATTATAATATACTTCTCATCAGAAATCATGCAAGCAAGAGGGGAATGGAGTAAAATATTAAAAGTATTGAGTATTGAAAGACAAAAAGCCGTCAACCTAGAATTCTATATCTAGGAAAATTATCTTTCAAAAGTAAAGAAGAACTATTTTCTCAGACAACCAAAAATGGAGAGAATTCATCATGCACAGACCTACCCTAGAATAAATATTAAAAGATGTTCTTCAAGGAGAAGAAAAATATAATTCAGAAACATGGATCTACACTAAAAGAAGAGCATAGAATAAGGAATAAATAATCCTCAAATAAAACATATGATTTTTCTTTTTAAGTGAGGTATTAGAGAAGTGCTTTTTAATGTTACAAAGGCAACAACTTATTAGCTGATTATAGTATAGAAAAATTATAAAAAGAAATACTTTTAAGAATCAGAAGTATTCTAAGAGAGAAGAAAAAGCAGAATCATATAAAATACTCAAACCAAAGAAAACAGAAAGGGGGAAGGGCATAAAAAAAGAAAGAAATGCCCAGTGCAATGAATAGAAAGCAGTTAAAATATGGTAGTTATTAATCCAACTATATCAATAATCACTTTAAATGTGAATAGCCTAATACACCAATTAAAAGACAGAGATTATTACATTAGATAAAATAACAAGACTAAAATATTATACATGTTTCCTACAAGAAACTCACTTTAAACATAAAGACACAGCTGGGCTAAGAGTAAAATGATGAAGAAAGATATGCTAACACTAATCAAAATAAATCTGATGTTAGCTATATTAATTTCAGACAAAGCATACTTTGAACAAGGAAAATTATCAGAGATAAACAGGAGTACTACGTAATAATGAAGGGATTAATTCACCAAGGGGACATAATCTTTAATGTATATGCACATAACAACAGAGCATAAAAATACATGAGACAAAACTGATAGAACTGCCAGGAAACATAGGCATATCCACTATTATAATTGGGGACTTCAACACCCCTCTTTTAGCAATTATTAGATAAAGCAGGCAAAAAATTCATACAGATATAGTTGACCTGAACAACCATCAATCAACTTGATCTAATTGACATCTATAGAATATCTTATTCATCAAAAGCAGACTACACATTCCACTCAAGCTTATGTAGGACATTCACCAATATCAACCCTATTCTGGGCCATAAAACATATCTTAACAGAGTTAAAAAAATAGAAATCATACAAAGTATGTTCACAGTCAACATGGGAGTTCAAACTAGAAATCAATAAAAGAAAAATGGCTAGAAAAGTCCAAAGTATTTGGAAATTAAATAGCACACTAATAAATAACCCATGGTTCAAATAAGAAGTGGCAAGAGAAATTTACAAATACTTTGTACTAAAAGAAAATGAAAATATAACTCACCAAAATTTTTGAGATGCAAGGAAAGTAGTGCTTAGAGGTTAATTTAACATTAAATGCATATATTAGAAGTTTCTAATCTGATGTAAGACTAGAGAAGGAACAATTTAAGTCAAAAGTAAGAAGAAGAAATGAAATAATAAAAATTAAAGAAGAAATAAATAAAATTTAAAAAAAAAAAACAATAAAAGCCAAAGCTGATTATTGTAACAGATTGATAAAATTATAAAACTCTAGCCAGGCTCAACAAGAAAAAAAGAAAGAATATACAAATTATTAATATAATAAATGAAAGAGGAATCCCACTACTGATCCTATGGACATTAAAAGAATAATAAAGGAATATTATGAACAACTCTATGCCCACAAATTTGATAATCTAGATAAAATGGATCAAGTCCTGGAAAGAAACAATCACCAAAACTCATGCAAAGAGAAAAATAATATCTTAATAGACCTGTCTCTATTACAGAAATTGAATCAATAATTAGTAACCTTTTAAAACAGAAAACATTAGATTCGGATGGCTTCACTAGCAAATCCTACCAAACATTTAAGGAAGAAATGATACCAATTTTTCACATTTTCTTTCAGAAAATAGAAGCAGAGGGAATACCTCCTAACTCATTCTCTGAGGCCAGCATTGCCTTAATACCAAAACAACTAGAGAAATACATTACAAGAAAGAAAACTTACAGACACATATCTCTCATGAACATAGATGCAAAAAATCCTCCAAAATGTTTGCAAATCCAATTGAACAATGTATAAAAACAATTATTCCAAAATAGCTGGATGAGAGGACTTGAAATTTTCTCAACATATGGAAATGATGAATACTCAAGATGATGGAGACCCCCGAATACCCTGACTTGATCATGCATCAAGTATATGCACACAGTCTATGCATATAACAAAATATTGCATGTACTCCATAAATATATGTACAAATATTGTGTATCAATTTAAAAATAAAATAAATTTAAAATAATTATTCACCAAAACCAAGTGGAATGTATTCTAGGCATGCAAGGATGGTCAACATTCAAATACCAATTGATGTAATACACAACATCAATAAACTAAAGAAGAATCATATGATCGTATTAAAAGATGCACAAGAAGAATTTGATAAAATCCAACATCCACTTGTGATTTAAAGGAAAAAAACCTCTCAGAAGACTATAAATAGAAGAGAACTCCCTCAAGTTGATAAAGAACGTCTATTAAAAATTTATAGCTGGAAGTCCTAGCTAGAGCAATCAGACAAGAGAAAGAGATAGAGAGCATACAAATTGGAAAGGAAGTCAAATTATCCTTGTTTGTATGATCTTATGTTTGGAAAAAACCTAAAGACTCCAACAAAAAAACTGTTAGAAGTGATAAACAAATTCAGTAAAGTTGCAGGATACAAAATCAACATACAAAAATCAGTAGCATTTCAATATGCCAACATTGAAGAATCTGAAAAAGAAATCAAAAAGTAACCCCCTTTACAATAGCTATGAGTAAAATTAAATAACTAGTAATCAACTTAACAAAGATGTGAAAGAGCTCTACAATGAAAACTATAAAACATGGTGAAAGAAATCAAAGAGGGCACACAAAAAGCAGAAGGATATTCCATGGTCATGGATTAGAAGAATAAATATTATTAAAATGTTCATACTACCCAAAGCAATTTACAGATTCAATTCAATCCCTATCAAAATACCAATGGCATTCTTTACAGAAATAGAAAAAAGCAATGCTAAAATTTATGTGAAACTACAAAAGACCCAGAATAGCTAAAGCTATCCTGAGCAAAAAGAGCAGAACTGAAACACATTACATGACTTCAAATTATACTACAGAGATATATTAATGAAAACAGTATAGTACTGGCATAAAAGCTGACACAGATCAATGAAACAGAATAGAGAACCCAGAAACAAATCCAAAGAACTGCAATAAACCCATTTTTGACAAAGGTGCCAAAAACATACATTACGGAAAGGACAGTCTCTTCAATAAATGTTGCTGGGAAAACTGGATATCCATATGTACAAGAATGAATCTAGACCCCTATCTCTTGCTATATAGAAAAATCAAATCAAAATGGATTAAAGACTTAAATCTAATACCTCAAACTATGAAACCACTATAAGAAAACATTGGGGAAATTCTCTAGGACATTGGACTGGCCAAAGATTCCTTGAGATACCCTACAAGCACAAGCAACCAAAGCAAAAAATTGACACATATGGTCACATCAAGTTAAAAAGCTTCTGCACAACAAAGGAAACAATCAATAAAGTGAAGAGATAACCCACAGATTGGGAAAAAAAATACTTGAAAACTACCTGTCTAACAGCGGATTAATAACTAGAATATACAAGGAGCTCAAACAATTCCATAGGGAAAAAAATAATCTGATTCAAAAATTGGCAAAAAATCTGAATAGACCTCAAAAGAAGACATACAAATGGCTAACTGGTATAGGAAAAGGTGCTCAACATCACTGATCATTAGAGAAGTGCAAATCAAAACTACAGTGAGATACCATCTAACCCCAGTAAAAATGGCTTTTATCCAAAGACAGCCAATAACAAATGTCGGGGAGGATGTGGAGAAAAGGGAACCCTTGTCCACTGTTGGTCGGAATGTAAATTAGTACAACCACTATGGAAAACAGTTTGGAGGCTCTTCAAAAAACTGAAAATAGAGCTACCATATGATCCAGGAATCCCACTGCTAGGGACCCCAAAAGAGAGGAAATTAGTATATTGAAGAGACATCTGCACTCCCGTGTTTATTGCAACACTGTTCACAATAGCCAAGATTTGGAAACAACCTAAGTGTCCAAAAACAGATGAATGGATAAAGAAAAATGTGGTACATATACACAATGAAGTACTACTCAGCCATGAAAAGAAGGAGGTTCTGCCATTTGCAACAACATGGATGGAACCTTAGGTCATTATGTTAAGTGAAATAAGCCAGGCACAGAGAGACAAAATTCACATGTTCTCACTTATTTGTGGATGCTGAATAGGAAAACAGTTGAACTTATGGAGATAGATAGTGGAAGGATGGTTATCAGAGGCGTGAAAAGTTAATGGTGGCAATGAGGGTAAGTGGGGATGATTAAAGGGTACAACAATAAAAAGAATGAATAAGATCTAGTATTTGATATCAATAAAAGGGTAACTATAGTGAATAACATTTAAAGATAACTAAAAGAGTATAACTGGAATGTTTGCAACACAAATGATAAATGCTTGAGGTGATGGATACCCCATTTACCCTGATATTATTATGCATTGTATGCCTGTATCCAAATATCTCATGTACCCCATAAATATATACACCTGCTATGAACCCACAACAATCAAAAATTTTTTTAAAATTTAAATTAAAAATTAAAATTAAAAAGCCCTGCAGCTAACATGTTTAAACTAAGAAGCTTGATACTTATCTCCTAAGATTGGGAACAAGGCAAGGATATTCCCTCTCACAACTCCTATTCAGCATCATATAGGAAATCCTACTTATTGCAATAAGACAAGAAGAGGAAATAAAATGTAAATACAAACTGGGAAGAAAGAAAAAATCCTGGGCTGGGCACAGTGGTTCACAACTATAATCCTCGCACTTTAGAAGGCCAAAACTGCAGGATTGCTTGAGGCCAGGAGTTCAAGATCAGCCTGGGCAACAAAGCTGGAACCCATCTCTAAAAAAAAAAAAAAAAAAAAAAAAAAGTTAAAGTAGCTGAGTGAGGTAGCCCATGCCTATAGTCCCAGCTACTCAGGAGACTGAGGCAGGAGGATCACTTGAGCCCAGGAGTTGAGCTATGATCCTACTACTACACTCCAGCCTGGGTGACAGAGTGAGATCCTGTAAGAAAGAGAGAGAGAGAGAGAGAGAAAAGGGAGAAAGAACTGTCTTTATTTATATAGATGACATGATTATCTATACAGACAATCCCAAATAATTAATTTCTGGAACTTGTAAGTAATTATAAAAATATTGAAGAATACAAGGTTAATATGCAGAAATCAATTGCTTTCCTATAACTACAGTAAAGAGTCAGAATTTGAAATTTGAACAATACCATTTACAATAGCACCAAAAAATAAATACTTAGATAATATCTAATAAAATATGCATAGGATCTATATGCAATAAACTATAAAACTCTCACAAAAGAAAGTAGATGTGAGTAAGTAGAACGATATTCTGTGTTCATGCATGGCAATACCCAATATTGTTAAGATATCATTTCTTCTCCAGCTTAATCTATAGATTTAACCCTTTTCCATTTAGAAAATAAAAAAGTACAGCTCACTACCAGCACTCGTTTAATTTTACATAAACACACTCTTTGAGGATGAAGCAAATCTGATTGATTTTCAATGTGAAAATATAAAAACTGTTCTTGGAGTTATTTCTAAACAAAACTAACATCAGAATTGTCTGAATCATCAGAATCATCTATTTTGGAAAAACTGGATTCGTCAAATGAATCTTTGGCCAACAACTGTTGGAGAATGATGTTAATATCACATGTAGGAATGCTACATTTTCTAGAATTTTACATTTTCAGTGACCGAGAATTACTATATTTTCTAAGTGGAAATACCACTACCAAAACCAGAATGCTATAAATAGAATGATGTATTTTGTTTCCAAAGTTGATATACTAAAGCAATGCGAAAATAATAATAAAAGGGAGATATTTCGTGGCAAAAGTATCTCGGGGTAAATGCGACAGCTGCAAGCACTGCCGGCAAGTATTCTCAGGGCAAATGGGAAAAGGGTTTAATGTAAGCCTAACCAAAAATCCCAGTAAGTTATTTTTTAGATAGCAAAAACTGATTCTAAAGTTTATATTGAAAGTCAAAAGGCCCAGAACAGCCAGTGCAGTGTTGAAGAAGAACAAAGTAGGAGGACCGGCACTACCTGACTTCAAAACCTACTATAAAGCTACAGTAATCAAGACATTGTGGAGTTGGAAAAAGAATAGACACATAGACCAATGGAACAAAATAAAGAGCTAGAAATAGACTCTCACAAATGTAGGCAACTGATATTTGACAGAGGAGCAAAGGCAATTCAAGAGAGAAAGGACATCTTTTTAACAAATGGCACTGCAGCAATTGGAAGTCCATATGGTAAAAAGCTGAATCAAGTCATAAATCTTACACCTTTCACAAAATTTAACCCAAAATGGATCATAGACTTAAATGTAGAAGTTGACACTTAGAAAAATTCTAGAAGAAAATATAAGAAATTTGAATTTGACAGAATTTTTAGATACAACACCAAAGGCATGAGAAAACAATAATAATCCACTTGACTCAGCCATGAGCAAAGGTTACATAATCATAATCATCATAAATACTGAGTACTGATTTAGTTTCTCAAAATATGATAAAAGTAAACTTAGTTGATAACAGATAGGGGAAAAAAAGAGGGGAGAGATTGTAAGAGGACTGAAGCCATATCTTTTATTTAGGAAATCAGATGATAATACATAAAACTGATAAATCGAGAAATAGCAGTATATAAATATTGTTAAGACATAGGGGTATAAAACCCAGAAAGAGGTTGACATCAGCAGCATGGCAGAATAGGAGGTCTCCAGCCTTGGCCATTACCCCCAAAAAAACACTGATTAAGCAATTATTCATGAAGAAGAATGCCTTTGTGAGATTTAGGGAACCCAAGAAAAAGGTTGCAGCACACCAATGGTGCCAAATGTCTGAGAAAAGCTGCATTTAAAAGGATAAAATGAGTAGTTTCCCTCTATCAGATTTACACTTCCCCTAAGCTACCACAGCACAGTACCAAGAAAGATCCCCTTTGCCCACAATTTCTCCCATAGGGAGTTTCACTTATGAAACTTAGTTTCACTGGAAACAAAATTTTTGGCTGATAATTGTTTTGTTTAATGAGGCTAAAGATAGGACACCAATCCCTTCTAGCTTGTAAGGTTTCTGCTGAGAAATCTGCTGTTAATCTGTTACAGCAAAAGGGGATACAGCAAAAGCAGTGCTAAGAGGAAAGTTCATAGTATTAAATGCCTACATCAAAAGCTCTGAATGAGCACAAAGAGACAATCTAAGACCACACCTCAAAGAACTAGAGAAAGAAGAACAAACCAACCCAAACCCGGCACAAGAAAAGAAGTAACCAAGATCAGAGCTGAACTAAATGAAATTGAAACAAACAAAGAAAAAAAATACAAAAGATAAATGAAACAAAAAGCTGTTTCCTTGAAAAGATAGATAAAATTGATATACCATTAGCGAGATTAACCAAGAAAAGAATAGGGAAGATCCAAATAAGCTCAATTAGAAAAGAAATGGGAGATATTACAACTGATACCACAGAAATACAAGAGTTCATTCAAGGCCACTATGAATACCATTATGCACACAAACTAGAAAACCTAGAGGAGATGGATAAATTTCTGGAAATATACAACCCTCCTAGATTATACCAGGAAGAAATATAAATGCTGAACAGACCAGTAACAAGCAGTGAGACTGAAATGGTAATTTTTCAATTGCCAACAAAAAAAAAAAAATCCAGGACCAGATGGATTCACAGCTGAATTCTATCAGACATTCAAAGAAGAATTGGTACCATTCCTATTGACACTATTCAAAAAAGTAGAGAAAGAGGGAGTCCTCCCTAAGTCATTCTATGAAGCCAGTATCACCCTAATACCAAAACGAGGAAAGGACATAACAACAAAAAAAGAAAACTACAGACCAATATCCCTGATGAACGTAGAAGCAAAAATCCTCAACCAGATACTAGCTAACCGAATCCAACACCATATGAAGAAGATAATCCACCATGATCAAGTGTGTTTTATACCAGAGATGCAGGGATGGTTTAATATACACACATCAGTAAATGTGGTACCCCACATAAACAGAATTAAAAACAAAAATCACATGATCATCTCAATAGATGAAGAAAAAGCAGTTGACAAAATCCAGCATCCCTTTATTATTAAAACCCTCAGCAAAATCGGCATTGAAGGGACATACCTTAATGTAATAAAGCCATCTACGACAAACCCACAGCCAACATAATACCAAACAGGGAAAAGTTGAAAGCATTCCCTCTGAGAACTGGAACAAGACAAGGATGCCCACTCTCACCACTTTTAGTCAACATAATACTGGAAGTCCTAGCAGGAGCAATCAGAAATAAAGGGCACCCAAATTGGTATAGAGGAAGTCAAACTGTCACTGTTTGCTGATGATATGATCGTATACCTAGAAAACCCTAAAGACTCCTCCAGAAAGCTCCTAGAACTAATAAATGAATTCAGCAAAGTTTCAGGATACAAAATCAATCTACACAAATCAGTAGCTTTTCTATACACCAACAGTGACCAAGCTGAGAATCAAATCAAGAACTCAACCCATTTTACAGTAGCTGCAAAAAATAAAATAAAATACTTAGAAATATAACTAATCAAGGAGGTGAAAGACATCTACAAGGAAAACTCCAAAACACTGCTGAAAGAAATTATAGACTACACAAACAAATGGAAACACATCCCATGCTCATGGATAGGTAGAATCAATATCGTGAAAATGACCATACTGCCAAAAGCAATCTACAAATTCAAGGCAATTTCCATCAAAATACCACCATCATTATTCACAGAATTAGAAAAAACGATCCTAAAATTCATATGAACCCAAAAAAATGCGAGACTAAGCAAAAAGAACAAATCTGGAGGCATCACATTACCAGACTTCAAACTATACTGTAAGGCCATAGTCACCAAAACATCATGGTACTGGTATAAAAATAGGCACATAGACCAATGGAACAGAATGGAGATCCCAGAAATAAAGCCAAATACTTACAGCCACTGATCTTCGATAAAGCAAACAAAAACACAAAGTGGGGAAAGAACACTCTATTCCACAAATGGTGCTGGGATAATTGGCAAGCCACATGTAGAAGAATGAAACTGGATCCTCATCTTTCACCTTATACAGAAATCAACTCAAGATGGATCAAAGACTTAAATCCAAGACCTGAAACCATAAAAATTTTAGAAGATAACATCAAAAAAATCCTTCTAGATATTAGCTTAGGCAAAGACTTCATCACCAAGAACCCAAAAGCAAATGCAATGAAAACAAAGATAAATAGATGAAACTTAAACTGAAAAGCTTCTGTACAGGAAAATAAACAATCAACAGAGTAGACAGACAGCCCACAGAGTGGGAGAAAATCTTCACAATCTATACATCCAACAAAGGACTAATATCCGGAATCTACAAGAAACTCAAAGAAATCAGCAAGGAAAACAAAAAAACAACCCCATTAAAAAGTGGGCTAAGGACATAAATAGACAATGCTCAAATGAAGATATACAAATGGCCGACAAATACATGAAAAAATGCTCAACATCACTAATGATCAGGGAAATGAAAATCAAAACCAAATGTGATACCACCTTACTCCTGCAAGAATGGCCTTAATCGAAAAATAAAAAATAATAGATGTTGGCCTGGATGTGGGGAAAAGGGAACATTTTCACACTGCTGATGGGAATGTAAACTAGTACAACCACTATGGAAAACAGTGTGGAGATTCTTTAAAGAACTAAAAGTAGATCTACCATTTGATCCAGCAGTCCCACTACTGGGTATCTACCCAGAGGAAAATAAGTCATTATATGAAAAAGACACTTGCACATACATGTTCATAGCAGCACAATTCACAACTGCAAAAATATGGAACAAGCCCAAATGCCCATCAATCAGCAAGTGGATAAAGAAAATTTGGTATGTATACACCACGGAATACTACTCAGCCATAAAAAGGAATGAAATAATGGCATTCGCAGCAACTTGGATGGAATGGTAGACCATTATTCTAAGTGAATTAACTCAGGAATGGAAAACCAAACATCATATGTTCTCACTGATAAGTGGGAGCTAAGCTATGACGACACGAAGGCATAAGAATGATACAGTGGACTATGGGGACTCCAGGGAGAGTGGTAGGGGAGTAAGGAATAAAAAACTACACATTGGGTACAATGTACACAGTTCTGGTGATGGATGCAACAAAATCTTAGAAATCACCACAAAAGAACTTATCCATGTAATCAAACACCACCTGTTCCTCAAAAACTATTGAAATGAAACATAATAATTTTTAAAAGAAGATAACAACAAAGCTAAGAGTTGGGTTTTTTTTGAAAAGATAAACAATATCAACAAGCCCCTAGCTAGATTACCTTTTTAAAAAGAGAAGACTCAAATAAATAAAATCAGACATCAAAGAGGAAACATTACAACTGAAGCAATAAAATGAAAAGATTTTAAGGGATTATTATGAACGATTATATGCCAAAAAACAGGCAACAAAAGCAATAATAGACAAATGAGACTGCATCAAATTAAAAAGCTTCTGCATAGCAAAACAATCAACAAAGTGAACAGGCAACTTATGGCATGGGAGAAAGTATTTGTAAATTATATCTGATAAAGAATTAATATCCAAAATCTATAAGGACATCATCCAATGCAATAGCAAAAAAATAAATAAAAAATAACCTGATCAAAAAAATGGACAAAAGACTTGAATAGACATTTCTTCAAAAAAGACACACACAGCCAGCAAATATACAAAAGCTCCCCTTCACTAATCATGAGGGAAATGCGAATTAAAGCTACAATAAGATATCACCTCACACCAGTTAAAATGGCTATTATGAAAAAAAAAAAAGGATGAGTTGTTGCAAGGATATGGACAAAAGGGAACCCTTGTACACTGTTGATGGGAATGTTAATTGGTGCAGCCACTATGGAAAACAGTATGGAAGATCCTCAAAAGTAGAAACAGAACTACCATATGATCCAGGATTCTAGTTATATACCCAAAAGAGTTGAAATCAGGGTCTCAAAGAAGCATCAGCATTCCCATGTTTTTGCAGCATTATTCACTGTGGTAAGGACATGGAAACAACCTAAATGTCCAATGAGAGATGAATGATAAATAAAAGGTGTATAGACATAGAATGGAATGTTATTCAGCCCTTAAAAAGGAATAAATCCTTCCATTTGCTAAAATGTGGATTAAGCCGAAATGACATTATTCTGAGTGAAATAAACC
The DNA here is from genome assembly GCF_029281585.2 of Gorilla gorilla gorilla. Lineage (NCBI taxonomy): Eukaryota > Metazoa > Chordata > Mammalia > Primates > Hominidae > Gorilla > Gorilla gorilla. The sequence goes on from NC_073229.2 coordinate 167,470,465, forward strand.
AGACTATATGATCCCACTTATATCAAGAATATAAAATAGCCAAAGTCATAGAAGCAGAGAGTAGAATGGTGGTTACCTGGGGCTGGGAAGGGAATCAAGGAGGTGTTGGTCAAAGGGTACATTTCAGTTATACAAGCTAAGTCCTGGAGATCTACTGTACAACATAAAAGCCGTAATTAACAATATTCTACTGTGTACTTAAAACTTGTTAAGCAAGTAGATTTTTTTTTTTTTTTTTTTTTTTTTGAGAAGGAGTTTCGCTCTTGTTGCCCAGGCTGGAGTGCAATGGCGCAATCTTGGCTCACCACAACCTCTGTCTCCCGGGTTCAAGCGATTCTCCTGCCTCAGCCTCCCAAGTAGCTGGGATTACAGGCATGTGCCACCACCCTGGCTAATTTTGTATTTTTAGTAGAGATGGGGTTTCCCCATGTTGGCCAGGCTGGTCTTGAACTCCCGACCTCAGGTGATCCACCCACCTCGGCCTCCCAAAGTGCTGGGATTACAGGCGTGAGCCACTGCACCCGGCCATGAGTAGATCTTATGTTAAATGTTTGTATCACCAAAAAACAGAGAGGAAGGTTTTACAGGTGATGGTTATGTTTATGGCACTGTTTATGGTGATGGTTTCAATGGACTTATACTTACCTGAAAACTCATCATGTATACATTAATTATGTATACCTTCTTGTATATAAATCATACTTCAATTTTTAAAAAATGAATTAGGCCAGGCACAGTGGCTCACACCTGTAATCCCAGCACTTTGGGAGGCCAAGGCAGGTGATCACTTGAGGCCAGGAGTTCAAGACCAGCCTGGCAAACATGGCGAAACCCCATCGCTACTAAAAATACAAAAATTAGCCAGGTGGTGGCACGCACCTGTAATCCCAGCTACTCAGGAGGCTGAGGCAGAGAATCTCTTGAACCCGGGAGGCAAAGGTTGCAGTGAGCCAAGGTCACTTGTCCAGCCTGGGCTACAAGAGGAAGACTGTATAAAAAAAAAAAATTAAAATGAAATGAAATGAAATCTAGAAGGAACCGCTGAAAGGGTTGAATGTGGCTTCCTCTGGGGCAGAACAGGGCATGAAGAGGAAACTAAAGGGCAGTTGGTGGAGCAGGGAGTTTCTGCTTTTTTAATATAAACATTTTAGAACTTTTGATGGTTTCATTCTGATAAACATTGAAATGAACTTTAAAAAGGAACACTACAACACAACTGGGAAAAAAACCTGACACCACCACCCCTCCCTTGCTTAGTGAGGGCGTGATACTGTGGTGTCATCTAATGTCTGTGTTGCTGATAGACTGGGAGCTCTGTCACAGGGCAGGGACCACATCTACTTCATAGACTGCTGTATTCACAGGTCTGACACCTTCTAGGCGCCAATACGTATTTGTTGAATGAAAAAAATATATAAGAAACATTTCACAGTGGTAGAAGCAGCACCCAGAGGACAGATGTGACAAATGATACAGAGATAGCCTTACTACAGTTTGACATCAGGCACTGGCATAGAGCAGGAGCTCAGAAAGGTCTGGAAATTTGCTCTTTATTAAAAGAGGTTGGTGATGAGAGAGAGAGAGGTTGGTAGTCCAAGGAGGTAGCGAGATCAAGGAAGACATTACCATGGCTGGGATATCAGGACATTGTTTGTAGTACCAAAAATAAGCATCTAGTGGAGGGAGGGATATAATTGATGCCAGAGAGAGACACTGAAGATAATTTCTGCAAAATATGGAAAATTATGATTTTCTGTTGTGGAATTTCAGATGTTCTTCCTCCTCCCCCTCCAGAGCCAGCAGTTCTGCCGTGTTTTGATGATTGCTTGGGCCGTTACAGTGCCTTGCTAACCACACTCCCTACCTCCCTTCTGAAAGAACACATGTTCCCTACAATGTTCGATGTCTCTACTTAATATTTGGCATCTATGTGCCTTGAGAAGCTCCAAATGATTCCAGTTAAGCAAAACAGGTCATGAATGTTATTCAGGGGAATTCAAATTGAATTCTCTCCAGGGAAACATCACCATAAAACCAGGTAGACTTTAGAAAGTGGGACTGCATGGAAGCACATCACTTAAAATCACTGTAGACGTGTGCCAGGAGATGTGTTGGAGGAAAATGTTCTGAAGGAGATTATTGGCCTCCTTTATGGATTAATCACTCTGATATTTGTGATTTAGAATCAGGAAGAAAGCACATTACCTCATTACAGGAATTCATTCTGGGAGGCATTCACAATTTGCCTCTTTCCCCAGGGATGGGCGGAGGGACTTGTAACCTTGAAAACATTCTTGCGTGTGAGAAGTACAGAAAAATATTATATATTTCTGCATAAGGAGAAGCAGTAGAAAGTTTTTGTTTGTTCTGTTTGCTTTTTTTTTTAATCTAACATAAGTTGACTATGCCAAAAACTACATTATCTGATGACCACGTCTCTAAGGTAGGCAGTATGGTTTATAGCACTTTACCAAAAGGAAAACTGAGGCTCAATGAAGTTAAATAGTATCCAAGGTGAACTAACAAATTTGTGGATGAGCTCAGAGTTGATCCCAAATATACGTAGGCAGGACCAGTTAATCGTTGATCTCATAACTACGTAGGCGGGACCAGTTAAATTTGTGATGCCCAGTGCAAAATAAAAATGTGGAGCCCCTTGTTCAAAAATGGTATAAGACTTTCAAGATGGTGACAGCATATCCTTAAACCAAGTGTGATCCCCTTCTGAGCACAACACCCTGTGTGACTGCACAGGATACAAATGCATAAGCCTGCCCCATGTATAGATACCTCCCAGATTCTGTACATTTGGGCTAGCTCCACTGAAAAAAAATTGGGACAGCTTTGATGAATATTAAACTATGATTATGCCTTAAAATATTGTCTTGAAAAATACTGTAAACCCACTGTATATCAAAAATGGACTTCTACAATGATATTTGTACCTGAGTTAGAGCTGATTTCAATATTATTTCAGATTGGCTCCTTCTATTTGAAATTGATGCATTAATTTTTTGGCTTTACCATACACTTTACTAAGGAGACCATTTTGAGCCGTGTTTCCATCTAAGCTGATGTCCTTTGTCCTATTCCTGGGACCTACAGGCTGTTCATCAGGAATCTTGGCAGACCCCCACACACACTGTGACCCCCTCACAGCCACGCAATCCCCACTGCTGCTCACCCCACCTGACACGGAGTGAAGACTCAAGAAACATTCATTGAATAAATGAATGAGTGCATGAACTCTAGGAAACTGCAGCAGAATTTCAGATTTTCAAAAATGGAGCAAGAAGCAGTCTCCATGCAATCAGTACTCAGGCAATGGTCCAAGGGACCTTTAGAATGGTTCTAAAATTAGACCATTAGGTCTCAAGAGAGGGCGTCTAAAATCAGCATTTGAGCCAGAAGTCAAATCTGTCCTTGAAAAGTCCTTCAGGAGCTTCAGGTTGGAGGTACCATGAGAGGCTCACAGAAACCTACTGGGTGAGAAGCTGATGCACATCCCATATCTTATCCCACCCAGGGGCACATGCTCATTGCCTGCCAAGCCATGCAGTAAATTCCAGTAGGTTAAATGCACATGTGATGTAACTGTTTCTTAAGAGGTAAGTCAGTGCCTTCTCTGAAGGAAGTGTTTATTACTTTATGTCTGCAGCGTTTCTTCCCCCTTCTCAGGGGAAGTTGTAAAATTCTGAGCTCTGCGTTTTATAAGACACTTAGTCTTGCGTTAAAACTTCACCCAAAGTGATTTATCTCGCATCTTGCAACATTTCTGTATCTCACACATTTTCTATAATGAGCATGAATTACTTTTATAGTCAGTGGGAAAAAAACTTTACAGGGAGATTTTATACTTAGATCATTTTTTGGTTCTGAGCAAAACATTAAAAGAAAAGCTTTCCAGAGCCCTGTCCCCATCCATCACCATCTAGCCTTCAGAGCAGTACAGGAGCCTGGCATCCAGGCTGAACACTAAACTGCTGAAATGTGTATCTCAGATTCTCCACTTACTTAATCTGTCTAGGCCTCAGTGTCCTTATCTGTAAAATGGTACTAATACAATACCTTCTCCAAAGAGCTGCTCATATAAAGCCTTTAGCACATGTGCATTCAGTGTGGTTAGCTAATTAGCTCTTATTGCATATGAGTCTGTGTCTTCAGTGCTAATAGCCTAGATCTCAAGCAACCTAATTTCTTATCTAAATGTGAATAATAGAGCAAGTTTTTAAATCCTCTTTAAAGTAATCTCAAAAATAGAAAGGTGACATAGCTAGAAGAATAAAGGATGATATATCGACCTCACTGTGCTCTCAAGGGCTCCAGTGACCACCCCAACTCATGACAGAATAGGATGAAATTTGGCCATGTAGCAAAAAGAGCTACTGAGCTTGACAATGTCATTTTTTCAACTGACTATATATCATTTATACCCAGTCAACATCCAAAGTAGATTTGAATGTTGTACATACCACTTGGAATCTGAAAATGTTTTCCCTTCCACTTTATTGGTGGCAAACCAGTTTTCTAATAATTCTCTATGAAGACCCTGTGCTAATAAATGCTGTCTGTCTTTGAACCACTTGTCCCTTGGCTTTACAACATCACACTTTTCTATTTTGCTTCCCTGTTACTAGCCCATCTTTCTTGATCTCCTTTTTAGGCTCATCCTCCTTGACCTTATCCCTTAAATCTTAACCTTTTCCAAGGCCCTCTCATGGGCCCACTTCCTTCAGACCCTGTACTCTTCCTGGGTCTCAGTCTGTCCTGATAGTTTCAACCACAATCTTCTTTTGCCAATGAACTTGATACCTGTGTTGCCAAATCATTCCTTTCTTCAAAGTCCAAATCCATAGAACTGACTGCCTTCAGAACATCTCCACTTGGATATTTTACAGGTACCTCAAACTCAACATGTCCAGACTGAACTCATCATCCCTTCAAACAGGCTCCCTTACAGCATTCCCTCTCTCAGGAAATGGCAGCTGTTTCCACCCTGCTAATCAAGCCAGGAATCTGTGATTAATCCTTAACTCATCTCAGTTTCCTCATTGCCTAAATCTAATCAATCACCATGTTGTCTTAACTATGTTTGTTAAATCAATGCCTGTCAAATTTCTTTTACAGGTATACACACATAACTGAAATAGAAGTTTCACAAAATAATTCTTATCATCATTATATGCAAGGCCCTGTAATATTTTCTCTTCTGTTCACATCTGTTACTGTTTTAAAATGCTAGTAACAGTGAGTTACTGACAAATGTTTAACAACCAGCTAGGTCTTCTGGAGGCAAGGGAGGGAATACCTGATGTGTAGCATTTGCCCATATCCTTGGTGTGAATATTCCCACCATGGCTGAATTCAATCTACCGACCAACCAGCTTGCAAACCACCTAAAGATTTAACAACCAGCTCTCATGACAATCTCCAGCACGCCACACTCATGACTCAACAGTTTGATAGACACTGGTCTAAGTGTTCTTAAATCTTTCAGCTAATTTTCATTGCCAGTGCTATTGTTCCTCTCCTAGCCACTACCGTTTCTGATACAATTGGTTCAGCTCAATCTGATCTATTTCAGATTTATTTATTTTCAAAGACTTTCTATTTGCACACTAGGATGGAGTCTACAATTCTTACCATGGCTTAAAAATCAACCCATGGTTTGGCACCTGCCTGCTCCTTCTGCCCTCTCTTCCTTGATCACAACAAAAGTGTTCTCTTCTTGAACTTCTGGGAGCGTTCTTTTGTTCTCAGTTCTTTAGACATGCCTTTTTTTGGCTAGAAAGTTCTTCCCTCCCATCTTTACTCAATGAATTCTTATCCTTTCTATCACAGCTTAAATGCTACTTTATTCATTCATTCATTCTTCTAGTGTGTGACAGGCATTCTGATAAGTGCTGAGGATCCAAGGAGAGGTAAAAATAAACAGTCCCTCACCCCACCGAACTTACACTGTAGAGGGGGAGAAACATATTATTTAAATAAAGATACTCAAATTTAAGTATGAATAAAAGAGCTTTAAAAATGAACGAGAGCCCTAGTTCTGTAAGAACTTATAAAAATCTGTCTTAATCTGATGGATCAGGGGAGACTTTCCCGGAGTAAGTGATAATTGATCAATTGTACCAGTTGAGCAAATATAGAAAGGATACATATAACCTAATTATTCTAAGTGGTGGCTAACTAACAGTACAGGCAGAAAGAAGAATATGTGAAAACCCACATTGCAGGAGGGAACATGACAAGATCAAGGAACCAAATGAAAGCCAGTGTGACAGGAATGCAAAGAGGAACAGGAGCGAGATATGGGATGGGGCCAAAGAGACAGATAGAAGCCACTCTATGAAGAGCACTCTAGACTTTGTTGAAACTTTGGGTCTCTAACAAAAAATCAGTGGGAGGCCTTTGACATGTTGAAAGCAGGGATATGGTGTGTTCATACTTCTGGTTTGGAAAGATCACTCTGGCAGCAGTGAGGATGACATGGAAGGAGGAAAAAATAGATGCAGAGACAAATTAGAAACTATCACAGTCCTCTAAACAGAAATGCTTCTAACACCAATTAAGATGCTGGTGATGCACATGAGAAAAATCAACATATTAGAGAGATGTAAGGGGTAACCTTGATAAGACAAGATAATGGATTGGACAATCGCTACGCTCTTCCTTTCCAACTTGGGCCTGGCAGAATGGTTCTCACAAAGAAGGATGGCGAGACAAAAAGGGCCATTCTGCCATCAACAAGGTGGTGACCTCGTTGATGATACACCATCAACATTCACAAGCGCATCCATGGAGTGGGCTTCAAGAAGTCTGCCCCTCGGGCACTCAAAGAGATCTGGAAATTTGCCATGAAGGAGATGGGAACTCCAGATGTGCGCATTGATACCAGGCCCAACAAAACTGTCTGGGCCAAAGGAATAAGGAATGTCCCATACTGTAACCATGTGTGGTTGTCCAGAAAATATTCTGAGGATGAAGATTCACCAAATAAGCTCTATACTTCAGTTACCTATGTACCTGTTACCACTTTCAAAAATCTGCAGATAGTCAATGTGGATGAGAACTAACTGCTGATTGTCAAATACATCAAATAAAGTTATAAAATTGTAAAAAAAAAAAAAAAGATAATGGATTAACTAAATGTGATGAAAGAGGGAAGTATCAAAGATGACTTGCAATGTTTGAGTTACAAAACTGAATGAATGATAGTACTATTTGCAGAAATAAGAAATACTGGAGGTTTGGGGAGAAAGAACATGATTTTGTCTTTAGGTATATTGAGTTTGAGGTATCTTTAAGATGGGCAAAATGAGATGTCTTAAGAACAGTTTGATAAACTGCCTAGAATAGAGGAGAGATCTGGGTTAGGATATAAGTTTGTAAAATACCTGTGTATAAGTAGTGAACATGATGCCATAGCCGTGAATGAACTCATCAACTGAGAATGCAAAAGAGAAAACAGTTTGGAAACCAAGATTTACGCAAATCCAAAAATTAGTGGTAGGGTAGTGAAGGGTGCACTGACAAAGGGAAGAGGAACAGCCAAGTGGTAGGAGGAAAACCAGGAGAAATTGATGTCAAAGAAACCAGTATCTTTTGGTCGAATAGCAAGAAGAGATGCCAGACTGCTGTGGGTGAAAGTGAGTACAATGTACAGATATGGCGTCAGTGAATCTGGACCACTTATTGGAGAAGTTTGCTTTTGAAGAGGAGAGACTTGAGTAGCACTTGTGAAATATTTGGAAACTTTTGGTTGTGCTTTAATGAAAGGCATCTGAACATATTCATCAGCTATGAAAAACATTGGTTTGAAAGAAAGTTAAATACACAAGAGAAAGAAAGACTAAAGGCAAGTGGGAGGTTTTAAAAAAGTTGGGGAATAATCCCTGTGTACCCATGGCACGCCTACTCTTACCCTTTCTTAATTCTGACTACACTTGTAATTCTTAATTATCTGTATTTCTCATTACACTGTACTCCATGAGGACAGGAATTAGCTCTGCCTCATTTACTTTTTTTCATCGATGCATTATAGATGTACACAGTTTCAAGGTACATGTGTAATTTAATTCATTCATATAAGCCATTTACTTTGTATCATTTGTGAGTAACAAAGCACTCAGATAGGAGGCATGAATAAATGTTATTTTTTTAATTGTACATAAACGTGAATTCAATCGGAGGTACATTTAATAAAATAGACCATCCAAAAATCTTATTATACTAATATGTGCATATATATGTATGCACACATATCATGGTTATTGATTTAAGCTAAAATTAAAATTGGTACCATGACCATAAGCATATGTTATTTGATCACTAAGACAAGAAGACCTTAGAAGGAGAGAAATTAAAAGTCAGCCAAGAACTAAGCACTCTCCAGATAGATGGGCAAGGCCATGAGTCATCTTTGTGCAGAGAATTGAGCCCTGATAAAAATCAAGGAAACAAATGGTAAAAGCACAACTTGTTAAGACAAGTGGATGCATCATTCACACTGATCCAGGTGAAACCCCAAATAACAGGATTTCTTTATCTGAGATGGTTTGATGACCTAACAAGTTAAGAAAACCAAACCAAACCAAACAAGAAACGCTCAATTCCATTTTGGAGACAATATTGAATGCCTCATTTAGGGAAGCAAGTCCATGCAGCAAAAAAGAAATCAGATGTGCACTTCTTTCCCAGCTTTGCCAGTTTTATGATAAGTTCTTTATTCTGATCTCAGTTTCTTTACCTGTTTAAAGAGAATAATCATACCTAATAGGGTGGTTGTACAAAGTAAAGGAGATTACATCTCATGTTTATAAGCACCACACTCAGAAGAGCTGTCTGCTTCTCTGCCTCGTAGGTTGCAAACCTGAGAATTTCACATTACATTGGCAGCTCTGACATAGTCTCATTTATACCCTATAAGCTCTGATTCATACAATAGTACAATGAGAATGCCATGCTATATCTAGAATTGCTGAGAAGACTAGATGACATTGTGTGCTGAAGGAACTTTGTGAAATACAAAGAACTACTTAAACAAGTAGTCAGCAGATGACAGCCGGTGTGCCAAATCCATCCCACCACCTGGATTTTTGTTTGTTTGTTTGTTTTATGACTCAAAAGCTAAGAATGGTTTTCACATTTTTAAATAGTTGAAAAAATCAAAAGATGAATATTTCATGATGTGAAAATTACATCTAATTCAAATTTCAGTGTCTATAAATAAAGTTTTATTGGAACACATCCACACTCGTTTACATATTGTCTATGGCTGCTTTTGCACTACAATGGCGGAGTTGAGTAGTTGTGATCGAGACCATATGGGAATATTTACTATCTGGTTCTTTACAGAAAAGGTTTCCCTACTCCTGACTTAAATTAAATATAGTGACAAAAAGCATAAAGATTTTAGAGATTTTTTTTGAGATTAAAAAAAATTCATAAGTTATTGGCGAAGTGTCTGCCATATAGTAATGGCTCAATAAACAGATGTTTCTGTTTGTATTCCTTCATTAGATTATTAATTCAACAAATAGTTATTGAGTGCATACTCTGCCAGATACTGCTCCAAGAACCACAGAATACAGCAATGAACATAATTGGACAAAATTCATTTGCTCATTGAATAGACAATAAACAGACAAATAAAAATAAGTAGAGTATATTATATGGCTGGGAGAAAAAATAAAGGATGAAAGAATAGAGTTTGAGGGTAGAGGTTGCAATTTTTAGATACAGTGGCCAGGGAAGACATCACTGGAAAGGTGACATTTGAGTGAAAACCCGAAGGACACAAGGGAGCCCAAGGGGGTGCTGTGGGGGTGGTGAGGAGTATTGTTCCGGGCAGGGGAATAATACAAAAGCCCGGAGACAGAGAGAGCTTAGAGTGTTCGAGGAACACCAGGAGTTGATGGGCTGGAGTGGCGGGGAATGATGGGGAGAATAACGAGATTAAATCAGAAAAGTGCTGGGTAGGGCCTTGAAGAACCATCTAGGGACTCTGGCTTTTACTCTGAGTGGGAGAGGAAGCAAGTTTTGAGCAGAATAGTGGCATGGCCTGACTCACATTTAATCCAGATCCATCCGACTGCTCCAGTGCGAACACCCTGTAGCACAGACTGATTACAATTTTATAAGTTGATTTGCAACATCAATTACAGCTTAATGGTATTAAATTGGGGGAATATTGCATATTCTCTCCATGGAAATTAATAAACCATTTGATGGGTACACAGCACCTTCCTTACGTTATTTAAGACAATGTCAGAATGATGAAACTGCTTCTAATTTATGGACAAACAATATGATATCTCAGAATCCCACAGGGTAGTTCTAACCATTTAATTTCTGCTAATTCTCACAACTGCTTCAGCTTTTCTAACAGAATCTTTGGACTAACATGGCCTCTTTTTTTGATACAAATATTTTTGTTTGGACAGTGATTCAGACTGACCTGGACGGACCTAGAGAATGCCTCTTTGCTGTAAGATTGTTCCTCAATCTTTCTTTCATTACTGCTTCCCTCTACCAAGGAACCTTTGTAGACATGTTTTTTTTTCCTAATTTCCACCACAGGAACATTTTTTATTGTGCTAAAATATACATAACATAATATTTGTCATTTTAGCTATTTGCAAGTATACTATTTAATGTCCTTAAATGTATTTACAACATTGTGTAACCATCACCAGTATCTATACCCAAAATTTTCTCATCATCCCCCCACATAAACTCTGTTCCCATTAAACAATAACTCCCTATTCTCCACTCCCCCGAGTCCCTGGTAACTGATAGATACCATGCTTTCTGTCTCTGTGAAATTGCCTATTCTAGGTACCTCATATAAGTGGAATCACATCCAATATGTGACCTGTGTCTGGCTTATTTTGCTTAGCATAATGTTTTCAAGGTCCATCCATGTTGTAGCATGTATCAACATTTTACTCCTCTTTATGGCTGAGTAATATTCCATTGCATGCATATGCCACATTTGATTGTTCACCTACTAATGTGTTTCTATATACATATATGTACATCTGTGTGTGTGTATATATGTGTGTGTGTGTATATGTGTATGTATGTGTGTATCTGTGCTTTCTACATAAAAAGTGCAAAATTGTTTTACCACCAACCCCAGAATGAATTTTCACCTGCAAGAGGAGGGGGGATCTCACCCTCATTGATAATGCCGGTTCTCAGGTATAGATCTCCAGGTTTCCTGCCAAAAATGAGGTACATGTGTAGGTAATGTTTATTATTATTATTATTATTATTATTATTATTATTATTTTGAGACCAAGTCTCACTTTGTCACCCAGGCTGGAGTGCAGTGGCGTGATCTCAGCTCACTGCAACCTCTGCCTCCCAGGGTCAAGTGATGCTTGTGCCTCAGCCTCCCGAGTAGCTGGGATTACAGGCGCGCACCACCACACCCGGCTAATTTTTGTATTTTTAATAGAGATGGGGTTTCGCCATGTTGGCCAGGCTGGTCTTGAACTCCTGACCTCAGGTGACCCACCCTCCTCAGCCTCCGAAAGTGCTGATATTACAGGTGTGAGCCACTGCACCCTGCCAGTAATATTTATATGTAGATAAACCACTTAGAGTGAAGCCAAGGATAAGGAAAATGACCTCAGAACACATAAGTATGAAAAGTCATCTTTATTCCCAATGCAATAGAGTTATCTCTATTTTATTTAGTCTTCACAATTACCAACAGTTTATAAAGGAATGAACTCAAGAATGTTTGGAAAACAGCTGTAAGCAGTCATGTCAGGACCAAGCCAATGGAGCCGATATTCTAACTAAACTTTTGAAAGCAGTGGCAATTCATGATGTTACTATTCCCACTGAGTCAAAAATATTTCTGGAACACAAAGAGAATGATTAAGTAAGAATGTAAAATAGGAAAAAAATGAAATCAATGTCACATCTGAAGATCAGAGGAGTGGGAAGCTGGTACCTGCTAGGGTATGCATGGTTGTGCCAGCATATGGCATGAGTGTTGGTGTCTAGTTGGAAGGCCATATGGCAAGGTATCTGGCATATACTCACCTAGGTCTTATTCTCCTGTGGTTGCCCAATGCCATATTGTCTCATTCTGTAAAGAAGAGATTTAAATTGTTGAACAGTGTTAATAAAGTCAACCATTTCAAATACATGACCAGATTGTTTAACAGTGTTAATAAACTCAACCATTTCAAATACCCTTCAAATATCATCAAAGACAAGGAGAGACTGAGAAACTGCCAGAGTATGAGACTGCGGAGATGTGAAGACTGAAGACCACATGGGGTCCTGGATTGGATCCTGGAACAGAGAAAGGACATTCACAGGAATACTGGGAAATTCTGAATAAAGCCTATAATTTAGTACTGTCATATCAATGTTAATTTTTTAATTTTAGTCAGTTGTCCCAGGATTATACAAGATGTTAACATGAGGGGAAGCTGAGTGTGTTGTGCTTCTTCTGTGAGTCTAAAATTATTTCAGAATAAAAAGTAAATGAAAATAAACAACAACCAAGTTTCCAGTAGCTCCTGAGTATCAGAAGGGAACTTGAGACTGGCAAATGCTGAAGCATGGGGAGAGTGAGGGAGTGTATATTTGCATCATAGCAGCTTTGATGCCTGCCATAAGAGTGACTCCTGTCCTTGTCTCCTTTCCGATTCTTTTGCAGGGTGTGCTGGGTGCATCATGTAACTGGCATGTGGGTGTACCCTTTCCTGGAACACATTGGCCCAGGAGCCAGAATCGTCTTCTTTGGGTCTACAACCATCTTAATGAACTTCCTGTACCTGCTGGGAGAAGTTCTGAACAACTATATCTGGGATACACAGAAAAGTAAGTATTGTCTGAGGGAACATAAAACAAGAGAATTACTGCCGGCAACAGTCTATGCAGAGACTGAGGGAAAATTCCACTGTAGCCTCTTCTTTTAGCCTTCACACAGGATCTCCTATAAAGAGCTCCATTTTTAAAACTACAATATGAATTTAAGAGCTGCTGACAGTTACCTGAAAGGTTTACTAGTCACTTGGTCTTGTTAGCTAGTAAAACCTCCAAATCTAAAGAGGAAAGAGGCATGTCTATAAAATTTTATAGGGAAAAATGTAGTGTTAGCAAAAAATATATATTAGGGAAATTTGTCCTCATTAACAACACAATGCTGCCTTAGTTAGCTAAAGGGACCTCAAATTAAATAGATACATTATTAAATGTAACCAATCTCCTTTAAAGTCACCCAGATCTCCACTTTCTATGTGGGTGCAGTCACCTGGGAGAGGTCTCACTACCATTCTGCTAGAGCTCTATCTAAGCAGTGTGCGATACTCCGGCCACCTTGACTCACCAGTGGCTGTCATGGAAAGTCTGAAAGTGGCAAAGAGCTACAAGCAGTAAAAGATAATATTTCATGGCTGGAAAAACTCTTTTAACCTGCGATTTGATTTCTCTTTTGTTTCCATTTATGGCAGAGCCTCCATCTTGGCAAGGCACGTAATCTTATCCAAGCTGTGCAAAACCTGTCCAAAGTGTATGTACAATAACATAAAAATTGAAAGGTGGAAAAAGCGCCAGCACAGACATGTAGTGATTGAGTCCTGCATGAAAATACATCCAAAGGCAAGATGGTTTGGAGATTTTAGAAAGCCCTGGCTCTTTCCTCTGACACAATCACAGCATTCTAGACATCCCCAGTAAATGGACTCTGTGACACAGACATTGAGCACCCTGCTTTGTGCCAGACACCCTGCCAGGAGCTCAGTGGAATCAGACAAATAAAGCACAGTGAGTGCATGGTTACTGTGCATGGTTACTGAATCAGACTTTTGTGTGTGTGGATCCTCTAAGATTGTATGTGTCAGGGTATTAGCCAATGTTAAACGGTGCAGAGGAATTTGAGGGTTTCTTTTCTCATCAGCTTCTGATTTTAATCAATGTTCTATTAGAAAAAGTATCAACATTTTTAATTCTGTTCAGGCCACAGCTTGGGGAACAAGACACTAATCTTTTAATAATGTTCCACCTGTTCAATGGAAATAGTGATCTTTCTCCATTAATTTACAGAAGTATTTAGTTACTTGACAAAAATATTTTGAGAACAAAATATAAACCTTTCTCAGCTTCTTGGGAGAAAAACTGTATTTAAACTTAAACGAATGTGTCCGATATATGTTATTCAGGAAGTACTTAAGTACCTGCTTACAGTTGACTTGATTGATTTGACAGTCATTTGGTCACAGTTCTACTACTTCTATGAGAGGATGACCTGAAAACCACTAGAGAGAAATATCCACTCTACATTAATAGAATACTGCTTTTTAGCAGCTTTGAATGAGTTAAAAATGAATAATGAAATTAAGGTTTTTTGAATGATTTGTTTAATTTATGCCATTCTCTTAAGTAACATAAGATTGACTAACTTTTTTTAAAAATTCATTTTAGATATGAAAATTAAGTTTATGTACCTAGGACCATCTAGTTAGTTCCACAAAGACAGATGTTTTGTGCCAAGTAAGTATCATCCTCATTTACAAGAGGGGTCACAAACTGATGGCCTCCCCCAACTTCTACCTATCAAGTTCTGTTAGGCCTACATCGTGGAATTTTTGTTTTTGAATCAGTATTTTAAAATTGGGTGATTTCGGCTGGGCGCAGTGGCTCATGCCTGTAATCCCGGCACTTTGGGAGACTCAGGCAGGTGGGTCACGAGGTCAAGAGATGGAGACCATCCTGGCCAACATGGTGAAATCCCATCTCTACTAAAAATACAAAAATTAGCCAGGCATGGTGGCGTGTGCCTGTAGTCCCAGGTACTCGGGAGGCTGAGGCAGGAGAACTGCTTGAACCCAGGAGGCAGAGGTTGCAGTGAGCTGAGATCGTGCCACTGCACCCCAGCCTGGCAACAGAACAAGACTCCATCTCAAAAAAAAAAAAAAAAAAAAAGGAGATTTCGCATGAAGGCCAGATTTTCAGCTTCTTAGGAAATATTTTAAGATCTGGAAACACAGAGCCCACTGTTCTCTTCTGGTAACAATGGTTTAGAATAGAGTATCAGTTATCCCTTGGCTGGGCACGGTGGCTTACACCTGTAATCTCAGAACTTTGGGAGGCTAAGGTGGGCGGATCACTTGAGCCCAGGAGTTCAAGACCAGTCTGGCCAACATTGCGAAACTCCATCTCTACTAAACATACAAAAATGAGCCGGGCATACACGCCTGTAATCTCAGCTACTTGGGAGGCTAAGGCACGAGAATCGCTTCAACCTGGAGGCAGAGGTTGCAGTGAGCCAAGATCGTGCCACCACACTCCATCCTGAGCCACAGAGTGAAACTCTCAGAAAAAAAAAAAAAAAAAAAAACAGAAAAGAAAAAAGATTTGAGTATCAGTTATCCGCTTTAGATGACTAACTTTCCCTCGTTCTCACCTGGCCACTTTACTCAGTCACATTAGCTGCCTGATTCTATTAGCTGCTGAGTCAAAAACTACTCACTAAAAGCAGTGTGTTAGGATGAATTGAGGACATGGGAGTACAGTACTACAATCCTGATTATTTCACATCAGTTACTATACAATCCCCCAAGAAGAAGGAAGATTGCATTGGAGCCACCCTCCTTTTTCCATAATGGTTTTTAATAGCTCAACTCTGTCTACTTGGGTAACTTATGTTAGCTACAACTTCAAGATAAAAATCACATTATCGCAGAATCTTACTGCTGAAAGAGAGATTGGAAATCATCGAAACCGACCCTTTCCTTTCACCAAAAGTAACTGAGGCCCCAAAATCTTAAGTGACCCTCCAGAACAGGTGATGGCAGAGCCAGTGCCTTCTAACTGATGTTCAGTCCAGTCTCCAAATGTCCCCTTTGTATAAGGATACCAGTTGTATTTGATTAGGGCCCACCCTGAAGACCTCATTTGTAAATACTTATCTCCAAGTAAAGTCACATTCTGACTTTAAAACCACATCCTGGGGGTTAGGATTTCAGCATATGAATTTGGAAGTGGGGGACAGAGTTCAGCTCATAATACTTCGCTCTCTCCCCACCAGAATACATGTCCTTCACCCAATGAAAATATTCCATCCCAACAACCCCAAACGTCTTTCAAACATCAACTCTCAAGTCCAAAATCTCATCTTAAATATCGTAAAATTGGGTATGCGTGACACTCAGGGTATGAGTCATCCTGAAGCAAAATTGTTCTCTAGCTGTGTGTGAACCTGGGAAACCAGACAAAAAGTTATCTGCTTCCAAAACAGAATGGTGGGACAGGCATAGAATATACATTCCCATTCTGTAAGGGAGAAGTTGCAGGGGAAAAAAAAAAAAAAAAGAATCATGGTTCCCAAGCAAGTCTGAAGCTAGCGGGGGAAATTCCATTCCATTTTAAGGCTTGAAAATAATCCTCTTTGGCTAGATGCTCTGTCCTCAGGGCTCACAGGGGAGGGGATGCATAGCCCTGCCTTCCAGGCACAGGGTCACAGGAGCCCCACCCCCACAGCCCTGGGCAATAGTTCCACCCTCTACAACCAAGGAGGAGCCAGTCGCTGAACCATCTTTGAAGCCATTGGTCCTTCATTTCATCCTGTCTCTGTCCCTTTCAGTCCATGCTGTCAATGTTTCTGCTGGTATAAAATTCTCAAAAACCTTATTGGCCTCCCATGCAAGTCATGGGGGTCCAAGCAGTCAGACAAGAGGGCACTCCGCGGATCTTTTTCAGATAACCACCTCTCTATTTCTGGCATCTACTGTGGAGGTTGATTGGATCCGTGAGTCACGTACCTAATTTCGTTAGCACATGGCTGTCCAGCCACACCCTTGGCATTCTCTCCCAATCTGAGGTACTGAGAGTTAAGCACTTCGATGTAGCAGTTTGGCGGGGTGGAGCGGGGGTGGGGGAGGGGACACAATTCACAGCTGAAATATTTCTTTACTTAAGCTAAGACTTTATCCCAATATTGGTATATCTGACCAGTCTTACTAAAGCTACATTTTGTAAGACCAGAAATGAGTCTTTTCAAAACCAAAAGGTTGGTGTGAGGACAGAGAAAGTAGGCAAGCGGGGAGACAGGAGGCGTCTATGTGTGCAGAAACCTGCACCTCTTCTCCTCCAGCTACCCGTGCAGGTCATTTCCGCCCAAGCCCATCCAGGTCTAGCGATGTCCCAGCACTGCCCCCTGGTGGAGCCCTCCACCGGCCTGCAGGAAGGGCATGTGACTGACTCCCTCAGCGCCCTGCAGTCTTGTCCCCTCTGGTCCCAAAAGTGTATCCTGCCTCCGCTTTGCGATAGGTTTCTTCCTGCCCTTTGCCTGGAAATTTTATCTCTGGTTCTTCCAAACATTATTTACAGCTGTCTAATTTTTTCTCTCTACCTCACAGCTGCCAAACTAAAGTAGGTGGGAAGCCATTTTCCCTCTCTAGGTCAATGAATACCCCCCCGTTCTCCACCCGCGCTTTTGAAGATTCCAGCACTGCTGCCAAGTCAACCCATCTGCAGGAGAACGCTTTGGAAAAAACAGACTTTAAAAAGAAAAGCAAACTGCTCTTAGCCCCTGATAGCTTCTCCACAGGAGAGGGAATATGGACAGAGCTGAGGTTCAAGACACATGTGCTGTTTGAGCTGAATCTGTGCTGTTTTCTTCTTTCCGTGGTTACCCAACAACGAAGGCGTGTTGTACCTTCTTGCCTTCAAACCTGTTCCTCCTCCCGTCAGATGTCCCTACTCCTCAATTTGAAGTTTTCCTTCATAGGATTTCTGAGGACTTTGGAAAAAGTGCTCCAGATCTCTGCCGGTTCCTTAGCCATGAAAACCAAACATAAAAGATCATCTGGGGACATTCGTTCAGAGCACGTTACCCACATTCCACCACCACTACTCTGACAGCACAAAACATATACCAGGAGCTGGGGTTATGTGGTGGGGGAGTCCTTTCTATTGTAAGCCCTAATATTATGACCCTCTGGGGTTAAATTTTGTAATTTTCATATTGTGGAGTCCCATATTTTGTTCTACTGCTTTCCACTAGTCCAGGCTTCTGAGGTCTTCTCTGTGTTCATTGCTTATTAATTTTATTCAACAAAGATTAATTGAGCTCCTGCAATGAGACACACACACTATGTTAGGTGCTGGGGAACAAAATAGGGAAGGGCCCTACCCTCAGAAAGCTTGCAATTTATGAAAGAATACTAACAAAACCTGCAAAGTGGTATTTTAAGTTATTTTGTTTCATTTTTGCTATTGAAACAAAGAAACTGAGAATTTGGTATGATTCAAAAAATGTTTAGGTACAAGAAAAAGAAAAAAGCAAGAAGCACTTGCCAGATTTAACTATAATTCCTAAAAATGATGAACATTTGCATCTTCAGGAACATGAAACATCATCGACTATTCTCTACAGACAATAGGCAGAGGTTCTTACTGGTCCAGTACATACAAGTCCTTCAGGAAGAAAAACATGATTCTACCAGGATTGGGTTGAATAGAGAGAGAATTGCAGTTTAAGATTCATGAGTATGGAAATAAACAGCTCTTATGGCTAATAAACTCTCTATGAACTTTAAAAAGAAAACAAGAAAAAAAAAAAGCATGGCTTTTTAAAATCCAAAGTCCTTGCCTTAGGAAGAGACAGGACTAAAGTAAAAATAAATGAAGTCTGTTTGAAACTCATGAGTTGCACACCTCATGTTGCCAGAAGCTGGTTTAAAAAGCAGTCTAGCTGGGATTTCCATGCAAACTCAGCAAGTCATGAATCAACTTGAAGCCTTGTCTCCCAGAGGCCATAGGAGCTGGGTGTGTCCCAGAGATGCTGTGTCCTGATTCTGTGGAAAGGGTGGGGAAGAGAGGTCACTGAGGATGTTTCTGGAGAAAGTTGTGCATGGCTTTCCTTCTTAGCTAGGAGGGAATAGGGGGTGTGTCAGGAGGGTGAATGGGAGAAGTGAGGGCAGATGAGTGGATGTGTGAGTAGTGTTAGCAAACCAGATTAAACAAACTGCTTGTGGTTTAATCTGATGCTCAAATAAAACACTTTGCCTGTATTTCTAGGTATGGAAGAAGAGAAAGAAAAGCCTAAATTGGAATGAGATCCAAGTCTAAACGCAAGAGCTAGATTGAGCCGCCATTGAAGACTCCTTCCCCTCGGGCATTGGCAGTGGGGGAGAAAAGGCTTCAAAGGAACTTGGTGGCATCAGCACCCCCCTCCCCCAATGAGGACACCTTTTATATATAAATATGTATAAACATAGAATACAGTTGTTTCCAAAAGAACTCACCCTCACTGTGTGTTAAAGAATTCTTCCCAAAGTCATTATTGATAATAACATTTTTTCCTTTTCTAGTTTTAAAACCAGAATTGGACCTTGGATTTTTATTTTGGCAATTGTAACTCCATCTAATCAAGAAAGAATAAAAGTTTATTGCACTTCTTTTTGAGAACTATGTTAAAGTCAAAGGGGCAGATATAGAGTAAGGCTTTTGTGTATTTAATCCTAAAGGTGGCTGTAATCATGAACCTAGGCCACCATGGGAACCTGAGAGGGAAGGGGACAGATGTTTGTCATTGCATAATGTCACAGTTGCCTCAAATGAGCACCATTTGTAATAATGATGTCAATTTCATGAAAAGCCTGAGTGTATTGCATCTCTTGATTTAATCATGTGAAACTTTTCCTAGATGCAAATGCTGACTAATAAAGACAAAGCCACCCTGAACCTGACGTCTGCATTGTGCATCTCAAAATCCTAACAGCATTAGTGTCTCCTTTTCATTTTTATTACCTGTTGAAAATGGGTTTTCTGAACCTGGTTCTTTCCTATAATTTTTGGATTTTAAAAAATGTGAATCTTTTTGATAACTCCAAAACAAATTTTTTTTTTTCTTTTTTTCCAGATGGAGTCTCACTCTGTCGCCCAGGCTGGAGTACAGTGGCGTGATCTCGGCTCACGGCAAGCTCCGCTTCCCAGGTTCACGCCATTCTCCTGCCTTCTCAGCCTCCCGAGTAGCTGGGACTACAGGCGCCTGCCACACGCCCGGCTTATTTTTTGTATTTTTAGTAGCGACGGGGTTTCACCTTGTTAGCCAGGATGGTCTCGATCTCCTGACCTTGTGATCCACACGCCTTGGCCTCCCAAAGTGCTGGGATTACAGGCATGAACCACCGCGCCCAGCCACAAAATTGTTTTAAGAAAACTATTTTACAAAATCTTTGACCGTAATTATTTTTAAGATGAAAAATATGTTATATAAATTATAAAATGTTACTTAACACAAATATAAGTATTGATTGCCCAATGTTGAGAGAGATCAACAAATGATATAAAACCATTCACTCCAAAATTATAATTACATTTTAAAATTAAAAAATGAAAAACATTAAACTTTTTAATTTGAAAAAAATTTAAACTCAAAAAATTTAATTTAAAATTAGTTACATTTAAATGTAATTAAATGCTAAAAATCTCTCTTCCTTCCTTCTGTCTCTCTGTCTCTCTCTTTCTCCCACACACATTCACTCTATATGCCCCCCATTTCTGAAAGCAAAATCGATAGAAATATAGAATGCATCTGGCAGCATTACCATATTAGTTTCCTAACTCATGGAGCTGGGACTTTTAAGTAGGAAAGTCAAGCAGAAATCCACCAAAACAGAAAAGCACAGCAATACCACGTCCTTGGAATGACTGCTGCAGTTAGTACAGGATCAAAGACTTGAAAGATCCAGAGTTGGTTTCCATCACAACTACATGTATCTTACCTGTCTGACCTCTATTATGGGTTACATTGTGGCACTGTGTCCCCTAAAATTTATATGTTGAACCCGTAACCCCTAGTGCCTTAGAATATGACTGTTTTTGGAGACAGGGCCTTTAAAGAGGGGATTAAGTTAAAATGAGGCCATTAAAATGGGCCCTAATCCAATCTGAGTAGTATCTTTGTAAAAAGGGGGAATTTGGACACACAAAGGGACACCAGGAATGTACATACACACAGGAAAAACCGTGTGAGGGCATGGGAAGAAGGTTGCCAACTGCAAGCCAAGGAGAGAGGACTCAGAGGAACCAAACCTGCTGACACCTTGATCTTGGACTTCTAGCCACCAGAACTTTGAGAAAATAAATTAATATTGTTTAAGCCACCAGTCAGTGGACTGACATTTTGCTATGTCAGTAACAGCAAATTAATACGAACTGTGTACAAAAAGATGGAGGAATTTTGGAGGATGATAAATTATTGTAAGCTTACTTAGCCGGTGGCTCCACTGATAGCAGTGTTTCCAGAAGTCTTTTTGCTGGAGTAAAACAATATAATCCTTGGGATATCGAATGAAGGTACTAAAATTTTTTTTTTTTTTTTTTGGAAACGGAGTTTTGCTCTTGTTTCCCAGGCTGGAGTGCAATGGCACCATCTCAGCTCACTGCAATCTCCGCCTCCCTGGTTCAAACGATTCTCCTGCCTCAGCCTCCCAAGTAGCTGGGATTGCAGGCATGCACCACCAAGCCCTGCTAGTTTTGTATTTTTCGTAGAGACGGGTTTCTCCATGTTGGTCAGGCTGGTCTCAAACTCCCGACCTTAGGTGATCACCCGCCTTGGCCTCTCAAAGTACTGGGATTACAGGCGTGAGCCATTGCGCCCGTCCTAAAATTTTCTTTTAGCGGGAAAATGGGGTGGCGAGGCTGGGCGCAGAGAGGCTGGGGCTGCGGCTCAGCGTGGGCTCCCCTGGTGCACAGCAGCAGCTGCGAGGAGCTCACTGCGGTTCTAGCCCCGCCGCAGCTGCTCAGACACAGGTTTAACTTCTTTATTCAGAAAAAATGTGGTTCAGAAAAGAACCCAGTAAGGTTGAACCTCGAAGATCAGACACGGCAACAAGTGGTGAAGCATACAAGAGAAGTGCTTTGATTCCTCTGGTGGAAGAAACAGTCTTTTATCTTTCTCCCTATCCTATAAGGACTCTCATAAAACCTTTATTTTTTTACTGTTGGGTTTACAGGCTGTGCATTTGGATCAGCTGCTATTTGGCAATATGAATCACTGAAATCCAGGGTCCAGAGTTATTTTGATGGCATAAAAGCTGATTGGTTGGATAGCATAAGACCACAAAAAGAAGGAGACTTCAGAAAGGAGATTAACAAGCGGTGGAATAACCTAAGTGATGGCCAGCGGACTCAGGTATCATAGCTGCAAACGTCCTTGTATTCTGTTTGTGGAGAGTACCTTCTCTGCAGTGGACAGTGATCTGATATTTCAAATCTAATCTAGCCTCAAAAGTCCGTTGTTCTCCAATGTTGCTGTCAACATTCAATCATTTCTCCTTATTTCACATGGCAGCAAATATGTATGTTTTGTGGAGCTTCTCCTTCAGTATAGTGAACATTCTGGGTCAAGAGCAGTTCATGGCAGTGTACCTATCTGCAGGTGTTATTTCCAATTTTGTTAGTTATGTGTGTAAAGTTGCCACACGAAGATATGGACCATCACTTGGTGCATCTCGCGCCATCATGATGATCCTCGCAGCTGTCCGCACTAAGATCCGGGAAGGGAGGCTTACCATTATTTACTTCCAATGTTCACATTCACAGCAGGAAATGCCCTACAATCCATTAACGCCACGGATATGGCAGGAATGATCCTGGGACGGAAATTTTTTGATTATGCAGCACATCTTGGGGGAGCTCTCTTTGGAATATGGTATGTTACTTACACTCATGAACTGATTTGGAAGAACAGGGAGCCTCTAGTGAAAATCTGGCATGAAATGAGGACTAATGCCCCCCCAAAAAAGAGGTGGCTCTAAGTAAAACTGGGATTGCACAGTACCGGTGCACCTGTCTTGTGCTGCCTGAGAGCCCCAGGAGACATCGGCCCTAGAGTGATCATGGCTATGTTCCCGCCTGGAAGACGCCAGCATCTGGCCTCCCACTGTTTTCAGCTGTGTCCCCGGGTCCGTGTCTTTTCAGAAAGTGAAAATGACATAGTTGTGAAGTAAAGGTTTACATCTAGTTTGTAAAAAATAAAAATAAAAAATAAAAAGACATTCCTTTTACCTTGCAAGGATAGCAGAATGCCCTCACTATATTTTCTCAAGGCTATTTCTTTGTGTGTGTGTGTGTGTGTGTGTGTGCATGTGTTATAAATATTTTTAATTTAACTTTTAAGTTCAGAAATACATGTACAGGTTTGTTATATAGGTAAACTTGTGTCATGGGGGCTTGTTCTATGGATTATTTTGTCACCCAGGTATTAAGACTAGTACTTATTAGTTGTTTTTAATAAATAAACAACAAATATAAAATGATCCTCTCCCTCCTTCCACTCTCCACCTTCTGAAAGGCTCCGGTATATGTTGTTCCCCTCTATGTGTCCATGTGTTCTCATCATTTAGCTCCCATTTATAAGTGAGAACATGCACTATTTGATTTTCTGTTCCTTTATTAGTTTGCTAAGGATAATGGCCTTCGGCTTCATCCCTTTTCCTGCAAAAGACATGATCTCATTCTTTTTTTATGGCCGCATAGTATTTCATGGTGTATATGTACCACATTTTCTTTATCTAGTCTACTATTGATGGGCATTTATGTTGAGTCCATGTCTCTGCTATTGTGAATAGGGCTGCAGTGAACATATGCATGCATGTGTCTTTATAATAGAATGATTTCTATTCCTTTGGTTATATACCCAGTAGTGGAATTGCTGGGTCAAATAGTATTTCTGTTTTTAGGCCTTTCAGGAATCGCCGCACTGTCTTCCGCAATACTTGAACTAATTTACATTCCCACCAACAGTGTAGAAGCGTTCCTGTTTCTCCACAACCTCATCAGCATCTGTTGTTTTTTGACTTTTTAATAATACCCATTCTGACTGGTGTGAAATGGTATCTATCTCACTGTGGCTTTGATTTGCATTTCTCTAATGATCTGTGATGTTGAGCTTTTTTTCATGATTGTTGACCAAATGTATGTCTTCTTTTGAAAAATGTCTGTTCATGTACTTTGGCCACTTTTTAATGGGGTTGTTTGCTTCTGATAAATTTATTTAAGTTCCTTATAGATGCTGGATATAGACCTTTGTCAGATGTAGAGTTTGCAAATGTTTTCTCCAATTCTCTAGGTTGTCTGCCCAGTCTGTTGATAGTTTCCTTTGCTGTGCAGAAGCTCTTTAGTTTAATTTGATCCCGTTTGTCAGTTTTTACTTTTGTTGCAATTGCTTTTGGTGTATTCATCATGAAATCTTTGCCTAGTCCTATTCCCAGGATGGTATTGCGTCAGTTGTCTTCCAGGGTTTTTATAGTTTTGGGTTTTTCATTTAAGTCTTTAGTCCATCTTGAGTTAATTTTTGTATATAGTGTAAGGAAGAGGTCTGGTTTCGTCTTCTGCATATGGCTTGCCAGTAATCGCAGCACCATTTATTGAATAGAAAATCCTTTCCCCATTGCTTGTTTTTTTGTCAGGTTTGTCGAAGCTCAGATAGTTGCAGGCATGTGGTCTTACTTCTGCATTCTCTATTCTGTTCCATTGGTCTATGTGCCTGTTTTTGTTCAGTACTGTGCTATTTTGGTTACTGCAGCCCTGTGGTATAGTTTGAAGTCAGGTAGCATGATGCTTCTGGCTTTATTCTTTTTGTTTAGGATTGCCTTCTCAAGGTTATTTCAATCATGGCTTTATATCATGATTTAGTCCACAGTGACCTTGTTTGTCTAACTGTCCCATGGGAAATCAAGTTTCTATTACATTGATTATATCACACTGCTTGAAGAATTCAGCAAGTAACCTAGATAACTTGAGAAGACACAGGCATGCCAGAGGGTAATAGATAAACGGCCCCCTTTAAAAAAATTGGGCCATCTACCTTTGTGAAGTTTCTAGGGCTGCAGTGATCTGAATGAGACATATCAATATATGCCCTCTAAAGTAAAATCAAATTATTTTATTTTGCATGCATTACTACTATGAAAGAAGCACATTGCTTGGTATGTCTTATTAGATTTTGAAGGAAGCATATGTTGCATTGAGCGTGCTGTTCTTATCCCTAGATCACAACCAGAGAAAAATTGAGTTATAAAAATTATAACAAAAAATCTAAAATCATTACAATTTGCTGATGAATGATTTTTTTTTTTTTTTTTTTTTTTTGAGACAGAGTCTCGCACTGTTGCCCAGGCTGGAGTGCAGCGGCGCCATCTTGGCTCA
The DNA here is from genome assembly GCF_029281585.2 of Gorilla gorilla gorilla. Classification (NCBI taxonomy): domain Eukaryota; kingdom Metazoa; phylum Chordata; class Mammalia; order Primates; family Hominidae; genus Gorilla; species Gorilla gorilla. The sequence continues at coordinate 167,495,653 of NC_073229.2, forward strand.
CTGCAACCTCCGCCTCCCAGGTTCAAGCCATTCTCCTGCCTCAGCCTGCCAAGTAGCTGGGATTACAGGCGCCCACCACCACATTCAGCTAATTTTTTGTATTTTTAGTAGAGACGGGGTTTCACTATGTTGGCAAGGCTGGTCTCAAACTCCTGACCTTGTGATCTGCATCTATTACTGCCAAAAATCAACTCAAAACTTAGTTGTTTAGAATATTTATTTGCAAATGAATCTGCAACTTGGGCAGGACTTGGCAGCCTGAGCTTGTCTATGTGCCACTGGTTATCTGCTGGGGTGACTTGAAGGCTGGTGGCAAGAATCCTCTGAAGTTTTGCTCACTTATATGCCCAGTGATTGCTGCTGGTGGTTGACTGAGGCCTCAGCTAAGGCTGTGACTGGAACAACTATATGTGGCCTCTCCACATTGCCTCTTGGCTTCACTCCATGTGACTGTGTGCCTTTTCCATGTGGTTGCTTGGCTTTATCACAATGTGGTGCCTGGATCTCAGCAGGCCCAGATGAAAAGTTTTTATTTAATATAACTTAGAGTCAGAAGTCACATAGTATCACTTCTGCTGCAGTCATAGTCTGACCTAAATTCAAAGAAAGGGAATGTAGATCCCCATGTCTTGATGAGAAACTATCAATGTTACATTGTAAAAAGAATATATGTGATTATGAAATATTGGTGGCTAGATTTGGAAACTACAATCTGTCACACACATCCAAAACAATAAACTGAAAGCTGACTTTGAAATTAAGATAATAAGGTTATAGAGTACAAATATATGCAAATCCATAGTTTTATATCCATAAGATGTAATGGGATATAATGAAAGGAAAGGACCCTTTGCAATAGCAACAACTTTATGAAAAAATTTTTGAAACTATTAAATGATGCAAAAGAAGGTTTGAAGAAATGGAAACATGTACCATGTGCTTAGAAAGCAAGACTATATCATAGATACCAAGTTCCAAGTTAATTTATAATTCAAAAATACAAACCTTTGTTTTTTATTTATATGCTTTGTTTATTTTTGAAACTAGACAAGTTAATCTTTAAGATCATATGTAAAAATTAACAAACAAGAATTGTTAGGAAAGCTCTGAGTTAAAAAAGCAATGAGAAAGAACTAGAAGTCTAGCCCAACCAAATATTAAAATATAAATGCCTCATTTAAAAAAGCAGTATGAAATTGACTATGAATACACCAACTAATACAATAAAATAGGAAGAACAATAATAGAAATAAATACATGTGGAAATTTAGAATATAATAAAAGTAGTACCTCAAATCAGCAAGGAAGGAGATAGGTTATTCAATAAATATCATTAGGACAACTGGAAGGTGATCTGGATAAAAAAAGTTGGGTCTATATCTTGCATCTTTTACCCTGACATATTTTTACAAATGGCTTATCTTCCTAATATATATAGAGATCCTTAAAAAAGAAAGAAAACAATAACCTAATAGGAAAATAATGGCAAGAAAATGTGAATAATTCAGAGAAAAACAAAGTATCTCTTAAACAAATGAAAAGAATGCAACTTCAATCATAATAAGAAAAAATACAAATTAAAGCCACACTGAATATCATTTATATCTATTGGATTGTCATAACTTCTAGCCTTTGACCACGCGTTCTATTGAATAAGAGTATAGACACTTTCATAGTTGCTTGTGGAAGTACAAACAGGCACAATCCTTATAGAAAGGAATTTGTCTATATCTTTTAAAATTGCAAATGCACAAATCATTTGACCTAGCAGTTCTGTTACTCAGAACTTATGCTAACTCATATTTCCACATATGTTAAGCTTATTAATTGCAGCAAAGTTTGTAATAGGAAAAAATGGAAACAATTGAAATGTTAATAATAGGAAACTGCTTTTAGAAATTATGATGCCTCCATTTAATGACTACGATAAAAATGAGGAGCTGTAAAAAGAAGGAAGAAGAGAGAAAAGAAATGATGACATTCTGTGTACTGATATTGAAAATTTTCTAAAAATCTATTTTAAATTCTAAAAAGAAATATGTTGAATAGTGTGTATAGCATGCCGATTTTCAAAAAGGATGGGGGGAGATAAAAGAATGGATTTTTGCTTGTATACACATAAGAAAACTTTAGAAGGATACATAAAAGTGTAAAAAGTTGTCCGTTTAAATGGTAGAGGGGGAAACGGGACTGATAAAATGGAAATAAGAATTGGTGGGAGATTGTTCATTGTACATGTTATTTTTTTATTTTTGAAAAACCTAATAATATTACCTGTCCTAAAAAAGGTTGTTAATAATCTTGAAACTAATTCTTTGAGGAAGGAAAAGTATGTTAAAGGGAAAATTTAAAAGGGATTGCAATTTATTCAGGAACTAATGACACAATACCTCATAATTAAACTTAATGAATGTGGCCAAAGCTGTACACACCAAAAATGTAGCCTTAGATTTTATTTTTATACAAAACTAAATGAAGAAAACAAACTACATATTCAGCAGAAGAAGTAGAAAACAAAAACAAATCATAGAGAAATATAAGGAAATAATAAAAATAAAAGCAGAAGTTAAATAAGCAGAAAAACAGCAAAATTGATAAATTGATTAATAAATACAGTATCTCACCTATAAAAGTATCAATAAATATGCAAACTAATGACATGTTAACTGGAAAGAAAGAGAGAGAGAAACACGAATACTTGACAATATAAACACAGATAGGAAGAAAATGTTTAATTACAGAACGTTTTTTAGCTTCATGGACACAAATTATTAGAACTCAATAAAATGTACAATTTTCAGGGAAAATTGATTCAGTAAGAATTAGAAAGCTTTAATAAGCTTGCATTTAGGGAAGACATTTTAATTTTTCATTAACTATCTCCAAAAAATGAATTGGGTCCAGAGCATTTGATGAGCAAGTCCTTAAAAAATCTTTCAAACAACAATTCTTGTGTTATTTTAAATGTTCCAAGATTGCAGAATGATGAAACACTTCCCAAATTACTTTTCAAAGTTAATATAATCCTTATAAAAGCCAACAAAGAAAAAAATGTACTTGCTTTAACTAAAATATTGGCAACATAAATTCAACACTAAATACGTTTTCATGACTAAATAGTTCTATTCTAAAAATTCAAGGATGGCTTAATAGAATTTTCATTAACACTACTACCTCAATAATGCACAAAAGAAAAAATCATGATATTCTCTATAGTTGTTCTAGGACATTTGAGAAAATTTAACATTGATTTATGATAATATTAGTGAAAGAAAAATATAAAAATATCCCATATCATTATAAGAAATAGCCATCTAAAACACCAAAGGCTTTCCCATTTAAAGTCAGAAATGAGACAAAAATATCCACAACACTGTTATTGTTCTTGTTTTTCTGAGGAGTTGGGGATGTCAGATCTAGCTTCAAATGAGTTATATTTTTACCTTCAATGAAGCAACATTTTTCCGTTTTTAGTTGACATGTAATAATTGTGTATATTTATGGGATACAGTGTGACATTTTGATACATGTATACGATGTATAATGATCAAATCAGGGAAACTGGCATATTCATCACCTCAAACATTTATCATTTCTCTGTGTTGTGAACATTCAAAATCCCCTCTTCTGGCTTTTTAAAAATATCCAATAAATTATAGTTAACTGTATTCATGCTGCAGAGCTTCAGAACACCAGAATTCATTTGCCCTATCTAGCTGTAATTTTGTATCTGTTAACTAACCTCTCCCCACGCTCCCCTCCCTCTACCCTTCCCAGCCTCTAGTATCCATAATTCTCTTTTCTTCCATGAGCTGAATTTTTTTGTAGCTCCTACACATGAGTGAGAACACGCAGTATTTCTCTTTCTATGCCTATTTCACATAATGTCCTATAGGCTCATTTATGCTGCACAGATGGCAGGATTTCATTTTTTGTGGCTGAATAGTATTCCCTTGTGTGTGCATGTGTGTGTGTGTGTGCGAGTGTGTGTATGTGTGTGTATACACCATATTTTCTTTATCCACTCATCTGTTGATGGACATTTAGGTTGCTTTCATATCTTAGCTATTGTAAATAGTGCTGCAATAGATATAGGGATGCAGGTATCCCTTCAATATACTGATTTCCTTTCCTTCAGCTAAGTACCCAATACTGGGATTGCTGGCTCATATGCTAGTTCTATTCTTAGTTTTTTGAGATAGCTCCATACTATTTTCCATAATGTCTGTACTAATTTACATTCTCACCAACCGTGTGTAAGGGTTACCTTTACTCCACATCCTTTCCAGCACTTATGTTTTGTTTGTTTGATAGTAGTCATTTTTAACTAGGGTGAGATGATATTTCATTGTGGTTTTGATTTGCATTTTCCTAATGATTAGTGATGTTGAGCATTATTTATATGTTTGTTGCCCATTTGTATATCTTCTTTAGAGAAATGTTTATTCAGTTCCTTCGCCCACTTTTTAATCAGATTATTTGTTTCTGGTGTTGAGTTGTTTGAGTTTATGAGTTCACTGTATAATCTAGATATTAGCCCATAGTCAGGAAAACAGTTCGCAAACATTTTCTCACATTCTACGAGTTGTCTCTTCACTCTGTTGTTTTCTTTGTTGTGAAGAGTTTTTTAGTTTACTATAATCTCATTTGCCTATTTCTGCTTTTGTTGCATGTGCTTATGAAGCCTCAACCATAAAATCTTTACCTAAATCACTCTCCTGAAGCATTTCACCTATGTCTTTAATTTTAATTGATTTTTGTATAGGTAAGAAATAAGAGTCTAGTATCATTCTTCTGCATATGAATGTCCAGTTTTCCTAGCACTGTTTATTTAAGAGGGTGTCCTTTCCCCAGTGTATGTTCTTGGTGCCTCTATTGAAAATCAGTTGTATGTTTCTGGGTTCTATGTATGTTTCTGGGTTCTCTAGTATGTATGTTTCTGGGTTCTCTAGTCTGTTCCATTGGTCTGCATGTCTGGTTTTGTACCAATACAATGCTCTTTTGGTTATTATAGCTTTGTAATATATTTTGAACTCAGGTAGCATGATGGCTCCAGCTTTGTTCTTTACGTTCACTATTGCTTTGGCTATTTAGGGTCTCTTGTGGTTCCATATGAATTTTAGGAGGTTTTTTAAAAAATCTATTTCAGTGAAGAATATCACTGGTATTTTGATAAAGGTTGCATTGATTGTATACATTGCTTTGGGTAGTATGATCATTTTAACAATATTAATTTTTCTAATTCATAAGTATAAAATTTCCATTTGTTTATATCCTTTTTAATTTCTTTCAAGTGTTTTGTAGTTTTTGTTGTGGAGTTTTCTTACTTCCTTGGTTAAATTTATTCTTATGTATTTTATTTTTTGTAGTCATTATAAATGGGATTGCTTTCTTGATATCTTTTTCAGTTAGTTTGTTATTGGTCTATAGAAATGCTATTGATTTTTCATGTTGATTTTGTATCACACAACTTTACAGAATTTGTTTATCAGCTCGAAGAGTTCTTTGGTAGAGTCTCTATGCTTTTCTATAAATAAGATTAGGTCATCTAAAAATGGGGACGATTTTATTTCCTCTTTTCCAATTTGGCTGCATTTTCTTTCTTTCTCTTGCCTAATTTCTCTGGCTAGGATTTTCAGTAGCATATTGAATAAGAGCGGTTAAAATGGGCATCGTTGTCTTGTTCCAGTTCTCAGAGGAAAGGCTTTCAGCTTTTTCCCATTCAGTATGATGCTAGCTGTGGGATGGTAATATATGGCCTGTGTTATGTTGAGGTATGTTCCTTCTAGGCCTCTTTGCTGAGATTTTTTTTTTTTACTTTAAGTTCTGGGATACATGAGCTGAACGTGCAGGTTTGTTACATAGGTAAATATGTGCCATAGTGGTTTGCTGCACCTATCAACCCATCACCTAGGTTTTAAGCCTCACATGCATTAGGTATTTGTCCTCATGCTCTCCCTCCCCTTTCCCTCCACCCTCTGACAGGCCCCAATGTGTGAAGTTCCCCTCCCTGTGTCCATGTGTTATCATTTGTTCAGCTCCCAATTATGAGTGAGAACATGTGGTGTTTGGTTTTCTGTTCCTGTGTTAGTTTGCTGAGGATGATGGTTTCCAGCTTCATCCATGTCCCTGAAAAGGACATGAACTCATTATTTTTAATGGCTGCATAGTATTCCATGGTGTATATGTGCCACATTTTCTTTATCCAGTCTATCATTGATAGGCATTTGGGGTGGTTCCAAGTCTTTGCTATTGTAAATAGAGCTGCAGTAAACATATGTGTGCATGTGTCTTTCTAGTAGAATGATTTATAATCCTTTGGATTGGCTTTGGTATGGTAAGACTCTTTCTTGTGGGTGTAGCTATAGTGTTGCTTTGGTAGGATATTTTGGCTTTGATTCTGGGTGGCCAATGATTTATAATCCTTTGGGTGTATACCCAGTAATGAGATTGTTGGGTCAAATGGATTTCTGGTTCTAGATCCTTGAGGAATCACCACACAGACTTCCACAATGGTTGAACTAATTTACACTCCCACCAACAGTGTAAAAGCATTCCTATTTCTCCGCATCCTCACCAGCATCTTTTGTTTCCAGACTTTAATGATTGCCATTCTAACTGGTGTGAGATAGTATCTCACTGTGGTTTTGATTTGCATTTCTCTAATGACCAGTGATGATGAGCTTTATTTCATGTTTGTTGACCACATAAATGACTTCTTTTGAGAAGTGTCTGTTCATATCCTTTGCCCACTTTTTTTTTTCTCAGCCCATTGTGGGCTGAGAAATACTTGATATAATTTCACTTCTTTTCAATTTGTTGAGAGTTGTTTTGTGGCCTAACGTGTGGTCTATCCTGAATAATGTTCCATGTGCTGATGAGAATAATGTGTATTCTGCAGCTGTTGGATAAAATGTTCTGTAAATGTCTGTTAGGTCCATTTGGTCTAAAGTGCAGATTAAATCTGTGTCTTTGTTGATTTTCTGACAAGATTAATCTGTCCAGTGCTAAGAGTTGGGTTGTTGAAGTCCCCAACCATTATGGTATTGTGTCTCTCTCTTTCTCTCTTTAGCTCTAATAGTATGCACTGTCTATATCTGGGTTCTCTGATATTGAGTTCACATATATTTATAATTGTAATATCCTCTTGCTGAATTCATTACTTGATTATTATAGAATGGCCTTCTTCATCTCTTTTTATGTTTTTTGACCCAAAGTCTGTTTTTTCTGATATAAGTATAGCTATGACTACATGCTTTTGTTTTCTAATTGCAAGGAAAATTTTTACCACTTCTTCACTGTCAGTCTATGTGTTTTCAGGTGATATGAATTTCTTGCAGGTAGCTTATAGTTGGGTCTTTTTAAAAAATCCATTCATCTATCCTGTATCTTTTAATTGGGCATTATAAACCGTTTACATTCAAGGTTGTTACTCCAGTCCTTTTGTTAATTGTTTTCTGGTTGTTTTATATAGACTTTGATTCTTTTTTTCCTCTTTTATTGTTTACCTTTACAATTTGGTGGGGATTTGCAGAGTTAATATGTGATTCTTTTATCTTTCTCTTTGTTATCTTCTCTATCAGTGAGTTTTATATCCTCATATTTTTTCACAAAAGTAGATATTGTCCTTTTGCTTTCGCATGTAGGAATCCCTTACCATTTCTTGTAGAACTAGTTTACTGATCATGAATTCCCTCCATTTTTATTTGTCTAGGAAATAATTTATTTTTCTTTTATTTCTGAGGGATAGCTTTGCTGGATATAGTATTTTGCCTGGAAATTTTTTTCTTTAAGTACTTTTACTATGTCATCCCATTCTCTCCTGGGCTATAAAGTTTCTGCTGAGAAATTCACCATTAGTCTGATGGGGACACTTTTCTCTTGGTGTTTTTAGAATTTTCTTTTTGTCTTTGACTTTTGGCCTCTGGACTATAATATATATGAGAAAACCTTTTTGGATTTAATCTAGTTGGGAACTTTGAGCTTCCTGTATCTAAATGTCTGTATTGCTTGCAAGACTTGGGAAGTTTTCAGCTATTATTTTATTTAATAGGTTTTCTTTGCCTTGGCCCATTTATTCTCCTTCTTAACTCCCAAACATGAGATATTTGTTCACGTTATAGTGTCCCGTATGTCACACAGGCTTTCTTCATTCTTTTTAATTTTTTATTCTTGTTCTTTCCTCTTTTTGTCTGAATGGGTTATTTCAAAAGACCTGTCTTCAAGTTCAAAAATTCTTTCTTCGACTTGATCTAGTTCATTGTTGAAGATCTTGATTATATTTTTTTCATTCATGGAATCTTTCAGTTCCAGGATTTCTGTTTGGTTCTTATGCATGATATTTATCTCATTGTTCAATTTCTCATTCCAAACATAAATTGTTTCCCTGATTTCTTTGTATCATTTTTCTGTGTTCTCTTTCATCTACCTGAGTTTTCTTAGGATCAATATTTTAAATTTTTTTTCAGGCATTTAATAATTTCTTTTTCTTAGGGGTCTGTCACTGATGAATTATTATGTCCTTTTGGAGGTATCATGTTTCCTTTCTTTTTCATGTTTCTTGTGTCCTTACATTAATATCTGCACATCTGATGTAAAAGTCACTTTACAGTCTCTTCTTCCAATATTATGGATTGGCTTTGGTAGGGTAAGACTTTTTCTTGTGGGAGTAGCTATAGCGTTGCTTTAGTAAGATGTTTTGGCTTTGATTCTGGGTGGCCATAGTACTGTAGTCACCATACGATTTATTCAGCTTTGCCCTCCAATGTGGAGTTCCTTCTGGCTTTGAGCTGATTCTGGGCCAGCTTCTTCTTTGCTTTTCTCTCCTTCTGTGCCTCAAAGGTTCACTGCCACTTCCCTGCTGAATTTCAGTGTTCTGTAAAAATTTTTATTTGTTTTTAAATAGTCATATGTAACTGTAGAATTGAAATTATTAATGGAATAGAAAATTAAATGTAAGAAAAAGCAAGAAGGAAGCAAGACCAATATTTAGGAGGCAATCATCTCTCCAGATGACTCACAGAAGAGGAAATCTCAAGGAGTAGATTATTTTTAAGAAGTTTCTGGTACAGTTCCTCTGAGGTCCTGTGACTACCCCTCCCCCAGGAAATAACTTTTTAATTTAACCACTACATTGACATCTACAGAAGTTGACACCTGTAAGTTTTAGACATAAAATTCATTCAACTTACAGTGCAACAATTTAAATGTATGCATCACTGCTATATTGAAAATAATATGTCATTAGACTTAAGACTTTCCTTTGCTTTGTCTAGTTTTTTTTTCTCGTGGTGGGTTAGTTTGCTTTGGGAACCCCAGACCTAAACCTCAGCCATGCTTCTGGCAGCACACCCAGCACTGTCTCTCCAGGTGCTAGGAAGGCACTAAGACACACCCACCCAGTCCAGGTGGGCTAACTCACCAACTGACCCATCATAGCAACTTGGCTTGCCCAGCAGCATAGCCCATCTGGATGACTCTACCTACTGCTCTATAATCACTGTGTGGTGAGAAAAAAAAAAAGAAACTCTGCCTTGAAACCTCCTGTTCCCCCCACTAGTTCTCAGGAGAATGTTTGTGCTTTACTCTCTCTCTCTCTCTCACTCTCTCTCTCTTTCTCTCTCTCTCTGTGCCTGTATGTAAAGACTGATCTGCAGTCTGCCATCATAGGGAGAAATGTGCTTCTAGCCTCACTTCTGGAAAAAGAAAATTAATAATTAATTAATTAAAGATCTTAAGATGGAGAGGTTATCCTGAATTACCCAGTGGTTCCAGTGTAATTACAAAGGTCCTTATAAGAGGGAGGCAGGAGAGTCAGAATGAGAGAAAGAAATGTGATGATAGTAGCAGAAATCAGAGTGATGCAAGGAAGGGGCCACAAGCCAAAGAATGCAAGTAGCCTCTAGGAGCTTGCAAAGGAAGGAAAATGGATTCTCCCTTAGAGCCCCCAAAGGAGTACTACGCTATTGACACTTTGATTTGAAGACTTCTGACCTACAGAAATGTTAAGTAATAAATGTGTATTTTAAGACATTAAGTTTGTGATAATGTTTTAATAGCAGTAATGGAACTAATGTATAAGAATTTTTACTTATTTATGTAGGCTACTCTTGTACTATGCTGAATAGTACATATACTAATAACCATATGGTAATATCTAAAACTCATAATTGTGATTTTCTAATAATTGGGTGGCCAATAGCGTTGTCCCTCATTAAGCCAAAGCAATTATCCGGTGCTGACAAGCCAGTCAAAATCATTCAAATTCATGTATGTGATTGATTGAAATGGAAGCACTGAGGATCATTGAAGAAGTACCATGGAAACAGCATTTGCCATTCCAAGATATTTAGATGCTTTCATGACTACTCATCAATGAAGTAATGAAAATTTTGGGGACAGATAATCATAATTTTGAGTACAGTTCAAAGAATTTTAAAGTAATGACAAATGTCTATGCTTACTATAGGGAGATTTGCCAGAAAGAGAGAGAGTTATCTTATGTCCAAGCTTTATGAAAAATATATATTTTTAAAAGCTCAGTCAAAACAGTCCATGCATTAAAATCCTCTCAAAGGAATTTCACAAGCATGTAAAACCAAACACAACAAAAAAGCTGTCTGAATGCTATGTTTGGTTTCACATACTTGCATAAGCATATTAATATTTAATGAAATTGTCTCAACATAGATGTATGTAAGAATGAAATTTATTCATTTTCAAACAGCACAAAATATTCTGGGCCCACAGCCCTGCATTCTGACTAGGCCAGACATCTTATTTCTTTATCCCACTCAGGTTTAATATTTAATCTTGGGTTTTTTGAAATCAAACTTCAAAACTCCCTCTCCCTTCTCTTTCCCCTTGGTCCCTGGAGAAGGAGAATGACTTACACTTTCATAGCAAATGACATCAGAGGTGGTGAGTTCCTTCTCTGCCTCTCGGTCCAATACAAAGGGACCAACATCAAGTGCTAGCATTGTCTTTCGAGTGGGGATGATGAAATTGTTAGCTCTTTAGGGAGTGCCATGGGGGCCCACCCTTGCACTGTCCTGTCCTCTTCTCCCTTAACGCCACTGCAACAAGCAGTCCGCCCAAAAGTCTCTGCTTCTGATAAACCCAGACCATCTTCCATGGCATTTACTCATCCCTCCTTGCCGAGCCAAGGGAGGATCACAGGCTGCCATCGGGCATGCTCACAGTTTCAGCAACAATAGCATCAACTGCTCTGCCAGCTAAGTGGCATCCCCCAGGCCCCAACCCTGACAGTTCTTCCTGGGGGTATAGGGAAATTGGAGAACACAGATTTCATCAGAACAAGGTGGAACACATTGAAACTTCCTTGCTCCCTGCCTCCCAGTCTCTCCACCAAGGGAAGAGGAGGGAAAAGGCACTGTTCATGCTTTATGGACTCTACTTCCTTCAGTGCTCCCGTATCCTTGCCCTCTCTGTGTCCTTTATTTTATAAAACCCAAAAGAGTGGGGCTTAAGAAACTGGTTCTGCTGAATGCCTTCTGCTAGCAAATCCCACAGTGGAGGACTGGCATTAAGAACCCATTTTTCTGCCCTTGAAAGGTGAGATAATTGGCAACTTTTATCCTGAACTATGGACTCTAGCAGGCTGTTCCAGGAAAGCACAAATGCCCCTTATGACCACTTTATAACTTTTTAAAAATATTAATTTCATACTATAGTAGTCATTAATTTTTGAATTTTTATATTGTAAAATGGTTTTCTAAGACAGATTCCCAATTTATAATATTTTGCCTCTAAGAACTAAATTTTCCATTTAAACTAATTCAACTTGAGACTGTAATCTTGGCACTAATTAAGTTATAACTTGGGAGATCACTATATTGATTTCAAAACTCCAACTAAAGCTCTGGGATAAAAAGTTTTCTGAGAACTAGAAGTAATATAGATAAGGGGAGGATGTCTAAGACTAAACAGCTTTTCATTTATGAGAGATCCTAGCAATCTTCAGCATTTTTTTCTCACTCAAAGAATATTGAGGCAAAGTTCAAAGTATATCGTATCTGGGGAATTTCTGCTTCCATGTAATTCCTGCCAAATACTTGGGTCTGGATCACCACACACACACACACACAGACACACACACACACACACACACACATGCACACATACATGCCTATAAATAACTAGAAAAATGGTAAAATATAATAAAAAACAATTTTCAGACATTAATCAGAACTGTTTAGGCCTGTGATCTCTGAAGAAAGGGAAATAAACGATGTGAGCCCTCTGTGAGCACTGGCTTTTTGCCTAGAGGCAATTCCCAGATTATAGCACTAAGAGGAGAATCCCAAACAAAGCCTGGTGGTCTCACTGGGTTAAGGAGACCAAAGTTCAGGGAGACTGAAGTGACTAGAATTTGTGGAGAAGGGAAAGAGCTCCAGAAATCTGTCTGGCATCCCCTCTAGTCTTTGGCTCACTCAGTCTGCACATGAATTAGGTAAAACTCTACAATTTTGGGGAAAGAACCGTTGCTGAGGCTTCATAAGCTGAATAAATAGAAGAGTTCCCATAAGGCCAGAAACCATTCAAGTTACCACTAGCCAGAGTGAAGAGGCCTCATTGAACATACAGGGCATTCAGTAAAGACCCTGGAAGAGTCAGATGTTTGTTACAAATCTTGAGTAAAGGATACTCTAGACCCACTCTTAAAAAGCTTCAAAAGAAGCCTCAAAATTATTAAACTAATTTTTAGCAAGTTAACCACCTGCCAGAATAAATCACAATTCTCTTTAAGGAAGACAAAAAAAAAAGTCCAACACTCAAGACATAAAATTTATGCCTGGCATCCAATCAAATTTCTAGACATGCCAAGATGCAGGAGAACTTGACCCAAAAACAGGGAGAAAATTAATCAATAGAAATAGACACAGAATTGATAGAGGAGATGAAATTAGCAGACAAAGACATTAAAGCAGCTATTATAAATATATTTCATATGACAAGAAGGCAGAGGGAGAAATTAACATGTCTTGAAGACAAATAGAAGATATAAAACTGTGAATAGAACTTTTACATATGAAAACTACACTGAACTGGATGAACAGATTAGAAACTGCAGGGGCAAAAAAATCAGTGAGCATGAAGACATTGCAATAGGAGCTATCCAAACTGATGCACAGAGAATAAAAAGAGGAAACAAATTCAACATAGCCTTAGTGATCGGTGGAATAATACGTATGTAATTGGGCACCCACAAAAAGCAGAGAAAAAGGGGAGAGGAAGGAAAAATATGTGAAGAAATAATGGCAGAAAATGTTTCACATTGGTTAGAAACTATAAACCCCCAAATCCAAAAAGCTCAACAAACCCCATGCAGAATAAAAAACCAAGAAAACTTCAAGAGAAATAATAATCATATTGCTGAAAACAAGTGATAAAGAGAAAAATCTTAAACGCATCCACAGAAAAAAAGGTACACTTAGAGAGGAACAAAGATAAAAATTATTATAGATTTCTCATCAGAAATGATGCAAGCCCAAAGAAATGGAACAATATCTTTAAAGTGCTGAAAAAACCTGTCAACCTAGAATTACATACCCAGAGAAATATTTTTCAAAAATTAAGACAAAAGATTTTTACAGACAAACAGAAGTTGACTCTTTGTCAACAAACTTGTGCTATAGGCAGAAGGTAAATGCAACCAGATGGAAACTTGGATCTCTACACAGAATGAAGAACATTAAAAATGGCAAATCTGCAGTTACATATAAGTCATTTTTTTCATCTTATAAACTCTCTAAAAGATAGTGAATGTTTAAAACAAAAAATAAAACAGTGTGTTGTGGGATTTAAAATATATTTAGAAGTAAAATATCTGAAAACATATAAAGCACAAAGGATAGGAGGGAGAAAATGAACGTGTATAACTGTAAGTTTCTTCATTAATTCTTCATTGGTATGATACTGTTTGAAAGTAAACTATTATAAATTAAGGATACAATTTGTAAACTCCAAGGCAACCACTAAAAAACGGAGGTATAGCTAAAAAACTAATAGTGGAGATAAGATGGAATACTAAAACTATCCTATTATTGAGGTGTTCTGTATCTTGATTATGTTGGTGATTCCATGTGAGTTTACAACTGTCAAAACTCAACAAAGTATACACTTTAAGAAGACACGGTTTATTGTAAATAAGTAATTTCTCAACAAAGTTAATAAAAACAATCTAATGGAAAGCAAGGAAAAAGGGAAACATAAAACAAATGGGACAAAGAAAATAAATCAGAAGATTTTATATTTAAACCCAATCACTTGATAATTACATTAAATGTAAATAATCTAAACTATTCAACAAGAGACAGAAACTTTATGAAAGAGCACAAAGGCAAGACAAAAGTATATTCTACCTGTAAGATATTTATTTTAAAAATAAAGACACAGGTTAAAAGTAAAAGAATTAAAAATATAGACAATATACCACTAGTCACAAGAAAGGTGGAATAGCTATATTAATTATAGGCAAAGTAAACTTTACAACAAAGAATATTACCAGGAATAAAGATGAACATGTTATAATGACAAAAGACTTAATTCTTCAAGAAGACATGACAATTTTAAATGTGCGTGCACCTAACGAATGAGTTTCAAGATGTACGAAGCAAAAAATAGTTTTGAAAGAGAAATAGGCAAATCCATAATTATAATTGGATATTTCAAACTTCTCTCTCAGTAATTGATAGAGTAATTAGAAGAAATCAATAAAGATATAGAAAATTTAAATAACACCATCCACCAACTTGACCTAATTATCATTTATAGAACACTCCATCTAACTACTACAGAATACACATGCTTTTCAAATGCACATGGGATATACATCAGGATAGACCCTACACTGAGCCATAAAACAAGCCTCAAAATACTTAAAAAGACACTGAACCATAAAACAAGTCTCAAAATATTTAAAAATATTTTTTCTGACTCTCCTCTTTTTCTCCTCTTTTTGTGGGTGTCCAATTACATATATATTGTTCCACAGATATACTGTAATATACTGTAATCATACTAAATATATTATTCAACTACAATGGAATTAAATCCGACTAAGTAAAAATGAAAATTCAACATATCAAAATTTGTGTGCTGTAGCTAAACGGGTGCTTAGAAGGAAATGTATAGTTGTAGATGCTTATTTTAGAAAAGTAGGACTAAAATAATCTTTCCCCTTAAGAAGGTAGAAGAAGGAATAAAAATAAACTTGAAGTAGAAGAAGAAAGAAGATAATATGGATAAGAGCAAGAATTAATAAAATAGAAAACAGCCAAACCATAGAGAAAACCAATGAAACCAAAAGCAGTTTCTTTGAAAATAATTGATAAACTTGTAGCTAGACTGGTCAAGAAAGTAAGAAGACAAATATTTGCCAATATCAGAAATAAAAGAGGGGAAATACTAAACTGCATAATAAATCCTATAGGCATTAACAATGTAATAAGGGAATATTATGAATTATTTTATGCCAATAATTTTAATTTAGATAAAATAGACAAATTCCTTGAAAAGCAAAAATTACCAAAATGAACTGAAGAAGAAAGAAAACTTGAATAGCCCTATAAAAACTGAAGAAATTTAATTCCTAATTTGATTTTCACAAAGTTAACTCCAGGCCCGGATGTCTTCACTGGTGAATTCTATCAAATATTTAAAGAAATAGCACCAATCCCATACAAACACAGACTACAGATGAGAGGGGGAAACTCCCCAACTCATTCAGTAAGGCCTACATCATCCTGATATCCAGTACTGCCCTTAGACTCAAAAAAAACCGGCCTCTGCTTCGTGCCCTTATGCTTCAGAAACCCCACTTGGCATGCCCTCCTCAAGATGTTCTAAGTCATGCTCTGCTGCCTGGAATCTGTTGGGGTTGGCAATGTCATCTGGGCAGGGTGCCTTGAGCTTGGACTGGGACTCTCATGGGCCCTGCGCCCAGATTCTCCCTTTTCTGACCCTCTACACTGCTCATGGTATCAACCAGAAGCCCAAGGAACTCGGGGACTCACATCTCTGGGGTTATCCCAGGATCCCATGGCAAAGATCCAGCTCCAGGAGGGAGGCTTGGCAAGCAGATTGCTCCCTCCGGGCAACACAATATTGCTCTTGTAGGATCATGCAAGATTGGTCTCCCAGAATGATGCTGAAAACATGCTGATGTTGAGCGATTCTCACTTATGTCGGACACAGAGCAAGTTCAGGACTCTGACCTACCAAGAAGTCACTGCCAAGCCTTGGGTTTGAGCCACATGTTTGGACCCTTGCCTGGACTCTCACCCATCTACATCCTGACTGCAATGCTGCCCATGATCACAGCACCTAAAGGCAGCAGGTGTCTTTTGCCCATGGTAGCAAGAATCCTTTGCCCTGTACACTCCCACCTTTAACACCCAGGTTGGTCACTTGGCCCTTTCCATCAGCTTCATATGATATGCCAGGCAGTCCCCTGGAAGCTAGGTCCAGAAACCATCTCCTCCAGTTGTTTATTACTAAAGGCATAGCTTCTAGCTTTGTTCTGTCTCTCACTTTGAGAAAATGTAGCAGTGCTGTTATTACTCACAATGCTGGAACCTGTTTGCATTGAAACAGCATAGATCATCTTACCTTTGCAATTCCCCAATACCACTTCTTTAATGTTCGTTACATCATTACTCATGATGCCACATCAACCATCTGCTACCCATGAATATTAGCTTTCAAAGACTCACAGTAAAAGTTGTTACTGTGCTTTGTTGGTGATGGCCACAAATGCAGGTCTTACCCACAGTGTGCAGAAAAAATGTGAGTGATATTTTGTGTTCTGGTCATGTCAATATTTAAAGAATTAGCCTGCTGGGGGGCCTTTGAGAACATTGCCCTGCAGCATCAATTGGCCTTCTGATTGATGTTCTCTCTTGCCTCTGATTGTTGTGGTTGTGCTCTCCCAGGATGTTTTTAAGTCACACCAGATGAGGAATGGACATTTCTTGCACACATGGGACTGCCTGCTTACCCTACCCACGGGCCCCTCGTGGCAGTGTGTAGATGGCAACAGCATAGTCAACATTGAAAGAGATCACATTCTAGAAATGCACTGGCTACAGTCTAAAGAGTCCAACATTTATGCTATAAAATCCTAAACAGTAAATTTAACATGACCAGAACACAAAATATCACCCACATTTTTTCTGCACACTGTGGGTAAGACCTGCGTTTGTGGCCATCACCAACAAAGCACAGTAACAACTTTTACTGTGAGTCTTTGAAAGCTAATATTCATGGGCAGCCGATGGTTGATGTGGCATCATGAGTAATGATGTAACGAACATTAAAGAAGTGATATTGGGGCATTGGAAAGGTAAGAAGATCTACGCTGTTTCAATGCAAACAGGTTCCAGCATTGTGAGTAATAACAGCATTGCTACATTTTCTCAAAATGGGAGACAGAACATAAGCCAGAAGCTATGCCTTTGATAATAAACAACTGGAGGAGATGGTTTCTGGACCTAAACAGGAAGAGATGCTACCAAAATAAGCTTTTATGAACAATAATTAGACAATAAACAAATGTATAAGTACTTCTTCTCCACCCATTTTTCTAAATCTTTACTAGACCTCACATAGGCTGATGAATTTTGTAATATGTTTTAAATCAAATTGTTTATGTAGACAAAGGCCTGGCAAAAAATATTTGTCTGGAGCTCTACATATTTTAGACATTCCTGCTAATATCAAAACCAAACAAACCACACAAAAAAGAAACCTACAGAGCGGCATCCCTCAAGATCATAAACACAAAAATTCTTAACAAAACATTAGCAAGTTGACTCCAGCAATATAAAAAAAAAAGATAATACGCCACAAACAAGTAGCGTTTATCCCAGTAATACATGATTTGTTTGCTGTCATAAAATAAATCAATTTGCTATATTAGTTGAATAAAAAAGAAAACCATATGATAATCTCAACAGATGCAGAAAAAGCACTTGACAAAATTAAGTATCTATTCATGAAAGAGTTGTTTTATGTCTGGCAGACACAGGGGCCTTCTGAAATAGAGACAGGCCTGATCCTGGGGTGAGACGGATTCATAATGGTATGTCTATCACATATCTTCCAGAAACTGAGGGGACTGAGATTGTAGGACCAGTGACATTCTGAAGAGCCCACTGCAGTCAGTGGCAGTGCTAAGATTCAGTGTTTTCCTGTCTGTCCCCAGAGCATCTCTTTCCCTATACCACAGTGTCTCCATATAAAGAATGACTGACTTCATAGAGTGAAACTGCATTTAGTACTATTAGGAAAAAAAGAAAACATTGAAATGCTATTTCCACTAAGAATAAAATGATATTTATTTCCTATATTGAGATATTCATGGGTATATTTTTGAGAGATGAAGTAAATGTGCCAAGATTACTAATTTTTTTTTCTATAACTGAATCAGGAGCAGATACAGTGTGGTAGGACAGCAGATTTAACTATGTTGGAGGCCCTATTTAAGAAAAAATGTAATATGAAATTAGTAACATGAACATTTCTTCAAAAAATTATTAGTTTTACAAAGCTGACAAATGCCACACACAAAAATCCAGAACAGGGGCAGGGTGTGGTGGCTCATGCCTGTAATCCCAGCACTTTGGGAGGCCAAGGTGGGCGGATCACCAGAGGTCAAGAGTTTGAGACTAGCCTGGCCAACATGGTGAAACCCCATCTCTACTAAAAATACAAAAAATTAGCCAGGCATGGTGGTGTGCGCCTGTAGTCCCAGCTACTCAGGAGGCTGAGGCATGAGAATTGCATGAACGTGAGAGGTGGAAGTTACAGTGAGCCGAGATGGTGCCACTGACCTCCAGCCTGGGTGACAGAGTGAGGCTCTGTTTCAAAAAAAAAAATCCAGAACAGTAACAAATATTCTCATTCACTGAGTGCCTGCCACACCTCTATGCTACTTTTTCCTTGCCTTTCTTTTTTGTTGGATTTGGGATTGTATATATTTTATTGGCTTTATATTATGATTTTCAATAGAGAAAATAGAAAGATAATTTAATTTTTTTCTAGCATAGTCAAATGCTTTTTTATTGATAGTCAGGATTCATAAAACATGCAAATTCACACACAAATGGACCATCTGTATGGTTTGTGCCCTATAAACATAGAGATCTGTATAAACTCTATTTCCACAATTCCCACCAAAAGAAAAATAAATGGTGCATTTATATTTGAATATACCACGTTATCAATTATATCTCTGCAAGAGAAGATTCCATATCAAAAGCAAGTTATGGAGTGCCTCTATGTGAGCAACCTCCAAATTGTGTGGTATTTCTCTCTTCCTGCTATATCCTACCAAGAAATTGACTCAACCCAGAGTAGGCTGCAAGGCCCCCTGTTCCGGTGTCTAACTCTTTTAGACCTATGCCAACTCTCTTCCCTTCCAGCTTAGAGGCTCTTCTTCTGGTTGTGACAGGGACTAGTGATAGCCTACTGCATCTTCCCCCAAATCACTCCTGCCTCACATTTGGGCTGAGGACTTTTGACATTCTTGTCCTCAAGTTCTGTGTGCCTCCAACCTTGTTATCTGGGCTGGGGCAGAGTCCCAGAGAACAAGGGAAGAAATTCAATAAACAGGAGTGGGAAATATCTGGGTTAAGTCACCCACGAAGTGCCACAACCCAGTGGAACTAAATTCCCAGTCAGGTTTGTTTTTTGAGGCAGATCTCTCTTGATAGGTGTCCTTCAAAATTTTGGAGTTATTTAATTTTTGCAAATAACATTCATGAAGTTAACTTCTTGCCACACAATCTAATAAAAAGTTATTTGGAGGCACAAAGTGCTCTGTAATTTTAATATCAATTGAGACTATGGCCAGGAGAAAAGACTGTTTCCCCACTGGAGGGCCTGAACTTAAAGCACCTTTCCAATTCAGCTATGTAGGAGAAAAGGGTGTAAGCCCTGGGCACTGGGAAAAGCTATTTACATCCCCAAAAGTTAATTTTTTTTTTACCTGCAATACACCCTTTTAAATAGTAAAGGAGAAAAAATTATCATCCCATACTCCCGGTAAAAATATATCTCCTTTCTTGCATGGTCACCCAGGAAAAGGACCTGTTTTACCTACTATGTGCTTTCTCACACTTTAAGCATGAGATTGTAACGATGTAAAAATTAACATATGTGTGTGTGTGTGTGTCTGTAACATACTTTATATGTATATATTCTTTTACATGTATAAAATTCTACATTTTGAAAGATAGTACTAGAAAAATAACTTGAGGATGACTCTGGAATCGATCCCAAGCTAATGGTGGCTGTACACAATTTGCTCTTCTCAGTGGGACCCCTTCTCCTTCTCCTGTCCCCTCCCCTTCTCCTCAGGGACTCTCCTCCTTCTTCTCACAGATTTCTGGCCATTTTCTAGCAAGCCTGTTTCTCAACTCATTATTTTTGCCTATTTATTAGGCTTCAGTCCCCTCTCTTTATTCTTGTCCACAACACTCCCTTCCCCACAACTTGCATTCTTTCTCCTTCTTTGAGACCGTGGGTTTCACAGCCTGCACTGGGAGTGGTGGTCATTCCCCACCACTGAGAAGCTTGACTGCTTTTCTCTAGAGGAATGACAGGCGAGGCGGCCTGAGACAAGGGTGTGGGTGTGGGTTCAGAGTGAACCTGGGATTCTGCCAGGCCCCCTGCTAACCTTGAACAGTATTCTTTTGTGCTCCCCACCATATGGGATAGCAATGGAAAGAATTTGTTTCTGGACATTGGACATTTTACTGTTAAATTGTTTGAAGATTGTTAAGTGATTAGCATATTGGTAATTGCCAGAGACCCGAAAACTCTGTCCCCAGCATCCTCCAACATTCTCTTATTTCTGTCACTGTCCCAGCCATGGGACAGTGGAAAGGGGCAATCATAAGAAACAGCAGAGAGATAAGAAAAGAGAGAAATGAACAGAATAACACCTTTCATTGCCTTTTGTGACATATTCCCAAGCTGACCTTCCTGAAGCTGAAAGAAAACTATTCTGTCTGAAACAAAAGGAAATGAATAGTCAGTTCAAATAGCGTAGTTCTTAGGAGGAGCTCCAGCTGTAGATCCAGACAGGCATGGCTCTGATTCCCAGTTCTGCCATTCACTGGCTGGGGGACCCTGTTACTAACCTCTGTAAACCTCAGTTTTCTCATCCAAAAAGTGGAGATAATAATGTCTCCTTCCTCGCAGAGCTATTGTAAACATTCAATGAGCTGGCTGTGAAGATGGCCTCACTTCTAATAAGAATTCAAGAGATAGAAGCCAGTGCTACTTTTTCAATGCAATGTGGTTGGAACTAAAGGCCAAATTCAAAGTGTAAGGTAATTTGCTGACTTTCATGAGTTCACAATCCAACTGAAGAAACAGAACACAAAGGAAAGATAAACAACAATGTAATTCAAGGACAGATCAGTGTTTTTAGAACATGCCACATCTATAAATTACCCCAAAGAGAAATTGTCCACTTGGCTCTAATTAATGAAAAATAAAACCTGAATGTAAATCTTGGTAATTACAACAACAAAAAGAAAAGATTAGTGTTATAAATGATAGTCATGGTCAGGGCTCTGAGACAAGAGAAATTTGTGAACACTGAGGGAGGAAGTCAAGATGCTATTAAGGGCAAATAATTTTTTTATTTTAAAAAAGTAGTAATTTTTAATGTAAACAATTCCTATGCAGTGTTCGTCATCCTTAAAGTTTGGAGGCAGTGGAAAATTGCATAAGATTTAGAAGGATTAAATCTGTGACTACACATATAAAAATTGGCCTGAGTCTTAGTCTTTTGCCCTAATAGCTATAGGAGTCATATCAAAAGGGAAAACTGGAATAAACTGTTAAAAAGATTATTTTTAAGGGGGTTATGAGGTTGCTCGCCCCATTCCATGATCTTAGACAACTTGTAGGGATGGTCAACCACTGATAATACCAGCTCCTATTACACATCTCTTTTAGGTGTTCTTCAAACTAATCAACCACAAGTCAAGGTCACCTTTCAGACATTCCATACCACCATGTCCTCAACTCTTGTGTTGCCTGCAAGGACCAATCCAGATCAGGTGATTAAAAAAAAATTTTGTCCTCAAATAAATTTATTGTTATTCATTATTTCACGTATTAATAAATGTAAAATTTGATTAATAAAGAGTAGTCATTGTTCCTCTAATCTTTTTAAAATCTCTTTGCCTTTTTGCTCTACTTTCTTGGAAATTTCTTGATTTTATCTTCTAATTCTTCAATTGAGTTCTTCAACTGCTAACAGCTTTTTAATTTCCAAAAGCTCTTTTTTAGTTTCCTGGATGTTCCTATCATATAGCATCCTGTTCTTGCTTTCTGCATAAAATGTCTTCTTTTGTTTCTTGAGGATATCAGTAAAGTTTTAAATACATTCTTTCTTTTGGTATAGCTTTTTTTCTGCAAGTTACTTTTGCTGCTGGTTTCCTTTCTTGTCTCTTTTTCATTTTAAGGACTTTCCTCAGAAGTGAGAGAGTTCTTGGCTGTCTCTTCATATTTAAGAGAGGAACACTAAAAAATCAATATGTAGCTCTAAGTAGGTGGGAGGAATTGTCCACTGAACACTTCACATTAGAGGATTTATCTGGAGAGTTTGATGGCATCAAATTTTATTATCTGTATGTCTTTCTTGTTGGGTTTATTAGATGCCCTGAGAAGGGTCTTTCAAACTCCTGCCTGGAGGATTGGGTGGTCTGAGGCCCAGTTATCAGTGTTCCAGCAGTCAAATAGGGAAGAGGCCTCAGGGGAGGGAATGTGTCAGCACTGCAGATTTAGTTTCATAGGTTTGTGTGATGTGTGTATATACTCTGCATAGTCATAGAGATGGTAGAGAGAGAATAAGTCACATAATTACCTCATGCACTTTCTGATTTTCAAACGATGACGCGTAAAAGAGATGGGTGATAGGAACTGGTATGATCAGTGGTTGACTATCCCTACAACATGTCTAAGATCATGAAACAGGGACAAGCAACCTCATAACCCTCTCCACAATTATTATTGCCTAGCATGAAACCTCAGAGTTTAAAAATGGTGAAATATTTGAAGGAGGATGGGGGGAGACTAAAATTGTATGAAATTATTTGTCTCCAACGAAGATAATTCAAGTACAGTCATGCACTGCATAACAACATTTCTGTAAACGACGAACCGCATATATGACAGTGGTCCCATAAGATTATACTAT
Source organism: Gorilla gorilla gorilla (assembly GCF_029281585.2). Lineage (NCBI taxonomy): Eukaryota > Metazoa > Chordata > Mammalia > Primates > Hominidae > Gorilla > Gorilla gorilla. The sequence continues at coordinate 167,518,892 of NC_073229.2, forward strand.
ATTTTTGCTGTACCTTTTCTACATTTAGTAGGTTTAGATACACAAATACTTCCCATTGTGTTACAATTGCCTAAATTATTCAGTACAATAACATGCTGTAGTTTTCTAGCCTAGGAGCAATAAGCTATAACATATAACCTAGGTGTGTAGTAGGCTGAAGCATCTATGTTTGCGGAAATGCACTTTATGATGTTCAAACGATGACAAAATCACCTAATGGTACATTTATCTGAATGTACCCCCATCGTTGAATGATGCATGAACGTACACAATTTATTATGACCAAGAAAATTAGGCTTAAATCCTTTAGAAAAACATATTTAAAATACAATTTTATGTTTAATAAAATATATATAATATTCTAGAGTATGTATAAGCATGGAAAATACAGTTCAGGTATCAAAATGTCATCCATAGGATGATGTAAAATACACACATCAAACCTCCTACTCTATAAACAGAAATTGTACCTTCTTTTACAAGTCCACATAGAACACTCATAAAAATAGACATACATTAACCCACAAAGAAAGTCTCAATAGATTCCTAAAATAAATAGACTCACGTGCAGATGTCATGGGGCAAACTTTGCCACTTGTCTAAAGAGCCAGGCATGGTAGCTTGCACGTGGAACCCCAGCACTTTGGGAGGCCCAGGAGAGAGGATCACTTTTGAGGTCCAGGTTTTGAGACAAACCTGGGCAACTTAGTGAGACCCCCCCCATCTCTAAAAAAATATTTAAACTTAGCCAGGTATAGTGGTACACCCATGTAGTCCTATCTACACAGGAGGCTTAGGCGGGAGGATCACTTGAGCCCAGGAGTTTGAGACTGCAGCAAGCTATGATTGTGCCATTACACTCCAGCCTAGGTGACAAGAGTTAGACCCCATCTCTTAAAAAACAAAAAATCCAAGGAGAGCTGGAAGACTTCATAGGTATGATCATTTTCAAAATTTAAAAGTGTAAGCATAAATGCACCCAGTAGAGATGCAAACAGTGAGCTTCCTTGGCAAAGATGAGGAGCAAATTCGCTAATGTTTCTAGACAACAGGAGCCTAGATAAATGAGTAAAGAGACACGGCAGAAAATGAGGACGGAAAGGTCCTTCCCTTAGCTTACATTTGCAAGAGTTTGGATTTCATCTTGTGGGGAAATTTGAGGGATTTTGATCAGGAAGTAACCAGGGCAGATTTGCATTTTAGAAAGATTGCCCCAGTTTCTACGTGGAGGCTAAAAGCAGGAGACCTCAGCTTTGATAAGATCATAAAGTAAAGGCATAGAAATGAAAACGAGGGCTAAGTAGGAGAATTATTTACAGCAATGCTGTCCAATAGAACTTCCTGCAGTGCTGGGAATGTCCTGTGTCTGCACTGTCTAATAGGGTAGCCACTAGCCATATGAAACTATTGAGCATTTGAGGTGTGTCTAGTACAATGAAGGAATTTAATTTCTAACTTTATTTTATTTTAATTAAGTTAAATAACCATGGGAGTTTATTAGACGGTGTAGCTTTAGAAGGTGTGTGTGTGTGCATTTTTAAAATTTTAAAAATATCTTCACTGAGGTAGAGTTGGCATAAATTGCTCATACTTAAAACACATATTTTGATGTTTTGATGTATGTATATACCATGAAGTCATGGCCACAGTCAAGATAGTGAGTATATCCATCACTCCCAAAGGTGTATATAAAATTAATGCACCTGAAAAGCAGATTCTGGATAAATATGGAAGGACTCTGAATTTTATCAGCTATTTCTTTGTCTGCTTTAAGGATAAAAATGCAGCAATAAAACTCCATAAATCCTTATGCCATTTTTGTTTATTTTTTGCAATTTCAACATTATGTAAAGAACCACACAGCTAAAGCAAAAGTTTTAGAATGGGAATGGGAAGTAAGAAATTCAGAAAATGATTCAGGGCACAGAAAAGAATGAAGCAGTTTCTGTACCATGGTTCTTCTTTTGCCTCAAGGGAAGCGCTGTCAACTCTTCCTGAAGCATTTTTTGCATGAAATTTGGGTTACTTCCAATAAATTACCATTAGGTTCCATTGTCCTTGAAAATTTCACCCTGAGATTAAAAATTTTCTGCATGTACTGCTTTTTTGTGTTTTGTTTTCAGTTTACACATTTTACCACTTAAAATTGGTGTATCAGCAGATTTCTGTCTGAAACACATATGTGCTAACACGGGTAAGTTAACTATTTTCAATATTTCTGAGAAATAGACAACAATTTGGCAGAAATTTAATGGAGAAGAATTTTCTCTCTCGCACACTGCCCCTCCCCCACCCCCAACACACAACATTTTTTTTAAGAAACAGGGTCTCCTTTAGTGGCCCAAGCTGGAGGGCAGTGGCACCATCACATCTCACTGCAGTCTTGAACTCCTGGGACCCAGCAATCCTCCCACCTCAGCCTCTGAAGTAGCTGGGACTACAGGCGCATGCCACCACATCTGGCTAATTTGTTTTTATTTTTTGCAGAAATGGGGTCTTCATATATTGCCCAGGCTGGTCTTGAAATTCTGGGCTCAAGTATTCCTCCCACCTCAGCCTTCCAGAGCACTGCAATTACAGGTGGGCACCGCCATGCCTGGTCTATTTTCACCTCTCTTTTCTTTCTTTTTTTTTTTTTTAAGATGGAGTCTTGCTCTTGTCACCCAGACTGGAGTGCAGTGCCACGATCTCAGATCACTGCAACCTCCACCTCCAGGGTTCAAGCAATTCTCCTGTCTCAGCCTCCCAAGCAGCTGGGATTACAGGCATGCGCTGTAATCCACCCGGCTAACTTTGTATTTCAGTAAAGATGGGGTTTTACCATGTGGGCCAGACTGGTCTCGAACTCCTGACCTCAAGTGATTCACCCGCCTTGGCCTTCCAAAGTGCTGGGATTACAGGCCTGAGCCACTGTGCCCGGCCCCATTTTCACCTTTCTAAATGAAGAATTTAAAAACAAATTTAAACACATGTAGACTTTAAGCCGAGCTTCTCTTTTCATCTGAGGCTGTGAGGCTCCCTGGACCTGGGTGCAGTTTCCTGGGCACAGGATCCACATGGCATCTGCCACAAGCTGGGTGTGCTCCTGGGCATTCTGCCCTCTCCCAAAGAGTTTTTAGAGCAAATTCTTATAATTCTAGGAAAAATTACTCATGTTGACAAAGGAAATCTCTGTACCTCTTCACTTAGTGATAAAGCTGAGAAAATTCCTTTTATTCAAAAACATATTTGTGATACATCCAAGCACTCTACTTAACACGGGTCATTTTCCCTCACCTCATAAACCCTGCCCTGTGTAAAACAACAGCACTCCATCCATCCATCCGTCCATCCATCCATCCGTCCATCTGTCCATCCATCCGTCCATCCATCCAATCCATTCATCTATCCATCCATCCATCCAACCATCCATCCATCCATCCATTTATTGCATTCACTAAAGTATTCTATGTGCCAGGCACTTTTCTCAGAACTGGAGATACAACAGTGAACAATAAGAACAAAAGTCCTACTCTCATCCTACACACAGCCTTGCTAGCGGACATGGGTAAGACAGAACATTAAAATAACAACAGTAAATATATAGCAGGTCATATAAAGATAAGTGCTACAGTGAAAATAAAATCAAATAAGGGTGATAAGAATTGCCAGAGGAATGAGAGAAGTTATTTCATCAAGAAAGTCACTGATAAGGTGACATTTGATTATATTTTTGCAGCTAATGGAATGAGCCATGTGAATATTTAAGGAAAACACCCTGAGGCAAGGTTTTTTTGGAGGGGTGGGGTGTATTTGGGACCGGCTGGGGCTGAGCAAGCTGGAAGTCAGGGATGGAGCAGGGAGTCAGAACATAAAAGGCATGGGAAGTATTATTACAAGGACTTTGGTTTTTACCCTAACAGACATCAAAAGTTATTGGAAGGTTTCAAATAGAGTTGTGATGTTATCCAGCATACGTTATTTGTTGTTTTTTTAGAGACTTGGTTTCTCTCTGTCGCCCAGGCTGGCATGCAGTGGTGTGATCATAGTTCCCTGCAGCCTCCAACTCCTCAGCTTAAGCCATCCTCTCACCTTGGTTTCTGAAAGTGTTGGGATTACAGGTGTGAGCCACCACACCCAGCTAACATATGTTTTTTAATGGATCAGCCTGAGACTACTGTGGTAGGAATTGACATGATGTTGTAGGCAGAATAATGTCTATGTCTTCATCCCTGGCACCTCTGAATGTGTTATATCTCATGGCAAAGGAGAGTTAAGATTGCAGATGGAATTAAGGTTGCTAATCAGATTTGGAGAGATAGGGAGATTATCCTGTATTATCCTGCTGGGCCCAGTGTAACCACCAGCACTCTTATAAGTGAAAGAGGGAGACAGAAGAGAAAAGAAAAATTAGGAAAATATAAATAATCCATTAACACAATAAACACGACCACAAGAAAGAAGTGTTGAGTGAATGTCTGAATGAACAAAGATTTAATTACTTAATTCTGGGACAGTTTTTATTATTCTTATGTGTCCAGGGAAGAAGGAAACTGTTTAATCATAAAATTGCTCAGATTTTGCTGTAAAGTAAGTTTCAGTTCTCTATATCTTCATACAGTCGCACTTTGTAAAATGATACAGCTTTATCTGAAAAAAAAAATAAGTTGTCCTAATATAATACAGAAATCTTTTCCAGATCAAATCTTACTTTCACATTCACAGAGTAAAAATTTTTCACTGAGTTGAAACACATTAAAACATGCTCATTATTTTACATGCCTAGGAAAATTTCGAATTCTTCATATTACTTTTCCCAGGCATCCAGTTGGGTTCTAAGAAAAGTTCTAGTGAGATTATATTTCGTCTGTATGGTTAAAAGAAGGAGTATTGGCAGTCTCCTAATTTAGTGGTAGTTTTTAGCCCAAATTCCAGATTAAGGAGGTTTAAGTTTCTGCAATTACAGCTTTTAAAAACACAGCAATGAATCTTCACAGGTTTACCTTCATTACAAATTGTATCACTAAGAAGATGAGAGAAAATAATATCTTTTGAAATTCTTTTGTAGATCCATTCTCTGGATGTTATGGAGATCTCTCATCTTAACTCTAACACCTTTAAGGTATCCAAGGAGAAAATCAGGTGCATGGATGGCAGGTCAACTTCGGGTATGCCTCTCTTATTAATCACTATTTTCATGGGGCCATAGAACTTCCTGTGGTTAATGGTTGACACCTTCTGGTGGCCTGCAGGACAGGTGGCAAACTCAGACACATTGGGACTCAAAGGGGGTCTTGAGAGGTCGTTGAAATCTATTTCTCTGCCTTCAGGCAGAACCACTGGGGAAATATGAGATACTATCGTAGTTTTAAAAGACTGTCAAGAAAGTAAATTCCAGGACATAAGAACAATAACTCCAGGAAAAAAAAAACCCTCAGTGTCTAGTAACCCTCAGTGTCAACCCTTATTTTCATTGTGGAGCTATTTTAAATTAATAAGCCTGGAAAATAGATACATGGCACAACTGATCTCTGGATGTCAACACATCAGTTAATTGCATATGACTCCCTAGAAAGTATATGTAACTCACAACTTGCACCTTACAAAAGAAGAGTTCAAAGTCCCTATCGTTACTAAAGGGATGCTAAGCCAGAGTCACTTCCATTCTTTTCAGAATAAAATAGTGATTTCAGGAAGGTGAAACCACCTGTCACATTTCTATTTACCAGAACAAGTCAAGATTTGGGCTTTTTAAACTGCTTTGCCATTTCGTTTCTTCTCCTCATTGAAATTTACTTTTCATAGGAAACATGAATGTGAACATGTACTTCAAGGACTTAAAAGGAAATACACCCTTTAAATGTTAACGATGTCTATAATTATTTAGCACCTGCTTAAATAAAGACAGGAATTGCTCCAGAGTGTTACTTATTTTCATTGATCATAGGATCCTAGAGAAGGCAGAATTTTGTTGGGGGGAAAAATAACACCCCAAGAGAATGACAAGGGGAAACTACTGAAAAGCTATGATAGTTACAAATCAAAATGTTCCCAGGCAACTGCCATATCTCTGGTTTTCCTTGATCACATCAAATCTCAATTCATATAGCAAATTACATCATGCTGTGGAGTTTGATGCTCTAACATCTGTACCATAGAGCCAGGTGGTGTCTATGATTAGAAATACTTTCTCACACAACTTTTACTTTCTGAAGCTATTATAATAATAGCCTCATGTGTTTGCTTGCTTGCTTAATTTTTTAATTTCGCTATTACTAATCCTTACCCAAACTTTTCATCAGAAGCATGAAGTCCCTCTCGATAGGATCAAACACATCAGGCCATCTATCCATCTCATCATTTTACTTGAAAGGTTCTCTCTGGGGGCTTTCCTTCCTTTTGCTCCATGTGACCAGGCTGCTTGGCCTGCTCCACGGGTGACACCCTGAAACTTGCTGTCTCCATCCACCTGGAAACTCCCTTTTCTTCTCTCCCAAGTTTGAGCCGTTGTTTTGGGGACTCCATGTCTTCATCTTTCTTGGTTTATTCTTTATTTACATAAGAAAAGCCTCAGAGCTGGGAGTGGTGGTTCACAGCTATAATCCCAACAGCTTGGAAGGCCAGAGGCAGGAGGAACGCTTGATGCCAGGAGTTTGAGACCCACCTAGGCAACAAAATGAGATCCTATCTCTACAAAAATCTTAAAAATTAGCCAGGTTGGTGGCACACACCTGTAGTCCCAGCCACCTGGGAGACTGAGCTGGGAGGATCACTTGAGCCCAGGAGCTGGTGGTTTCGGTGAGCTATGATGACACCACTGCACACCAACCTAGGCAACAGCACAAAGCCCTGTCTCAATAAAAGAAAGAAAGAGAAAACAGAAGGAAAGAAGGAAGGGAAGAAGGAAGGAAGGAAGGAAGGAAGGAAGGAAGGAAGGAAGGAAGGAAGGAAGGAAGGAAGGTAGGTAGGTAGGTGCCTCCAAAGATTTCCCAAGAGAGAATACATGGGAAGTTGGGTTTTTTTTTTTGGTTTCTTTACTTGTTACATGTCTGGATGGGTCTTTATTCTATCTTCATGGTTCATGAACGAGGACACAATTCTAGGTTAGAAATAATTTCCACTCATATTTAAAACTGTGCTTCACTGTTTTTGAGCTTCTTGAGTTGATGCTGAGAAGCCTAATACTTATTATAATCCCCATTTCTTTATTTGCCATTCTCTTTCTGTCTCTCTCTCTCTCTGTCTCTCTCTCTCAAAACTTTTTGGCCTGTCTCTTTATTCCCAGTGTTATTAAATTTCACAATGTGCCCTGGTGTGAGTCTTTTAAATTCAATGTACTGAGTTTTGTTAGGCGTTTACAATCTGAAAATGTATGTCTGCCAGTTCTCAGAAGTTTCCTTACATTATTTCTATAATATTTTTCCGACTTCCTCTGCTCTCTCTCTCTTACTCTTTCTCTCATTCTCTCTCTCTCTCTCTGCATCCTCTCCCCTTGCTCTCTGGAAAGCCATTAGACATTAAAATTCCTATGCTAATTGATATGATTTGGCTCTGTCCCCACCCAAATATCATCTTGAATTGCAGCTCTCCATAATCCCATGTTGTGGAAGGGACCCAGTGAGAGGTCATGGAATCACGGGGGCAGGCTTTTCCCGTGCTGTTCTTGGGATAGTGAATAAGTCTCATGAGAACTGATGGTTTTATAAAAGGGCAGTTTCCCTGCACACACTCTTGTCTGCTGCCATGTAAGACGTGACTTTGCTCCTCATTCACCTTCTGCCATAATTGTGATGCCTTCCCACCCATGCGGAACTGTGAGTCCATTAAGCTGCTTTCCTTTGTAAATTATACAGTCTCAGGTATGTCTTTATTACCAGTGTGAGAACAGACTAATACACTCATCTTTTAAAGTTTCAGTACTGCACTCACTCTTCCTCTGCTATGCCTGAGGGCTAAATGGCCCTGGTTCTTTATCTCCAAGAATAAATTCTTGTCTCTGACTGAGGTCATGGAAGTTCTCTGTAGAGTGAGTTTAACTCCTATTTAAAAGAACTTCTAACCAGACATACAACTTGCCAATAAACATGAAAAAATGCTGAACATCACTAAGCATCAGAGAAATGCAAATTAAAACCACAGTAAGATACCACCTCACACCAGTCAGAATGCCTAGTATTATAATGTCAAAAAAACAATAGATGTTGGCAAGGATGCAGAGAAAAGGGAACTCTTACACACTGTTGATGGGAATGTAAATTCGTTCAACCCCTATGGAAAACAGTACAGAGATTTTTCAAAGAACTAAAAATAGAACTACCATTCAACCCAGCAATCCCACTACTGGGTATCTACCCAAAGGAAAAGGAATCATTATATCAAAAAGACACCTGTACTTCTATGTTTATTGTAACACTATTCACAAGAGCAAAGTCACAAAATCACCTAAGTGTCCATCAGCAGTTGATCGGGTAAAGGAAATGCAGCATTTATACATCATGGAATACTATGCAACCATAGAAAAAGAATAAATAATGTCCTTTGCAGCAACTCAGATGGAGCTGGAGGCCATTATCATAAGTGAAATAACTCAGTAACAGATAATCAAATACCACATGTTCTCACTTATAAGTAGAAGCTAAACAATGGCACACATAGACATAAAGATGGAAAAAATAGACACTGGAGGCTCCAAAAGAGGGGAGGATAAGAGGGTTGAAAAATTACCTATTGGGTACAATGTTCACTGTTTCGGTGGTGGGTACACTAAAAGCCCAAACCTCACCATTATGCGATATATCCACGTAAAAAAACTGCACATGTACCCTCTGAATCTAAAAATGTTTTAGAATTTAAAGACTTCTGATTAAGCCTGCTGTTGTCAGTTTCATTTCTTTCCCTACCTTCTGAGATACCTGGCTCATTGTTGCACTGGAGCTGTTGGTTGCTTGAAATTGCTTATAGGGGGAGGGTGTGCAACACAGAAATCAACAAACACTACAAATCAAAGATTTTCTTGTTTTGCTAGAGAGTTTCTTAACCAGCACACCACTGCGGGAAGTCCTTACTTCTGAGCCTTCCCAAAGCTCTGTAGCACACATCAACTGTTTCTTTCATATTCTCTTTATGCAGATTGTTCGATGTCAGTTGTCCATATTCTGCTGTCAGTCACCAATTAATCTTCTTTCTTGATCCTAGAAAGACTTGAATCTATCACCAATTGTCATCTCCTCTCCCACCAATCAGCCTATATTACTGATATGGTTTAGCTCTGTGTCCCAACCCAAATCTCACCTTGAATTGCAATAATCCCCACCTGTCAAGGGCAGGACAAGGTGGAGATAATTGAGCCATGGGGTGGTTTCTCCCATGCTGTTCTCGTGATAGTGAGTTCTCATGAGATCTGATGGTTTTATAGGTGGCTTCCCCCTTCACTCAGCTCTCATTCTTCTTCCCGCTGCCATGTGAAGAAGGACATGTTTGCTTCCCCTTCTACCATGATTGTAAGTTTCCTGAGGCCTCCCCAGCCACGCTAAACTGTGAGTCACTTAAACCCCTTGCCTTTATAAATTACCCAGTCTCAAGTGTGTCTTTATTAGCAGCATGAGAACAGATTAATACAATTACTTTTATATAGAAAAGAAAATGGTTATATTTCAATTTCAACAATTCTTTGAAAATAAAATAAAATGAGAATGATTTATCATATAATTTACATGACATAAATATACATACGATAGTGTTAATATACACAACTACACTTAAATCTTGGCTTTGCCATTTACTAGCTGTGTGAATTACAGAAAGATACTTAACTTTCCTGGTGTTCAATTTTTTTCATTTGATAAATAGCAAGAACACTACCTATCTTGCATGGATACAGTTTGAAATGGAAATGTGTATAAAATGACAATAATATCCATCATGTGTATTAATGGCTCTTACCAGATAGTCAGTATACGGTTGATATTATTAACATAAACATCAGTTATAATTTAAAATTATTTTGTATAAATATATCCTCTAAAAATTTTTTAAACTATCATGCATCAAGCCAAATGATGCAAAAGGAGGTTAAGGAACTATTAAAACATTGTTTTGCTGCTATTTCCTGGAGAAAATATGACTTAATTAGTCAGACTGAAACGGATTATTTTAAAGTGTAAGTAATTCGCAGGTATTAATAGCTAGCATTGCCCCTAGTATGGTCCAGATGGTCTTATCAGGTCTTATTGGGTTTCTTGTGCATTAAAAAACAGAGTTTAATGAGGCAATAGTACCCTAAAGCAGGTTTGCAATAAATTCAACAAATATACTGGCACCTCTCCAAGTGTGTAATAAACAACCTCCTCTGCTCCTAGCGGCAAAAGAAAATACTCTTGACTCCCGAGCATCACTTGCCTTCAGTGAACAAGGCTGTTGTAAAAATGCTTTAGAGAGCAAATGCCTTTAAAGAACTCAAAGACTTGGACATTATCATTTCCATCTGGTGACAGAAGGTCCAAAGAAGCATCTTTCCTCACCTATACGTATCACTGAGTTGTGAGAGGAAATGAAGAACAGACATTGGTGGGGAGACAGAAGGAAATGTTAGCAAGTGGAGGGGTTTTATGAAGTCAGGAGGTAAAGAGAGAAAGAGAGAGAGAGAGAGGAAAAAGGAGGAGGACAAGGAGGAGAAAAAGTGAAGAAGAAGAAAGAAGGGAGAGAGGGAGGGTGGATAGAGAAATGCCCTCTCTTGGTTCTCAATGTCTCATCCACCTCCCTCATCCAAACCACAGACTAAAGCAGGCAAGGAAGTGGCTCCACCTTCTCCATTCCTTCAGAGGTCTGAAATATATCAATTAGGTCCAGCAGGGTGATTATTTTTTAAACCTAACATAAGTAAGCCTTTCTGTTCTACCAGACTGTGCTCCTTAAGGGTGTAGAACATGGCTCATTCTTCTTTGCATCAACAATATTTAACACTTCTCAGATGCATACTAGGCATCAATAAAAAAACTTTCTCATTAAAACATTTTAGGGCTTATATGCTCTATTTTTTTTCCCTGAGGTCCACTGCTTATATTGAACATGAAAAACTTAGCCCACATGTTAATAAAATCTTATATTTGGTCCTGGATCATAAAAAAAAAATAAGTTAAAAGCCCATTTTCTATAAGGAATTTGGGTCTTCTGCTGATGGACAGAGACGTTCTTCACTGAGACAGACTTTGTGAATTCGGGAGTGGTAATCTCTACCCTCAGAGGGCAGTGGGGGTCAGTCATTGAACTGTTATTCTAAAAAATAAAGACATTAAATAAAGTTAAAATTAAGGACGCTTTATGGAATTTCAGGGTTTCGATGATGTGTAAAGCTAATGGCAACAGAGCAAAATTTACTCCTTTAAGGAGAGGAGAGCCTGAAAATATTTTTTAAATAAGTAAATATCAAGTTAGAAAGGTTTGGAAAATAGTTGTTAAAATTATAATAAAGCTCTCTACTTTTCTTTTATCTTTTTCTGTTTTTGGATGTTGGTCAACTAAATTAATTACGTAACAAAAATTCAAGTAGGGATTTAATTTGCCTCTGCTGGTAACTCCAGATCTCTAGGGTCTCATTTGCAGGAGTGCTCCTGAGGCACTAGGAGTGGATGCTAAAGAAGACTTTTTCAGACCAGAAGGGGAGAAAAGGGCTGCCCAGCATCCATGGGTAAGATAAGGTTGTCCCAGGTGGGGAATATTTTGAAAACATCCTAAGGTGTTTTTACCTTAACACCTTTTGATAAGAGAATCAAGAGAATTTGATTCTCTTTTGATAAGAAAATCAAAAGATGTAAGCTATTGGGGATATTCAAGTGGGGTCAGGGAGAGTCACATGCCTTTCCTTCATCTTCTAGTACAGTCTTGGGTAAGGTGCTCTGAGGTCTTCAAGGCAGTGTTGTCACATTGAAGGAGCAGACTGCATGTTAGACACTGAAAAAGACCTCTGATTACTCTGAGGATGACACTGTCACCCACTCAGGGTCGAGCTGAGAAAGCCTTGTCCATGAGTTGTGATGTAACTATGCTTCATCTTCAGAAGCCGTCATGGTGGCTACAGCCAAACAGCAAGCCCAGAGGAGCAACAGGTGGGGACAAAGACACAAACAGAGGTAGCTATAAAAGCAACATCCACTGAATGAGGCCAACAAGCACCAAGGCAGCAGGAAAATGATTACCAAGAAGAATGAGGTGCCATTTCATCAGAAGGAAGGAGAAAGGATTGGGGTGTCAGCACCCCAGTAACTGTACTGGGTGGGTATTAAGATGCAAAGGCCAGAGCATGATCAATAGTCTCATTAGCTGTTTACAATGCTAAAGTCACCAGGAGAAATAAAAGTTGAATGTCTGTTTATTTAATGGCATTTGTTAAGCTCCTCATCAAATGATGTGCCCAGTATTGTGCTAGATTCTGAATATGAAATGGTGAGAGAAAAAAATGTGCTTCCTGTCCTCCTTGAGCTAACAGTGTTGGGTCTAAATATTGCTTATAAACAGTACTGTTGGTTTTGTGGTAGTGGAGAACCCAAACACTTCTGTAGTTTTAAGACTTGTCCAATTATGTAATGGGCCACAGATCACACAGAAGAGAATACTCAGAGGCCTGTACGGCAGATTTCACCTTCAACCTAAAGATTCACTGGCTTAACTTTGAGTACTGTCACTTGAATTACTTACTGTTACTTGAATTAGTTACTTGAATAGCTACTAAATAGGAACTGGTTTAAATAGTCATGACCTTGTGTAAACTGAAAACAGAAAGTCATTAATACTCCCAATCTAATTGCATTTGGAAAATACTTGCAGAATCATGGAGTTGGAAAGTCATTACCTACTCAAAGAGACAATCCAGTCTCCTGCTTCTCTGTTTATTTATTCATTCATGTTGCAAATCCTGAGTGAGTGCCTACTGCATACCGGCGATGTAAGTACAAATCCCTCTCTCTAATGATACTTAAATTCTAGTGTTAAAGACAGACATAAGAAAACAAGAAAAAGTGAATAAATAATTTTCCAGTCGCGTTAAGTACAATGAAGAAAAAAAATAAGAAAGCAGGGTAGTGGTTAGGGAAAGGTAGGAAGGAAGGGAAAGAAAGAAAAAAATGCGGGATGGAGGAAGAGAAAGATGGGGCGGGCACTCTCTTATCCAGAGAGGGTCAGGAAGGCCTTCTCTTCGAGCAGATACCTGTGTATAATGAGGGTCTGAGCCATGCAAAGATCAGGGAGAAGAGCTTTCCAGGCAGAGAGAACAGGAGTGCAGGCCTGAAGCTAGACCAGAGCAGCCAAGGCAGAGTGAGGAGAAAATTGTGGGAAATGTCGCAGTCAGGGGCTAGATCTGCACACACACCACCCTCAGACATTTGCATTTCTGTGTGTGTGTGTGTGTGTGTGTGTGTGTGTGTGTGTGTGTGTGTGTGTGTGTGTTTACTTCTTTTTAAATGATGAGAAGCTGTTGGAGTGACAGGACTTCTTTTCAGCTGCCAAGCTTTTTGTGTTTGCACTTTTCCTTAACGCTTCTTCCAGATTAGGTTCTCCTTAAATTCTGTTTGCGGCTGCAAGTGATCCTAGACACCTCTGGCTCAGCTTCCCAACTCATGCAGGTAAGAATCTCGTTCAGAAGTGGTCATTAGACCTTCCAATGAGAGTACAAAAAATTGGAACTTCCAATGGGAGCACAAATGTTTACAATGATGGTGCGTCTAGGATGAGAATGAGAGAGCCCATTCTATGCGCATCACTGTGAGCATGGAAAATCGGGGGTGACTGCCAGAGAGTAGTTTTCATGTATATCCATATTAGCAGGACTTCCTCCATGACCCTCCATCTTAATGAAGAGAGAACTTATTTTCATGTCCACATTGTGGATATACTAGTTCTTCCTCATCCTACACGTAGACATGTAGCTGGGAGTGTTACAACAGGCCAGGTCAATGGAATGGAATAACAGTAGTGTCTTAGTCAGCTCAGGCTGCTATAATAAAGTGCCATAGGCTGGGTGGACTATGAACAACAGAAACATTTCTTACAGTTCTGGAGGCTGGAAGTCCAAGATCAAGCTGCTAGCATGGTCAGGTTCTGGTGAGGGTCCTCTTCTGAGTGGCAGACTATTGACTTCTTGCTGTGTCTTCACATGGTGGAAAGAAAGCTAGCTAGCTCTCTGGCCTTTTCTTATAAGGGCACTAATCCCATTCATGAGGGCTCCACCCTCATGACCTAATCACCTTCCAATGGCTCGATCTTCAAATACTATCACATTGGGATTAGGGTTTCAACATAAAATTTTGAGGAGACACAAACGTTCAGTCCATTGCAAATAGCTGCTATCATAGAGTTCCTATCAAGTGCCATTTGCTGTGTACTTAAATACGTCATCTCTAATTTTCAAAACCATCTCCTAAAATACCATCTTTTTTTTTTATAGGAGAGGAACCTGAAGCTTAGATAGATTATGGAACTCGCTCGAGATCATACAAGAAGTGGCAATGCCGGGATTTGAGCCCACGATTGACAAAGCTTTTATTCTTTGCATTCTACCATGCTGCCTCCAAATAGGTCAAATGACTAGAAAAAGAGATTTAGGTTCATAATTGTCACTATGCATTTTTCCTACTATGGGAACAATTATGAACAATTCCATATGTGTCTAATTTTATAACAATAAAGCGCAAAAGAACATCTGTATCTTTTTGTTGTAGGGTAGCAGCCTTGAAATTTGTATCTTGGTTTATTGTATTAGATATTTCTTGAAATAAGCAGACCTTAATTGAAAAGTGGAAAATGTTTATCATATCTGAGTATTTTTAAATAAATAATTTTACTTAAGGAATTTCCTAGAACCTGAAATTGCTTTACTCTGTATAAATCTTATTTATACATCAGTGTACTGTGGGAAGTTAAAAAAATCTTATTTAAATACAGACATATAGCTAAACTGCAGAGAACAAAGCATTATTTCAGCATTATTTATAAGTACTGCTACTTTTCTGTTGCTATTTTTCTAACAGAATCTGGCTCAGGACTGTCTCATTTTCATTTTCACCTCTCTGTCCTTGGTTTTGTTAATTCCATGTATTTTAACTTTGCACTTCTTGGAGCATAGCTGGCTCTCTCTCTCTCTCTCTCTGTCTTTCTCTGTCTCTCTCTCTCTCACACACACACACACACCTGTGTGCACATCTTCCACAGAAAAATTAACTCCATGGGAGATGGTTGTGCAGAATAGAATACATTTTGCCAGACCAACAAATCAGAGACGAGCCAACTCTCAGGCCCTAGATCTGGTGTCCCACTAACTCCTTTATGTAGCTCAATGCTGGAGTAACACACTTCAGATAAAGATTTTGCCCTGGTGGCTATAGACTATGAATCTGCTACACTAGTCTTCACACACCAATAAGCACTAAGTAGCCGGACTAGAGCATTAAATGTTCAAGATATTGTCATTCAATCTCCATAATAAATAGATAACAAAGCCAAGGTCTTACTAAGGGGTTACTTGATAGTTAGGAGGTGAAATGAGACTAGAACCCAGGTCTTCTTACCTCTAGGAAAATTGTCTTCCTTCAAAACATCATGCTTTCCCCTGAATTTGAGATCACAAAAAAAAAAAAAAAAAAAAAAACTTAAAAAAAAACTATGTCTTCTAGAAATACCAGAATTAGAACACATCTATATGAAAATCCTTGTCCTCTGACAGCAGTCACCTGTGATTTCCCGAGATAGAGCTCATTCCTCTTCCCCATCTTCCCAGGCCAGTGATAGTAACTTCTTTCCTTTGAAATGCTGCAATGCCTGTGAGCACTCACCTGTAGGGACTTCAGAATTCAGAACAAATCCTTGCTGAAATGGAAGGGCGGCAGAAAGAACATTGCCTCTTCCTGTGTAGAACTTTTATGGGATTTCTCCCAAGTGTGTAATATGTGTGTGGTGGTATTTTATGAAACTTTCATGAGAGTACTTCACTTCAGTTCTCCTCTGCCTTTTATGGTAATCCCGCTCCTATTATTTTTCTGTTAACTGAGATTTTATTTTTAAATATTAAATTGTGATTACGAAAAGAAGTTCTTTATTCCCAGAGCCACACTCATGTATATGTAACTTCTTCTGACTTATGTGGAAGCAACTCCCACGTTGGAGTTTCAGCCCTGGTCCCATAATTTGCAAGCATTAAATGGAAGCCTCATATTGCAATGCAAATTATAGTACCCAGGGACTGGCAGTATAATCACCCAGTTACAAAAAAAGGTAAAGAGGAGATGAAATTACCATAATGGGCCACAGAAAATACACAAGAGAATGTTCAGAGGCCTGCATGGCAGGTTTCATCACTATTCTAAAGATATGCTTGCTTTCCTCCGAAAATGTAAGGAAAGATGTTGTTGGCTCCACCTTGATGGAACTTGATCTTCAGCTGCTTTTACGATAGTGATGGACTGGGCTGAATTATTCATATCTTCTCATCCAAAGTGTGAAATGGCTAACCAGGATTTGGGATCGTTTTAGAAGCTGAACTGCAATGGACAAGTAGGTTGAAATATGGAAACACGGGGAGTGAGAGAGAACAGCATCTAGCAGGAGGAAGAGGATCATGCCAAGGTCTCGAGACAGGAAGCCCTGTTTGAAGAGAAGCACAGTCCAGCCAGGCTAGAGCTGGGGTGAGACATTTCTGGCACATAGTGATTTCAACTGAAGTCCAGCTTAGAGCCTGGGCCCTGGACCCCAGTGAATCAGCTCATCTGAAGGGAGAGCTCCCTCTGATACTTAAACATCCCTGGGCCAGGGTTCTAGAAAGCCTGCTCTAAGGGGAACGAAGGGAGACCTGAACTCTTCAATACTGATTCTTAGGATCTCTTCAATTAGTGGCAAATTACTATTTTCCTAGCTTGATACATAAAAGAATGCTGAACATAGGAGGTTCTTACTGAAATCATTTGGAAACTGACAAGAAAAAAAGTAGGACTTTAAGAAATATTTTCCCTAAGATTATGACCTCACCAATGCAAGTACTGGATGGTGTTATAAACAAATGTTTGAAAGATGACTTTAAAATGAAGATATAAGTAATTACATAGTGAGGCTTACAGTTTACAGCTGAAAAAACAGCTGTTCTATGGGTTCTTGTGACTTTTGAAAATATTTCCAGAGACACAATCACATCTGGACTCCAAAAATACAGTGTCTTAAACACCACAGAACTGACCACGATTTGCTCTAGAAAACAGTATTAATTCTACAGGAGGTTCCAGAGATGACAAAGCCCCTGCCGTCAAAATTGCACATAAGGAATTTAAATGGAACTGTTTGATGAAATGTGAGTGATGACATTAAATTCTAGATTAGTATCTTATATTTTAAGCATGCGTGTATAGCTAAATTAATAATTTAAATATAGCTAGGTAGACATTTGACTATCTATCAATTAAATTAGCTCCCCTCAAAAAATGTTGAGATTTATGGAGAGGATCTTCTAACCGGAAAAAAAAAAAAAAAACACCACGGGGCTCTACTCTGAATGCCAGGTTCCCTTATATTTCGACATATGCAGTATTTTGAGAGTAAACCCTGCAGGACTTGATAGGTAGGTAGGATGTTGAGTGAGGGAGGAGGATAAGTCAGGTAAGTAGGTGGTGGTGTTACCAACTGAACTAGCCAATGGTAGAGACATAGTTTCACAGGTGGTAGAGTGGGCAAAGGGATATTAAAAACTCACTGCTGGCAAGTAGTTGAAAGAGAGTTAGTGTTGGTTTGGCTGCTCTGGTTGGCTCTGCCATCCCAACCCTTCCCCATGGCTGACCCTGAGGAGTTGCAAGTTTCTTTACCACCCCTGCTGCCTCCCTTTTCTCCCTCAACTTCAGACTTCTCTTCGGCGTCTTCCCTGAGCGCTCCCGTGAATTTGAGCTGGCCAGTTCCAAGCAGGGACAGCAGCCAAATGGTGGATCCACTGGAGGAACAGCAGCTGCAGATTGGAGATGCATTCTCATTAACTACACTTTTTTGTTTTCAACTTTCGTTTTAGGTTCAAGGGGTCCATGTTCAGGTTTGTTTGATAAATTGCATGTTGTGGGCATTTGAGTCACTCAGATAATTTTGTCACCCAGGTAATCAGCCTAATACCTGATAGGTGGTTTTTCAGTCCTCACTCTCCTCTCACCCACCTTCACCCTTAAATAGGCCCCAGATCTATTGTTCCCTTCTTTATGTCCATGTGTACTCAATATTTTGTTCCCACTTCTAAGTAAGAACAAGTGGTATGTGGTTTTCTGTTTCTGCTTTAATTCACTTAGGATTATAGACTTAGGATAATGGCAGCCAGCTGCATCCATGTTTCTGCAAAGGCCATGATTTCATTCCTTTTTATGGCTGTGTGGTATTCCATGGTATATATGTACCACATTCTCTTTATCGAGTCCACCATTGATAGGCATCTAAGTTGATTACGTGTCTTTCCTATTGAGAAGAGCACTGTGAACGAAACTTCTTGAAGCCCCATTTGCAGTATCAGCTCAAGTGGAAGAGTTTGCCTTCAGCTTGTCTACAGAAAATGCACGTTTCCTGAAAACGTGGTGGGAACTCTTGAAAGAGGGCTATGATTCTTCCTCAAAACCTGACAGCTGATTTGGCATGCTTCATTGTTTAATAATGACGGTGCAATAATTCATACTTCCTCATATATGATATTTGCACATGTGCAAAATGTATAGGATGATCTCTTTCCAGCATTTTTATGTATACTCAGAATGAATTTTTTCTTGGTTTTCTTGACTTTTGAGAAAGCAGAATTCTGATGCTATTTTTGAAGCTGACTAGTACTTGTTTATCCTTAAATATGTTCTGCCCTCTAAGCTTTTATAGAACCCTTTATGAGAGTTAATTTAATCAGTAGATAGTTAATATTAATAGTGCCATGGTGCTATAAGTAACAAACTAGGTACACTATTATTTGTTTTGCAACAAGATGCCAAGCATGCCAGAGTTTGAAGTAGAGTTTAATCTTATGGACCAAGGGAGATAACTTTAAGATTGCCAATGGTAGATCTACCTCTATTAGGCTAAGTTCTCTAGAACCAATGACTGTGTCTTATTTACTTCTCTGTCCTCAGCATCTGAAACAGTGTCACACAACACTCACTAAATGTATGTTGAATAAAAAAGTTGACAAACATAATTAAATGCTATTTTTTCTTCCTATACTTAGCATGAAGACTATAATTGTTTCTCTAAAAAATGTATAAATCAGAACTTCATTGACTTGAAGGAAAACATTCTCTTTTTTATGGAAACTTGAACTTTGATGGTAGCTTTAAAAAATATATGATAAATATTTTTTGCCCTTATATAATTTTTTTTAAAGTCTTTACTTCAGAAAATAAAAGACTGTCTAGAAGGAATGCTTTTTTTTTTTTTTTTTTTGAGACGGAGCCTCACTCTGTCTCACCAGGCTGGAGTGCAATGGCATGATCTCGGCTCACTGCAACCTCTGCCTCTTGGGTTCAAGCGATTCTCCTGCCTCAGCCTCCCAAGTAGCTGGGACTACAGGTGCGTGCCACCATGGCCAGCTAATTTTTGTATTTGTAGTAGAGACGAGGTTTCACCATGTTGGCCAGGATGATCCTGATCTCTTGACCTGGCGATCCACCTGCCTCAGCCTCCCAAAGTGCTGGGATTACAGGCATAAGCCACCGCATCAGGCCAGGAATGCGTATTTGATATGGTTTGGATCTGCGTCCCACCCAAATAGCATGGTTAATTGTAACCCCCAATGTTGGAAGTGGGGCCTAGTAGGAGGTGATTGGATCATGGGGGTGGAGTTTTCATGAATGGTTTAGCACCATGCCCCCATGGTACTCTATAGTGAGTGGGTTCTCACAAGATCTGGTTGTTTAAAAGTTTGTGGCACCTCTCCTATCTCTCTCTTCCTTCTACTCTGGTCATGTGAAGAAGCTTGCTTCCCCTTTGCTTTCCACCATGATTGAAACTTTCCTGAGGCCCCCCCACCGAAGCCAAGCAGCCTCATGCTTCCTGTACTGCCTGCAGAACCATGAGCCAATGAAACCTCTTTTCTTTAAAAGTTACCCAGTCTCAGATATTTCTTTATAGCAATATGAGAACAGGTTAATACAATATTTTTCCCTGTTTAGTTCTATGGTTACCGCTTTTAATATTTTTTATATTTGATATTTTTGTATGTTTGATTGCTGTCTTTAAAGTGCCTTATTAAAATCATGGCTCTGTGCTATTACTTTTGGAGTTTTGCAAGTTGTTTATGTAATAATTCTGAGGAAGTGACTTTGTTTTCAATGCATCAAATTTAAAGGATGTGATTGTCTTTCCATTATCTGACCTTAGTGACAATGTTCTATTTTGCTTGTCCTATATCTTATGTTGCTTTTTAGTGGTCTGTGTTATGCATCAACAATTAAGCCAATTAATTCTCTACCAAATATAACTTCTGGATATCTTTGCTATAGCATCTTAATTCTTTGTAGATATGGAGATGTGTACAGAAGTATATCCTAAAGCCCCACAACGGGGCTATGAAAAAGGACAGATGGACAGGCAAATAGTCTTGTTCAGCATATGAGGTCATAGTTCTTGATTAATTTTTTTAGTTAGAGATCACACATATAGTATGATTTCTATATCAAAGGTATGCTTATTTCAAAAAATATTTTTCTTACATGCCCTGAAAATTATAATTTTTTAAATGTGCAAAAATAAATTCTTATGAAAAGGAAATTTTAAATTCCCTGTTGGCCATGTTGAGTTTGAGATGACTTTGGGGACACACAGAAGATTTTTGGATATAAAACTGCCTAAGGAAATAAGGAAGCTTATTTTCATTGGAACTATAGAAGGCAAGTAACAGCAGAAGACCGGAATAATGGAGAAGTATAGAAACTGTGGGCATGGTCATCCAAGAGAGGTTAGATGACTGTAGGGTTTTATGTTTAAGGATGTTGACTAAAGTACCCGGAATATGTGGCACAGTAGAATCACACGGCTTCAGGATTTCTAATAGTGCCAATCTTAAGGGCTTCACTGATGAATGAGCTGACTCTACTATAGTCAAGACCTCGTGCAGCAAGTGCAGGGCACAAGGTAAGCACTGTGGTCTGTAGATTCAGACAGGGTGAGGCCTGAGGGGGTCAGAGGCCCTCTCTGTAGGGAATGAGGCCTGCTCAGGCACAAGGTTTCTCAGCTCTCCAACCTGAAGTCTGAAAAAAGAAGTGGATGGCATGGGCATGCACACATACACACACAAAATTTACAGAAAAAGTT
Organism: Gorilla gorilla gorilla; assembly: GCF_029281585.2. Taxonomy (NCBI): domain Eukaryota; kingdom Metazoa; phylum Chordata; class Mammalia; order Primates; family Hominidae; genus Gorilla; species Gorilla gorilla. Next base: position 167,540,165 of record NC_073229.2, read on the forward strand.
TAATTATTGTGCACTGCACATTTGCATCCCCATAAAATTCATATGTCAAAGTCCTAATCCCCAGTACGATGATACTAGGAGGTGGGGCCTGTGGGAGTGATTAGGTTAGGATGTGTCAAGAGGGTGGAGCCCCCATGATGATATTAGTGCTCCTGTAAGAGGAAGGGACACCAGAGCCTCCTCTTTCTGCTATATGAGAACACAGCAGAAGATGCTGAAGGTGATCATCTGCAAGACAGGAAAGGGGTCTTCACTGCATCTGCTGGCACCTTGACCTTGGACTCCTCAGCCTCCAGAACTGTGATAAATCAATTTCTGCTCCTTAAACCACCCAGTGTGTGGTATTTTGTAATGGCAGCTTGAGCAGACTAAGATAATCACGCTTCAAATGATTTGTTTGGCTAGAGGGATTTTCCCTCTGCCCTTTCAGTGCGTTGGGCATCTCAGTTGCTGAAGAATGAGGCAAGGTACTTGATACTGATGGGAATAAATGATGGTTCACGCCCCACAGTCACAGCTTTCTACTTCACCATCTGTGAGAGGACAATGAGATCTGCCCCACTCTACCCCTTCCCTGCCACCCAGAGTGGAGGGAAAGCCCGCTTCTCATCCTTACTGGCTGGTCTGAGCCATACATGCGCCATGACCCAGTTACGGAACTTGCTTTCCCTGACACTGTTTCTGAAGTCACTGGCCCTCCAGACAGACATAAGCATCTCTTCTTTCCACAAACATCTGTTCTGTTGGGCCTCCAAGTGGGAGGGTGGGCACTTGGTGGCTGCCTGGCTCAGAAACTGCCCATTATGAGCAACAGATCATCTCGCCTTCCATTAAGTATGTGATTACAGCCAGATGCTGTGGTGATGGGCACACAGCTCCCTATAATAACCATAATTATGATCCTGGTGTTTCTTCAGCTCAACATACTCTGAACTTCTGAAGTCAGAAGAAATTTGGAAGAATTGCTTATTAGAGGCTGCAATCAAATGGAGGAGGAGAACTTTTTTTAAGAAGAGTGGAAATTCCCGCCTGACATCTTGGCTTCTGTACAACCTAACCTGACATCCTATGGTGTGGTTCTGGAGGCTGAAAGAACACACACTGGCTCCGCATTCCTGCTCTTATTTCTCTTCTTCCTTGATCTTTGCTCTGTCCCACCCCCATCTCTTCTGGCTTTTTCTCAGTTGCTTCTCCTGACTGGGAGGGAAAAACAAGCACCTGCTGGCCCACCAGCTCACATTCCCCCTGCTATGGGGGCTCGCAGAGAGGTGCACCTCCCCTGCCCACTCGGGTGAAGTTCCTGGAATACCCAGGGAGAGGGGGTCGTTGGAAGCCAAAACTGGTGGCTTGCCGCGATGACTAACAGCCACCTGCGCTTGCCATTCTTGTGAGTCCATCTATTTGTGGAATATGGAGCTGTTTGAGGTATATTTGTGCATGTGCTAAGTCTTTAATTATAGGAGCACATTTAAAAGAGTCGGAAATCCAGTCTTTGAAGAAACATGTAATATTAGTTTGCTAGGGCTGCCATAACAAAGTTCCATACATTGGATGGCTTAAACAATACAAATTTGTTTCACAGTTCTAGAGGTAAGCAGTCCAAGATCAAGGTGTCAGCAGGGATAGTTTCTTCTGAGGGCTGTGAGGGAAGGGTCTATTCCAGGACTCTCTCCTTGGCTTGTAGATGGCTATTGATATACTTTGGATATCTGTCCCCACCCAAATCTCACATTGAAATGTAATCCCCAGTATTGGAGGTGGGCCTAGCGGGAGCTGTTTGGGTCACAGGGGTAGATCCCTCATAGCTTAGTGCTGTTCTCACCATAGTAAGGTCTCACAAGATCTGGTTGTTTAAAAGTGTGTGGCACTTCTCACCCCCTTGCTCCCGTTTTTGCCACGTGAGATTTCTGCTCCTACATCACCTTCTGCCATGATTGGAAGCTTCCTGAAGCCTTCTCAGAAGCTGAGCTGATGCTAGTGCTATGCTTCCTGTACAGCCTGCAAAACATAAGCTAATTAAACCTCTTTTCTTTATAAATTACCCAGCCTCAGGTATTCCTTCATTGCAATGCAAGAACAGCCTAACACAGCTATCTTCTCCCAGTATATCTTCACATCACCTTCCATGTATGCGTGTGTCTTTATATTTTCACATGGTGTTTTGTTTTTGTTTTGTTTTGTTTTGTTTTTTTTTTTTAGGCAGAGTCTTGCTCTGTCGCCAGGCTGGGGTGCGGTGGTGCAATCTGGGCTCACTGCAACCTCCGCCTCCTGGATTCAAGTGATTCTCCTGCCTCAGCCTCCTGAGTATCTGAGACTACAGGCTCATGCCACCATGCCTGGCTAATTTTTGTGTTTTTATTAGAGACAGGGTTTCACCATGTTGGCCAGGACAGTCTCGATCTCTTGACCTCATGATCCACCTGCTTCGGCCTCCCAAAGTGCTGAGATTACAGGTGTGAGCCACCACGCCTGGCCATGGTGTTCTTATAAACACCAGTCGTATTCAATCAGGGGCCTACCCTATTCCATATGACCTCATCTTAACTAACTCTATCTGCAACACCCCTATTTCCAAATCAGACCACATTGTGGGGTACTGGGGATTGAGACTTCAACATATAAATTTGCCGGGGGGACACAATTCAACACACAACATATGTACTATAAGCCTACTGCATGCTAGGCACTGTGCCAAGCTCCGGGGATACACTTTTGAACAAGAAAGACAGTTGCTACTCTCCTTCATGTTATTTGAGAGTAAAGAGAAAAATGACACAATAAAAAAGTAACCAATATGCTGTGATAGGGCCCTGAGAGGGACCGTGGGAGAACAGAGGAGAAGCAAAGAACCTCACAGTGGAGACCAGGGGAGGTTGCCCTGAGCAAGTCAGGTCAAAAGCCTGAAGTCTGAAGGAAGATAGGAGTTTGCCAGGGAAAAGGTGGGGTGGAGCAGACGGATCTTCCAGGTGGAGGCAACTCAAAGTACCAAGGCCAGTGGGGACAGAGACAACAGCAATTCTGCGGGGTTGAAGTAATAGCACGTGCAAGTGTGTCCCAGACATTAAGGAGAGGAGGAAAAGAGTAATGGAGAGACACTGGAAGAAGAATGATGCAGACCCAGTAAGCCCACCGAGGAGTATGGCAGAAACCCGAGGGCACTCGGGAGCCACTGAAGAATGTCGTTTAGGAAATGACATGATCAGATTACATTTTAGAGAAGCCCAACTGGCTGAGCCTGGAGAGGAGGAGAAGGAAGACCACTTAGAGGGGCACCTCTGTGCTCCAGATGAGAGATGGCAGTGGCCTGAACTAGGATAGTAGCAGGAGATGGAGTTCACGGGACTTTGCTGCCTACTGGTCCTGCAGATCCCAGTCCAGGCATCTCAGAGCTCCCAGGGCTTCTCCATGTCTGTGTGCCAGTTTGACACTCATGTCCTCCCTCCTATTTTTTATTTTTCAAATACTTGCATGGTATTTACCATATGCCAGGCACTGAGTGCATTAGAAATGCTAATTCATTATGTGCCAGAAAGTAACTATGAAGGAGGTACTGGGAGGCACTGTTATTAATCCATTGTACAATGGGAGGACAAGGTCACAGAGTTAACAGATGACAGTGCCAGGATGTGAATCTGGTTGTCTTGCTTCACAGTTAATACTCTTTTTACTTTTTTTTTGGAGACAGAGTCTCACTCTGTTGCCTATACTGGAGTGCTGGAGTGCAGTGGCATGATCTTGGCTCACTGCAGCCTCCACCTCCTGGGCCCAAGTGGTCCTCCCACCTCAGCTTCTCTAGTAGCTGGGACATAGGCCCATGCCATCATGCCCAGCAAATTTTTAAGAAAATTTTTGTAGAGACTGAGTCTCCCTATGTTGCCCAGGGTGATCTTGAGCTCCTGGGCTCAAGCCATCCCCCAACCTCTGCCTCCCGAAGTGTTGGGGTTATAGGCATGAGCCACTGCTCTGGGGCACAGTTCATACTCTTAACCATGACCCTACACTGCCTCTTATGAGTAGGTGGTCATTTTATCATCACACCCACAAGAGGACCTGGCACATAATAGGGCCTTGATAAATACTTGTTGAATGAATGTTGCTGGTGGTTGGATATATATGATGAAAATGGTGGGGGGATGCAGACTGGGGGATGGGGACCAGTGTCAAAGATGACTTCCAAGACTTTCAGCTTGGGTTGGAGGTGAGGGTATTTGCTGAGTAGAGGACCACAAAAGAGAAAGCTGTCTCTAGGGAATGAGGAAAGAATAAACTTTAAATCTCTATACCAGAGACCTCCATGTGGAGGGGCAAACTGGAACGGCCTGATGGAGCACAGCTCTTCCTACTCCTCAAGCATCTAGAGCCTCAGCCACCCCTCGAAGGTGCATGTCACTCGCTGCCCTGGTGAGAACATCCATCTGAAACATTTTAGGCCTTACCCTGTAACAGCTGAATAACAGCTATTAGCTTTGGACTCTAGGCATTTTTATGAGATCTTAGTTCCAGGGCTTGAGGTTTGGCAAAATGAGCATATTATTCACACGCAAAACAACTGCATTAAAATAGCATTAAGCATCTGGCTTCCACTGACAAAACCTAGGAAATTCAGAATTATGGTAATAAGTCTGTCCTGAGTTCACCCCCAACACTATGCCTGGTGCTGCTCAATTAAGTGTGGAGAGAAAGGTCCCCACTGGGCAGAAAGAGCCAGGCCAGGGAGGTGGAAGGCAGGACAGGTGAGGGAAAAGAAGAGGAGGAGGATTTGGGAAAAGAACGTTGGGGCAGGGGCTATGGTCCCCTGACCCAGGCCTGCCACATGGCGTATGGTGATGTAGCCATGAAGTGCTGGCCCCCAAGGCCACTCCTCTGATCCTAGAGCCAGGCAACACTTGCCCACCCCAGGCACTGGCTCCGCTGGTCTGAGACTCCCTCCTAGAAGCTGATGAAGATGAGGCACATTTGCCCCATGGAGTCGAAGCGTCTTTCAAGTTTGCATCCCCGCAGACCTCAGATATAGGGAGAACTAATACGCAGGTAGATTTCTCCCCACTGAATTTCCATTTTCTTGAAAAGAATTAAAGAGAAAGAAGCTTGATAACAGATGAACAAAAAGCATTGTACTGTGTTCGAACATGGCAACATGGCTGATTATAGCATTAGGGGATCACTCTGTTAAGGATATTTGAGAATGTAAACAATTTTGATCTGGAGTTCCATTGAGAGTAGAAGAAAAGTGAGAAAAAGAAATTCCTTCCTCTTGGTCAAAAAAGAGACCTTTCTCCATTTGAGATGACGTGCAACCATTTGTTCCAATGATTTGTAGTAAAATCAGTAATTGGTTCTTGGGATGCATTTTGGGAAAAAATGTCTGTAATTCCAGAATTCACCAAGGTAGTTTCTATAAGAACTTCCTCTAATCTTTTAAAATAGTTAAGTATAATCCAAGAGCTCAAAAATGGGCCATGTTCTTTTTAAATATAATAAATGTGATCTCAATCTAACCAACTTTGAGACGACAAAAATACGGTCCTTGGGGAAGCTGTATGAATGTAGCATAAGTGTCAGGGTGGCAGAGAAGGTGAGACACACCTACGTTTACAAGAACCCCAAATAACCTTTGTAAAATAAAAATGAAATGTCAATTCCACAAATTGATTGCCCTCTTCCAATAGTTTTCAGATTTCTTTAACCTTTTCACCTCCCGATCTCTCAGTGATTAACAAATCTCTTCTCTTCGCCCTACAATTACTATACACCAGAATAATAACCCAAGTAAATAAGCTCCTTTAACCCTTCCAATAATCCTATGAGGTAGCCACTTTTGATCATGGAATGATGTCATTTATCATTATGATACATAATGACATTAGGTTACTTGACCAAGGTCACACCACCAGTAAATGGAGGAGCTGGAACTGGAACCCCACGTGTTCCGTTCCAGAGGTTGTTCTAAGCACACTTTGAGTTCCCACGCCACCTGCCACCACCACATGTAATTTAAGCTGAGATTAGTAGTCCATCCCACCCAGACCTGGGTTGCCTGTAAAACCCGGCTGAGGACATCCAGAGCTGTAGGGGTCCTGATCCCTCTGGAACTCCCCATCTTAGAATGAGAAACCCCGTTCTCTGTCAAACCAGCCAAGAGACAGAAAAAGGAGTTGTGTTCATTTCTAAATTGTTAAAAATGGTTCTGAAGGCCCATTTCTTTTATTCCTCCTCTTAAGTGGGAAAACCAAAAAAATTCTATGCTACCAGGTGAAAGCTGAGCCAGGGATAAAACACAAGAAAACTCAGGCTTTAGAAAACGACCTGGCAATCACTTTTCCAATGTGCTATAAAATCTTAATAATTCTGAGTAATCTGGCCCAAAATGCATGAAAGTGCAGAACAGCTGGAAGTTCAGGGAAAGTCATTTGTGTGCCCTTCTTGTCACTTAGCAAAGCAGGAACAACCTTGGCTCTGTTGTGTAGCTATTTAGATGTCACAGCCATGAACCCCTGACTCTCCATCAGAGGCCACTGGCAACACCTCCCCTTTTTTTGTTGTTTGGAAGAAAGAGATATAGGAGAAGTTGTTCAAATAAAATGACTGTTTGGGGTGGGGAACGGAGAGGCAGTGTAAACATGGGTAATAACGAGCGCAGAGAGAAACTCAGGACACAGTGACATCAGCAGAGCCAGGCATCTCAAAGCCGGTGACAGTCTGCACCGGCAGATTTCTTGTGGAGCTCTAGATATTTCTGTTCTGACTGGAGTCTTTATTTAACAGTCTTGATGAGTGCATTAACTGTGACTTAACTCTGAGTTTGAACGAAAAGTACAAGTATTTGACGTGTTTCTTGGCAACACCTTTTGACAAAAGGATGCATATATCCCTAGTTTTGTGCTAGAATTCTTTAGTGGGGACTCTCTGGAACTAAAACATCCTCTTTGGAGGTTAAATTTTAAGCCTTTTCACAGCTTCTCTATCCCACAGCCTCCTCTCTGCACATACACTCATGCACACACGTACATAGAAGCACCAACCCTGGGGGCGGACTCGCTTAGCCTAGATGCAAGCTGCTGGCCTATGCACAGTGTATTTTCCCACAGGACAGAGGCAGAGGGAACCCAGTGGGACCAACACAGGAGGCCTAAGTTGGGTCTGAGGTCTCCCAACCTCCCAGAAAATGTTTCTCCTGGATCATGCTCTTTGGTTTCTTTCCTTGTTTGTTTTCTACTTGAGCGGCAGGGACGCAAGAGAAATTGACAGAAGAAAGAAACCGCCTGAGCATCAGACACAGGGGTGGTGGGAAATGAAAATGATTTATAGAGTTTCGTTGGCCTCCACTCTCGCCTTTTCTGCTTTTTGTAGCTCAACATCCCACAGGTGTGAACACAGCAAACTATGTAGCCCTGTTTTATTGTGTAATTAAATAACACCCTACACTGAGTCAAGCTGAGTTGTGAAACCTCAATGTTCGGAACATCAGGTAGAGGATGTGGGGAAATGCCTGCTGCCTGAGGTCACTGGGTTCATTTTCCTGGCACCAGTAGAGGTGAGGCAGCTGCCTTGTAATCAGCTCCTCCTGGAAATTACTACACCCACACAAACATTTGGGTCCCATGGAAACGGCAGGAATGCGGTCTGGTCTAGAAGCCTGGAACTGGGGCCTGAGCATCTAGATTGGCTTGGCCCCACCACCGACTTCCTGTGTTGTCAGTTTACACCTCGACACCACAGTTTTGCCTTTGGAAACACCAAAGAGAGGGTCCTGCAAAGAGCAAATCTGCGGGAATGGTGTGAAAGCTCTCTATTTGCTTAGGATGCTTTAGCTTTGTTCCCGCCCAAGGCAGGAAAAAAGATGAAATGACTAACCCTATTATTCTACTCTGTAATTCTGCTACTGTGCTGAAAGGCTTCGCAGCGTCTTGCCTGTGGTGGGAGTTTGGCAGAGAAGACCTCCACAGCCCTTCCAACTCTGAGATTCACAATAGTCAGTGACTTCATTGAAAACCATGGAATTGCATGCTGTCATCACTGGAGAGGGCAGGCCATTCTGAATGGAAACACTCTTATTGGGCATTTTTAAATGTAGGCAGTAGACAAACATTCCTTTGTTGCTTTTCTCAGGAAAGAAATTACTTTCTGAAGACGATGGCAGGCACATTTAATAGAAGACACACAGGTAGCTTCAGCTAAGAAAGAAAAAAAAGGCCAGGAACAGTGGCTCACGCCTGTAATCCCAACACTTCGGGGGGCCAAGGTGGGCGGATCACCTGAAGTCAGGAGTTCAAGACCAGCCTGGTCAATATGGTGAAACCCCATCTCTACTCAAAATACAAAAATTAGCCAAGCGTGATGGCATGCACCTGTACTCCCAGCTACTTGAGAGGCTGAGGCGGGAGAATCACCTGAATCAGGGAGGCAGAGGTTGCAGTGAGTCAAGACCGCACCACTACATCTAGCCTGGGCGACTGAGCAAGACACTGTCAAAAAAAAAAAAAAAAAAAGTATTCTTGCCTATCCCCCTCCTCCCTACCTATGCACCAAAAGAAAACGTAGCTTCCCTAGAAAAGAATGTCAGCCAAATATAAGTCAGGATGCTATCAGAGTGTAGAAGACATGCAGGGGAGAGGTGTGAAGGGAGGCAGGAGACGAGGCTTCTGGGAAGGGCTTCCTCAGGCAGGCGGCTCCTGAGTCAGGCTTTAGGAGATACCAGTAGCATTCGCCATCCGGAGGGAGAGAGTGGGTCACAACGGGACAAGGATGGGAGCAAGCAAGCGGATGTGGAAAATTCCATGGGGTAATAGAGTTTTACTTTTTCATCTCTCCAAGAGCCAGTGCTGTGAATCCCCTAGGAAGCACAGATTTATAACTTGGTAGGGACCACTGTTCGGTATAACTTTTTTGTAGTTTAGTTTGTTGTTGTTATTCTGACTCTCACGACATAACGCTGGCTTTGCAGAAAGCACATGTGCAGCCACTGAGTTCACAAATGTGGACTCAGCCACCACCCTGGGCCAGGTACCTGGAAAACACTGGCAATGTCCCTACTGCCATGGAGCTTGCATTCCTGCCTGGGAAACAGACAAATAGGAAATCAGTGAAACAAAGATCAGTTCTGAGAGTGATGAGTGCTTAGAGAAAAATAAAACGTGTGTGTGATGAAGTGGTGGGGAGGGAGTAACATTCAACAGAGGAGTTCGAAAAGACCTTTCCGAAGTTGTGACACGTGAGCAGAGACCTAAATCGCAAAAGCAGCCAACTTTGCCAAGTAAGATATGCATTCCAGGCAGAAGGAATGGCGACAGCAGAGGTCCTGAGGAAATGACATCAGTGTGTTCTAAGAACAGAGGGAAGGCCAGTGTGGCTGAGAAGGAGAGTGATAGGAAGGGAGAGGTATAGGGGTGGACACTGGAGGGATAGGCAGGGACCAGATCATAGGGGCCCTTGTAACTGATAGCAAGGAATTGGACTTTATCTTTATCTGTAATAGGAAAGCAAGGTAGGAATGTAGGTTGAATAGGCTTATTATAATTCAACATGGAGACACAGTAATGAATTAGACCCTAGTGAATAATCCTAGAATCTCTCAGAATACCGGCGATATTAGTGAATGGATGACAACTGACTAGAAACCAGATAGGTGCCTGAGATTTATAAGGCAGACAGTTCCATACAGGAATTTAGAATCTTACCAGACTCTAAAACCTTCCACATATATATTTTCCCAAGTATACATACTGTGCCATGAATATCTAAATAACATTTCCCAAGCATGTGTGTGGTCGTGAATGACATCCAAATTTAAAATACAATGCATTCTGCATATTGCATACGGTTTTCTCAGTGGCTCTTCTAAGACACCGTTTCTGGTGAGCATGTGCGAATACAGTCTGAAAGGGAGAGAGGAAAATCTCAGCTCTTCTTCCAAACCAGCCGCCATCCTCAGGAGGCCCCCACACCCTCAGGAAGAACCAATCTGCCTGGTCTTATCACTGTGACAGATCGAATGATGGGTATCAAGTCATCATTTCATGGCCAAGATTTTGTCCCAGACTGTAGCTCACTCATTTCTGACAATATGTTGAAAGTGAAATGTGCTTCCTCGCCCCTCCTAACTTCCTTTTACAATTTATGAATTTTGCAGTTTTGCTAAACACAAAAGCTGCTAGAAATTTTCAGAGTAAGATAGCCCTTTACACTCAGCATGCAGACGGCAAAGTCTCAAGGGACAGAAAATTATTAAACGTGGGACACACAGAAAGAGATTTAATGTTTTTAGGACCAGAAAGAGGATTATAAAATTCAGGCAGCACAACAAATACCAGCCGAAGCCTAACTGGCCAGGAGTGTGTCATAATTATTCCTAGTCATCAATTCTGATGGATTCTGGGCCCCAGCAGAGAAGTCACTTCATCCTCCATTGTCTAATGGATGCTGATGAAAAGGTTACAGTGCCAGGAAGGTGGTGCTCATCTCTAATCTTGCCTGCCTTGTTCTGTCAAGTCAGAGTTGATGAGAGAGACCCAGGTAACTTGTTCTCTTGCTCTTGTCCTGATATCTGATCTCAGGATGGCATTCGAGCTGGTATTTACCATTTGGCCATGTGCCAGGAGTCCTGTATTTTAAAGATCCTTAAGTAGAAACACACATAACTCAAAATGTTAAGCTACAAGTATCCTATTTTCTCTTCTAAATCTTTCAACTTACAATTTAGGAAACAGATCTAGAGTAAATGGGTAATTTTTTTGAGGCAGCAACAAAACCAGGACAGGAAGTCACACTTCCGTCTACCGAGTTCTCCCAATCCAAAGCTATCTGAAGTGGCTGTTTTAGATTTCCCCACCCACAAGACTTGGCCACAGTTCTCCTAATGCCCAACCCCTTGGCATCATAGCAGTAAAGGGAACTCTCCCTTATTGTGAACATAATATAACACAAGCTCTGAATAAAGAATACAATGTTGCTTTTACCATACTTTTTTCTTCTTCTTTGAAATTATGGTGATTCCTAGTTTATCTTAAATTACACTAGCCCAAACCCTTATCCACATAAAACAAAGCCAGAAATCAGGAAGTAAGCAAGAAAGGCACCTATAGTGAAAAAATAGCTTCTTGTGGTCCACACTAAAGATTGCAGGATGTCCCATTTGGCCTTTGCTGATGTCTCTGATTCATGTTTAAAACCTTAACAAGCTTGTTTGCAGGGGTTGCAATCTTCCAGGAGCCTGAGAGCTGCCACGACATAAAAAGAAGAGAAGTTTCTATGGGCCAAGAACCATAGGCCAGACCCTCAGAGCACCAACAAGGCACCGCACACAGCCAGGAAAGAAACAACACAAACAAAGCATGAAAAGCAGGCAGAGTTTTAAAAGGAGCATTTTCAGGCTGGCTTACAAACCTCCACAGGCCCAGGAGCAAACTCCATCAATAGCGCGTGGCAGCCGTGGAGGTTTTTAAAGCTATCCCTGACTTAAATATCCAGAAAAGGTTTTCTTTTGGTCATCATGCTTTGAAGAAACAGAGAACTGTGATATATCTTAGCAAGACTGGCATGACTACCACTTAACATGGCGATTACTGTTGAGATTGTATTGTCTCAAGGGTGTAAACACACAAATGAACAAGTAAAACTCCTCAGCTATGTAAAACCCCCAGGGGCTTCAAACGATTCTGGTGTTTCTGAGGCTCTTCTCTTCAGCCTTCCCTGTACAACCAGCCCCAGGCAGCCCAGTGTGCTAGCTCCCCAATTTTTAAGCCAAGAAATGTTAATAGTTTTGGAAAACATCTTAGCTTCAATTACACCTGAATGCAAATTCCCAACCACGTGGGCCTTACACATTTTTGAGGTGTTGCTCACTGCAATCTTGGCCCTATCTACAACACTCAGCAAAACCCTAAAGGGGGTGGCTGATTCTTTTACTTTTCCACCTAAAACAGCCACCTTCTGTACCCATTACTCTCAGCTTGTTCCCCTTGAAGAGTGATTTATTTGGTACTTGGATTTTTTTTTTTTTAATTTTATGGTGTCCTACAACATGCTGGTTAGACTAAGCCATTGTCATGTTGACTCTAAAATATTTGAAGAGATTTATTCTGCTCCAAATTTAAGTGACTAATAGCCTATGACACAGCCCCAGGAGGTCCTGAGAACATATGTTCAAGGTGGCCAGGCTATAGTTTGGTTTTATACCACTTTAGGGAGACATAAGACATCAATCAATACATGTGAGATGTTCACTGGCATGGTCCGAAAAGGCAGGACAACGGGAAAGTGGGGGGAAGAGGGGACTTCCTGCTCATAGGCAGATTCAAAGATTTTCTGATTGACAACTGGTTGAAAGAGTTATTATCTAAAGACCTGGAATCAACAGAAAGGAATGTCTGGGTTATAATAAGGGGTTGTGGAGAACAAGGTTTTATAATGCAGATGAAACCTCCAAATAGCAGGTTTCAGAGAGAATAGATTGTAAATATTTTTCTTTCTTTCTCTCTCTCTCTTTCTTTCTTTCTTTTCTTTTTTTTTTTTTTTTTTTTTTTTTGAGACGGTGTTTTGCTCTTGCTGCTTACTCAGGCTGGAGTGCAGTGGCATGATCTTGGGTCACTGCAACCTCCACCTCCCAGGTTCAAATGATTATGCTACCTTAGCCTCCTGAGTAGCTGGCAATACAGCTGCCCGCCACTATGCACGGCTAATTTTTGTATTTTTAGTAGAGACTGGGTTTCACCATGTTGACCAGGCTGGTCTCCAATGTCTGAACTCAGATGATCCACCCGCCTCGGCCTCCCAAAGCGCTGGGAATACAGGCATGAGCCACCACGCCTGGCCAGCTTGTAAATATTTCTTATCAGACTTAGAGTTTGTTCTATTGGTCTTAGGTCTCTGTGTTGATGTTAATGCTGGTCAGCTGTGCCCGAATTAAAAAAGGGAGAAGTGCATAATGACACATGTCCAAATCCCACTTCCCATCATGGCCTGAACTAGTTTTTCAGGTTAACTTTGGAATGTCCTTGGCTGAGATGAGGCATCCATTCAGATGGTTGAGGGGCTTAGAATTTTATTTTTGATTTTCAGTCAACTCAGCTATATTAAAGCATGCATTACTTTTATGCTGTCTTTACCCCTCTCCTCCCAATATATTTTTGTGGCCCCTCCTCATAAAAATTTACTTGGAACCCGGAGAATATTATTAAAAAAAAGAAAAAGAAAATAAAAGACTCTCTCCTGAGGAAAAAGTTACTCCACCCACCAAAGTTACAAAACAGGAAATAATGGCTCAGTATGATCCTGGGGACACTCGGGTGTTCTTTTGAAGCTATTTACAAATAGGGTGGTTGTTCAAATCCAGAAACCTGGGTCACAAAATCTAAGTATGCAGGAGAAGCTGCCTCCTACAAGAGAAGGAGCCTCCATCCTGGCCTGTTGGAGTGGTCTTACAGGAGAGTCATGAACATAGAAATCCAGTCTTTTCTAATGTCAAAATCATAGACCTTAGGGAAGAAGGAGCTGAAGAGCTCTCCTCACTAGTGGCCGCCCATGAACGAAACCAGCTGCCCAGGGTGGCAATCTGTAAGAGAACAGAATGAATAAGGAAAAAAATGGCACCAATTAATGTGGATTCCATATTCCACTTTTTACCTATGAGGCCAAATATAAGCTGGTCTTTTTCTTGCTGGATTGAACAACCCAACAAAACAGAAAGTAAAAAGAACCAGAAAAAAAAAAAGATGCTCAACAGAATTGGCCTTTCCTTATCAAATAGCTGTTGTTTCTCTTTCTTCTCCTGTAAGGTAGACAAACAAATAGCCATAGCCTAACTCAAACCACTCCACCAAGCCTGCAACAGACTGATAGTTTAGCTAAAATTGTCATCACAGTCCACTGGAATTCTGAAACTAAGTAACGTGGGGTTCGTGTACTGAAAATAAGTGAAATGTGCCATAATCAAAATGTTGAACCCTTTTGTATACCTCCCCAGACAGCAGCATTCTTGGGAAAACTGCAAAAGAATATTGAAGACAGTATAGGAACCAAAGATGATGAGGTGGTATTTGACTGGCATGAAAGTCAAGAAAAAATAGTGTTTTTGAACAATACTATGTAACTAGAAATCTAAGTACGTTTTCTCTGCAATAAATGCATGTGACTGACAGAAGCCAGTTATGAGTATGCAGGCATCCAAAAAAAGTGTAAAATGAAAGACAATTTCAAATAAGTTACAATGTTATGTTTCTGAAATTAAGCTTCTGGCTAAACATGTTTGAGGAAACAGGGATTTTACTCTACTCCTGTCTCTTAAAACTCATGGAAGAAAACTTTGTCTTTAATGAAACAAAGAAATGGCCATGCCCCGAACAAAACTACTGAACATTTCTACCAAAAATGCTAACGCCTGGTCTCAGGTGGGCAAGGAGGCTGAAGCCCACATTACAGCTCAGGCAACGTGTCAATTTCCCATTGGCTCTGCAAGACAAACCAGCATCCTTTCAGGGCCCCCAGGTAAGGTTGCACAGGTGGTGCCCCACTAAAGCATGCCTGGCCCAGAGGGTGAATAAAAGAGGCTGGGATAGAGCCCCTGCCATGGTTTCTAAACAAAGCTAAGACAAACCACACAGAGACACCCATCTGCTCATAAGCACTAGCCAGAGGGGTGCTTTCACCCAAAGAGGAGGCCTTGTAATTCACACTAGGCCCCAAGTGGGCTAATGGCAGCCCTGGGTCTTCACTTAGGGAGAGGAGATCCAGGAGCTGGGCAGGCCATGGATGAAGAAGTGAACTATCCATGTGGCGACCCAGTTCCGCACCCCCAGAATGGCATAGAGTCAGCCTCTGCTGGAGGCCTCTCACCACAGCTGCTCATTCCTTTTCTTGAAGACACAGCTCCCATTTATTTTTGGGCCTGAAGAATGAGGGCGTCTCTCAGGAAATTCCCTTAAATAAAAAACAACCTGGTTATATGTGCTTCCCTCTCTCAAATTAAGCAAGCAGGAATAAACTGAGCATAAGTGAAAGCAGGTGAAGGACGTGCATCACAAGGAAAGACACTTCAGCCAGTAAGAGTTCAAGCAAAAAAAAAAAGAAGGAAAAGAAAGAAGAAAAAATTAGACAAAAGGAAAAGCAATTATAGAATGACAGAAAACAACTAAAAGTGAACTAACAAATATGCACATTTCAAATTTTGATCAACACTGATAATTGGGTATCTAAAGATGTCCGTCAATATTCTTTTCCGTCAAAATATATGAGAGTTTTTTTACATCCATGCTGACTTGGGGATAGTATCCATCTTTTGAATCTGGAGTAGTCTGTTGGATTTTTTAAAATGGCTTCTCTTACTTTTAATTAGCATTTCTCTGATGATTAGTGAGGTCAAGCAGATTTACATATATTGACTGATCATTTGCGTTTGGCTGCATTCAGAAGCAGCCCCTTGTGCTGGGAATAATCCTTAAAGGGAATGTGAATAACATTTTCAAATGGGGAGAAGCACACTCCGTACTTTTGAGGTCAGACTTAGCTGGCATTTTGGCATGTAGAGTAAGCTCGGTCATGAGGGACAGACTTACTTTTCAGAAAATCTAGAGAGCCAAATTATGTTATGAGGTTTTCTAAATCTGGGGTCAGCCAAAGGCACGGAAAAGAGAAGAAACAAAATCAGAGAAGTCAGAGAAACCTTCCTCAGGTTCAGACAAGGCAGTCTTCTTTCTACCCTGCATGACAGGGATAATCCACCAAAATATCCCTGCCAGTGCCTGAAACTTTGAAAATAATTATATGGGGGTCAGGCTTTGAATTTTCGAAAGTCCATGATTAAGCTACAAATAACCAAAGATTCTTGAGCACTTACTATGCACTGGCCAGTAAATCAAATGTACCATAATTCACCACAGCGTCTGGGTCAGGGAGAGGTGAGAAAATTCCTGACTCACAAATGACTCTGTGAAAAATGAGGATAAGAATGCCCAGTTCATAGAGAGCTATGATAATTACATGAAACACGGTATTTAAAGCACTTTTGCCTTGGACAAAGTTGGTGCTCTGTAACTATGAATTCCCTCTCCCTTTCCTCCAATTCCCTCTAATAGTTAATGTGTCTTTATCAATCCTCATTAACTAAACGGTGTCCATGACAGTGGGGCAGGATGAGATGGTGCATGGGGATGAGCAAAGGGTGAGGACATGACAAACGGTGGTACCTGCACAATCTTCTCACCAGGTGGGATGAACCAGGGGTTATCATACACTACCTGTTTATGAACAGATGCAGTGCTGGATTCTGTATAAGTGCTAGACTAAACATACAAAGCCCTTGAGCATGACATGTACTTTTTATATGCTTTTGAAGAATTTGGAGGGGTGCAAAGGGACATCCAATCCTGCTTTCTTTGTGGGGCAGTGGGGGTTGGAAGGAGGAAGAAGTGAAATGTGTGTAGGGGATATTGGGGGGTTAGGAACAATGCAGCCCTCTACGGCAGGGAGCAGGATGGGAGTGAGGTGGAAGCCACAGCCGACAGCCAGGCCACAAGTTCTAACTCTCCACTCAAGACTGGGATGTTTTCTTACAGCAAAAACCAAACCTGATACCACCCCAAATTTTTATTTTATCATTAGCATTTTATTTCCTCAAATGTGTTTACTTTGCAGTAACAGTAATGTCAAAATATCCTGGACAAGGGTATCATGCCCAGGACTGTTTAAAGAAAGGAACCCTTTGCCGTTTCCACAAACCCCGAAATAGACTAAAATGTGAGAATTTGCATCAGATCTCACTGCCATGCAAATCAGAGAGTGGCTTGCAGGGTGGCCTTATTTATTTTGGTAAATGCGTGGGCAGGGGAGGTAAAGGAGCTGTTTGAAATGCTTTTAAAATTTTTAGTTTCAAATTATTGAACCCTCCAAGAAAAAAACTTAGATTTTTTTAGGGATAAAATAAAGCAAACCTTACTTCAGATATGTGTAAAGCGTAAATACACTTAACACTCTTGAAAGCTATATTGTTGACTATTTGAAAAGAGGGCTGGGAATATTTTCTTCTTAATGAATAAGTAAATTCACTTCACCTGAGGACTTAGTACAAATGGGCTCCTACATCATCTTTACTGGCCCTTTCCCACCATGGTGTAAGGCTGTGGTTCCTTCATCTCTTCTGGGCACGGCCACCACTTCTCACCTTCTTATCTTGATGTTCTAGCCAACTGTGACTCCAGTTACGGTACTTACCTGGGGTTTGCCTCCTACCTCTATAATTTTCTTCACCCTAATCTGCGCTACTGGTGCTTTGTCCTCAATCTTCTTCTGGGGCCCAGGTCTCTGCATGACCTCCCATTGGCTGAATTATTAATTGTTAATGGGACTGTATCTCTGGGTCCCTGAATTGCTTCCTCAATTTGGTATCACATAAAATTAACTATCAAGGACGAGTTGTTATTAACATGAATATGGAAAGGTAAACATGCAAGAATAGCCAGGAAAGCAATTAAAATAACAACCGTGAAGAGAAATGCTCTGGTAGACACTGAAACATACTAGAAAGCCTCTATTAACACAGTCTGGGCCTGACCACAGGAATAGAAAAATAGGCCAGTGGGATAGAATAAAAAGTCCCCGAGGAGACCCAAGACGTGGAAATGTAGGTGTATCCTACACAGGTATTGCTAGGGCAGAGGTGGGGAAAATTTCCAATGCGGTAGCCATTGGAAAAAGATAAAATCTGTATTGCATACCATATACAAGAATAAACTCCAAATGGATCAGGGATCTAAATGTAAACATTTAAACTGTACAAATATAAGAAGCAAATATGGGTGAATTTTTGTTTAAACTTGATATAGGGACTTAAAATCCAGAAAAATTAAATATTGATAAATGTGTCTACATAAAATAATTAAAACATTTTTACTGCAGGAGAACCATACACAAAGTCAAAAGGGAAAAATATGTATAATTTATAACATGGATAAGGGGTTAATATCCTCAATATTCAAATAATTCTTAGCGAGGGAAATGATTAAAGCTACCTGAAAAACAGAAAAAAGACATGAACAGACAACTCATTTAAAAGCATATATATGGCATTTGAACTTATGAGAAGATATTCAAACAACCCATAATTAAAGACATGCAAGTTAAAACTATTGCATTTCTCACCTATCAGATAAGGAAAAGTTTAAAAGTATGACAACACATTCTGTTGGCAAGAATAGAGGGAAACAGGTACTCTCATGCATTGCTGGTGGGAATACAGATTGGCACAACCCTTTTAGAGGGGGATTTGGTGATGACTAACAAAATGATTCATCCACTTACTTTTCAACTAAGCAGTCCTACTTCTAGAAATCCACCCTAAATATACATCTCTAAAAGTACAAAAATACATATACACAGGTTATTTATTATATTGGTTGGAAAGAGCTTGAATACTTAAGAGAGTAGGTGAATAAACTATAGTACACTCAGTGGAGTACTATGCAGCCATAAAAAACGAGTGATAAGGGATGCCTATGAACTGATATGCTGTGCTTACTAGGGTATACTGTTAATTGAAAGAAGCAAAATGTGAAAAAATAAAAAAGCCTGCTATCTTTTGTGTAAGAAAAAAAGGAAATGAGAAATTATACACATATCTGCTCAGTAGTGCAAAAATAAATAGAGAAAAAATAAACCAGAAACTAATGACTAGTTACACATAAGGAGAAGGGAATGACTCCTAGTCACATACAAGGAGAAGGGAATGACTCCTAGTCACATACAAGAAATAGGTAGAATTGGGTTGGAAAGGATGGGAAAATGAGAGCAGGATAGAATGGATAGTGGGGGGCAGAGGAGTGACTCTTTTCTGAGTAACCCCTCTTATAAAATTCTGACTTTTGGCAACCATAGTAGTGATTTATGTGCTCAAGATATATAGATAGACAAAATCAACAGGGATGATGAAATAAATCCAAAATGGAATTTGTATCAGTCAAGAATCCAAGCCAGGAGGCACAAGTCATGCAGTAATTTGAATAGAGAAGTTCATTATGAACAGGGAAATAACTATGAAGGTGTAAAGACAGCCCTAAAGAATATTCTAGAGCTGAGAGTACAAAAAGAATAAACAAATTTGGAAGTGGCCCCTCTCCAAGGATGCGACTGAGATCTCATGGGAGATGATGGAGATACTCAATAAATACTAAAAATTAATGGGTTTTCTGGGCCCAGAGCTGTACCACAGCCATCAGGCAAGTAAGAAATACACCCTTTGGTAGGCATGCCAAAGCTGGCAGGAAGAAATCGCAGCCAGGGCCAGCAAGCCAAAAGCAACCCTCTGGAGTGCAAGCAGTTAAGACTGGCAGAAGGGCATAGAGAATGACTCAGCACATTAGGAGCCCACTCATCAGCACGGCAGCATGAGACCTGAGGTGTGCAGTGTCTACTTTAGGAGGGTCACATCGCGGTGGTCACCAGGCCAAGGCCAGAGCTGTGAGCTCACTAAGGCACCATGTGGTCTGAACAAGCAGCTGGGACAAAGCAGCACTAAATTTTTTCCCGCACACTGCTGGCCACCGTGCGGTAGGAGTGAAGAGATAAAACGGCAGCACATCAGCGCCGGGTGCAGTGGCTCACGCCTGTAATCCCAGCACTTTGGGAGGCCGAGGCGTGCGGATCACGAGGTCAGGAGATCGAGACCATCCTGGCTAACACGGTGAAACCCCGTCTCTACTAAAAATACAAAAAATTAGCCGGACATGGTGGCGCCTGTAGTCCCACCTACCCCGGAGGCTGAGGCAGGGGAATGGCGTGAACCAGGGAGGCGGAGCTTGCAGTGAGCCTAGACCGAGCCACTGTGCTCCAGCCTGGGCGACAGAGCAAGACTCCGTCTCAAAAAATAAAAAAAATAAAAAAATAAAAATAAAAAAAAAAAGCAATGCATGGTGAATCTGCGGGCTTTGGAACCATCCAGATGTGGATTCGACTCTGACCTTGTAACTTAACTAATTGTGCGATGCCAGGCTAGTTACCTAATTTCCCTAAGCCTCAGTTTCCTCACCTGAAAAATGGGTCATCATAATATCTACTTTACGTTATTTATTGCAATTATCTCTATATTTATATTATGATTATCTATATTCAATGGATGATATTTGTAAAGAACTTACTACAAACTCAACCAGCAGAATTCATAATAGTTTGATATGGTTTGGCTGTGTCCCCACCCAAATCTCATCTTGAATTGAAATCCCCATAATCCCCACGTGTTGAAGGAGGGACCTGGTGGGAGATGATTGGATCATGGGGGTGGTTTCCCCATGCTGTTCTCATGATAGTGCATGACTTCTCATGAGATCTGATGGTTTTATAACTGTTTGATAGTTCGTCCTTCACAAGCACTCACTCTCTCCTGCTACCTTGTGAAGAGGGTGCCTGCTTCCCCTTCCACCATGATTGTAAGTTTCCTGAGGCCTCCCCAGCCATGCAGAACCATGAGTCAATTAAACCTCCTTTGTTTATAAATTATCCAGTCTCCGGTGTTTCATTATAGCAGTGTGAAAACAGACTAATGAATAGTTGTTATTGTGATTGTTGTAATGAGCCACATCAATGACTAGTTCACTTCTCCTTGAACAAATTATATACTATGCATTGAAGGCCCTATTTAACGACAGGCAGATACCCCATAGGTTATGTTTCTAAAGGTTTGATATAGCTCATTGTAAGTAAAGCCAGGACATGAAATTTTAAACTTACAAAACAGATAAATAGTGAGTGATTATTTTTATTAAAACGTGATTCATGGCCTCTTTTGGAGCAAGTAGCATTTGGTTTCCTTTTAATTTTGCAGAAACAGAACTATGACATAAAACAAAACAATTGTTTGTATATTGCCTTAGGCAGACTGAGAAAGGGCCACTGCTGGGTGACTTAGGCATGGGAAAAATCTGGCGTAATAATAAGCCTTAACAATGTTGACTCTTTCAAAGGGGCAAAGAGAAGCCAAAGTCTCGCATTTATCTTTTCCAAACAGATTCTGAACTACTTAAATGTGATGACATAGATCAAATATTTGAGGTTAAGGATTGCTTGTAGGTTCATGCTTTTTCCTTTAATCCATTTTTTGAGGTAACTCCAGGAAAAATAATGGGCAAGCATAGAAAAAGGGTGAGTATAGTTAAACAGGATCCTATTTCAGTAAAACACTGCAATGTCTGGTGTTTCTAGTAATGCATTTATTTTATGAAAAGGATATAAAATCAAGACACTTCTGTGGCAACTTCTCCATTTATATAAGGGATACAAAATATCACAAATAAAATATGCCACTCTGCTGTCTTCCAAATATTTCGGATAATCCTTTAAGTCTAGGAACAAAGGCTAAATTCCTGAATAAATTATCTTATCTTTATAATCTGCTCCAAAGTTTTGGAAACCCTAGCTTTTGAATATTAACCAAAAAGTGTTTCCATCCAGTCATTTGGAAAAGCAACTGAAATTCATGCTAATTTTAACTTAGAGATGTTGTTTTGCCATCTTTTTTTTTTTTTTTTTTTTGAGATGGAGTTTCACTCTGTTGCCCAGGCTGGAGTGCAGTGGCAGATCTCAGCTCACTGCAACCTCTGCCTCCTGGGTTCAAGCGATTCTTGTGTTTCAGCCTCCCAAGTGTGTGCAACCATGCCCAGCTAATTTTTGCATTTTTAGTAGAGACGGGGTTTTATCTCTCCTAAAAATTGGCCAGGCATGTTGGCCAGGCTTGTCCTGAATCCCTGACCTCAAGTCATCTGGCCGCCTCGACCTCCCTAAGTGCTGAGATTACAGGTGTGAGCCACCACGCCTGGCCTGTTTTGTCATCTTTTACTGACTCCCTGTTGATCCCTATGTACTCTGACCACAGTAGAGATCCCAAAGCACCTTCACCTCTGAGTCCTCATCCAACACTGTACTCCTTCCCTTGGCAGTGACTTCTACCTTATATTGGTAAGATCTGGTATATCTAGAATAAGTGTCATCCAAATCATTGTACTGATATCTCAACATTCATCCACCCTATGCTCCAGCCTCTGAACAAGCAGGGACTCTATCCTTCCTCAAGATTCACCCCCTCACTTGGGTTCTCAATCTCATGTCTAGAAGGTTCTTCCAGCATATCCTTTATTTTGGATTTTCTTTCAAAAGTACATATGTCTCCTTTAAGCTTTTCCCAAATATTTGCTATTTAGTTATCTCTATACTTGCTGTTTCTCTGCCAGAATTATCTGTCCCTTTAAACTTAGCATTATCCTTACTTTCCTATTGACACAATTCCAAGGAATAATCATCTTCTTCTCCATCTTTGCCACTTCTGACTCTGCTGGGGACATCTGACTCTATCTTAACTACAAGCCTTTTCTCCTCATTTAACACCACCTGAAATGTTCCCTCCTCCTCATTTATTTCATTCTTACTCATCCTTAAAAGTCCAGCTTAAGCCCCTTTAAAGTCTCACCAGAATCTCCCTTCTCTGTAAAGTCTCACCAGAATCTCCCTTCTCTGTACTTTAAGAATACCAACTGTTGGGAGGATCCACTGCATCTCCTAGTTGTACTCCAGTTGCGCTTTGGGGAACTACACAATCCCCATTTCATCAATCTTGCCTAGCTATTCTTCCCTGGCCAAGGAGTGAGCCATGTATCCCTAGCCATGCCAACTGGACTTTCTCTCCCAGAAATGTGAATCTTGAATGAAGTAAACAAAGAAGGAAATCGATAGATACCCATTCTGGGTGCAAGGTCCTGGTAAACCTGTCTTGAAGGCCCTACCCCTCGATCCTGGTAGGTACAGAACCTTGTCTTTCCTGCACTTGGCCCCCCAGATTTCCTTCATTTCTGTGAGTCACACATTTTCCCCCCCTAAAGTTAGCCAGAGTAAATGTCTGTCCCTTTCATCCAAAAAAAACTCAACTAGGGCTCTCCTGTTGCCTTTTATTACTGTTTAATTTGAGGCAGGGGGCTGATGATGTCTTGTAAAACAAAGAGATAGGAAGTTTTTAAGGGCAGAAACTGTGTCTTATGACCCTATATGTCTTAGACCACTTATGTACACTGTAATCAGACTGAAAATTTTCACTGAATCAACAAATACCACTACTTCCATTATTGTTTCAGCAAAAAAACTTCTTTAAAATTTGAGTATTTATTTTATGTATCTTCTGTAACTGCATGATAATAAGTATATACGAAAATCTTCATCTCTAAAACAAAGGAACTAGAATAATTATCTGAGACTATCTTTGATTCTATATTGTAGTTAAGGATGAGTCATTAATTCTGTAAAGACATTCTGAGTGTCAGCTATTGACCATGCACTGTGTTAGGCACTGAAGTTGTGGATAAGATGAAAAAGACATGATACTGGCTCTGGCTTTAGCACAACTGATTTGAGTTATCTGGTATTACTCTTACCAGTTTAACTTATGCCTTTTATAATGGTAGTACCCGGGATGAATTTAGCACTTTTTTTCCTGAAGCGTTTTCATATATGACACATCATTTATTATTCCTGTTGCATACAGGGGAAAACTGCTGTTAGATCACATGACTAAGATCAAAACCAGAGCTAAAAGAAGACAGGTCCTTTGATTTACAGTGATGTTCCTTCCTTCCCTCTCCACTATAATAAGATACATTTCCTTTGGGACACAATTAAATACTGGAATTATATTTTATTTAATTTCTGCTTTACATCCAACTCACGGATTTTTCTCTTGTTGTACAAGGTAAAGGCAGTTTCTGAGTTCTTACCAGAGGAAAACACCAGAAGTATTAGTTGGTTACTGGTACATTTGGCTAACAAATATTTATTTAGTGCATGCCAAACATAACACATTGGGCTACCCTTGACAATAACCCCAGTCAAGACATGTATATAGCCCCTACCCTTGCTGAATTTACACTCTTGTGGGAGAGCAGGTCAGAGCCACCTAATGTTGGAAACCAGGATGAGAAGATACAACATATACTCAGGTTCCAAAAACTTTTAGGTTCACAAAGAATCTGAATTGAATTTCTCAGTCTGCTCCAATCACTTGTACATTGATTGAAATGTATCAGCTTTTTTTTCACCCTTCATTCTAGATGCAGTGTCTTCATCTTCAAGGTGTTCCTTCTCTCCAAGTTTTTTCTTTTTTCTTCATAGTCTCCCTCCCTAACTCCATATTTCAAAGTGATCCCCAATACCTTTTTCATCTGCAGAGCATTCACAAAGATCCTTATGAATCTTCAGTGGTCCTCAGAGCTCTATTCTTTCTTGATTCACTTGATGTTTTCTGATGATGTAAAAAAAATCCTTTCTTGAGAAGCAGAAAGCTGTCTCTGTTATATTGTCAGTGGTCCAGGACAGGACCAGAGGGCCAAGAGCCAAAAGGGTACCCCAAAGAATTTATCCTTTAGGCATGCAGTTTTGGCAAGCAGTGTGTCTGAATGTGCCCTTATGCTATTTTGCTTCTAGGGTCAATAGAAGTATATAAAGTGAACTTTCTTCAAAACATGTGCCATGAAATTGACTTAATAGGAAATAGGAATAACAACAGTAGCAAGCAAGTTACAAAGCAAAATTAGGCTGGGACACATCTGTTAAAGGGGCAGTTGATATAAATCCACATTTGTCAATTGTTAAAATGTACAGCTTTTTGTATAGTCTTAAAGATGTTACTATCATTTTTAAAAGCTGGACACCATTGATTGGAGTTACTATTATTTTTAAAAAAAGCAGTTTGTACAGGGTATCATTTTCACTTATAATTACTGCTAATATAGGCAAACTAGGACACTGCCATGTTGATTTGAGAGGGAGGGGAGTGAAGAATATTAAGAGATTTTAAGCTGGGCACGGTGGTACTTGCCTGTAGTCCCAGCTACTTGGGAAGCTGAGTAGTCAATTTCAAGAGGACCACTTGAAGCCAGGAGTAGGAGACTGCAGTGCATTATGATCATACCTGTGAATAACCACTGCATTCCAGCCTGGGCAACACAGCGACACCCCCATCTCTAAAAAAAGTTATTAAAAATGTTTTTACAAAGAGATTTTACAGTCATTACATTTCTAAACTATGGCAAATGAGAGCTCTAAAAGAATACAAAGTGTAAAAGGAGGTCAGTGATTTTAAAGTATATATTTCTTTGATCATAACACCAACACTTTTTCAGAGAATTTACTAACATTAATTCCTCTTCACAGCATTCACATTACCTAATATCAACAGCTGCATTTTGTCTTCATTGGTGAAAATGCATAAAAAGGGAGTTAAAAGTTTGTTCATATCTGGAAAGGAATTTGAGACACAGCTAGTTTCTAAATCTTGCCTTTATACTACATCTTTAAGAGCTTCAGCTTTGAGGAAAGACAAACCCAGGTTGAAATTCCAGCTCTGCCACTTACTATCATGTGACCCTAGGGAAGCCACTTATTATCTAGGCCTTAGTTTCTCTATATGTAAAATGAGGATATGTCATAGATTGCAGCAGTGGGCCCAACTGTTCACCATTCTCTATATCCAGACCTTCTGCCATGCCATTTTCCAGTGCTCTCCCAAGGGATGGATGGAGTCCATTAAGGATGAAAGCCACATCTTTAGGCTTAGCCAAACAGACAGGTTGCAAGCAGAGGTTGAAATGGATTTATGCGATTAGGCTTCTCTGGAGCTTGTGATCAGAGCTTGTAGCTCTGCAATCGCCAACAGAACATAATCAGCCCAGCCTATTGGAGGATGAGAGACACATGGGGGAGCTGAATTGCTCCATTCATCCCAACCAAGACCAGGCTAGATCAGTCTTCAGTGAGCCAAACTCTACATGTCATGAGCCAGCACCATCAAGACAGGCCAAGATCTCTTTAGCCAATCATGACAGCTTGTATGCCACTCAGGTTTTATGCATTTTTTGTTACACAGCATTGCTGTAACAATAGATAAGTAATACATGATGGTAGTACCTCTTATACGCATTTCAATTTAAGTGGGAAAATATATGTAAATCACTTAGAACAATACCTAATGCTAACCACAACAGCAAAAACAATGATAATATGTTCTGTTCTTTTGGAGAAACACTTATAGAATACGCAAAAGTATTAGAAATTCATCTGTGGATTCTGAACAAGACCTGTCTCATTGAAAATGTTTACAAAATCATGAAATTTTACTTCCAGTTTTTGTAAAGGACCAAGATATTGGCCCAACTGTGTTTTTTTAAGCTATAAGTTTAAGTATCCTGGGACCTGTTCTCATGAGTAAAAGTGTTCTTTTCTCTCTAGAAGACTTACTTTATTAAAATTAAAAAAAAAAAAATCCACCCCCACACCCCTAACACAGAGTAGACAAAGACATTCAAACTTACAGCCTGCTGAGAGAAGCCAAAGGCTAGCCTCATGAATAAACCCAAGCTATGGCCAGGAACGGTGCCTTGCGCCTGTAATCCCATCACTTTGGGAGGGCAAGGCGGGCGGATCACTTGAGGCCAGGAGTTTCAGACCATCCTGGTCAACATGGCAAAACTCTGTCTCTACTAAAAATACAAAAAAATTAGTTGGGCATGGTGGTGGATGCTTGTAATCCCAGCTACTTGGGAGGCTGAAGCAGGAGAATTGCTTGAACCCAGGAGGCGGAGGTTGCAGTGAGCTGAGATCGCACCACTGTATTCCAGCTTGGGCGACAGAGTAAGACTCTACCTTAAAAACAAAAACCCAAGTTATGAGGTTTTGTTCCCCTGGAGGACTGGACAGAAAATGACACTCATCACCGTCCTTTTTGTTCTTTTCCTATTTGGATAAACTTTTTGAAATAGTTTAGTATGATGGTTAGGAAATGTGAGCTCTGGAGTTAAAATTCTGGTTCTGCTACTCACTGGTTTTGTGATGTGAGCATTAAATTCCATAAAGCTCTCTTTCGTCACTCCTTAAGTGGGGATAAGAACAGTAACCTCCCAAGGTTACTGCAAGGATTATATGAAATTATAGCTGCAAAGTCCTTAGAGCCATGCCTGGCACACAATAGTCAATAAACATTGGCTATTACTAGTTATTCTAACAGATGAGTCTGCCTTCTGTCAGCTCCATTTCTAGCGAGCCTAGATTCTGTGGACCATGCTCTATCTAAGCTAGGTGAGCCTAATAGGCCTTGATTCAAAACAGGTCACTAGCACTGAACTACCTATGGTCATCCTAAGTAGAGATCAGAAATGGAATCTCAGATTTCATACCCAAATGTGAAGAAAAACCACACCCATGAGAGAGAAGGACAGGAGGCAGAGAGTTTGGACAAATGTCAAGAATAATGTTTCTCAGCCTACTTGCAAGCCATCTCACCCTTCCTTTTATGAGAAAAGAGTCCAAAGTGACTTTCAACTGTACACTGTAGTTCTGCCCACTAGCACAGAGACAAATCAAATGATCTTTACCTAATCAACTAATAGCATGAACAAAGAAGTGACTGTCCCTCCCTTACACACCAATGTTCTTCCTTTTTTGGCTATGTCTCTTCTTAATCTGGTGAAATTAACCACTGGAGCCATAGTCTACCCTCAGTGCTGCTGTCCTCCTCAGGTAACGAGATCAGGAGAGAATTCAAGAATATCCTGTCCTTCCTTCATGGAACCACTTCCTCAGTCCTTACCTCTCTTCCTCCATATCCTCCCAATGTTAAAGAGAGGGCCTTCATCAATGTGTCTTTGTTGTGGCCCCCAGAAGCTGCTGAAACAGATCAGGACATTGATTACATCAGCTACAATGCCACGATGAGCCCCGATTATCTTGCTCATCTCAAATCCTGCTCAGTATGTTACCTGACCAAGCAGGGTGAACAAAGAGCACCAGATGAAAATATGGCCCAAATAATATGCCAGCACTATAAAATTCTTGAAATTTACTGCCACCTTATAAACGTTAACAATACGAACATTTTCCCATTATCAATTCAATCTGTTGCTCCCACAGAGAAATCTCAGTCCAAAGTTCTGCTCTACCCTTTTTCCTTTTACTGGCTCAGTTACAGGCAGAAGAGATGGTATTTGGGGATCTGGGTGGACTCTGGGATCCTTCTTTAGCAGCTGCACCCTGGGCCATCTGCCAATATAACTGGAGTAGCGCCTTAGCACCTCCAAAGTTTGATTATTTCAACCCTAAGACTCTCAGTTTCCTCTTTTCTAAAATATCTAAGGGTCAACAGAACACATGAGAATATCATAGCACCAGTCTTAATCCCACAAAATTCAGAAGCACAAACAAATTCCCAGTTAATAATATAAACATCAATTTCCATTGGATGGGCGTTCCCAAGCAAAAGATAACTTTCCCAGAGCCTAACCCATGTTATACTCCAGACGCTTGTTGCTAGTGCCAGTTACAGACCATTGTAAAGATTTGGTGTTATCTATGTCTGCAGGGAAACAAAAAAGGAGAAGGGCCTTTTCCTTTAGATTTCAGGATGCCAGCGAACTTATGCCAACTGTTAGAATTCAGGCCGTGGGTAGTCAAGTTCACAGGAGAAAGCCTGTATGAATCGTGTTGTGTACTCCTTGCCATACTTTGCCTACATAACAAGTTTATATCCACAATTAAAATGACAACTTAAAAATAAAGATGAAGGATGTTCTATTGCACTCATTGCTAACTCTGCGATTGCCAAGAGCAATCACCAGTGAAGAGACAGAACCATCAGTATTTGAATTTAAATGTTGAAATAATAATAAAGCCTATGGTCTCCCTAAGGTTAGTTTATAATAAAAATAACTTCTTGATCCTGGAAAACTTATCTGGTTTCTTTCTTCCTTTCATTCTCCACTTAATGACTGAAGTTATTATTTCCATGGTGGTCTCCAAGCCACACTTGGTTTCTATGTAGATTGGCATGTCACCTCCAACAATTTCACCAGCTGCCTTTTCCTCTCAAGAGAATATGATTAAAATATTAATCCAGCTTCTGGACTAACCTAGCAAGAGAGTTATATAAATGTCTACACAGCACAGCACTTGCTGTTAAATATGTAACATGTCCTCTCTTTCATTTTTATGCCTCCACAGTTAAGTTAGCTCCTAGCAAAGCAGATATAAAAATTTTACCTTCCTGGCCGGGCGCGGTGGCTCACGCCTATAATCCCAGAACTTTGGGAGGCCGAGGCAGGCGTATCATGAGGTCAGGAGATCGAGACCATCCTGGCTAACACAGTGAAACCCCGTCGCTACTAAAAATACAAAAAATTAGCCAGGCATGGTGGCAGCTGCCTGTAGTCCCAGCTACTCAGGAGGCTGCGGTAGGAGAATGGCGTGAACCTGGGAGGTGGGGCTTGTAGTGAGCCAAGATCATGCCAGTGCACTCCAGCCTGGGTGACAGAGCAAGACTCTGTCTCAAAAAAAAATTAAAATATTTTACCTTCCTGCCCCTCTACTGCTTGTTCTTTCTGACTTCTCAATACCAAATTTGAATAATTACAAGCCCTAGTCCAAAATGTTCGTTTCCAATGGGCTGGAGGAAAACATCTGGGGGCCTAAGCTGAGCCACTGTGGCTGGCCAACTGTCTGGCAGCTATGACCTTTGCAAAGCCCCCGGTAAACAGAGGGCCTGCTCAGTAATCCGCGACAGCGTCCTCTCGGTGGTGCCAATTCACCCATTTGTCCTGCTTACTGGAAACCGTCCAGAACTGCAAATCCATCACTCAGCATTTACAGAAACCACCTCTGGGCCTATCATTGGGCTAAATCCTTGCTTTTGAGGAGCTTACAATCTAAGTACTGTAATTAGAGACCAATTGAGTATTAAACTATGTGACACTAAGTAGGAAGGAGTTTGAAGAAAACGATTATTGTGGGCTGGAGTAATTGGGAAAGATTTCATAGAGATTGTGGAACGTTGAGGGGGAAAAGTAACATAATCCTTGAGGTCTATGAAGCTGATAAATGTGCTTAGGATAAGAGAACCCCAAGCAGTGTATCAGGCTTACGTGTGGAACTCATCACTAAGAGGATGGGACTCCTCTCAGGTCAAGAGGAAATTTAATCTTTCCTGAAATTCTTTAGCATTTGAATCATGATGGTGACATTGCTGACATAAAAATCAGACATCCTTCATTTACTCAGGCTGCCAATATAGAAATGTCATTGAAAGAAATGACTTTCTACCAATGCCAGCCCAAGCTAGATTAAGAGCTGACAGCACTTGCATATGAAGTCAGGATTACTGGTGGAGTTAGTAATAGGTCATTTCCAAAGGGCACAAACATCCAAGAGAGATAACTGGTAATACCTTCTGAGATTAGGATTAAAACTAGCAAACAGTAGAATTCTATCTGTTCCATTAATTTTTAAAAATCACACGGTAGGTTTTAGTTTAGTAATTAATAGCAATGGCAACACTTTATTATTTTCCCTTGATTATTAACTTTGCATTCTCCTGCATATTTTAATTGAAATATATGCATTATATGACAAAAGTGCCTCTGGAGAAACAATCAAAACCTGATCAGCTCTTCCCATGATTAATGACAGAACCAGTGGGCAGAGCTGACAGCATTTTTCAATATGGCAAACTTGATTTTCCGAAAGAAAAAAAGTCAAGGCCCATGTTCTCCCTTACACTTAGCTAAATTGGTAACTGAATCAACTAATGCAATGGGTTATCTTATCTCAAGAAATTATTATGTAAAACTGAAATATACCACTATTTCTCTCTTTTGGGTGGATTTCCTTTTAATGGAAGAGTAATCTTATTTTATTCCAAGTGTCATCTCCAGATCAGGTTTTCCATGAGGTAGACAGAGACCTTGCTCAGTTCCATGTTTCTGAACAGTCCCTCCTCACTTCAGCTGGGAAGTGACAGCAAAGTGGGTGGCTGCAGGCACGGGATGTGGGCTTTCTGGGGACATCAAAAGGTCAATCAAAGGAGATGTAATATTCTCTCAGCACTCTGCTGACGGTAATCCAGTCCATTTTTCTCTATTTAAGACTTGAATGTGGGCCTGAGACCCACCACTCCCACACACAATACTCAGTAGTTTATGACCATATTAGAAGTTCCCAGTTATGGGTACAGGCAGCAGGCTCATATCTGCATATTCTCAGCCAACACCATCTGGGAACTGAGTTTGTTGTGCTGACTACAAGCCTAGGACTCTTCCAGACCAGCAGCTCCAGCCTTTAACCCTTCCCCTTCTCCAAAACAAGAAAGCATAGCAGAATGTTAGATGAGAGAGTATAGAGGCTTGATTCTACTAAAAGGTATGTTTTTAAAAATAATTAATTAAAAGGTTGGGCGGGGTGGCTCACACCTGTAATCCCAGCACTTTGGGAGGCCGAGGCGGGTGGACCACGAGGTCAGGAAATCGAAACCATCCTGGCGAACACTGTAACCCCGTCTCTACTAAAAACACAAAAAAATTAGCCGGGCATGGTGGCGGGTGCCTGTAGTCTCAGCTACTCGGGAGGCTGAGGCAGGAGAATGGCGTGAACCCGGGAGGCGGAGCTTGCAGTGAGCCGAGATCGCGCCACTGCACTCCAGCCTGGGTGACAGAGCGAGACTCTGTCTCAAAAAAATTAATTTTTTCTTTTGAGACATGGCCTTGCTGTGTCACCCAGACTGGAGCGCAGAGGTACTCATTGCAACATCTGTTTCCTGGGTCAAGCAATCCTCCCACCTCAGCCTCCCAAGTAGCTGGGACTACAGGAGCGCTCTACCACCCTGGCTAATTTTTTGTATCTTTTGTAAAGACAAGGTCCTCGCCATGTTGCTTCGGTTGGTCTTGAACTCAGGGGCTCAAGCAATCCACCTGCCTCGGCCTCCCAAAGTGCTGGGATTACAGGTGTGAGCCACTGCTCCCAGCTGTTTTTAAGAATAATTCATAAATGTTGGCACTTTAAGATAAAAAAAAATGAATTGAAACACTTCAGAGTTGCAGCACCATGCTGAGAACTGCTGCACTGAACTCTAAAGCTGCCTAAGTCACCCGGTGTCAAGTCACACAAGTCAACTCTAACTCCCTGACTAGCTGTCTGCCTGGCAGGCATTCTCTTTATAGAGAATGGACCAACACCCATGACTGTATATAGTTATAATTAAGAGCACAGACTCTGGGGCCAGCCTGCCTGAATTCAGATCCTAGCTTCACATTGTTTGCTCTTCATTGGAGCTGTTCACAAAAATTCCAATTCTCTTCTCCGTGATGTAGATAATGGATTATATTATCTGCTGCCTTGAAGTTGGGCATGGCCATGTGACTTGCTTTAATTCTTTTGAGAGCAAAAGTGATGTGTCACTTCTGGGCAAAAGCCAGGAAGCCCTCCTTACTCAAAGTGTGGCCCATGGTCCAGCACTATGGGCATCACCTAGAAGGTTGATAGAAACATGGTATCTCAGGCCCTCCAGGACCTCCTGAATCAGAATGTGAATTTAATAAGCTCCCCAGGAGATGACTATGCACGTTTAAGTTTGAGAAGCCCTGCCCTAAGGTATGAAGCATTATTCACCATGTTCTCTTCTCTGGCCACAGCAGCTGATGTCCCCGGTGGTGAAGTTTCCTTTAGCCTAGGCTCCTGGCCTGACCTGAGATGGACAAGAAGCAAGGCATGAGAAAAATAAGCTTTTGTTCTAAGCCACTAAAACTTGAAGGCTGTTACATTGGTTTAACTAGCTCCTTCTGAGTGATGTGATCACTTAGCACTCTGTGACCTTGGGCAAGTTACATAATCTCCCTGTGCCTCAGCTTACTTGATGTAAAACAGAGACAGTAACAGAAAATAATATTTTAAACATGATGATCATAAATAAAATGTATTATTTATTCTAAACCCAAATAAAATGATACATTATCTTTTCTCCTTGCCACTCTCTTAAAATGTATATAAGGAAATAAAACATTCTAAGCCAGAAAACATATTTTGGTGTCTTAGATTTTTCCTTTACATTTATAGACCAACTTTTCAAAAGGAAAAAACAAAACCGTGGTACTGAAGCAATTCACAATGAGCTGTACAATGAGCCACATTATTCGGTTCCAATCACAGAATTTGAACAAGTAGCTTCCAATCTCAGCCTTTTACCTACTCTAGACCAGGGGCAGCTAACATTTTCTCGAAGGGCCAGACGCTAAATATTTTAGGCTTTGTGAGTCACATGGTTTGTCACCACTGCTCAACTCTGCCATTGTAGCACACTAGCAGCCACAGACAACACAGAAACAAATGGGCATGGCTGTCATCCAATGTAACTTTATTTATGGACACTGAAATTTGATTGCCATATAAGGTTCATGGGTCAATAAGTATTATCCTTCTTTTGATTTTTTTTCAATCACTCAGAATTGTAAGACCCATTTTTAAGTCATGAGTGGTACCGAAACCGGCAGCGGGCTGGATATGGCCCATGGGCCATACTTTGTGGACTCCTGCTCTAGATTCTCAAGTTCATGCTTCAACATGTTAAAGAAAAATTTATTTTGACACTTGTTAAGGTAAGGAAGACTTAAGTCAGGACTACAGTGATAGGTTTTAAAACTATCGCAGGTTTTAAAACTATCGCAACAAGAGGAAGAGATCAGGCTCAACTCTGAATACAACCAGAACATGTGGGGGTTTATAACTAATGGGCAGAGTGAGGGGGTCAGTGATTAGGAAATCACTAAGAGGAGATATCGAGTAGAGGAGTTCTTGCAAAATGAACTTAACAGGCTTCTCGTTGAAGGGAGGCCAAGGACTTACACATCAAAAGTAGGGGATGAGAAATTTCATAGATATTGGGGATGTGGGATTCTCTCTAAACTAGCTTAGCAGGATTCTTGCTAAAGCTGGGCTGTATAGGCCCATCAAGAATGGGGGCCAAGGTGGAGGCCTGGTTAAAAAGAGGAGTTAGGGCCTGACTGAAGTTTGGTCAAGGAGAGAGCCTTTGTCAAACTACACCATGAAGCCTCCTTAATAGTCACGGATATGTGGTGTTCAACCCAATATCCACTTAGAAATCAGGTGATAAATAGTCACGAGCCTGTTTTCATTAGCTCAACTTGAAGAAAATGTAAGATCCTAAAGAGTTAAACTTTCAGCAGAACTTACACCAGTCTAACCCATAAAAATCACGTCGCCCATCGCTCCCTTCCTCACTACACAAAATTAGCAATTTACAAAGGAAATAGTTGGCGGTTGTCTTCATAGATGAAGTCAATGTAGTCTTATTCCTTTGCCAAAAGGCAGAGAAACCAGTTCCTGGTGTCTGTTTTCCCTGGGGCTATTCAAGGCCAGTTCACGTAGGACCACTGGGAAAGACAAGCTTTGGCATCACCACAGATTTTTAACAAGGCGCTATACTACTTTTAAAAAAGATTTAAGTAATTTTTTCAAGAGCTTTGGCTTTTGCTATTTTTACTGACGTTTTGAAAGTAGCAGTGCTTACAACATTTTAAGTCTAGATGTCTCTATGGAAACCCAAGATAACTCATATTTTATGACCAAATGACAACCTACCTAGAGTGTTTATCCCATTGGATCACCATAGGTCATCTGCAGTATCAGAAACATCTTAGGTCTATTTTCCAAAACGCTATCTTATCAGGCATAATGAAATTTATATAATTATTACTTTTGCTGAGGAGGAAATTAGGAAGGAAAGAATTTATTTCTCAGGCTTAATTTTGATGCTTATTAAGATATCACTATTTAAAACATTCTTATTAGAAAAAATTTTTTATCAATTTTGGCAGACAGTAAAAGAGGAGGAATGCAATCAAATAATTTAATAGTTGCTTTGAAATTTATGTCATTAATTTTCCTCCTCTCCTTTCCATCAGTGTCAAATACATTTTCTGTTTAAAATGTAACAGCTCCTCTTCCCACAGACTCCTTATTCATTGCAACAGAGAAAAAAAGTAATTATATAGTGAAGGAATAGGACAACACCTTGACCAGATGACCAAAATTGACATCACCTTGGTGTGACGGCCTTTGTGTGCCTCCAGATGTGATATCCTGTGAGGAACTTAACATCACCCAGCACCTGAATCTAATCACAAGAAAACATCAAATAAATTTAAAACAAGGACCATTCTATTATTTAAAAAAAGAAGAAGAAAACAGAGAGGAGGCAAAATGACTGTATTATTTAAAAATGTCAATGTCATAAAAGACAAAGAAAGCCAGTGAAAATGTTCCAGACTAAAAGAAGCTAAAGGCAGACCGGTGCAGTGGCTCACGCCTATAATCCCAGTGCTTTGGGAGGCCAAGGAAGGAGGATTGCTTCAGCCTAGGAGTTCAAGACCAGCCTGGGCAACATAGTGAGACCTTGTCTCTACAAAAAAAAAAAAAAAAAAAAAAATTAGGTGTGGTGACATGAGTCTGTGGTCCCAGCTACTCAGGAGGCTGAGGAGGCAGGATTGCTTGAGCCAGGTTGAGGCTGCAGTGAGCTGTGATCATGCCACTGGACAACAGAGTGAGACCTATCTCAAAAAAAAAAAAAAAAAAAAAAAGCTGGATTCAAGACAAGTAAATGTAATGCTGGACCCTAGACTGGACCTGGGATTATAGGGTAGTGGGAGAACTTCTTTACAGGACATTATTGGGTCAGCTGACAAAACTGGAATACAAATGATAGATTCAAGTATATCAATGTTAAATTTACGTAAATCAATAACTATACTGAAGCATTTCGGGGTAAAGGGCCATGGTGTGTGTGTGCGTGTGTGTGTGTGTGTGTGTGTGTGTGTGTGTATTATATATATATACTTTTCCCAGTAAAAAGTTTAAAGAAAAATTAAGAGTTCTTGCCTACACTGAAGCTCTTGGCCATCTATTTTCTCTCCATGATACTCCAAATACAACACAGGAAGAGATGGTTGTGCCAAGTAACAAGAAAGCACAAAGATATTTTAACATGATCTTTTATCAGTGATTGAAGCCTACCAAAGCATTACATACCACCCATTCTCCACAGCTTGTTGCAAAGACCAGCAAACACTGGATAACTCTAGCAGCTTCTAAATGTAATCATTTCCCCCTAATTTCTCTCAACAGGGCAGTGATTCTAAAACCTTTTTGTATCTCACCACTTTCAGAACTATTTCGTACACAAAACAAGTCTTTCAGCTGGTGTCTTGGACAGGCACTATCAGTATCAACCAATGGAATTCAAGCTGTTGAACTAGGACATCTTAATATTTTAACCCGTGTCTAAGTAGCTGGGGAATGTGGTACTCAGGAAGCTGAATGACCTCAACATATATCCATAATTCCTCATCGTCACTTGGAAATTGCTAGCAGAATTCCACAGAGCTAATGTCTATGACACCCTCAGTGGTCCTGCCCTCCAATCTGCAGTATGCCATATTAATGATTTTCCCCCAAAGCGATGGAGGGAACTGTGCCCCAGTCCAAGCATTTAGGACAGATTTTCGATAGGTTAATTACTGAAGAGGGAACCAAAAAGATGGTAAACCACAATTAAATTGTTCAGCTATGCTTCAGAATCAGGAAACACTACTTATCCACCATTCTCCAAAACAACAAAGACGGAACATATGTATATTGTTAAGTCTTTTCTATCCTTCCCTGTCTATCACTTTATTATTTCCTTCATTCTTTTAGTAGCGACAGTCTCTGGGCTAGAATGCTCATACACTATTTTCGGCTTTGGCTTTTTGTCCTAGATAGTCTTCTTATTCACTTTTCCCCAAATTTCAATCAGTAATTTCATTTAGCAAATGTTTGCCAAGAACCTACTGGACATAAGATGCTCAGCCAGACTTACTGGGTGGTACTCTACAGAGGCAAAACTCCAGGTTGGTTGTCCTGTAAATAATCCCCAAGAAAATGATATGAACACAATAAATGCAATGAAATCTGCTTGCAGGAAAGCATAAGAAGCCAGAAATGAATTACAACCAACTGCAAAAAGGAATAAACTAGTAGAAGCACTAAAATTCAATGAGAAGATAATGTTTAAAGTGGATGAAATTGAAGGTGCATGTAACATTATCACAGATTTAAAATCATGCATATTCTCCATAAAACTTTTCAAATGCAGTTAAACACACACACACACACAAAACCAAGCAATTATAAGTCCTCTGAAGCATGTAACTGTGATTAGCTGCTACTCTCAGCAATATAAAAATACTTTCACCACAATTACATTCCAGCCTGTAATGTAATTCAAAACAAACAAGTCAGAGACATCGCTCAAATGACAGAACCAACAAATACAGATGCTTTGCATCAAGGAAATGAATCTACTGAAGAAATGCAACTGAGGAGCAGCAGCCCCTCCAGGGCCTGGAGCTGAGCTTCTGGTGGAACGGCGAGGCCCCCTTCTGGGCAGAGGCACACAGTGCGCCCAGAGGGCTGTGGAAAACTGCCCTGTAGTCATGGAGGTGAACTGGGGACTTCCTGCTGTGGATACCCTTTCCAGTGTTGTGTTCAAAATTTTACATTTTAGATTTTAAATTTATTATATGGATTTTAAAAGAAATAACCATTTGTTTCAGATTAAATTGACCATTCTATTTTTCAGTCAGCATTCTCACCACCAAATGGCACCTATCCCCTTTACCCTGTGTTCCTTTTGCTTTTTGCCGTAACTCTTATTGTCCTCCAATAAACTGTGTAATCTATCATATCCATCTCCCCTTGCTAGAATATAAGCTCCACGAGGGTGGGATAATTTGTTTTTTTGCTCAATAACAATTGTCCCATTTATGTCTTTATCTTTTAAGACTATTCATCTTCAAATAAGACATAAATAAGGTTTTATTATAGCAATATGCTATAATTTTTAAGTGACAACTCAAGCACTTGTTTTAAAAGTATGCATTTTTTCTAAATGCTTTATAAAAGCAAAGTCTTTTCTAAGGACCATATAATTATGGTCTCTATATACACAACTTATATACAATTTAGAGAGAAGTCACAGCCCCCAGTGCCCTGGAAGAACATCGTAGCTGCAAAAAATGAAGAATCTGATTCTGAAATGCCAGTCCTGGAGAA
This sequence comes from Gorilla gorilla gorilla, assembly GCF_029281585.2. Taxonomy (NCBI): domain Eukaryota; kingdom Metazoa; phylum Chordata; class Mammalia; order Primates; family Hominidae; genus Gorilla; species Gorilla gorilla. The sequence continues at coordinate 167,578,103 of NC_073229.2, forward strand.
GGTGTTCTCAGGGTGGCAAACTGCAGTCCAAACACACTCCAGGTCCCTGGGTCTGGCCACACATTCTCTAAGAAGTCAGCACTTGCCTGGACTGGGCACTTGTGGCTAGAAGAGTATGCACTACTTGCTAATTTCTAAAATCTCAAACCTTAATTTTCCCCCATCTTAAAATGGGAATCAGCTTCTGGAAAAGCTAATAACTGTTTACAATTGTCAGACTTCTAAAAAGTGCTAATTTGTTCCCTTAACAGAGCAAATGATGAGAGACACCATTTTCCCGCAGATTAAAAACAATATATAAACATATGATTCAACGATGTCAACAGCTTTCAGTCTATGAATCTTGTCCAGGTCACTTTGGGTCACTTGGTTCTTTCATCAGAACATGTTCAAGATTTCTGACATTCCTTTTTCCGAACTTTCGATTTTGGTGCTGTGAAAAGAATAGAAAAGAAAAAGAAAATGAAGAGGTAAGCTCATAGCAGATTCTCTTTGTATGGATTTAAGGGAAGGACATTATCTACAACAGAAAACTGACCATTTGGATTTTCTTGTTTGTAGAAGGTCTTTAACATTTCCACTGCTTCCTCAGCCCGATATCCAGGGATACACTGGTGGAATGAGAAAGTTGAGAATAAACATAGGCCTATGAAAATGTGTGCTGTATCCCATAAAAACAACATATATATACATGATTATGTAAACAGATTTCAGATGTTAATAAACTTTGGGGATATTAGTAACATGGGTAAGGAGGTACACTTCCAAAAGATGTTTGATATATCATCTTTTTCATTACTCCCCATCAACTGTTATTAGGCATCACTCCCAATCAACTGTTATTCATCCATCAACTATTATAGAAGTTACCAGCTTTGTGATCTTGGGTTAGGCACTTAAACTCTCCATGCCTTATTTATACAATGCTGGCAATAATAGCACTTACTTCAGAGGGATTTTGTGAGGATTAAGTGAGATAATACCTGTTAAATACCAGGCACATCGTAAGTGCTCATTAAGCATTAGTTATTTTTATCTGCTCCTATTTACTAGTGGTCCATTAAGCATTCCATGCTATAGAGCTAGGGTTGGCAAATTATACTTGGTGGACCAAATCCGTTCCATAGCTGAGAACTGTGAGCTAAGAATGGTTTTTATATCTTAAAAGCTTTGTTAAAGAAAAGAAAAGACTAGGTGACAGAGACATAAGCAGCTCACAAAGGGTGAAATATTTACTAGTTAACCCTTTGCAGAAAAAGTTTATCAACTCTTGCTACAGAGGATTTTAAAAAATAAAATTCAGCTTGTTCTATCTTTAGCATCTAACTGGGGAAAAGAAATCATAACATGTGAAAGAATAAATAAGAAATTGTGATATCAGTAAGGAGTGTTATCATATAAAATATTACCTGAAGAACATGAAACTTGAACTTGCCTTAGAGATAGAGAATATTTAAAGAGGCTAAGCAGAGCATTTCAGGGAAAGGGCAAGAAGAAGCCTGGGTTGTGTGTGAGGAAATCAGCTGACAGAGGAGGAGACTATTAAGGAAGCATAAGGAAAGAAAGACAAAAAATTGGGGTAAAAAATATGTACGGCTTTGAAAGCTTCTCAGAAGAGTTTGGACTTAAAACCAAGCACCCTTCTGAAGTGCATGAAATGACACAATGAGCATCTGGAAGGAAGGAGCCAGAAAGCACAGGCACAGAGGACAGGAGGACCAGCTACTGTGAGATGCTGTTCAGAACGAACCTCCCATTCTCCTGGGTCTTCAGTCTGCCCTTGCCTGGGCCTCCGACACCTGCATAAACCTTCGCCATAACAAATAACCTTCCATCCACCCTGTCCCGTCAAAGGCTGACACCCTGCTCCTGCCTTCACTCCTCAGTGGCCTCATCTTCACTGGCTTGAGTTCCCAGCACTTCACTGAGTCTGCCCTCTCAGAAATCCCCAGGTCCCTACTGACCAAAACACTGGCCTCCTTTCAGATTCCTCAACTCTGCAGTCCTGGAGGCAACTGGCCACACCTGCTCTGTCAGACCGCTCTTGCCTCCCTTGGCTTCTCAGCGTTTTACCATCCTAACCACTGCCAGCCAGTCCCGTCACAGCTGCCCCCTGCTTCCTGCTGTGTTAAGTGCTGGAGCTCCCCAGAGGTCCCCCTCCACTCCACTTGCACACTCAGAGCCCTCTCCTCTTACGTGGGATGAGAGCAGTGGTTCTCAACCATTGCTGCTCAGGAGAACCAGCTGGAACTCTCCGGAAACACAGCACTGTTGGCCCCCTGCCTTCTGATTCAGATGGTCTGGGGCAGGGACTGAGCAGAGTCAGGCACAGAAGCCTCCAGGTGATTCTAACGGGCAGTCCGGGATGAGAACTGCTGAGTTACAGGCCTCGAAGGAAACTGCACCGCTCTAACACACCGAGATAATTTATTATTTACATTTTCAAGTATCCATTATAGCAACAAATTTGTGGTGTTAATAAAAAGCAAACATTCATAATAATTTTTTTTTTTTTGAGACAGTCTCACTCTGTCGCCCAGGCTGGAGTGCAGTGGTGCAATCTCGGCTCACTCACTGCGAGCTCTGCCTCCCGGGTTCAGGCCATTCTCCTGCCTCGGCCTCCCAAGTAGCTGGGATCACAGGTGCCCGCCACCATGCCCGGCTAATTTTTTGTATTTTTAGTAGAGACGGGGTTTCACCGTGTTAGCCAGGATGGTCTTGATCTCCTGACCTCATGATCTGCCCGCCTTGGCCTCCCAAAGTGCTGGGATTACAGGCATGAGCCACTGCACCCGGCCATAAAACAAAAATTTTAAAAAACAGAGCAGGTGTTATAATTAATCACCATCTTCTTTGAAAAGAATAGTTCTGTAGGCCTCTAGAAATTTTAATGCTGCTTATAATATAGCATGAAAAGAATCTGTAATTCTGCAGTAAGAAACAGTATCCCACCTCCCAATGACCTGCTGCCTCCTAAGCCCAGAAGAATAAAAAAAAAAGAATACCCAGCATTCAGAGCCTGGGCCACCACTGTTTTCCTTAGAATCTAAAAGCACCTTTAAAAAAACCATAATTTGGCATTCAGCCTGGAGATATGGCTGCAAGCCACAGGCATTGATTTGCAGCTGAGCCGATGTGGCTAGGTATATACACTGCAAATGAACTTGTTTTGGTTCTGCTGCATCGACTACAAAGATGTGTGAGAAAGGGCTGTGTTTGTGCCCTCATGTCACTGACATGTTGGAGAGAAATATTCCACCCATGTATGACATCAAAAGACTCATCTTTGTTCTGCCCAGAAACTGAAAAATTATTTAGATCATTCTCATAAAGGAAATATGGAGTCAGCAATTCATTTGCAAAGAGTTACGTAAGCAAAATTTGAGCTACTAATAGAAGTGATTGGAAAAATCAAATCACTTTCTAAATGTCTTTAATGATCAAACCAATTGTATCCTTTACTCTCCATCACTGCATTACAATTTCTTTTCTGATGTAATATTAAACAGCATCTATTCTCAAATGCACAGAAGTTGATAGGAAAGCTAATGTTGAGCTAGAAAACTCAAGAACGTTTTAAAAACTCGTTCTCAGTGAGACTCAGCCAAATTTAGTCCTTCATAGGTCCTTAAAGTATTCTAGGAACCCCTGAGGTTTTTGAAGTGAACTGCCCAGCCATATCCAGCATCTGTTAAAGCTCTTTCTTTTTAAAGCACAATACTTTTACATTAACCTTACATCTTGGAGAGAAAAACAATCAAACCAATTAATGAAAGTAGGGGTATAGTCACAGGCCAAACTCTGAAATACAAATTCCTTTTGTTCATGGTCTGACCCATAAAAACTTTGGGAGAAGTGGCAAGATTAAAGGGAAAGGAGAATTTCTAGGAGACTAAAGACATGGATTCTTAAGTCTGGGGGAAATTTCAACATTAAAAAGACACACAAAAAAAGACATGAAAATACAGTGATTGCTAGATACTAAAATAAGGATGTGGCAATCAAGCAAAATGATTAAATTTGTGCAAAAATATTGTGTGTGCTGTAAATAGTCTCTAGCGTCACTGACACAGGCCAAGCATCACCAAACTTGGTAGAGCATAGAGCTGCTAACGTTCATTGAATAAAAACTCCAACAGTGAGAGTGTCTTCAGGCATACCTAACAGTGTTGGTGAAGAGTGTTCGGAGTCAGCTGGGAAGGGTGGACTCTCCTTCAGGAGGGAGTCTGTTAATAAAGAGAGGTAGGCACTCATCTAGAAACTCTTCCCTGTCATCTTATACTGAGGCATAAATGAACTCCACCAGAGGCCCTGAGATCAAAGATGTCTGATTCTATCATCGTTTCTTCGTATACTGGCCACACACTAGTTATTCACAAGCCCATAAAGAGATGAAAATAATTAGCAAGAAAGAAAAAGCATAAGCAGTTTGTATTACCTGAAATGGTCTCCCAGTGTTTGGTAGGTCAGCAGAGGCAATATTTAGAACAGAGCCACAACCACCAAATCGTTCATTCTGACAGCCATATACAACCAGCGGGATTTATAAGACAGAATTAAGGTCCTGCATAGAATGTACATTTCAAGTATGTATCGTGACAAAATCAGAGTAGGTTTATACTAGCCATCCTGGAGAGGAAAGCTCATGCTACTCTTCAAAACAGTGAAGCTTAGGATTCATCTTATAAACCATACAATCCAGCTACACAGAAGAAAAGGGGTTAAAGTATTGAGAAATTTACATTTAACAACTGCAAACATAATGAAAACTGAGTATGTGTTCACTTAAAGTTCACAGTTCAGGGCTCTCTCTGCTCTTTCCTAAATCACTTTTTCAGAATCATTAGGGAGTCAGAGCCAGAAAGGATGCAGAAATTTAATCCAGGGATTTTCACCTTTTAGAAATAACAGATTCTTCCCTGTTCTTGCCCCAAATAAAATATAACCTGTGCCCTAATACAAAATAGACTAAAGCTTAGCCACTCTGTAAGGCAGGATGAGGAGAGAATTCTAAGTTGCCTATAACAACCCTTTTATAGAGACTGTACATTTTATCATACCCAAAAACCTCTGTATTATTTTTAAAGTGTTAAAATTATCCACCCGTACATAGTAAAATAAGTACATAAAAAATAAGGAACTAAAAAACTGAGTTTTTCAATTTTCAAATAATTTTTTAAAAAGATCTTTAGAAGTCCCTACAGAGTCTCTGCACTATTTAAGTTGCTTAATCCGTGCAAGACAATCCAAAGAGCTGTAACTTTACTCATTTTCCATTTACAATTAGAATATCATAAAGGATTTCTTACTTCTTGTTTACTTTTTACTGATAATGTTTGATACATTAGTATTCATGGCAAACAAACCAACCAGATAAACAGAGAAAAAAAAATTTAAACCACTCATAATCCATTATCCAAAGGCAAAACTTAGCGGCATATTCTTTAGGACTTTTCCTTTGCAAACTGTTTTACAATCCACTTCAACTTAATTTATGATTTATCTTTATATAACTGTTTAAGACAGTTCTAATATTTTCTTTCTCTAGATTATTTGTTTAATCATTCTATGTTTATTGATATGAAAAGAAATAGGTCATTTTACTATTTAAAAAGCTTTCCTTTTTTTTGGCTAAGACACACTGTATTTCACAAGGTGTTTCCTAAGTCTGTGTTTTCAAATTTTGGAAAACAGGCTACGTGTTTGGCCACTCTCTTGTTCACACGAATGGTACAATACATTAACTCATGAAGTCAAAGGATACTCATCAGGCGGAGAGCAGCTGCACACATAATGCACGGCTCCACAGTGACATATAACACAGTGTGTTCAAATACTTCAGAGGGACTCTTGCCACTTTGACGACACCAATCGAGGACCTGATCGATGGCCACCATTTCTGCATGTCGAGTAGCCTGAAAAGAGAAAGGGGCTTGCACTGATGCTGTTTTCTTCATGTGACTACTATTTTACAAATATACAAAAACTAAGTACAAAATATGCGCCTATCCTTTCTGCCAATATTTTAATGAATACAGTTTCAAGACACCCTTAGCAGTGGACAACGTATTCCCCAATTCAAGTACCATAACCTCACTTGCGAAAGATATCTAATCAGAGATGCCACAGGAATCATGCTCTATTTTTAGTTAAGTACCTAAGTACCTTAGGGAAAACTCTTTCAATTAAAATGCCATGGAGAAGGTAAGTCTAAAAAACAAAGAAAAAAAGATAAAGTCTATGGTTTCTGAATATTTCAGGGGAAGCAAAATTTTCATAAGCTTGTGCTCTAGTTTCAAATATATGTTCAAGGCTGTCACTGACCTCACTCCAAGCAAATCTACATTAAGTTCACTGGAATGTCATCTCTTACACTTTTGGTGAATGAGGTTTTATATACCGGAAGACTCTAGAGAAGTAGAGATTTGGTATTGGTTTCAGACACTTCATGGGAAGCAGTAGAGGATAGGAGAAATCACATAGCATGTGGAACTGACTCCATTTAAATTTGAAATTTGACAGTGACATTACTAACTATGTGGACTTAGGCAAGTAACTTAACTTCTGTAAGTCTAGGATTCCCCATATGTAAAATGGTATACACTGGTATCTACACTTAGAAACCTTATAAATCTGAATTACATGAAGCATGGTGCCACATAATACTACACATGTACTCTGCTAGCTCTTGTCTCCTTTTCTTTCTCCCTTACTAAAATAGCTTAAAGTGAATCATAGATTCTATATGGAATAATTATTTATAATATTCATGACAATAGTATTTATCAATAATTTACACTGAGTATTAACTATGCACAAGCCACTGGGCTAAATAAATTCTGTGTAGGATAAAAAGTCTCTGTCCTCAACAAGCATAAAATCTGGTGCGGCTCATTTACCTGTGAGATAGGGCAGGGTATGAAAAATGCTAGCACAGTGGCCCCAGATGCCATGGAAGCTAGAGGCAGATGGGAGCGGAGCTGCCCAAGGGGCTACATGGGTGAATCACAGAACTAATTACCAGAGATGGAAGGTACTTTAGAGAAGAGGTTCCCAAACCTGGCTGCACACCAAAGCTAAGTGGAGAGTTCAAAAAAAAAAAAAAAAAAAAAGGTTTCCCCAACTTAGGTGCTTTCAAAAAATCAGATTTAGAATTATGGAATCAAATCTCCCTATAGCTCTCAATAAACAATTGCTGAACTCAATCATCTCAGTCAACTCTCTTACTACTAAAGAAAAAGAAGCTAAGCAAAGCTGGCATGTGTTAATCACATACAACTGGGAGAGGAGGTGGTGGTGGCGACTGGGTGGTGGTGGTGGTATCAGATCCAAAAGTAGAACTCAGGTCTTCTCATTTGGGGTCAAGAGTCTTTCTATGCTATAGTTATAGAGTAATCTTCTTTATGACACAGCATAACAAAATAAACCCAGGTTAATTTCAGCATATAGAAGAAACCCCGGTGACTGGATGGGGTTAGATGGGTATTGTTAGGACATTCAAAGTTCTCATCTTAAGACATCATACACAGAATGCAAATTGGAAAATTTGACCACAATTTAAAATACAGAATTCTACTCCTAAATAAGTATCTATACATTCATTAATTGCTGTATTATGTTTATTACTTATCTCATGTTTTAATATCCTCTTAATAACTGCTTTGTGATTCAACATGAATGTAATTAAAACATTTTTAAAAATTCTTCAAAACATCTTTTTCAAAAAAAATTTTTGTATGTTTTACAGTATTTTAAATTGATATTTAAAATTATGTCATTTTTCAACAAACATCAGCTAATTGTTTGCAGAGGTATGTGTACATGCTTCTGTTTTTTCTAACTGAAAAGGTAACGGCTAATTTAAAAATGTTAATTCTATATGGGAATGACTACCCTGGCAGTTAAATAATACTTCTCAGTGTTATAATGGTAATTATTTTAACATTGTTTGAAATTATTGCACATGTGAGTTAAAATTAAAAGACTGTATATATTTGTATATTGTTACATGATTTATATGAAAGAAAACTGTCTGGAAGAATATGGCAAAATTTTAATAGTTCTGCATAGAGAAATGAGATAGAACTGCTTCTACTTTCTGTATTTGAAATTTTAAAAAGGTAATTCAAAATGAGCATTTAAACAACAAAGAAGGCCCTGACAGTGGCTGAACTCCCCCAGCAGATGTCTGATGCCAAGAACATGATGGCTGCCTATGACCCCCAGTATGGCCTCTACCTAACAGAGGCTGCCATTTTCAGGGGCTGGATCTCCATGAGGGAGGTAGAGGAGAAAATGCTTAATGTCCAAACCAAGAACAGCAGCTACTTTGCTGACTGGATCCCCTACAACGGGAAAACAGCTTTCTGGGACATCCCATCCCCAGGGCTAAAAATGTCCACCACTTTCATCAGTAACAACACGGCCATCCAGGAGCTGCTCAGACACGTCTCAGAGCAGTTCACAGCCATGTTCAGGTGCAAGGCCTTCCTGCACTGGTACACGGGCGAGGGCAAGAATGAGATGGAATTCACTGGGGCCGAGAGCAACATGAATGACCTGGTATCAGAGTACCAACAGTATCAGGATGCCACTGTTGAGGAGGAGGGAGAGTTTGAGGAGTGGACTGAGGAAATGGGGGCGTAGAGCCTTCTGTTACTGGGTTAAGGGCGGGGGCGGTATGAATTCTTCATTTGCCCACAATGTGTTCTGTGATAGTCATGTCTGTGTGGGCACTTGCTGTTCTTGCTGTGTGTTCACCTCTATTAAAGCATTTCCATAGTAAAAAAATAAATAAATAAATAAAAATTAAAAGTATGACTTACATATATTCATGCTTCTCACTTATTACAGGGTAAATTTAAAACTGATTCATTAAAAAGTTGTCTTTTTCAAGAATACAAAGGACAAAGAATTTTGTGAAATACTATATTTTTATTTAAGTGCCTTTTTTCTTTCTAATTCTATACTTTGATCTACTATTTTTCATAAGCAAATTGATAAAAAAGTTTTTTTGGGGGGCTGACATATTAACTACAGATTTTCTATGCAGTGAACATGGTTATATATAAATCTGAATTGTCCAACGACTTTGTCGGAACAGTTCCTATTGATTGGAACTGCTGGGGCAAAGTATATGCAAAATCTACATTTTGAGTAAATTTCCTATAATCAATGTAAGCTTTCCCAGTGTTTGAATGTTTCCCATTCCCTAAAACTGTTCAAACGTTAGATATCAGTATTTTTAATCACTGATAACGTAATGTTACAAAGAAATTGCTTTTTTCTTCTGTTAAAGTTAAATTAGATCATCTTCATGTAGCCTTATTGGTTGTTATTTCATTCTCCTCTGTTCCTTTTATTTTCACTTCCCTTGTAATATTAGTCTCTTTGTTACTGATTTCTAAGAACTCATTTCTGATTAAGGATGTGAACATTTTGTCAAGCATTGCAAATGAAATACCATGTTTATTCCAGTTTATTTTACTGTGGTGTTTTTTTTTTTTTTGGTTGTACAGAAGTTATGTATTAAAATATAATCCTGTTCTATTTTATGGCTAAAAATAAATAAGTAAATAAATGATTTGTGAATCTGGATTCCTATTTTACATGTGTTTTGCTAAATATCAGTTTTCTTTTCAATAGATGTGATTGATAGATGAACTAGTTCCCACAGCCCTGGTATCAACACCAGCTTATTCTCTGGCTCCCAAAATCACATGACAAGATAAAAGTCTGTGTGAATGGCATTACAGGTATAAGTGATCTTTGAGTCCACCTAGGAATTTTTGTAATCATAAAATTTGGTAGTTTACTTATACTTCCCAAGTACACTTATCATGACACACTATTGTGATACCACGTTTAAGAAGCATTGCCTTGAACCATGAACTTCCCAACCTAACCACAATAAAAGTCATACAAGCTATTAAAATGTACATGCTACATGTAGCTACAGAGGCAGCTGGTGCTGAAGACCCTATTTTGTTGAATTATCTGATAAAGAAATAGCTTCCTTTATATAATCCTCATACCTCCCTCCAAAGCTATACATTGAGGATACTTTTTTAATTTACTAGGATGAAAATATTCTTTAAAGGTACTAAAAAAGGAATGCATTATGAGTTAAATTGACCTATTTTATAAAATGAAAATTTCATATATTAGATTGGCTTAAAGTAGAGACAGACTTGTTTCTTCCACGCTGACATTCTGATGAAATAAAATCCCCTCTTGGGTTTCACTCAAGCATTAGAGTAAAACTCTATGAAACAGAAAATTATTCACTAAGATTTTATGGCTTCATTAAATTGTTCTGAATTTTCCACAATAAAAAAAATCAACATGTATCACTTTCAAAATCAGGAAGAAAATGATACTGAAAAAGAGAGATGTTAAGAAAAGCTACCCACCACTGGCAGCTACGGGACTATATTCAGTCTCACCTTCACACCAACTGTGGTAAATTCTCTCCAGTCCACCCATCACTACTGTATGTTTGCAATTATACTGCTCAACTCACATACATTTTTGGTTTGGTTAACTTCATTTCTCCCCTTCCCTACAACTTCATTGTTGTAGACCATAAGACAGCCAACAGGAACTTCAGTATTTTCGAGGGCTTCTTTGGCCTGAAACACAAAGTGGAAAATGTAAGACGTAATACTCCATACTTGAAGAGAGTATAGGAGAGAAAGAGATGCAGCATGAACAAGATACACATGTACAAAGACTGAAACAAAGAAGTGCAGCTTTCCCTTTTCTGGAATATAGTTCCATTATGGTATTTAGTGCCCATGTTCTGTGTTGTGTCCATGTTAAGGGAGACTCAAAAAAAGTCCCCTTGATAGGTCCAGAGCCCCTGATGTCTTCTCATTGGAAATAGATGCGATCAAAGGAGACTGTGACTGACCACTGTTCTTGAAGTGCCAGGGTCTATGTGTCTTTTCAGAGATAGAACACATATTTGCAAAAAGGTAGGGGACTAAATAACACTTATAGATCCTTTATTACAATCCTTTCCTCACTGAAATTCCTTTGCTTCTCTAAAAATTATAGAAATTATCCTCTAGAGTCCCAATAGCTAAAGGTAACCAGACTGGATGTCACCCTGTCCCACAATTTCTACTCTATGTGAGACAATAAGAGTTTAGAAGTACTCTATGTAAAATGGCACAATCATTATGAAAAACGTTTTGGAAATTTCTTTAAAAAGTAAACACACACACAGTCTATAACAAAACTCCACTCCTAAGTATTTAAAAGAAGGGAATATGTGTCTACAAAAAAAAAAAAAAGAAGAAGAAGAAGAAAGAAAGCTTGAAAAAGAACCAAAACCTTGAAAAAGAATGTTAATAGCCAAAACCTGAAACTGCACAGGTGGCCGTCAACAAGAAAATGGATAAACAAACTGTGTCCTATTCATATAATGGAATACTAGTCGGCAATAAAAAGGAACTACTGATACTGTGACAACATGGATGAGCCTCATAGACATGCTAAGTAAAGGAAGTCACACACAAAAGCACACATACTATATGATTCCTTTTGCACAAAGTACCAGAATAAATAAAACTAAACTACAATGACAGAAACTGGAACAGTGGTTGCTTCATGGAGGAGGATGTGCAGATTGATTGGGGAGGTACACAAAAAAATTTTCTGAGGTGGTGAAAACTTTCTGGATCTTGATAAAGACATGGATTACAGAGATGTTTGCATTATTCAAAACAGATTGAAGGATACATTTACAACCTGTGCATCTCACTGTATATAAAGTATACCTCAACTGAAAAAAATCAATGAGAAAAACAAGTTTAGGAACACTTCCATGACTACCATCCCAGGAATGGCAAACCAATTATTACATTCTCAAAGTTCCCTTTATCACAGGCCATTCGTTTTTCTTCTTGCCCCATGATAGCAGCTCTGGGCCCTAGGAAAATTAACTCTACCTTCAGGCGGAGAGCTTAAGCAGGCAGGTTATGCCTCAGTATAACCTGATACTGCCTCTGAGAGTCAGAATAAGGGAAGAGTACAACCCTTGGACTAGTGTACATTCATTCCCATCTCAATGCAGTCAAAAGAATATAACTGCAGTACAGCTGTTTCCGGAAAGGCAAGGTATTCCTTAGTGTGGCAGCCCTGAAGAGACTTTGGAAGACTTGATTCTCACTTAAGTGCAGGTACTTACACACATCATAGGGCATATAAACTGCAAAGTTGAAGGCATTGTTAAAACAGTGTCTTCTGTCTCCTGCACTAGTCTCTTACTCCCAGTTCTACTTTATTTAACTAGTGACAACTTCCTATTATAAGGCATACAGGATTTCCTCAGTTATTCCCACCATGCTCAATGGACACTTATTCTTCATTTGGCCATTACAGGAGAAAGGAGACGCCCACAGCAGGAGCAAACTGGGCCTCTCTTTTCTCCATCTGGTTGGTGGGTCAGAGATGGGGCATGGAGAGATGTGAGAAGACAGTATCTGATGCAGTAAGACTGCATTCAGGACTGTTTTATGAACTATCCACAGGCCGGTTGTGTCCCAGTTCTGTGATAGTGGTTAAAGCATGTCCAGTTTATGCAAGTTCAAAAGGCTTGAAGAGTCCCGAGGTTTGGTTAATATAGACAAATGCATCATAGGCTACTATAGAGAAGAAAGCCAGGAAGAAGACGGACAGTTAAGGAGAATGGAAATGCTAACTACCAGTGTAGCTATGGCAATTATTATACTAAGAATTTTATTTAAGGTAAGTGTAGAATTACACAGAGATCCAGGTACACAGAAGAGACAAATCATTTATTCATGCAAAAAATATTTGTTGAGGATCTTGAGATGGAGAGATTATCCCAAATCCAGGTGGGCCCTAAATGTAATCACAGATGTCCTTCTAAGAGAGATGTCTGACACAGAAGGCAAGAGGCGAAGTGATAACGGAAGGAGAGAGAGAGAGATTTGAAAATGCTACACTGCTGGCTTTGAAGATGGAGGGATGGGTCATAAATGTCACTTCAGTACCTGGAAAAGGCAGGCTTCCAGAAGTTATTCGGCCCTGCCAAAACTTTGATTGGGGCTCACTAAAATTTCAGACTTCTGGCCTCCAGAACTATAAGAGAATAAACTTGTGTTGTTTTTAGCCACCATGTTTGTGATAATTTGTTACAGCAGCCATAGGAAACTAATACACGCAGCAAAGAGGAAGAAAAACATGCTAAAATAGGAAAAAACTTACAAAGCACATCTCTGGCAACACTCTAGTATCTAGACTATATAAAGGACTCTTAAAACTCCACAGTAAAATAATAATCCCATTAGAAAAAGACTGTTTTCATCTATTTGTGCTGCGATAAAGGAATACCTGAGGCTGGGTAGTTTATAAAGAGAAGAAGTTGATTTGGCTCACAGTTCTCCAGACTGTACAAGAAGTATGGTATCAGCATCTGCTTCCAGTGAGGGCCTCAGGAAGCTTCCACTCATGGCAGAAGGCAATGGGAGCAGGCATCACATGGTAAGAGAAGAAGAAAGAAAGGAGGGGATGGTATATTCTCATGATAATAATATAGTGAGAACTTGCTACTATAAAAATGATTTATGAGGCATCCTCCCCATGATCCAAACTTCCCACCAGGCCCTGCTACTAATACCAGGGATTCAATTTCAACATGAAATTTGGAGGCGACAAATATCCAAACTATATGAGAAGGCAAAAGACAGACATTTCACCAAAGAAGATAACACAGATAACAAATAAGTACACGAAAAGATGTTTTCACATCCTTAGCCGGTGGAGAAATGTCAACTAAAACCACAATGAGGTATCACTACACACCCATCAGCATGACTAAAGTGAAACGTAAAAACAACACCAAATGCTGGCAAGGCTGTGGAGAAGTGATATTACTCATATACTGCTGGTCAGAATATAAAATGGTACAGCCACACTGGAAAATAGTTTGGCAGTTTCTTAAAAAGCTAAACATGCATTTAACTTATAACCCAACAATTCCACTCTTGGGCATTTATCCCAGAGAAATGAAAACCTATGCTCACACAATGTATGTCTGTGTGCACAAATATTCATAACAGCTTTATTCGTAATAGCCAAAAACTGGAAACAACTCAAATGCCCTTCAGTGGGTGAACTGCTAAACAAACTATGGTACACCTGTACCATGGGACACAATGCAGCAATAACAAGGAATGAACTATCGATAATCTCAACAACTTGGATGGATCTCATGGGAATCATGCTGAATGGAGAACGCCAAGCCAAATGGTTACAGATTCATGTACATAGGATTTTTGAATTATAAAATTATAGAGACAGAGAACAGATTAGAAGCTGCAGCTATAAAGAGGTAGCACAAGGGAGCCATGTGGTAGTGAAACAGTTCCAGTGGTGGTTATACAAAGCTAAACATGACAAAATTGCATAGGCACGCATACACACACACACACACACACACACACGTACAAATAAAACTGATGACATCTTAATAAGCTCTGCAGTTTTCCCAATGCATTTTTCCTGGTTTTGATACTGAACTATAGCTATGCAAGATGTTACCACTGAAGGACACTAGACACTTGGGTCCTCCCAGTGTATTATTATTGTAATTTCTCGTGAACTTATAATTATTTCAAAATGAAAGTTAAGAAATAAGTACGGGTAAACAAAAAGGATTTTGCAATGGAGATTAAAAAGAGATGTTTAGTGAGTTTAGAGAAATATTTGGTGTTACGGACAATCCCAGAAAAACACTAGGCCAAGAAGGAAGGGTGGTCAAGTGTGTCTAATTCAGCAAGGTGGTGGCAATTTAGGTGGAATGGTGGAGATGAAAACCAGTAGCTTGAACAGTGACTTATCTAAGAGGTTAAATTTTTAACTCCAGCTATACTTTCCCCAACCAACCTCTTAAGAGAGGTAATGTTTTGTCTGCATCTCAAGTATTCTGGTTCTGAGAGCTTGAACATAAGAGCTTACAATTTATTGAAAGCTTACTTTGATCCAGGACTAATTTAAGCATTGTATAAGTATTAATTCATTTCATTTACAAGCCTATAATGATCTTCCCCATTTTACAGATGAGGAAACTGAGGCATAGGGAGATTTTTATATATATCTCTCTCTCACTAGCGCATGTGAGAGAGCTGGGACTAGGGCATAGACAACCTGGCTCCACTTATTCATTTGTTCAACAAACATTTGTGGAGCACCTACCAAGGGCCAGATTCCAGGGCTCTCTGCCACTGTTCTGCCTCTAACTTCTACTTTAGTAACCACAGACACTTCACCGAGCAGCTGCTTTATCAGAGTTTGAGTTTAGAGTGAATCAAGGGAACAAATGAGAGAGAACAGTTGGCAAGAGAGTGAGACATGGAAATTTTAAGGATAAAAAAATGGCAAGAGGAGTTCAAGGCTGTAGTGAGCTATGATCATGCCACTACACTCCAGCCTGGGTAACACAGCAAGACCCCATCTCTAAAAAAAGTAAAAAATAGGCTGAGCACAGTGGCCCATGCCTGTAATCCCAGCACTTTAGGAGGCCAAGGCAGGTGGATCATCTTTGGTCAGGAGTTTGAGACCAGCCTGGCCAATATTGTGAAACCCCATCTCTACTAAAAATACAAAAATTAGCCGGGCATGGTGATGGGTGCCTGTAATCCTAGCTACTCGGGAGGATGAGGCATGAGAATCGCTTGAACCCAGGAGGCGGAGGTTGCAGTGAGCCCAGATTGTGCCATTGCATTCCAGCTTGGGCGACAAAGTGAAACTCTGTCTTAAAAAAAAAAAAAGTTAAAAAAAAAAAAAAAACGGCAAGAGAATAAACAAATGGAGGCCATGTGATCAGCATTTTCTGTAAAAATATCTCCTGAAGAGCTCTACATTGGCTATGTGGGCCATCTCAAACCTGCAGAAGAGAATGCAGGGCCAAGTGGAAAGGACGTGAGTGGGATGGGAGATGAGATTCCATGTTGCCTGCAAGTTCTGTCTTGTTCACCTGGAGACAGCACCCATGCCACCATGTTACTGGGTTTGTGCCTTCCATTCCTTCCTTTGGATTTTTCTCTTTTTCCTTCTAGCAAATTTATTTCATTTTACTCCTCTCAATATTATCTTCATGTTTATTTTGAGTAACACACTTTTTTTTCCTGAAATGCCTTCCACTGCTGTCCAAAACAGAGAGCAAATATGAGTGATCGGAATATTTTAAAAGGACAAATAACGTCATTGTTGAGGAATGGCCGAGCCTGCCATGCTGAGGATGAGTGGGTAAGCAACTGGAATGGTAGGCAGGGGAGGGGGCGGTGAGAATAACACAAAGCCCCATGGAAGTGAGTTGAGGGGAACTCCTTTACAACAATTAACATGTAGATTTGCTTCACTAACAAGTTCACAATAGATTTAATTAAGCTGGAAATCAATTTCACCTCATACCCATATCATACTTTCAAACTCTCCCAACACCTCTACTGTCAAGTCTGATCACTTCTTCACAAATGCAAAAAAGCTCAGGCAAAATGGGTCTGAAATTTGTGCAGGTAGCTTTGAATTTAACCTTTCTTGCCTTTTTGAGGGGGAAAGACCAAGGTCAGATACTATTTAAAAATGGCTACTAGGTTTTGTGTAAAGTAACAAATGATCAACCTTCAAAATTAAAGAATAAAATCTCTGTTCTTCCCAGCCCAAACACTGGTCTCTATTTTGTCTTTGAATATAATTTCTTTTTTTTTCTCTAGTCAGGGCCTGCCCAGTTACAGATAATGAAAGCACCTAGATGGAAGAGACTTCGTAGTTTATTATTTTCTCCAAAGACATTACTACTATAAACTGCTTTCTAGTGATGTCATGATAAAAGGGGGAGAGATGGAAACAGACCTTGTTTACATACAGTTTGATGAGTCCTTAAAGAAATATTTCCTATAAAGACAAAAAATTAGGGGGAACAAACAAGTTAGCCAGAAAAACTCTCAGGTAGAACATCATCCTGTCCAAAAGGTTAAACTATATAACTGTTTCTGCTAATTACTCTCTTCTGAGTGATTACTCTCTGAGTAATTAGCAGAAACAGTTATATAGTTTAACTTTGGGGGTTTAAAAAGTGATGATGTTTTTATTCCATCAACTTTAAATTCTTCAATATGGCACTGAAGGTCTCCCAACTATCACCCATCCTCCCATTGGCCAACCGAAGCAACCTAACTTTTCATTATTCATTTAGGTTATTAACCTTTTCAGAGCAGAAATCCCCTTTTAGACACTGATGAAAGTTATGGACTGTCTCACTTGAAAAAGGCACACGCACATAATATTTTATATATAGCTTCAGGGTTCATAGATCCCCCTAAACCTGAGCCTGAGGTCAGCGAGCCCTGTTCTAGATAGATAGCTAGATCTCCTTCTAACCCAAAACAAAGTTCTTGATTTCTTTGGACATGATAGTATCTTTGCTTGGATCAACCTTTCCTTTCCACCAGCCCACATCCTTTTGGTCCCTTAAAATTTAGAAGGAATTCTATCATTTATCTCAACGGACGTGTTGAAGGACCTTGCCAGCTGTTATCTGACAGCACTTTATATCTGTCTCTTGTGGTCTTTGGACATGTTACTTACCAACCTTTTCATCTGTGCCTGGCTTAATTTCATCAATTAAACAGTATGTTCCTGGAAGGCAAGCACTAGATCCAGGCACTATGAAGCTTCTCTTGCTCACCTCTGCAACCTATGCACCCAGCACAAGGTCTAACACATAGCAAAAACTTAATCATACCACATTTGTTGAAATGGTGTCTGTGGTGTTTGCTTTCTTTTCGAATTTCCCTCAGAGCCTAGCACAATGTTATATTAATATCAACTGCCCCAAAAATGCACACTACAAAAAAATACAATTGACTTTTTTCTAGAAAACTTGCAACATTTTTTCTATACACACATATATATAGATAGTTAGTCAATCTTTCTTTTTTCCTAATTATAAAGTAAGATGTGTTCAAGGTGGAGAACTTAGGGATTAAAAAAAAAATAACCTCATGTATCAAAAAAAAAAAAACCCACTAAGAATCCCAATACCCCAAAACATAATCCCTGTTATTCTGAAGCAACGGAGGTTTTTTCTGTTTTTTCCTATGCCCTGCATACACATATTTACAGTTTTTAAAAAGTCAAATAGATTTACACTATATATACAGTTCAGCAGTCGGCTTTTTCATTTAGAAATGTATTGTTAACCTTTCCCTATATTGGGTAATATTTTTTTCATCACATGATTTTGTAAAGGTTGTACAGTATTTCTCCTTATGAACATATCTGATTCAACCAACTAGTCTCCTATTATTTGACATTTAAGTGATTCAAATTCTTCACTATTATAAACAAGGGTAGAACTTCTCTATATAAATATTTATATTGCTTCCTTGTGATTTATTCCTAGAAACAGCTGTAAAATACAAAGAGCTCCTACAGTGCGATTTTTTAAATCAAACTATTACAAAATTGGGCAAAGTATATGCCTCGGCAATTCACAGAAGAAAAAAATCTAAATGTTCAATTAAATTACACAGTAGATACACAGTATTCAGGTAAAGAAACTGAAAAGGAAGAAAGAGAGCAGAGGATATGTTGGCAAGCAGTGAGCTACCTAACACCGAGAGGCAGGCCAGGCCAGTATTTAACAGCAGATGACAGGGCTCAATTCACAGCCCCATCCTTCCCAGCTCTCTAACTTTGGGGAAGTTACTGAACTTTGTCAGCTTCAATATCCCATCTGAAAATGAGGACCATAATAATACTCACCTGATAGGGCTGCTGTGGGGCTTATGACATGGCCCACATGAAAACACTGTGCATAGCATAGTATCTGGAACACACCAAGAGTGCAACACTATTACTTAGTCATATATTTTTTTTCCAAGCCTGTATTTAGAATGCTATGCTGAACATGCTATGATGATTAAAACGATAACCTATGCTGATGCTATGCTTAGCTCTCAGAAAGAAACCTGCCATGAAAAATAATGGTTTTATTAAAAAGCAGTAAAACTGATAACCTTATATGCTATCCAACAGATCCTTTTGTAGTGATGGAAATGTCCTTTGATATGTACTGTCCAATACGGTAGCCAGTGGTTATATGTGGATGCTGACTACTTGAAATGTGGCTAATACAACTGAGGAGCTGGATTTTATTTTATTTCACCTTAATTTATTTAAACTTAAATAGACACATGTGGTTAGTGGCTACGATATTAGGCATTATGGTTTTAGAAGGCAATACAGGAATATCTATATAATTTCAAAGCATATACATCCTTTGTCCCATTTTAGGTAGTCACTCCATAGCAACAGAAATACCGTGAGGTAGGGAGGAGTGACTAATATATTAAGACTACCAAAAAAAACTGCTGATAATCAAAAAGAGAACATATAATTCCATTTATGCAAAAGTACATATGGCTGTTTACACATGGACAGAGAGATATGGAAGGATGCTCCCAAAATACTAATAGTATTATCTCTAATAGTAGGACTTTTAGGTAATGTTTACATAATTTGTTAACCCTTTTTTATAGTTTGAATTTTTTATGACCATGAATTATTTACATAACCAGAAAAAGAAAACATTAAAATATTTTCACTTTGGAAAAAAAAAAAAAAAGGGCATTACTGGATCAAAGGATAAGCTCACTTTTAAGGCCTTTTATATCTGCCTAGCCGAATTGTCCTAATAAAAGGGTGTTCTACGCTTTTACACTGTTGGTGGGACTGTAAACTAGTTCAACCATTGTGGAAGACAGTGTGGCGATTCCTCAAGGATCTAGAACTAGAAATGCCATTTGACCCAGCCATCCCATTACTGAGCATATACCCAAAGGATTATAAATCATGCTGCTATAAAGACACATGCACAAGTATGTTTACTGAGGCACTATTCACAATAGCAAAGACTTGGAACCAACCCAAATGTCCATCAATGATAGACTGGATTAAGAAAATGTGGCTCATATACACCATGGAATACTATACAGCCATAAAAAAGGATGAGTTCATCCTTTTCATTTGTAGGGACATGGATGAAGCTGTTAACCATCATTCTGAGCAAACTATCCCAAGGACAGAAAACCAAACACTGCATGTTCTCACTCATAGATGGGAATTGAACAATGAGAACACTTGGACACAGGGTGGTTAACATCACACACCGGGGCCTGTCATGGGGTTGGGGGAGAGGGGAGGGATAGCATTAGGAGATATACCTAATGTAAATGACGAGTTAATGGGTGCAGCACACCAACATGGCACATGTATACATATGTAACAAACCTGCACATTGTGCACATGTACCCTAGAACTTAAAGTATAATAATTTAAAAAAAGTAAATTAAACTTAAAACTTTCAACTTTGGCTTAAGTAGAGTTAACTTTATCAGCGTATTAAATAAAAACTGTAATATACATGTTACATACTAAAAAAAAAGGGTGTTCTAAATTCAGCTCCTCCCAACCAACAAACACCTCAAACATGCACACCCTTATTATCACCAAGCATTAAAATTGCTTTCACTTTTGCCAGTTTAACAGGTGAAAAATTGTGTATCATTTTAATTTGAATTTCATTAATAGTGAAATTGTGTATTCATTTATTTGCTGGCTACTCGTCACTTCTTTTAGAAATATCATGTTCAGGTGAGGTGTGGTGACTCACACCTGTAATCCCAGCACTTTGGGAGGCTGAGGTGGGACAACTGCCCGGGCCCAGGAGTTCAAGACCAGCTTGGGCAACACAGAGAGACCCTGTCTAAACCAAAAAAAAATCTTCTAAAAATAAAAAGAAATTTTAAAAAGAAATATATTCATAGCCTTTGACCTTTTCAGTATTAGGGTATACATCTTTCCTTTTACATTGGAAAGTACTTAGATTTTATATAAATTATATGCTACGGTTATTAAACCTGTCCTTTTATATATGTCGCAAATATTTTCCTTCTTTGTATTTCCTTTACTTTGTATCTTTTTTTTTTCTTTTTTGAGACAGGGTCTGGCTCTGTCTCCCAGGTTGGAGTACAGTGGCACAGACACGGCTCACTGCGACCTCAATCTCCCAGGGCTCAAGCAATCCACCTGCCTCAGCCTCCTGAGTAGTTGGGACTACAGGCACATGCCACCATGCCCTACTAATTTTTAAATTTTTATTTATTAGTGACGGGGTCTGGCTATGTTGCCCAGGCTGTTCTTCAACTTTTGAGATCAAGAGATCCTCTTGCTTCTGCCTTCCAAAGTTTTGGGATTACAGGCATGAGCCACTGCATCTGGCCATGCTACTTTGTATCTTTTTAAACATGTAGATGTTTTCAAAGAATTTCTAGATCTCTCTGGCTTTGACATTTTTTGTCTCTTAATTGTATTATAAACACCTAGGGATGTGATTCCATAGTTTACGTCCTCCTACATAGGATTAAGGAAGCAGCTGCTTCTTGGATTTTGGCATATACAAGTTTCTTCAAGGTCTTAAAGGAAAAAAAGTACTTGTTAGGAGGGCTACATGTCACTGGGCAACAGGAACTTTTCGGCTTCATTATAATCCTATAGGACCACCGCTGTATATGTGGTCCTATAAGATTTTAATGGAGCTGAAAAGTGCTAGCGAGCTTCTTAACTGGGATAAAAGTTTGTTTGTAAACGTATGTAAATGTATTTACATGCGCTAGCCCAGGGTCAACCTAAAAGGTAGCCAAAGTGTTTAGCCCAGAAGTCTACACAGAAACTAGTGTTGTCTACCTCCATACCATCCTGAATGTCCCCCGATCTCGGAAGCTAAGCAGGGTCAGGCCTGTTAGTACTTGGATGGGACAATAGGGCTAAGGTGAGTAGATTTAATGCTCCAGGATAACGACCTTTACCGACAGGTCATTGTGTGGCACGTGGCTGTATGTACAGTTATTAAAATGTAAATACATATATTTACAAACAAACTTTTTTCCCAGTTAAGAAGCTCGCTAGCACACAGCATTCTGTTGAAAGCCCCCTTTATTTCGCAGTCCTGAAGGGAGTGAGGGAAGGAAGTAAAAGGGCAGAGGAAATAATGAATGAATGCGAGACGCCGATTGTACATGGACTTGTTTCCATACTGCTCTCTACCAGAAACGTTCTCAGTTTCCTTCCTTCTGCTGGACATGTTCCAAGGGCCAAAACCTCAAATAATGTGACTTTGTAGATTGGAGAGTGTGTGACCACAGAAAGGAAAGGGAGGCAGCACGTGCCAGCCGGCGACAGAATGTTAAGTCTGCAGCATACTCCACCGCAATGAAACAAATAATTTCTGTATTTCCTCCCCTTCCTTCGCCCAGAGCCACTGTGAGAATGGGCTACAGAAAGTTTCGAGGCAGTAAAGCCAGTTGTTCACCCAGAACATCTGACTGCCATAAAAATTACGGTGACGAGAAAGAACGTTTGCCCAAATGCCGGGGTCGGGTTGAGGGCTGGAGAAAGGTCCCACCCCGCAGCATCTACCTCCCGGGCTCCTCACCATGTGCATCGCCTCCTCCATCCACTTTTCGGTCTCCTCTGCCGACACCGAGCACGCGCCGCCTGCAGCTGGCTTGGGTGCCGCCTTCGCCTCCATACCCGGCCACCACTCAGCTACAGAGGCCGCGGCAGAGGAGGAGCGCGGGCAGCGGAACGCGGCGGGCCCGGGACCCCGTTTCCGGGGGTAGTCTAATGAAAAGGCACTCCGGAGCTATTTCTGAACGGACCTGGGCTTGTCGGACCAGTGAGCGGCGGCGGCTGCGCGGCGGCAGCGGCAGAAAGCGTAGCTGCTTTGCTGTAGTCCACGCCCCCTTGCCGCTCCGGTGACAGTCTCTGCGGAAAGTCACGTTTGTGATTTCGGGAGAGCACAGAGCGGGACGACGGCGCTCTTGCTGGGTCATCTGGGCCAGGTGACGAAGAAACAGTTTCCTGGTGAAGCAGCCCCTCACCCCTAGTCAGCCCACACCCCTAGGGCCTAAAGATGCTGAGGTCTGTATGGAATTTTCTGAAACGCCACAAAAAGAAATGCATCTTCCTGGGCACGGTCCTTGGAGGTGGGTGACAACGTGCTTGAAAGGGGGCATTGGGAGAAGGGGGTGGGAGAGGTGACTTTTTCTAAAATAAGGACAGGCCGGGCGATCCTAGTCTGGGATATGTAGAGGGGATTCGATCAACCGTGGGATGAAAAGGGAGGTGGCCAACCTCCAGGGTTCTCCCTTCTCTGCAGTTGAGAAATGCCTCTGCGCCCTTTGCCCTGTCACCGACTCTTAACTCTGTTTCTCACCTATCCTTTTTTCTCACGGACCTTTGGAGAACTCATCACAGTTTAAGTTTCTGTTTCAAGGCACCATTCTCTTACAGGAACTTTTTTAAAAAAATTCTGCTTTCCTGTGAGATTCTTCATTTCTCCTTGGCACTCTTGATACTTTGGCTCTCACCCTTCTCAGGAGTTTAATAATAATCTAGGGAAGTTACCTATAGGCTGCACTTCGGGTGGTGGTTAAAGTCGATTTAAATTTTTGAAAACAGCGCAGTTGTCCTAAAGGACTGAAAGATATGGATTAGATAAAGAAAAACAAATCAATATTTTAGCTCTGTTTCTGCCATTTTAGAATACAAACTATGGCAGTAAGAAAAATGCTTGAGGGATGTTGTGCAATCTTCCTCAGGATCTTCAAGGTTGGGATCATTGTAATCTAGCTGACATAACTGAGTTGCACAGGCCCAGAGGAGATTTAGAAACAGATAAGATAAAAATCTTGAGACGCTTTTCCCTCATACAATGCTCATGTGATAATATTCAGGGATTTGAAGGAGGGAATAAAAGCTTTGTGAATTATATGAAAAGGACATCTAGGAACTGTAAAAGAGGGAATTTGTTAGAACTTGAGTTTTTGAGAAATAGTCTTATCACTTATTACATGCTATGTTTACAAAAGTACTTAAAATCAAGAACAGAGTTTCCCAAAGAATTTGGTTGGCTTTTCTCTTAGTATTAGATTGTATTCTGTTCTCCCCAAACAATTTGAAATTAACAGTACGTATTAGATTGTATTCTGTTCTCCCCAAACAATTTGCAATTAATACCTTTAGCATTAATAGTTCAGATTTTGGTGATGCTTGAAAGTTTGAAACAGAGTTCTTGTTGCTGAGCCAAGGATGGTGTTTTGCATGTCTCTGAGGTCTATCACAAATCAATAATAAGCATATGTAAATTTTGAACACCTTCGAGAAATCCTTTATGTATAAAAGGTATTTTCTGATATCTTCAGTCTCTAGTATCTAATGTATATTTAAATTATCCTAAGACTACAGAGTCCATTTTATTTATAAAAGCTAAAAATATATGTGTGATTGAAGAAATACAAATAAAGTATTTTTGCGTTTACTGAAGGAAGGAAAATTATCTCTTTAGCGATCTCAGAAGGAATACTCCTTCAGCTTATGGAACAACTTTGTAGTAGATTAGAAATAATCACAGGGGAAGCAAAAGAGTATACTTAAAAGAAACTTATAATTTTTTTAAAAAAACTAACAAGAGCTTTATAGTTACAGAATAAGAGGAATGCAAAAAATAGAAAAGTTCAGACGGCCAGAAAGAGAAAATAATCCTAGCGTTTTATATCAAAAAAGGAGTCAGTCTGAAAAGAAAGGAAGAGTAGATGACCGTGGTTGGCATTTGTTTGAGTCTCATATTCTTTCTGCTTCAGGGAGAAAGTTCTACAGTGTATTAGATTTTAATTAGTCTAACTTAAGAAATACTTATCAAGTGCCTGTAATGCTGAAGGTAATATGAATGGAAATACAAGATTTATATATTTTTAATAGTAACAGCTACTATTTATTGGGTGCCCACTTTACCCTGGGCATTGTGCTAAGCACTTCCTATTTAGGCAGAATGACAAGAAGACAATTATTATTATCCCCATTCAAAAATGTGGCAGCAAGAACCCTAAGAATTTAAGAAACTTGCCTCAGGTCTCAGAATTAGTGAAGGGGAACTGGAATTCAAACCCAGGTGGGTTGGACCGCAAAGCACATTCTCTTTCCATATTATATCACTGTGCTTTCATGGCCTTTATAGTCTGATAGGAAGGAAAAGCAAGTATACATGTAATTAAGATACAGAAAAACAAGAGAGGTGAAAAAATGCTGTACAGATCACACTGGCAAGTAGCATATGCAGTTGTGAAAAATCAGGAAGAATTTCATGGAAGAAGAGACACATTTTGACAGGCTTGAAAGCTGGGTAGTATATCAACAGGCATGCTCAGAGAAGTTTGGTCATTCAATAGTGGGGGAAGTAAGTAAGTAAAACCTTGAGTAGCAGGCCTTCTTAAGTAACAATTTCTGTTTCCTCGAATTTTGGGTGGGTAACTAATTGGTTTACGCGTTTGTATAATTTGACCAGTTTGGGGGGTTTGGGTGTGTTCGGGTTTTGTGTTTTTTTGTTTTTTTGTTTTTCAGACAGGATCTTGCTCTGTTACCCACGCTAGAATACAATGGTGTGATCATAGCTCACTGCAGCCTTGTTTTCTCCTTTGCTAGCTTTACAATGTAAGGCAAGTAGAAAGGCTTCCTTATGAAGATTTGCCTGACATCTTCACACTTTCCTCACTCATGCGATCCTCTCACCTCAGCCTCCCAAGTAGCTAGGACCACAGGTGTGCACCATCATGTTTGGCTAATTTTTAATTATTTTGTAGAGACGGGTCTCACTACATTGCTCAGACTGGTCTTGAACTCCTGGCCTCAAGCAATCGTCCTGCCTCAGCCTCCTAAAGTGCTGGAATTACAGGCATGAGCCACTGAGCCTGGCATAATTTGACCAGTTTGTGAAAAGACTAGAGAATTGACTCCCAAACTTTGTGATGTAAGGTCTCCTTTACACTCTGAAAAATTAAGGACCCTCAAAAGCTTTCTAAATTTTATATCTATTAATAGTTATGATATTCAAAATTAAAATGAAATTTTTAAAAATATTAATTCATTTTAAAATAATAAACCTATTACATATTAACATACATAACATTTTCAAAAAATTAATGAGTGTCATTGTTTTACATTTTGCAAATCTTTTTAATGTTTGGCTTAATTGAAGAAAGCTGGATTCTCATCTCTTTCTATATTCTGTCAGTTGTGGTATCACACATCATGTAACCTCTCAATTACTCCACTGTATACTCATGAGAGAATGAGAACGAAAAAGGCAAATAACAATTTAGTATTATTACAAAAACAGTTTTGATTTTATAGACTCCCTGAAATGGTCTTAAAGACCCCGGGGTGCCCACGCCACACTTTGAGAACCATTGCACTGGAAAAAGTTTTGGAGAACAGAGAGCAACCAGATTGATATTTATTGACTTACTGGTTTCTGAAAACCTCAGAACATTGACTTGGATTTATACCTTATATCCTGTAATCTCTGGCTTCTTCGCATTTTTTATTCATTCATTCATTCATTCTGTCATTGAACAAACATTTGAATGAGAGTAAGTGACTGATCTCACTGTACTTTACTCTAGAAATACAAAGGAATAAGACAGATCCTGACTTTGAACTCATGGTACAGAAATGGAAATAAAAGTAGTATGATAGTATAGTACAAAAATAGAGCAGGGTGTTGTGGGAGCATTGATGAGAAGAAAGTGTGAAGATGTCAGGCAAAGCTCCATAAGGAAGAATTTCTACTTAAGTTGTAGAGCTAGCAAAGGAGAAAGGACACAGAAGGAAAAAGAGCAATTCAAGAGGTTCAGCAACATTGCTTTTTATGAATGAAACTGTATTTCACTATGGCTATGCAAATGAGAAGTGGCAAAAGATTAACTTGGAAAAGTAGCTAGAGTACAGATTGTGAAGGGCCTTATGAAGCCATTCTACATAATTTGGACATTATCCTTTGTATTGGTGCTTGCTAGAGTGTACTATGGATAAAAAAATCACTTAGGGAGCTTAATAAAACATAGGATCCTTTATTCCAGATTCTGATTCTTTAGGTTTAGAGTGCAGTTCAAGAATTCCTTAATTCAGCAAATATTTATTGCGTTCTAACTGAGTCCCAGTCAGAGTTTATGTACTGGGGATGCAGCATCATGCAAGATAAGACATTTGGGGGTATTTTCTTTTCTTTTCTTTTCTTTTCTTTTCTTTTTGAGACGGAGTCTTGCTCTGTCGCCCAGGCTCGAGTGCAGTGGCTCGATCTCGGCTCACGGCAAGCTCCGCCTCCCGGGTTCACGCCATTCTCCTGCCTCAGCCTCTTGAGTAGCTGGGACTGCAGGCACCCGCCACCACGCCCGGCTAATTTTTTTTTTTTTTTTTTTTTTTTTGTATTTTTAGTAGAGACGGGGTTTCACCATGTTAGCTAGGATGGTCTCGATCTCCTGACCTCGTGATCCGCCCACCTCGGCCTCCCAAAGTGCTGGGATTACAGACATGAGCCACCGCGCCCGGCCCATTTAGGGGTATTTTCAAGGAGTGTCTTTAAAGGCTACATTTTTAATTGTCCCAAGTGATTCTAATGTAAGTGGAACAGGGAAACCACATTAAGAAATGATGGCAAGATGTTGAAGGATTCCAAAAACATGAGTGATATGCGATTTATGTTTTAGAAAATCACTTTGCATATATGAGATGGGTTAAACAGGTGTGTGACCAGAAACTGAAGAGTTAGGGACCTATTGAACCAGTTCAAGAGCATTAATTTTTAGGGTCTAAGTGGTGACAGTGATAAAGAAGTTGTAGATAATTGGCAAGATTTAGAAAATGTGTCTGAAATAGAATCAGAATACTGTAGTAGGATTTTGTGATCTGTTGGATTGGGAACAATAGGTTATTTTCAAACTTTTTTTGAAATTATTAACCTTGTGAAATAGTTTCATTGTAGGGATTTTCATCCAGAAAGAGAAGACTAAGAGATGGTTTTAAAACAACTGAATTGTGGAAAGACTAGAAGTCTTATTTTACTAGTAATGTTATTAATGGAAAACTCAAAGCATTTGACATTTATTTTTTAAGGTATTTAGTAAATATTTTCATTGTTAATACATAAAGTCATAGCTACAAAAGAAACATTAAAGCTCATATAATCCCAGTCTTTCATATTATGGATGAAGAAATTTAGACACAGAGGGAGGAAGGGACTTTCTCAAAAGTCACATAACTACTTGATACCAGAGACGTCAATATCTCCTGTTTTCCAGGCTAGGCTGCCAGTCGAGTATATAGATAGTCATGAGCTCCATGTTTTAGCTAATGAATTACCTGTCCTCATTCTTATTTTTCTAAGGGAACAAATCTGACAAAATCAGAATTTATGAGCCTGGATGAATTAGACCTTGTATAAGAACTTAGTTCAGTGCTAAAATCAAGAAAAATAATGGATTGTGTGATTTTAGCCTGATTTCCAAGTACCACAAAATGGGCGGCTTAAGCAACAGAAATGTATTATCTTACAATCCTGAAATTTAGAAGTCTAAGATCAGGATTGGTTCCTTCTGCAGAGTGTAAGGGAAAGATCTATTCCAGCCCTCTCACCATGGCTCATAGATAGGCATCTCCTCTGTTTTTGCTTTGTCTTCCCTCTGCAATTGTCGATGTCCAAGTTTCCTTTTATAAGGACAAGTCTTATTGAATTAGGACCCACCCTAATGACCTCATTTTAACTTGATTACCACTGTAAAGATTCTATTTCCAAATAAGGTCACATTCTGAGGTGTTGGGGCTCCCATGGCAATTCATTTTCTTTTTTAGTTTAGTTAGAATATCAAAGTGTGGCTAACTAACTACTCTGTAATGTTCACATTCTCATTTCACGTTCAGGAAAATTTCACACTCAGGAAAACTGACTTCCCCTCAGATATAGACCAAATGTACACACTTATATCATACTGCCTATGCTGAAATGTGTTAAACAGCAGTTCCTAAAAAAAATCATCAGATTTGTTGAGACTCTGATTAAAGCAGTGGACCTTCTCCCCAGAGAAACACACCAATCAAATTTACTATTGTTAAAGAAAAAAGTTCTTAGCTGTGCAAAAAGTGTCATCTTAGTGTTGATTTTACAATATAATTTGAGAAATAATCATTTTGCATGTAACTTTCAGTAAGCTGTTGTGCAAATAAGATACAAACAATTCCTTCAGATCTATTATGTCAGAATTGCCTGTCATAGAGTAACTTTGTGAAATGTAAGTCAGTTTCCTTTGTTGGTATTGTAGCACTATCATCAGTTTCTTTAGAATGGAGTACAGGAAAGGTAGCCATGTAGCCACTTGTATGAACTCTCATTTCTTCTTTAAGCTTGGTTATAATACATTAATTGCATATAAACATAGCAACAGCAATCATACTGGAGTTCTAATTGTTTTTAGCACATACCCTTTTACTGAACTACTATTTTTAAGAATATGTAATATCTTATCAGTTCACCTATAGCACCTGTATTAGTGAAAATAATTCAGGATATGTATTTGTTTTGCAGTTGCTAGAGGGCTACCCACTTTCTACCTGTGACAGACCAAATCTAATTACTTAGGTCATGCACAATTCTTAGGTTATGTTTAGTAGATACTGGGGGTCACAGACAGTGGGAGGTAGGTGAGCATTAGTTAATTCCTTACAGCCTTGCTCTCAGGTTATAATGAAACCAAGTTCTGGCACGCTTAAAAACATCTACTGGCAAACAG
Organism: Gorilla gorilla gorilla; assembly: GCF_029281585.2. Lineage (NCBI taxonomy): Eukaryota > Metazoa > Chordata > Mammalia > Primates > Hominidae > Gorilla > Gorilla gorilla. The sequence continues at coordinate 167,607,817 of NC_073229.2, forward strand.
AGATTAAAAGTAACACAACCTGTTCTGTAAGCTTATTGAAGTCCCCGTGTTCTGTCCGTGTTTCATGCTACCGCAGAACTGCTTATAAAAGATTTACCTGAAGAAAATGCAACAATATTCTAGCTGTAGGATTTGGTTGGCTACCTGGTTAACTCAGTTGACTAAGAATCCTTTGAACTAGCGGCTAAGGATCCCAGGCAAAGGTGAAGGACTTGCTTGATTCGTATATTCTAGTTCATACGAATATTACTAAAATGTTTTAGCTAGTCCAGTATCTTGAAAACCATTAATTTAATCTATGAAAATCATTCCTGATAATCATTATGCTAATTAAAAATATTTGGTGCTGATCAGTGATAAAAGCTAGTTGAAGAGCTTAAGCTTTGGAATGTGGCTTTTGATCAAGTGTGGCTAACTAACCACTCTGGAATGTTCACATTCCCAGCTAGGAAAACTGACTGCCCCTCAGATATAGACTAAAATGTACACATATATATCATACTGCCTATGCTGAAATCTGTTAAATCACAGGCCACATGACACCATCTATACTCTTATCCTGTGGTGTTAGAATTTAGGAGTTTCTGTACCCTCTTCCCTCTTTCTTTTCCAGTTAAGTTACTAATTTTTAGATGAGAGAGTTGTATTTTCTCTCCTTATCTCAAAGAGATTTTTCTAACACATGGATGGATAAATAGACTTCTGCCTGACTAACTACCTTTCTTTCATTGTTCCTTTTAAAATTTTTATCTTATATTTTTAAAAAGTATTTTGTGTTCATTGAAGAAAATATAGAGGATAAAATGACCTGTCATCCCACCATTCAGCAATGATCATTGTTTATTATATTTTAGAAATTAAAACTCACCTATTTTTTGTATCTGTTTCCATTAAAAAAAGTAAAATTTCTGGGATCTTATTTTATCACCTAACAGTATAACGTGGATATTTCCTTGAGTCATTATTTAGCAATGTGGTTTTTAATAACTACATAAGATTTCATTGTATGGCTAGACTATCATTTATTTAAACAATTCTCCATTGCTGGACATGTAGAATATCTCTAGTCTACTAGTAAAGGCACTGCCAGACTTTTTAGATTTAATTCCTTTCCCTTATTCAAACCTGGTCCTTATGTGCCCATCACTTCCTCTGTCATTGGCTGTAAAAATGCTAATTTCCTTTTCTTTGGGCCAGTCTTACAAAATTCTTTATTTAGGTTTTAAAAATGTAATTTTAGCTATCCACTAATATAAAACTTATAATTACATAAAGTAGGTTAAAAATACTGTGTAGAATTTTTGGTACTCTAATGAATATAGTACTTTTTTAATGATTGTAGGAGTATATATTCTGGGGAAATATGGACAGAAGAAAATCAGAGAAATACAGGAAAGGGAGGCTGCAGAATACATTGCCCAAGCACGACGACAATATCATTTTGAAAGTAACCAGAGGACTTGCAATATGACAGGTAAGACAGAGAAATATTTATACATGTGTAAAGTTGTTTGACGGTTGTATTAATTTGCATATCACCGGGATCAAATTTAGAGGAAAAGGCAAAGAAAAGATGGTAAATCTAGCAAGTGTTTGAATGATTTAACTGAATTACATCATTTTAATGTGAATTTTAAAAATCAGTTCATTCATTTTATTTATTCATTCAGCAAATACTTGTATCCAGGCCTGGGGAAGCAGGAAGTGAACAACAACAACAAAAAGCCCCTGACCTTTGGAGTTTATATTCTAGGGAGAGGAAAAGATGATAAACAACAAATAAGTAACTTTAGGCAGTGATGGCTGCCATATGGAACATAAAGCCATGTGAGGGCTGGAACGTTCTTTAAGACAGGGGATCAGTAGAGTCAGGTTTCTTTGAGGTAACATTTGAGCAGAAACCAAATGTTACAATGGAGGGAGCCATGTGAAATGCCTGAGGCGGGAACAAGCTTGGTACTCTCAGGACACAGCAAAAAGGCCATGTAGCTAGAGCAGAATGAACAATGGCAGTGATAGGAAACAAGGCTGCAGAAGTAGGCTTGATCCCATCGGGCCTATGGGCCATAGGAAAGAGTCATTAAGTTTATTAAATTTACAGTAGGCAACTATAGACCTGTGAGTCATCCACAATAGTATACACTCAGGCAATGTTAATTAATGGCAATAATTTAACCTCCAGAGCTAGAAACATAGTCCTGGGAGAATGCCATCACAAAATCAACCTGCCCATATTTGAAGAGAACAGTGTGTCCTAACTGGCATAACTGAAGAATTAGTTCTCAAATCCATGCAAAGCCTGTTTTTCTTTTCTATTGTTTAAAGCTTACTCATCTCTCTAACATTCTTTCAAGAACAATTAATTTAGAAAGAATTTATAAAGGTACATTCTCCTTATTTAATTTTAAAATTAGAAATTTTTTAGAGTTAAAGGCCTTTATTATTAGTTTACTTACCTCATTTTACTTGAGGCTGAGATTAAGAAGGGTAAGAGGCACATCCAAAATTACAATTGGAGTATGATTTTTAATATTTGAAGTAGTAATACTCAGAAAAATACCTTCATTCTGCAAAGCGAATAGTAATCATAAATACTATACATAATGACAATTCTGAGAGTAAAATGAACATTATAAAAGCCACTTCATAAATGTTTTGTGAGGCCGTGATGAGATAATGCCTATAAAGTGCTTGATGTGTGATAAATACTTGGTAAATGATAACTTTTTAAATTGACATTTAGCATGCAATATATTGGCACTGCCTAGGACATTTTAATGAATTTTTAGAGAATGGTCCATTTCTGGTTATTATTTGAATTTTCAAAAAATAATAAAATGGGCCAGGCGTGGTGGCTCACGCCTGTAATCCCAGCACTTTGGGAGGCCGAGGCTGGTGGATCACCTGAGGTTAGGAATTTGAGACCAGCCTGACCAACATGGAGAAACCCCATCTCCACTAAAAATACAAAATTAGCCGGGCGTGGTGTTGCATGCCTGTAATCCCAACTACTTGGGAGGCTGAGGCAGGAGAATCACTTGAACCTGTTAGGTGGAGGTTGCGGTGAGCCGACATCACACCATTGCACTCCAGCCTGGGCAACAAGAGTGAAACTCTGTCTCAAAAAAAAAAAAAAAAAAAAGTAAAATGTAGCTGCTGGGGTCTTAAAATACATCTCAGTTTGACATGGACCCTTGTGTCAGTTTGGGTCCCCTGGGAAGCAGATGCTAGGATGGGATTAGATGTACAAGAGATCTACTAGTAGAAATGCCTGTAAAGGATAAAGGGGAAGGGAGGCAGGAGAAGGCAAGCGAAGCGTTTAGGCCACAGTGCAGGTCTGACATTTGTGAAGGGAAAAAGACAAGGAAGGAAGAAAGATTAGGCAAGAAGAGTCTCAGACTACAGCACAGTTCTAAGAAAGCATTGGGAGACCATGAAGAGTCTGCAAGCCAAAGTTTCTGGTAGAGGAGACCTGCAGAAATGGGCCTGCTTTACTGTGCCCATCCAAGCAGTGTCATTGGCTGGGAGCAGTGCAAACATGGTGATGGATCCAGAGCAGTGGCAGATGGGGTTGTCAATTATGTATGCTCCTCCAGCAAAAGATAGGGGTCACACGTTTCCATGATGCAACCCTAAGATGAACAAATAGCTGACTATAGGCAATTAAAAGTAAAATATTTAATCTCTAAGAGCCAAAATATAGGTTCAGTGAAACTTTCCAAATTAGCTTTCTGCACATTCTGTGTTTTTTGTACAATTCATAACATGAGCAATGATAATGGTGTTACAAATAATATCAAATTTCTATTCCTTTGGATAAGATGTAATTGATATACTAGAAAAAAAAAGAGTGCTTTGGGGTAAATATAAGTAGTTTTCTTACCCAAGAAGTTTTCCCTTTTAGAATGTGGTGTTCATAGCCAGGTGTGGTGGCTCACACCTGTAATCCCAGCACTTTGGGAGGCAAAGGTGGGAGGATTGCTAGAGCCCAGGAGTTCAAGACAAGCTTGAGCAACATAGTGAGACCTCATCTGTACAAAAAATTTAAAACATTAGCTGGTCATGGAGGCCCACGCCTCTAGTCCTAGCTACTTGGGAATCTGAGGCAGGAGGATCGCTTGAGCCCAGGAGGTCAAGGCTGCAGTGAGCCGTGATTGCACCACTGCACTCCAGCCTGGGTGACAGTGTGAGATTCTGTCTCGAAAAGGAATGTGGTGGTCTTCATATTTTTTCATTTTGTTATCGTTACTGTTTTAGGGTTTAGAGACTCATTTTACATTTTTATATGTGTATTCCTCCATTTCTTTTTTTCTCTAATCCCATGACAGATTCTTATTCTCCGGCGTTTCTTATTCCACATGTAGAGCCATAAATAAACTCCTAAAAATCACGTGAAGTTTTTTTCCCATAGATTGCTAGTCTCATTTCATCTTCACATTATTCCTGGGAGTAAGAAACAGTAACAAACAACAGCCACTGACAAAACTAAAACTAAAACTCAGCAACTTTTAGTTTCTAACCCAGTGCACTTTTATTTATGTTATAATAAATGTTTATTGCTTTGTAGTATTACAAACAGTAAACATGTACAATAAACAGTAACAAATAATACCCACTGACAAAACTAAAACTCAGCAACTCTTAGTTCCTAACCCAGTACACTTTTGTCTAGGTTATAATAAATGTTTATTACTTTGTAGTATTTAATAAACTTTTTAAAAATTAGAATGAAAAATGAAGGAAAAAGTATAGCTGAATATAAAAATGCTTTTGATCATTGTCATTAAATCAGAAGTAAACACTTTTGTAAAAAATTTGGAGAGTATGGAAAAGAGAAAAAAGGAATTGTTCATAATCCATAGCTCAAAGACCACCACTGTTAAAATCTGAGAATAATTCTTTCTATTGTTTCTTCTGTGTGTACTTGTGTTGCTGTGATCATAATGTTTATATAATTTAGTTAAATTACATAAGCAGATAAATGATTTGTTAGGATATAATCGTTTTATAATAATAATAATAATTTGAATCGTGTAGCCCTGACTTTCCCTTCTGACTCTTGCTAGTTGCTAGCCCTATCATATAGCCTAAAACAATGCGCATTTCTTAGTGAGGGCAGTCATATCACTTGTGACCTTTTATATTTTTTTGTTTGTATTACAGTGCTGTCCATGCTTCCAACACTGAGAGAGGCCTTAATGCAGCAACTGAATTCCGAGAGCCTCACAGCTCTGCTAAAAAACAGGTAAATGCAAGTTACAGCATTTTCTGTTTAAGCACTACACTTAAAGTTTATAGAATGAACTGATACACTTTTCAAAAATCTTTGTTATTTTTCTATCTAATGAAAGTTTATATAGGCTCAGTAAGAAAAATACTAACTATATCATTTAACCCACATTTAATTTTGTCTATGCTCTACTTTTTTGCATAAAGCATTCAAGGCAATGATATTTGTATGTATTGTTTTTCATATAAATAGACCTTATAGCACTTTGAAATTGTTCACAAATTTAATTATGCAGTGCTTGTGAAATGTGTTCCTGAACCAGATGCTGTGAAGCTAACAAAGTTACGTTAAATATTGTGCTTCTTTCTGAAAGAGCTTACGGTGTAATACAGCATGTGAACATACGTTTTAAATAAATAAGATATACAGGACTTATATCTTAAATTACTAACAAAATGAAATACAAACATAACATGAGCATGCAATACTAATAATTTACATTGCCATGGCAGTTTGCTGTTTCCAAAAGCACTTTCACATATGTAACGTTGTATATTGCATGTAGCATGTGTTGGGGTATTGTAATTTGGTATGATACTGTATTAGTTTGAGAAGACTACCAGCAGGAAATGGCTTCTTATTTTGATGACAATGATGGGAGGGTGGGCAGGGAAATGGTTTCACTAAATAAATGTTAATCATTGTGGCCTTCCTAAAATAATCACTTGCCTTTAATCACCCTTCAAATAGCCAGGGGAAAAGTAGTTCTATTTCTAAACTGTCTCACTGTGCTAGCCCTGGTGCTAGGTACCTTCCATATATGCTCCCACTTAATTTACACAATATCCCTGTGAGGCAGTTACTATTACTCATTTTGCAGTAGGAATTGAGTGCTCAGACAGGCTACATAACAAGTGGGGAATTTTTTTTAAAAACACTTACTATATTCAGAGAATACTTCCCAAAATAACAGTGGATTTGTGTACTTGAGATTTCTTTTATCTGGTTAAAACAGAATGCTAGTGATGAGGGGTTTTCCATTTTAAATTTCTTCATTCTTAGAGGTAGACAGACCTTCCTTCCTTCTTACAGATAGAAGGTTTAGCTTATAAATTAGTTCATACAGTTTTATGAAGAAGAAACATATAAGCAGATTGCTTTTGATCAAATAAATAATTACCATTTGTGTGTACATAGGTAGGAATTGAAAAGAAGTAGATTTTAATTTCCTTTTTGTCATGATGAGAAGGCAAGACAAATTAAATAAGTGAATAGTATTTTTATACAAGCAACATAATACAGATAAAATAATCGTGGTGGCATTCTTCCTTCTTGGTGAATCTGTTTCCTGCAAGGCCCTATGTTCCATGTGCTTTAGGGGATTTAATAGTTAAGATCAAGTCTCTTTAAGACCTTTTCATCCAAAGGAGGAAGTAGACTAAATAAATTATCGTAATTCTGGACATATTTAGTGCAATGACAGAAAGTAAAAGGAAAATTTAGGAGTATCAAAAAAACCAAGGGATTAATTTTGATAGATTATCCTGGACAGCTTTAAAGAAAAGATGTGATTCTTTTTTTCTTAATCGGTACACAGGGAGGAGAATTTCTTAAATTCTGGAGAATTTAAGGTGGGCCACAGTTCTCCTTATTCAGTTTCCTCTTTAAATATCTCAATGTTACTTCTTCTTGGCTTTCTTTTGATTTGAAATTACTATTTGTAATTTGGTGGGGGGAGAAGGGTAATATCCATTTGAAAAATATTTGCATAAATAAGGGCTTGATCCCTTACAAAGTGTCATTAAATAAGGCCTCCAATCTTATGACTGCTTTTATATTAATTTTATATGAGACTCTGGTCTCATATAAGCCTGTTAAGGAAGTTTTTTTTTCTTTAAACTATTTGTGATAATAACTAAGATAATAACTAATGAGAAATAAGTAGATGATTTGATAGTCTTATTTTGCCAACTTCATAACAGCAAATAAACAGTTATCACTGTTTTTGATATTTGGCACTCTTCTTGAAGACTGATAATGGCAATGAAGTTTCAGTGGCAAAAACAAAAAAATCTTAAACATCCTCCATCATAAGACAAGTAGAACACTTTGAGAAGATTCGTTTAATTCTCTTTACTTTTTATTTCTCCATGAAGGTATTTTAGTGACATTAAAGAGTCTGGTTGTATTTAACTTGCAGTTGATTTCCATCAAACAAATCATTTGAAAGGAATATTTGCGTTGAAGGTACTTTTCTCTGTTCTACATAGATTTGGAATCTTTTATGTAGATTTTGGAGTTTTTTAAAAAAAAATAGCATCAGTATTTAAAAATCTACTTTTAAGGTCTAATAATGTTAAGTGTAAACATGAAGAAATGTCCTGGGTAACTATTACTGTCTTCTCCCACCAAAATCATCCCAAATAAAATACAGTTTTTTGTTCGTTTGGTTTTGGTTTTTTTTTAGATAGAGTCTTACTCTGTTGCCCAAGCTGGAGTAGTGGCACAATCATGGCTCACTACTAAGCACTTTCTATATTGAAATTTTCGGAACCACTGTTTTCTTATCTTTTTTCTTTTAGAATTTTTATAAGAAGTACTTAGAAATTTTTCTGAGGGAGCATTCAAAAAGAGATATGAGTCACTTATGATACATTAAATACCTCACCTTTGAATTGTGGTTGATTCCCAGTTTAATCTGAATACATATGACATTCTGCCATGAGTCTTGAACACTAGATTAGATTAAGGTTGCAGCAGTGTCTTGCATGAGTTACTCAACACATTTTCTGAACCTGTGCCATCTAGGAAAGAGGTAACTGAAACTATAGAGTCTGCTCATTTGCAAAGAAAGACAAGAAGCTAGTAGTATCTTTAAAATTGTAATAGTAACTCAATTTCTTGTTGGAATGCAAATTTATGTCTGAAAGTAATAATAAATATGGACTTGTATTTTCTATATCTGTGGTTTTTTTTATTTCATGTTTTCTAGTAATTTATTTTTATTGTATTTAACAAAAGTGCTGCTCTGTGACAGATTGGAAAGGAAAAGGAAAAAAAATGGATCCTTCCACTAGCGGTTTGAAAAGCACTAAACTACCTCCACATAGTACATCCATACAATGGTGTACTATACGTTGGTTAGAAGAGAAAAGTGGCTACCATCTGTATACAATAGTCCCATCCACCTTATCCATGGTTTCACTTTCCAAGGTTTCAGTTAGCCATGACAACCATGGTCTAAAAATATTAAATGGAAAATTCCAGAAATAAACAATTCCTAAGCTTTCAGTTGTGTGCCATTGTGAATAACATGAAGAAATCTCCCTTTGTCCAGCGGATCCATGCTGTAGATGCTATCTACCTGTTAGTCACTTAGTAGCCATCTTGGCCATCAGATTGGATGTTGAGGCATTGCAGTGCTTTGTGTTTAAGGAACCTTTATTTTACTTAATAATGGCCCCAAAGTGCCAGAGTAATGATGCTGGCATATTACGGTTGTGCTATTTTATTGTGAGTTATTGTTGTTAGTTTTTTACACTGCCTAGTTTATAAATTAAACTTTATCATAGGTATATATGTATAGGATAAAACATAGTATATGTAGGGGTTGGTACTATCTTCAGTTTCAGGCATCTACCGAGGGTCTTCAAACGCATCCCCCAAGGATAAGAAGGGACTACTGTAGTACTATGGAATGATTTCCACAAGATATATTGCTATATTTTTAAAAAGGTAAAGAAAAATGTGTATAATATTTTTCACTTATCTAAGGGGGCAGATATAAATGTATATATACATATTCGCTTATATAAAGCAAAACAATGGAAAGTTTAAGCATTTTTTAAGTCGTCACCTATGAAGAAGGGAGAAAATGAAGGGGGTTAGGAACAGACTTTTTTGAATATACCGTATTATATAAATTTGACTTGGGAACCATATAAATATTTAATATTATAAAACTATAGTGTTTAAAAAATAATGTCCAAAAATATATAGTACCATAAATCAAATTAACCTAAATATGATTCTTGTTGGTAGTGTAACTACAAAGACAGAAACTGTGCTAAATTACTTTGAAACAGAAATTTCATGTATATCCTTAGTAGGATATATACTCTTCACACACAAAGAATTGGAAAAACAGAAACCTTAAACTCTTTTACACTGAGACTGTTGTGTATAGAGTGAGGGATGAAGCAAATTAGTAATTATGTTGCTTTCACCTATTTTTTATGTGGACAAAAAGAAACACAGATGTAAGATCAATGAGATTAAGTTAAAAACCTTTTGACTAATTTTAGACTAATTTTCTAAATTTTGACTAATTTAGAAATATCAGTATGAATTCATGATATTACCTTTTTGATCACATGCACATATAAATAAATAAATTAATAAATAAATAAATAAATAAACATTTATTAGCTTAGTTCACTGAAAAAATCTTAGAAATAATGACCTACCCAGTAGCAATGAACATTCTGCATCGAAGGTTTTGGTCTCTACCATTTCCTGCTATGAGAAAACAGGACCCAGTGAAATTGGTGATATCAAGTCTGCAGCAAGAATTAAATGAGATGAACCCAGAATAAGTTTTCATGTCAGAAACTGTAGATACTATAAAAGACTAATAAAAGATCATACAAATCAAAAGGATTCAGGAGGCAATGTGAATAGTCTTCCAGAAGTGAAAGATGGGCAGTTTGAACATCGATAGAGATAATAACTACAGTGGATTGATACACATGAAATATATGTGTAAATTCATGTGTTTATGATCGTAAAACAAAAAAAACACTTCATATTTACCTTTGAAGGATTATAGGACCTACTTCATTATTTCTAAAACAGCAAGTTAGGGAAAAGAAAGAAATATTTCCTCTGCATTTCCTATATGATTTTGTAATCTATCTATACATAACACTCAAGGAGAAAAAGATTGTAGGAATATATACCAGTTAAAGTGGTTGTTATTGATTACTGGAATTAAAATTTTTTTTTACCGTATTTTGTGGGCTTGCTTTTCTGCAGTTATGCTGTGTTGCTTTTAATTTTTTTAAAAAGTAAATATAGATCTATAAAATTCAGAGTTTTCTATTAGATTATCTAGATTATTATTTTCATATTTTTTAATTTTGTTCTTTAGGCCTTCAAACAAGCTAGAAATATGGGAGGATCTGAAGATAATAAGTAAGCCTGCATATTCTGTGTGACAGCACGTCCTTAAAATATTTATAAAGGGAAATGTTTGCATTCTATTAGGATGACTCTTCTTTACCTGCCTTTTAGAATTGTTGTTAGTATTAAATAATATAGTACAGGTAAAGCAAATAGATCAATGTCTGGTCATAGAAGGCATTCAGTAAATGTTAGTGGTAATGCTATTGTTATTATGATGATGATGGTAGGTAAAATTGTCCTAGACTACATATGCCTTTATTAGGTACTGATATCTCTAATGTACTTTAAAAGAAGTTTTTATTCCAATCCAGATCATAGATTTACTTTGATATTGTATTGTAAATTTTTGTTAGTGATAAAAAATTGAAACAAAAAGCTAAACTAGGGCCTACATATCTGCTTGTCTCAGAACTGTTATCCTGTTTTCCCATCCATTCAGCTAATCCTTGTCAACAGAATGATGCTTAAGCCTTGCCTATTTGTTTTTTGTTGTTGTTGTTGTTGTTTTCATTTTTATTATACTTTAAGTTCTAGGGTACATGTGCACAACCTGCAGGTTTGTTACATATGTATACATGTGCCATGTTGGTGTGCTGCACCCATTAACTCATCATTTACATTAGGTATATCTCCTAATGCTATCCCTCCCCTCTCCCCCAACCCCACGACAGGCCCCGGTGTCGACAGGCCCCAGTGTGTGATGTTCCCCACCCTGTGTTCAAGTGTTCTCATTGTTCAATTCCCACCTATGAGTGAGAACATGTGGTGTTTGGTTTTCTGTCCTTGCAATAGTTTGCTCAGAATGATGGTTTCCAGCTTCATCCATGTCCCTACAAAAGGACATGAACTCGTCCTTTTTTGGGGCTGCATAGTATTCCTTGGTGTATATGTGCCACATTTTCTTAATCCAGTCTATCATTGATGGACATTTGGGTTGAGTTCCAAGTCTTTGCTATTGTGAATAGTGCTGCAATAAACATATGTGTGCATGTGTCTTTATAGCAGCATGATTTATAATCCTTTAGGTATATACCCAGTAATGGGATGGCTGGGTCAAATGGTATTTCTAGTTCTAGATCCTTGAGGTATCACCACACTGTCTTCCACAATGGTTGAACTAGTTTACAGTCCCACCAACAGTGTAAAAGTGTTCCTATTTCTCCACATCTTCTCCAGCACCTGTTGTTTCCTGACTTTTTAATGATCGCCATTCTAACTGGTGTGAGATGATATCTCATTGTGGTTTTGATTTGTGTTTCTCTGATGGGCAGTGATGATGAGCATTTTTTCATGTGTCTGTTGGCTGCATAAATGTCTGCTTTTGAGAAGTGTCTGTTCATATCCTTTGCCCACTTTTTGATAGGGTTGTTTGATTTTTTCTTGTAAATTTGTTTAAGTTCTTTGTAGATTCTGGACGATAGCTCTTTGTCAGATGGGTAGATTGTAAAAATTTTCTCCCATTCTGTAGGTTGCCTGTTCACTCTCATGGTAGTTTCTTTTGCTGTGCAGAAGCTCTTTAGTTTAATTAGATGCCATTTGTCCATTTTGGCTTTTGTTGCCATTGCTTTTGGTGTTTTAGTCATGAAGTCCTTGCCCATGCCAATGTCCTGAATGGTATTGCCTAGGTTTTCTTCTGGGGTTTTTATGGTTTTAGGTCTAACATTTAAGTCTTTAATCCATCTTGAATTACTTTTTGTGTAAGGTGTAAGAAAGGGATCCAGTTTCAGCTAAGCCTTGCCTATTTGAAAACAAACCTCTCTAGTTCCCTGTAGTTCCTTTCAGCTTTTATACTTCCTTTTCTGGGGGGTGAGGGGAGATGGAGTCTTGCTCTGTTGCCAGGGTGGAGTGCAGTGGTGCAATCTTGGCTCTCTGCAACCTCCGCCTCCTGGGTTCAAGCGATTCTCTTGCCTTAGCCTCCTGAGTAGCTGGCTCTACAGGTGCGTGCTGCCATGCCCAGCTAATTTTTGTATTTTTGGTAGAGACAGGGTTTTACCATGTTGGCCAGGATGGTCTCAATCTCTTGACCTTGTGATCCGCCCGCCTCGGCCTCCCAAAGTGCTGGGATTACAGGCATGAGCCACCGTGCCTAGCCTATGCTTTCTTATAATCCTTATGACCAAGATTTCTACATTCCCTTTCTTCTCTTCACTCCCTCATGCTTTGATGCACTACAGCCCTGCAGCCTGGCTTCCACACCTGTGTCTTCACCTAAGCAGGTCTCTCAAGCGTCAGTAACAACTTCTGTGTTACCAGATCTGCTGGACATTTTCCTTCTGCTAGGACTCTCGGCAGCAGTCAACACCTTCACTCTCTCCTCTGTTTTGAACACCCTGTCCTAAGCTACTGGGAGGCCTGTCTTACCAAGCTTCCCCAGTCTTTCTGTACTTTCCTGTAGTCCTTAAACAGGCTCATCCTCCTCGGGCTGCCGTTGAAGGCTAGAGTTCTTCCACACTCAGCCTTCTTCTCTTACTTGAAAATAGCTCCATTGAAAACTGAGAGTTCTGAAGCTACAATTCTTTGTGCTTCCCAGACTTTTCCTTGTTTTCCTTTCTAAGCTAATAGTATATACCTCTTTCACCTAATATATTTCATTGGTTATTGTTTCAATTAAGGGATCATACCTAATTTTTATTAAACAATTGTGAGGAGAGACTGAAATATTTTGAATTGATATATTTTTATACTAGAAACAGTTGTAAATATGTTTTTAAAAGTCATCTTATGAAAAAATAACCTTAGGATGGTTCGTGATTTTACACATTTGTATTAATCACAGTACCAAATGGTTTTCTTTTCTCTGTGAAGGTTTCACAAGAAGTATTGTGGCTGTATACAGTACCTGTATGCTGGTTGTTCTTTTGCGGGTCCAGTTAAACATAATTGGTGGATATATTTACCTGGATAATGCAGCAGTTGGCAAAAATGGCACTGTAAGTTTAATAGACTTAAATAGACATTGTTCTTTCCCTCAGGAGGTTCAAAGTTTAACTTATTTATCCTGATAACAATTTCTATGAAATAAATATTTTTATATTTCATGTGATTGTGAACTTTTAGTATTATGAATAATTTTTATATGTTGAAACTAGAATTTTTGGTATGTTAAAAATTACTATTTTTCCCGTCATTTCAGATCTTGAAAAATCTCAGCCAAAGTTATATTGAAAACATTTCTTATTTACCAGTTTAAAACTTGGATAATTGAACTGTATTTCTGTTTTATACAGACAATTCTTGCTCCCCCAGATGTCCAACAGCAGTATTTATCAAGTATTCAGCACCTACTTGGAGATGGTAAGATTCTTATTTGTGACTTTTATACTAATTTTAATTCATTTATTTTTATTATTGAGGAATTTTTAAACTAAGCAAAGCTTTTAGGTTTGTTTTTTCTTTAATAGGCCTGACAGAATTGATCACTGTCATTAAACAAGCTGTGCAGAAGATTTTAGGAAGGTAAGGCATTTTTCTTTGACTTTTCTGACTTCTTGATTCTAATGAGTGAAAGAAAATTAGAATTGTTCTAGTGAAACCAGTGACTTGACAAACGGTGATTTGTGAAACTCTTTGTAATATAATCAGATACCATCCTAGGATATTGCATTGTGGGATCCATTTTCTTTATCTTTTTTTTTATACAGAGGGGGAAGTTTTAATGTTTCATTGTTAATTGATTGATTTCATACAAATCAGAAATATCTGGGTCATGAGATAAAAGACCTACTTTAAAATCTGCCTCTGAGGCTTTTACCTCCCATTTATACTAGTAATATCTATAATTACAGTAGGAATTCTCTTATGGAATCCAGAGAAATACTTTTCTTGGCTCTGTAGTAGTGGCCCTTAACTAGTGGCTGATTTCGTAATCCATTCTATTCCAGTCAGCAGTTACAGGTGTAAGCAGAAGAAACAGGATTTTAGATAGTAGCCTGTTAAGAAAAGAGTGTATATAGGATGTGTTGTATAGTTTCTATTTATCCCAATTCCCTTTTCTCTGTTTCTAGTGTTTCTCTTAAACATTCTTTGTCCCTTTTGGACTTGGAGCAAAAACTAAAAGAAATCAGAAATCTCGTTGAGCAGCATAAGTCTTCTTCTTGGATTAATAAAGATGGATCCAAACCTTTATTATGCCATTATATGATGCCAGATGAAGAAACTCCATTAGCAGTGCAGGTGCTTAATTCATAACCATTTAACCAAACCAGTTACTCTATTCTTTTAAAATTTTACTCTCTTGAAATTTTGATTTCTGAGTCTCTTGAAAGGTAAGTGATTGAAAAGCATATATTTCAATAATTGAAGTAAAACCGATTAATTTAGAAAAACAGCCATTATGAGTGATTTCTAGTAAGAAGCACTTAACAATTTTAGATATTCAGTACATTTTTATTATCAGGTATGTGACAGTAGATACTGTGATGTATTCTGGAGATGTAAAATGTGTAAGACATGTTCATTACACCTGGGGAACTGAAGATACAAATTCAACTGGTGGGCTGCAGCATATTTTTGCATCAGATCAAGTAGCAGAACATAGAGCTGAAGGTCAGGGCAAGATTATAAAGAGCTTTATATGCCAAGATAAGGAGTCTGAACTTCAATTTGTAGACAAAGAAAGGTAGATTTTAACCAGTCCAATAACACAATCACCTTTGCTTTTTAAAAAAGTTAATGATGAAAGTACAAAAATGTACTGAGGAGGTTATAGTCATCCACTTGAGAAACAATGTCTAATCCAAAATTATCAACTATAGTGTTGCTAAACACTGGTGTGTCCTGGGTAGTTGTTACATAAGTTATTCATTGATTAAAAATAATAAAAATGCCAGATTGCAGGTTATGGCTCATTTCCTAAATTAGTAGTTTTTCGTTTGTCTGCTGGTTTGCACTCATTCTTTGTAATTGGGAGAACAGCTCTTACTTGACAACTGGAAAAGCCTTAGAACAGAGAGGCCCCCTATGCCATACCTCAGCAGAGAGGCCCTGTTAGAACAGAATGCCTTGTTTTCATTGCCTGCAGGATTTCCCATTGCCAGAGACAAAGATGAACCTGTTTGGGTGCTGAGAGATCCTACATTCATGAGTAGGCCAAAAAAAAAGTTGCATCCCGTTTAAGGAAACCCTGTAACTTGAAAGATAGAGACTAAACTGATCAAACAGAACAGATGGAACAGAATTAATGAAACAGGAGACAACTTACAAAATAGAATCTCAAGGAGACGCAATAAGAGTATTAAGAAATCTTTTTAGGACTCTAAAGTAATTTACAGTTTTCAAAATTCAAAACAGGACCAAAAAGAAAACAAAAGAACAGATGAAGAGCGAAATGATGGACCAGATCTTACTGAACTGAATTAAAACCTGAAATTTAAGATTGAAAGGACACATAGAGTCTCAGACTAGATTGATGAAAAAAGACACACACGTATCCTGATAAAATCTCTTACTGATAAAAGAAAAAAGCATAGGAGATTGACGGGGAGGATCACTTGAGTCCAGGAGTTCAGGACCAGCCTGGGCAACATAGCGAGATCCTGTCTCTAAAAATTAAAATTAAAAAAATCAGTCAGATGGGCATAGTGGTGCATGGCTATAGTCCCAGCTACTCAGGAGGCTGAGGAGGAAGGATTTTTTAAGCTCAGCAGTTCGAGTCTGTGGTGTGCTATGGTTGCACCATTGCACTCCAGACTGGGCAACACCGGTCTGTCTCTTAAAAAAAAAATGCTTTGGGAGGCCAAGGCAAGAGGATGGCTTGAGGCCAGGAATTCGAGACCAGCCTGGGAAACATAACAAGACCCTACCCCTACAAAAAAAAAAAATGAAAAATTAGTATGGTGGCCCATGCCTGTAGTCCTAACTACTACTTAGGAAGCTGAGGCAGGAGGATCACTTGAGCCCAGGAGTTCGAGGTTGCCTAAGCTATGATCATGCCACTGCACTCCAGTCTGGATGACAGAGTGAGACCCTTTCTCAAAAAAATAATAATAATAAAATTAAATTTAAAAAAAAGGCCGGGTGCGGTGGTGCACGCCTGTAATCCCAGCACTTTGGGAGGCCGAGGCAGGCAGATCACGAGGTCAGGAGTTCGAGACCAGTCTGACCAATATGGTGAAACCCTGTCTCTACTAAAAATACAAATAAAAATACAAAATTAGCCGGGTGTGGTGGCACACGCTTGTAATCCCAGCTACTCAGGAGGTTGAGGCAGGAGAATCACTTGAACCTCGGAGGCAGAGGTTTCAGGGAGCCAAGATCATGCCATTGCACTCCAGCCTGGGCGACAGAGCGAGACTCCGTCTCAAAAAAAAAAAAAAAAAAAAAAAAAACCCAGACCTCTGCAAACTCAAAACCTATTTCTTCTTTGTCTGACTATACTAGAAATCTATCCAAGAAGGGCCAGATAAACAGAGCTCTTACTAAGTATAATTTTACTTTTACTCATGTCTTAAATTCTACTTATTTGCACACATAAACCATTACAGGTTTTTACTTTGGTGGGGGAGGGTCTAACTTTTTTTATTGTTGATAGAACATAGACTTAGATTTCCTAAACTCTTTATTTATGAATGTGATTAGTTTCATCATAACCCTGTGCTAATGTCTGAAAACCTTAAGTGTGACATTTTAATTCTATAGGCCTGTGGACTTTCTCCTCGAGACATTACCACTATTAAACTTCTCAATGAAACTAGAGACATGTTGGAAAGGTAGGTATACTTCATGTAACAGGAAAAATATGTGTGTATGTTGAATGTACTTGAGACTATTTTTTAGTTTTTCTTGAACAACATGGTCGGTATAATATTATATTAAAATTAAATTTTTGACTCTGTTCCCCAGCCTTTAGATAAGATTTCCTACTCAAACTGGAGGGAAGCAGGGATTTCTTAGGGTAACTCAGCTACTAACTCTACTATCTGAATTCATCGAGTTCCAGTCTTTTGTTTTTCCTCAGTAGGATTGTCCACTTTTTTCTTATTCAGATTTCCACCCCATCATTTCATGAAGCTCTGGAGAAGGTCATCAGTGATCTTTTGCCATATCCAATGAACCTGATGTTCATCTTACTTGACCTTTCTCTGATATTTGACACTGCCTTTCTTGAAATTCTTTGCTCACATGACTTTCATGACAGTATAATCTATATTTTTCTCCCACCTCTCAAATCATTTCTTAGATTTTTCTATCTCTGTCTTTCCTTTAAACATCAGTGTTTCCAACCTGGTGCAGTGGCTCATGCTTGTAATCCTAGCACTTTGAGTGGCCGAGGCGGGTAGATTGCTTGAGCCTAGGAGTTCAAGACCAGCCTGGGTAACATGGCAAAAACCCCATCTTAAACAAAAGAAAAAAAATTAGCCAGGCATGGTGGTGCACATCTGTGGTCCCAATTACTCGGGAGGCTGAGGTGGAAGGATCACCTGAGCCCTGGCAGGTTGAGGCTATGGTGAGCCGTGATTGCACCACTGTACTCCAGCCTGGGCAACAGAGTAAGATCCTGTCTCAAACAAACAAAACAAAACAAAAAAAGCCATCAGTGTTTCCTAGGTATTTGTTCTTTCTTCATTGGCAACTGCCTCCCAGGCAATGTTTTATACTCCCATTACTTTACTATGCTAGTAGTTAAAGCCAAATGTATAGCCCTAGTCCTCCACCCTCAGGAGCTTGTCTGGATTGAAATTTCTACACTTCATAGATAGAAATAATTTGTTCATTCACTTAATTCATTTATCTCATTGAATTATTCATCAACTATGTATTGGCTGTCTGTGGTATATTAGGTACTGTTCTAAATGCTAGGTCTTCATCCCTACTGGAATGTGTATGTTAGTGGGAGAGAAAAATAATCAACTAATAAATTTGATGTAATGTCAAGTATGTATAACTTTGTTGATGAAACACAAAGCAGGGTAAGGGGTTAGAGAGTGACCAGGGATGCTGTTTGTAATAGGTTGGTCAGAAAAGGCCTCTTTGAGGAGATGTCATTTGAGCAGAGACCTGAATATACTGTGGAAGTGAACCTTATAACCCAGAAGAATACAGTTCAAGGCAGAAGAACAGTTGCAGTGATCCTAATGCTTGGCCTGTTCAAGGAATAGCAAGGAGGCCATTGTTGGCTGGAGCACAGTGAATGAGAAAAGTAATAGGGAAGTGAGATTGGAGAGATAGATGGAAACTCCAGAGTATGTTGAACCTTGTAGTCCATGATAAGAAATTTGTTTTTTATTCTTAATGTATGGGAAGCCATTGGAGAATTTTAAGCAGGGCAGTGACATCATCTGTGTTTATAAAAGATCTCATTGCTCTATGGTAAGCTGACTATAAAGAGATAAGAATAGAAGGAGGGAACCAATTTCAAGAGTTGAAGTAGTCTAATCAAGAGACAGTTGCAGTTTGAACTGGGCGGTAGCAGTGGTGGCAATAACAAGTGGCTAAATAATAGATTTATTTTTAAGGTTGAACCAGTAGTACTTGTGGAATTATTTAGTGTGGGTTATGAAAGAGGAGGCAAGGATGACTCCTAGGTATTGGGGCTGAGCATTTGAGGAAATAGGAACTGCCATTTACATTTTGGCAGTGTTAAGCATATCCAAGTGGATATGCCTATTGGCAATTGAATATGCAAGTCTGGAATTTAAGTTAGTTTACAAATATAATGTTGGGAGTCATCACTTTGTATATGGTATTTAAAGACATGGGAATAGGAACAGATAGAGACTAGAAGACAACTGAGTCATAGAGCACTCCAACATTTAGAGTTTGGGATCGGGGGAAGAGCCAGCAAAGGAGACTGAGTAGGAGCTGCCAGCGAAAGAAAAGAAACACCAAAAGAATGAGGTATTTTGGAAGACAATTGAAAAAATGTTTCAAGGAGACTGTGATTGATTGGGTCTAATGCTCCTGAAAGGCCAAAGGAGATAAAGACAGAGAAATAACATTAGATGGAGTTGTTGATTGATCTTGTTGAGAAGTTTCAGAGGAGCAGTGGAGATAAGCTAATTCAAAAGAATTAGAGTTTAGCAGAGACCAAGCACAGACAACTGTTGCAACATTTTGCTTTGAGAGATTCTGAGAAATAGACAGTATTTAAGGGGAATATGGGAGCCAGGAGATTTTGACTTTAACATTTTTTTATATACACCTTTCTACTAAACTCCATGAGACGAGTAATTTTTGTCTGTTTAGTTCACCAATGTATCTTCAGCTCTTAGAACAGTGCCTTGCATGTAGTAGATGCTCAATAAGTATTTACTGAATTGATAGAGGGAAAAATTGATGTAGAAAAGCATCATTAATTTTAAGAACAAAGTACTTTGAATAGGAGAAAGGAATGAGATTCAATACACAGTAAAATAGTTTAGGAGTCAGGTAGGGATGGCTGAGGATAGGTCAGATGCATGTAAGTGGGTAGATGGGTGGGACAAGTATGTGGAAGTTCTCTTTGCTTCTATTTTTATGTGTGTGAAATAGGAAGCAAGCTCACCTATTTCTCATTTCTTTCATTGGCCTAAATGAATTCAATTCAATAATAGGAATAAAAATTAACATTTTTGAGTGCTTATGCAGCAAGCACTGTTCTATACTGCTTTATCTATCTTAACTCACTTAAACCTTACAGTAACCCTAGGAGGTAGGTACTATGATGATCTTTTCTTCAGATTCCATTTCTTCAACTTTCATCCCCTTAATCATTTTTCTTCTTGGAACCTTACCATATTACCTTTAAAAGAACAAAGTTCAGCCCAAATTACCGTGCAACCCAGCAATTCCACTCCTAGGTATCTACCAAAAAGAATGAAAACATCTCTAGACAAAAACTTGTTCAGATTTTTCATAACAGCATTATTCACAATAGCCAAAAAGTGGAAACAGTCCAGATTTCTATTAACTAACAAAAGGATAAAATCTGATGTATTCATATAATGGAGCCCTATGTAGCAAAAAAGGGGAGCAAACCATTGATACATGCTACAGCATAGAAGAACCTTCAAAACATTATGCTAAGTGAAAGAAGCCAGACACAAAAGACCACATATGTATGACTGTTTCTATGAAATGTCCAGAAAACTATATAGACCAAAAGTAGATTAATGGTTACCTGGGGCTAAGAGTGAGATGAGAATTGGCTGGAAATGGGCCTAGTGGGTGATGAAAATGTTCTAAAATTGGATTGTAGCGATAGTTGCACAACTATGCAAATTTACTCAAAATCATTGACTTGTGCATTTAAAATGGGTGAATTTTATGCCCTCTAAGTCCTACTTCAATAAAGCCGTTAAAATGCTTTTAAAATAGAGACGACTAAGGAGAAAAGGTAGGTAGATAGAAAGATACACACATACACATGCACACTGTAGTCAAGAAATTTGAACATAACTAGATATTTTCTAGCTTTCTTGGCATCTTTATATATTATTCTTTATATTAAAGAGTTTTGTGAGGAACTAAGAGAGTATAATTAAGATCAAAAAACCCTGGTCTCATATTTGAGCTCCCCAATTTACTAATCACATGCCTTTAGTCAAGCTTCTTCATCCCTCAAGTATCGTTTCCTCATCTGTACACAATAATATTTTCTGTCTCACTGAAATATCATGCTAGAGGATGTAAAGCCAACCAATCTATGACTATAAGGAAATTTAAGAGTTTCCTCAAAATTAGTAGTAGTAGTACTGATACTTTTTTAAAAATTCGTTGTACAAAGTGCTGACTAGTATAAAAAATCTGAAGTGGATGAATATTCTCATTATGTTGTGCTAAATAAGCTCATTTTTTAATACTTTTTAAAGATTGATTCCTTGATATATTTTTACAGTATTAGATTATGACTAGAAATGTTGGTGGCTTTCAAAGGTAACCACGTTATTACTGAATTTGTTTTCTCTTCCATTCAGAATCTAAAAAGTAACTTATACTTCTTACTTTATATAGCCCAGATTTTAGTACAGTTTTGAATACCTGTTTAAACCGAGGTTTTAGTAGACTTCTAGACAATATGGCTGAGTTCTTTCGACCTACTGAACAGGACCTGCAACATGGTAACTCTATGAATAGGTAAGATGACATATAAAAATGTTATACTAATGAATGCTCTAAAAAAATGGTGCTTTGCTTGTCTTTTTGTTCCAGATAACAACAACAAACCTAGTAAATTTGAGTGCCTCATTTTTTAACAAATTAAACTCTGTTAAACCAACAACTTCTTCACTAGCAGAAGCTCCTTCTTGGTTTCAGTATTAAAACTTGCAGTCTTCCAGAAACTTTGCCACTATATTGAAGTACTTTAGTTGTAATTACCTTTCTATAAGTTGAATTCCAATTGTTTTTTTTTAACTCTTTAGAATACAAAACTCACAATGTGTTTTAATTTTAATGCATTCTCTAATGTTATTCCATTACTGCAGGCCATTTTGGTCTGCATATTTCAATATTTTGGTCCTTATAATACCCGGGCATTGTTGGTATAGATTCTCATTTGATGAATTAGCTCCTTATAGTTCTACAAATACTTAAATGTATTCATTCCAGTCCTTATTATAGAATTAGGAACATGTATTAGTGCAATTGTTAGTGATTTTAATCATAACTATTACTAAATCATGGACTTATGTATGCCATAAGGTATCTTACGGTTTTTTATATCTTTATTATCCCAACA
Source organism: Gorilla gorilla gorilla (assembly GCF_029281585.2). Classification (NCBI taxonomy): domain Eukaryota; kingdom Metazoa; phylum Chordata; class Mammalia; order Primates; family Hominidae; genus Gorilla; species Gorilla gorilla. Next base: position 167,629,887 of record NC_073229.2, read on the forward strand.
CGAATATCTTTGGTCTCATATTAGAATTTACACTCTTTAAGGATTTCTATTTTGCAGTTTTTTATGTCAAACTCGGAAAATAATGGGTGCTAAATTAATGTTGACTGACTGTAAACTCATTCATTAAAATTTGAGACACATCCTTTGAAGTAGCTTTAAAATTTTTTTTTAATTGGGGACACAGTAATTGATAGGCAATATGTATGTGCAATATCCAATTTAATTCTTAAATACATAGAGCCAGAAGTTACTTACCAGATTCTCTGAGACCCTTCTTTATTGTAGAGAAAAGATTAATTTGACATTGGCATTAAGCATTTGGAATGCTTACAGCCATAAAGTTTATTCTCTGAAGTAATTTAAATATCAACATAAAATCTTAAAAAAATTTTTAAGTTATACAAAAATAAATTTCAGCTCAAGACCAGTCCTATATACTGTATAAATCAAGGTGCTCCAATTAGTAAAATTTCACCATAATCTGTATATAGCAAGATATTTGTTATTTTGCAAGTGGTGATACATAATTGTAATGGTTATTTTAACATAAATACTTGATTTTGTACACTGAAGAATTGTAAAAATTATACTACAGCCACAACAGCCATGATAGTGTTTCTTTTCTGAACTATAGTAATCATTATCTGCACTTTCATATACAACCTACATGTGCTACCTTGAATTGGAGTTTTATTCCTCAGTTACATTTTAAGCCTCCTCTCAAAAGTCAAAAACTATCTTGTGCCCTTTCATGTCTCTTTACTCATACAAGGCACTCAGTAGATATTTTCTATATAAGTTTTTCTGTTTCATCTCAATAACCAACTTCATGCTCCGTGATTGAACCCTAGAAACATTTCCATCAAGCCTATTGTCATCATTGTTTAATATGTTGTGAAAGTCTAGCCATCATAGTAAGTCAAGAAAAAACAAATGGCTAAGGCCTGTAATCCCAGCACCTTGGGAGGCTGAGGTGGGTGGATTGCACGAGCCCAGGAGTTCAAGACCAGCCTGGGAAACATAGTGAGAGACCCTATCTCTACAAAAAATACAAAAATCAGCTGGGCATGCGGCACATGCCTGTAGTCCCAGCTAATTGGAAGGCTGAGGTGAGAAAATCACCTGAGCCCGGGAAGTCAAGGCTGCAATGAGCTGTGATTGTGCTACTGCACTTCATCCTGGGCGAGGGAGTGAGACCCCCCTGCCCCCTCCAAAAAAAGAAGCAAGGTTTTTAACTATTGGCAAAGACACAAAGTATATTATTTACGTGTATTATAATTAATAAGCCAGACCTCTGAAGAGAATCAACTGAAAAATGAGGTAAACTAATAAAGGCTTTAATTTATATATATATATATAAAATATATATATGCAACATATATGTATTAATGTATTATATGTATTACATATGCATGTAATATAATGTATAATGGATATTTAAGTCAAAAGTGCAAAATGAAATCCAGAAGTATATTACAATAATAATAGCAGCTAATACTTTTTCCATGTGCTAGTTTGATGATAGGTATTTTTCAGAATGTATCTCATTGAATTCTTAAAATAATCCTAGGAAATACGTACTAGTATTCTTCATTTTCCAGGTGAGGAGACTAAGACACAGAAAAATTAAATAACTTCAGGTCAAGTGGTAAAGCCAGGTGTTCAATAATGTCTATCTGAGATAGAAATTTTTCTCCAAATTTTTAATTATTCTCCAACACTGTGATTAATTAAGGTTTCAGAATGTAAGGAGGGTTAAAACTAGAAAAGCTATTTTGGTAATCCATAACATTAATAAGCTAATAAGATAAAAAACATTATCTTCAGTGTTGCTGAAAAGACATTCAATAAAACATTTATTATGGATAAAACCTCTTACTAGAAATAAAAAATACATTTTTATATAATAAAATAATATTTGAGTCAGGTATGATAGCTCACATCTGTAATCCCGATGCTTTTGGAGGCCAAGGCAGGAAGATTGCTTGAGGCAGGAGTTCAAGACCAGCCTGGGGAATATAGCAAGACTCCCGTCTCTACAAAAATTTTTAAAACCACCAAGAGGATTGCTTGAGCCCCAGAGTTCAAGGCCACAGTGAGCTATGATCATGCCACTGTACTCCAGTCTGAGTGACAGAATAAGACCCTGTCTCTTAAAAAAAATAATAAAAAATAAAAAAAGAGTATTTGAAATCAAAAGCAAATATACTTAATAGTAAAACTGGAATGATTTCCATTAAGTTCAAAAACAGTATAAAGATGGTCACTATTGACAGATTATTCAGCATCATTCTATTATTCTATCTAATGGAGTAAGGCTAGGAGAAGACCAATTTTGAGATCCAATTAAGGAAAGCTGTTGATTTTTTTCTATACTTATATCTTGAAAATAGGTAACTTTTACTGTTGGATAGCAAAAAAAGAAGGAAAATAGACAATTTACTGAGTGTTCTTACCATTTTAATAAACTGTTAGTTGACCGTTGGTTTTCTAAGTTAAACTCATGCTATCTTTAAAAATGATATCAATTTTGAAAAGGGAGAAGAAAAAGCTATTGTTATATGAAGGGGACAGACCTTATACTTAGAAACCCAAGAGAATCAACTAAAAAGTGTAAAATTAGCCTTCCAAAATTAATCTAAAATATAATCAAAATATTATCAAAATTCTATTGGAGATTGGAGGATGGTTGATTTTTTTCATCTTAAACCTGACAAATGATAATAAAGGTAATATGGAGGAATAATGGAGTGAGAATGTTTAAGCAGTTATTGGAAAAGAAGAGCAATGAATATGCTTTTCCTGTATAATATATAGTATAAGGTATAATTATTGTTACTCATAAAATAATAGGTAAGTCAGTGAAATTGAATGTAAAATCCAGAAGTAGCCCTAAAAAATGTAGGATGTTAGTAATGATTGTGGGCAAAATATATGTTGGTAAGACGAATAACAATTAGTCATTTTACAATGACTAATAAAATTCAGGAGGTTTAAGCATTTAAATATACTAAGTAAAAACAAATATACTGATCGAAAACAGGTGACTATGTGACCTCAAGATGGAGAAGGTATTTCTAAGAATGAAAGTAAAGAACTTTATATAAAAGAAGGCTAGGTTTGACTGTGTAATTTTTAAAACTTCAAGATCAAACAAGCTTTTATAAGCTTTTCATCAATATTAAATGCAAATAATATATAGGAGGAAATGTTTGCTCTCTCTATGTATACATATCATCCATGAGTGTAATGACATTATATACAGAACTTTTGCACATCAGTTAAGGAAGCAAACACCTAAGGAAAGAAAAACTTTCTTAGAAAATGTGCACCAAAGACACAGATAATTCACAAAAGAGCAGATGGAAATGGCCAGTTTGTTAATCTAAGATTTATTGAACATGTGCTATGAATCAGGCACTGTATTAGGTTTCTGTTCCCATAGATCTTACAATCTAATTGGGGAAATAGTAAATATAATTGTATAAACTATGAGAAGTGTTATAAAGGAGAAGAACACTGAACGTATAATAGAAAAATTTAAACAAAAGTAGACAGTCGAGCAGTTTTCCTGAGGAAATAATTTGAACTGAGAACTAAGATTGGAAGCTATTAAATATGACCCTAGACTACAGTGGGACAGTTGACATTCTGGGCAGAAGCCACAGGGCAAAGGTTTTGAAGCCACCTAAGTACCTTTTAAGACTTATAAAGAGGCTGGTGTGGTAGCTGAATACATAGAACAAGAGTGGTGTCAGACAAAGCTGGAGAATGCAGCACATACAGATATGGCTGTCATCTGAGAACACTGGAAGGCTGCTGGAGAGTTTTGAGCAGGAGAGTGATGTAATGGAATTTACATTGTATGATTTCTTTGACTGGTTTGTGGAAAAGGAATTGGGGAAACAGGGACTGGGGCAGGACAGAGCAATGGATGAATGAAGACTTATTAATCAATTCAACAAGTATGTATTGGATGTCCGCTGTACACAAGACCTTTTACTATGTGCTGGGACAATACAGTGCATAAGATAGACATGGTGTATAACCTCATGGAGCTTGCATGATAGTGAGGGGAGACAGAGCAATCAAGTAATCAAAATCATGATAGATTTTGAAAAATGCCGCAAAGGTACCATGAAAAAAAAAATGCCTGCTTCCCTCAGGAATACATAAATCTTCCCACTTCCTTTATTCTTTTTTAAGCATTGCCTCAAATCTCAGCATAGCACACTGGTTGTACACCCTAGCTTCAGCACTTGCATGATATTTAAAAGGAAATTTTTAGTGCAGCCCTAGGTTGAAATGTATGAGATGTCATATTTAATGTAATAAGACTAAATCTACAACCCCAACACAAAAATGAGTCTTGTTGTTTAAGTCATTGCATCACATACATACAGTGATACATACATGTATTCATTTATGCATCCAACAAATGTTTATTGTGCTCTAACAAGTTAAAAAGTTATTGCTGTAGTCCAGGCAAGAGATAATGCTCAGCTTGGAATCTGTTGGGCAATGGGGAGAATTCTTGGCACTTCTTTATTTGAATATAGGCAAGGGAAAGAAGTGCCAAGGATTTTCAAAAGATTTTAAGATTATTAAAAGATTTCTTTTGAGAAATCTTTAGAATATCTGATTGGGTATAGGCAAGAGAAAGAAGTGCCAGGGATAATGCCCATATTTGCTGCTTCTAGAGCCTGATAGATAATGGTGTGGTTCACTGGAGTAGGGGGAAATACCCAACATTGTTAGTAATTAAGAGAAATGCAGATTTAACCTGTAAGATACTATTTTCACCTATCAGATGTGAAAGATTAAAGAAAAGGATAATGTTGGATGTTGAAAGAAGGCATAATGGAGCAGATACATTCATACCCTTTGACCCAGTGATTTCATGTTTATACAAAATCTTACTTAGATTAAGAAAATTTAGGCAAAAACTGAAATGCCCAAGTCTAGGGAGCTCATGATATAAATTGTCACAGCTAGAGGACAGATTACTGTATAGTCATTAAAAAACAATCAGACAAACACTTTAGAACTTTTAATAAGATGGAAAATACTCATAACAATAAAAATGCAAAAACAGTGTGCTTAGGAGGTTAGAGGTTTTTGGTAGACACAAAAAAACAAAGATATGTGTAAAAAAACGCCAAAAGAAATTGGTCATGATGTCAATTAGAGTTGTTATTTCTAAGCGATAGAATTGTGGGGTTTTTTTTTCCTTTTTAATAGATTTCCAAAAATATTCTACAATGGCTATGTATTACTTTTATAATTAAAATGTTAAAGTCCTGTGAGGTCATTTCAGAAAATAATCATTACTGTGATGATTTTTCAGTCTTTCCAGTGTCAGCCTGCCTTTAGCTAAGATAATTCCAATAGTAAACGGACAGATCCATTCAGTTTGCAGTGAAACACCTAGTCATTTTGTTCAGGTAAGAAGAAAGCTTGGGAGTGTTATTAAAAGCAAATTATATTTGTGGTGGTGGTCATGTTTGTCTAACATAAAGTTACATTCTCTGCTGAGAGATTTTTTCAAAAAATCACAGAACTTGGAACTACATGTAGAGTGTGGTGGAGTGTCCCATGAGAGTAATAATGGACCATAGCAAATGTGTAAGTTTGGAGTACCTTTCTCCGTGTTGTAGTCCAACACCGTGGGACTACATTTTAGTCCAGGTGTGTTATAGTGGTCAGTTGAATTTATATAGCATGAATGTTTTGCATTAAGCTGTGCTAGTAAGAAGATTGATCCTTGAGGCAGATCAAGGATCCTGTTCTACACATTTTGAGGAAAACTAAAAAAATTTGTGGAGAAGTAAAGCATTTTAGTGATTAATAAAATGTAACTGTTAATAGTGCACCAATAATATGCTCACTAAAAGCCACATAAACAGTGGGTCATTTAAATGTTTTATCAGACTACCTATAACTCCATCTTATTTCTTCGTTTCCATTTGGAATGCATGGAGTAATTCAGTAATTCATTGAGTAATTCAGTAATTCATTGAGTAAGACAAATATTATAAACAAAATAACTTTGAATTTCTGAGTCATGTGCAAACTTGGAAACTGTGTTATAAGTTAAAAAATTGTTTGCAATGCCAGTTGCAAACTGCTTCAATAATGTACAATGAGAAGAGACCCTATGGCCTAAGCATAAAGCTGACATCTTCTTAGTGTAACTTGTCTCAGACAGTTTAGTGTATCCTCTCTGTAGACTTTTTACTCTTGGGAATGTGGAGAGCACTGAGACTAAGAGTTCGTTTCCTCCTTTCACTGTGGTGTCATCAGCCTGTCCTTCACATGCACATTTTCCCACACTGGACTCTTCAGTCTTCTGTGCTCTTTCTCACCCATAAGAGCTTGGCACTCATTGCAGAAGGCATAGTGAATAAGACTGATCTCATTTTACTGAATGTTAAGCTTCACATCTATATCAATGTGAGAAAAAGGTCATAACTTGGGGCATTTAAACCTTACCTTTACCTTTGTCCTCTTCTGTAGAAGTCCCTGGCTTGGCCAGTAGGCTGTTCATTTTGACAGATGAGTGGAAATTACAACCAAGCATAAAGCATCATCAGCCTTAATGCTTAAATAATTTTATGCACTACACTTTAATTAAAATCGATATATTTGATAATAAAAACAAATGTTTCAATATAGTAAAAACACCATTGATACTAATGTTTAGTAAAGTTTTTTAGTGTAACTGGATGTATATTAAATGTATATACTAGACCATTGATTGACAAGGCTATTACAATTATAGTTTAATTTTTTAAACTATAATTTCTATGAGTTAAAATACCAAGTGGTCTTCTTAATAAATTGTCATATGCTTTACTATTTCCACTTATCTTTTTATAAAGCCTTTGCCTTGATTAGAATGTTAATTTACGTAAAATTAGTCCTTTCGAATTACTGCTACTACTTCAACTACAGTGGTGTGTAGGAGAGCCTATGGTGGGAATGCTGTAGAACAGGGGTTTGGCAAACTGTACAGGGCCAGATAGTACATACTTTAGGCTTAATGCAACATACATTCTCTACAGAAACTATTCAACTCTGCTCTGGCAGTGTGAAAGCAGTCAGAAACGTACATGAACAAAAGAGTATGGCTGTTTCAACAAAACTTTATATACAAAAACAGGCAGCAGTGGATTTGGCCTGCAGGCCATACTTTGCTGACCCCTTTGGTAGAAGATATTAGGATGGTAGTTGGTAAAGGTAGGAAATGGGAGAATCAGAAAACAATCGAGAAAGGTGGTTTTTCAAATTATTTTCAAATAGCTTTCAAATAACATCAGCAGGAGATAAATTATTTCAGATTGCTTTCAGATAACATAAGGAAAGAGCTTTTATAGTGTGAACCAACCCTATGATACATAATTTTTATCTCAGACTACTGAAACATCCTAGAAGCTGCATCAGGATACAGTATTTGAACAGATTAAAGTCTTTATTATAAAGCTGATATAAGTTAGCTATGACCTATGAGCCAAATCCAGCCAAGCACCAGCTTTTGTAAGTTTTATTGGGTGACAGCATGCCCGTTGGTTTATGTGTTGTTTATGGCTGCTTTTGCACTACAATGGTAGTATTTCTCAGATTTGTCCATACACCTCACATACATATGTACACACATATACCACAGTCCTCCAGTGTTTAAATCATTTTTAGTGTATAAATTAAAAACTCAATAAGATCCTTAAGATTAGAGCTTTTTCGTAACTCAAAACCAAAGCACTTTTATTGTCAAGTAGAATCTAAATTACAAAAAAACAGATTGTTCTATAATATGGCTGACGTCTACTATTAATAATTTGTTGTGCCAAAGTGAATGTGGACCTGTCTGCTACTGTTCATGCTGTTGAGCATTCAGCCTGCATTTTCTGAAGCTGACTTGCTAGTATTTTTTTTTTTTATCTACTGTAACTATTCTGAAAGCTTCATTTGTATCATGTGTTTTACATGATTTGGCCTTCATTTGAAAGATTTTCTGCCTCTGTTCTTCTCTCATTAGCACAAGACAGTTAAAGTAATGTTACTTAAAGCCAATAAGAACATAAATATAAACAAATGCCCTAAAATCAGGAACAATAGTAGGTTATATGTTTTATCTTCTCAATAATCAAGAGCATGTTTGAGTTTTCTTTACATTTTCATAGAAATCAAAACACAAAATTTCCCCTCAAATTCTTGGGCCCCTGAAAGCATGTCTGTAAATTCTGGTTTGAGAAACATTGATCTAAACCTATGTTTCATTGAACACCTAGACTGAATACTTGAAACTAAATAACATCAGATTATCTGATGAGATAATTTAACCATGAATTGATTGAGATTAGGACATGTCTAAACCTCACTTGGATTTTCCGATACTTAAGAAACAGAGATCACTAGGGACAGGTTTACTTCCCATTTCTTTGACACTCTCAGAGGCTGTCAACCTTTTCTGTCATGGACCCTTTCACAGGCTGGTGAAGCCTATGGACCCCTTCTCAGAACAATATTTATAAGTGCATACAATAAAATACATAATATTATAAAGGAAACCAATCATATATAGTTTTCAAAATTTCTTGTAAAATTAAGTGTATGATATAGCAGTATTGCTTCTTTATTCATGCATTAAATACCAAGATATAATGAGAGTTCTGATAACTTCCACAACTGTCATATGACATGAAAATGCCTATGATTTCTATTGAAGACAAAGTCATACAACGTGCTAATATTATCACAGTTTGTTGCCTACATTCATAATTGAAAGAGATACCAGATTTTGGTTAGAAGTTAAAGAAAATGAAGGTGTAATTTTTTTCTTATCTTTACATTCGCAAATCCCTTGGGGTGTTAATAACCCTTACACTATAGTGTATATGTGTGGTTCATGTATGTGTGTATATGTAAAATATGCACTTACTACACATATTCATACCGTATGTTAGATCTTCTAGAAAGTAATACACCCTTAACTGTGTTATGTCAGCTTCCAGCAAAAGTACCTTTACTCCTACAATTATTTATTCAACAGATACCTATCTAGCACTTGACATACACCAAAATTCATTTGAAGACTATTTGGGGTTTTTGTCCCTCAAAGTCACACTTGAACGCTTATGATACCATCATCCCTCATATAAGAACCTAAATAATAACTATCTCCTAGAATTTATTACAAGAAAAACTACTCATTTTCTTAAATGGTTTGCCTCTTGGCCTTTACCACAAAACTTAGAGCTGAATTCATCGCTTGATTGCAGAAATTAATTCAAATTAGCTACATGTTTTGCAAACTATAATGTTATATTATCATCTTTGCTAGGATCTGTTGACAATGGAGCAAGTGAAAGACTTTGCTGCTAATGTGTATGAAGCTTTTAGTACCCCTCAGCAACTGGAGAAATGATTTTTCCTTCAAGAAAAACTACAGTGGGATTCATTTACTTTTTAAAATACACTGGGTAAATCACCTATACTTAGAGTAACAGTTTGTTATCAAAATGCCTGATAAAATATATTCTTAATAAAAGTCTTCATTTCATAATGAAATCAATTTATTTGGCATCTTAATATATTTTTTTAGATTCATCAACAGACCAGTTTTTGTGGGCATATATATATATACACATGTGCAAATATCAGAATTGTTAATAATTTGTTACACATGGACATTTGTTCCAAACTGACTAAAAATCAATATAGATATTTTATATACATATATATATAAATACAAAATTCAGTGTACTTTACCATACTAATACTGAGGAAAAATCTGTTGGAGACATAGGTCTAGGATGTGTGAAGTTTGGAAAAATATGCCATTTAATTATAATGTTCCCTAGACTGCTGTAAACAGAAGTGAATCAGACTTTTCTCCAGCTACCTTTCAAAATAATAAATTATTTGTCTCAAATATACCTTGATGGAGGACTTTTTTATTCTTATGGAAATAGTGAATTCCAACAACTGTGATGAACTATTGTTCTTTGCTATTTCTTCACTATATTTTTTAAGGTTTTATTAAAAAGCCTTAGAAAGTTACATATTGGTTTAGAGGCTAAAATTGTGTTGATGCTGTTTACTCACCTAATTACATAGTTTTAATCATTTGTATGTACATAATTTTAAAAACTTACTTTGTATTGATTTTGAATACAGTGAAAATCTTATTGCAATAAACTATTTTAGTAAAATATTATTTTGTTGAGTAATATTTTTCAGCTATTAATTTACTTATCCCATAGCATTTTTGTTATTATTTCGGAAGAGAGAGCATGCTAGTTTAAGTTTCATTTTAATTGGTCATGTACTTGGTGCTTTTTTGTTGTTGTTAACTTGTTCATTTAGTAAAAAGCAAATAGCTTTACTTTCTGAAAATGAAATAATTCATTATCTCTAGTAATACATCTGTAATTCTTCATTTAGAAGGGTAATTAGGGCAAAAGTAAATAAATCATTATATATCATTAGTATGTTGACATATATTTTCAGTAACATTGTTTTATGTTCCTCCAACGTAACATGTAGCTGAACAGTAGAAGGTAGAAAATAAATTATGACATCTCTTCTAAGGCCTGGCTAGGCCTGAAGCTCACTGCTAGGGAGTTTGTCTAGAATGTTTTTAAAAATAGGTAGTGGAGCCATAGCCCTCACCATAGACACCTCTGAGCCCACTGGCATTGTCTCTGAGCAGAAGATGGCTGTGCCACTCACATATGCTAATCTTGGCAAATCTGCCAAGCATGTCTTCACCAAGGGATATGGATTTGGCTTAATAAAACCTGATTTGAAAACAAAATCTGAGAATGGATTGGAATTTACAAGCTCAGGCTCAGCCAACACTGAGACCACCAAAGTGACAGGCAGTCTGGAAACCAAGTACAGCAGATAGACCGAATATGGCCTGACATTTGCAAAGAAATGGAACACTGACAACACACTAGGCACCGAGATTACTATGGAAGATCAGTTAGCATGTGGACTGAAGCTGACCCTCCATTCATCCTTCTCCCCTAACACTGGGGGAAAAGTGCTAAAATCAAGACAGGATACAAGCGGGAGCACATTAACCTTGGCTGCGACGTGGATTTGGACATTGCTGAGCCTTCAGTCCAAGGCACTCTTAAGTGCTGGGTTATGAGGATTGGCTGGCCAGCTACCAGGTGAATTTTGAGACCACGAAGTCCTGAGTGACCCAGAGCAACTTTGCGGTTGGCCACAAGACTGATGAATTCCAGCTTCACACTAATGTGAATGACGGGACAGAGTTTGGCAGCTCCAATTAGCAGAAGGTGAGCAAGAAGTTGGAGACTGCTGTCAGTCTTGCTGGGACAGCAAGAAACAGTAACACTCGCTTCAGAATAGCAGCCAAGTATCAGATCGACCCTAAAGCCCACTTCTCCACTAAAGTGAACAACTCCAGCCTGATAGGTTTAGGATACACTTAAACCCTAAAGCCAGGTTTCATACTGACACTATCAGCTCTCCTGGGTGGCAAGAACATCTATGCTAGTGGCCACAAGCTTGGTCTAGGACTGGAATTTCAAGCATAAATGAATGCTATAGAATTGTTTAAATTATTTTGCAGCATAGCTACCTTCACAATTTAGTGTATCTTTTAATGTTGTATGGCTGGGATGCAAGTATTGCTAAATGTTATATTGGACCTCCAGGTTAAAGATGATTCAGCTTTAAGGTGTTACCCTTTCGGGTACAGAAGAAACCCAGTTCCAAAAAGGTCCCTTCAGTGGTAGATTTGGGGAACTTGGTGGCCCCTGTAGAGATGCCAGGTTTCTTTTTTATCTAGAAATGGCTGCAAGTGGAAGCTGATAATATATAGGCACCTTGTAAATTCATATTGAGTAAATGAATGAAATTGTGATTTCCTGAGAATTGAACCTTGGTTTCCTAACCCTAACTGATGAGAGGCTCGTTGCTTGATGGTGTGTACAAACTTACCTGAAAGGGACCTTTTAAAGACAGACTTTCATGACTTGTTCCCATCCCAGGTCTTCATTACCTCTTTTACACAAAAAGATCTACAGGGTGTGGTCACTTTCTTTTGTGCTGTTTTGGGGTGGAGAGGGTGGATGTGATGAAGCCAATAATTCAGGACTTAATTCCTTCCTGAGTTGTGGTTTTTTTGTCCTTGCATCAGAGTATAAAATAGCTTCCAGGAGCTCTAGCTATAAGCTTGGAAGAGTCTGTATAATTGTAATCACAGGGTGACAGCACTCAGAATCTAAACTGGGCTTATGTGGTATTCTCACCACTCAATTTATTTTTTAGCAGTTTAATGGGTACATTTTAGAGTCTTCCATTTTGTGTGGAATTAGATCCTCTTCCTCAAATGCTGTAATTAACTTAAAAAAAAAAAAAAGGTAATGGTCCAGCCTGGGCAACATGGTGAAATCTTGTCTCTACAAAAAAATTAGCCACGCATGGTGGCATGTGCCCGTAGTCCCAGCTACTTGTAGGGATGAGGTGAGAGAATCACTTGAGCCGAGTAAGTCAAGGCTGCATGCAGTGAGCTATGATTGCACCACTGCACACTAGCCTGGGTGACAGAGTAAGACCCTGTCTGGGAAAAAAAAAAGTGGAGAGGAGGGAATATGCTTCTTTTCAAAATTTGACAAAATATGATATTCTCATTTTTAATGGGGCAAATGAAAAATAGCATTTTGGTAAATTTGGGAATGAGTGTGTAATGGGCACACATCTCTTCCAACAAAATTAACCCAGGATTTCATCCAGGGAAAATTTGAGACTAAACAGGTGTAGCCTTGTAAGGATACAAATTTGATCAGCTGAAAATTATCTCCTGGAATCATATGCGTCTGTATAATTGTGGCAGTGGAAGAGATGACAAGGTAAAAACCACATGTATTTAAAGCTACTTGGGAGGCCGAGGCCGGAGAATCGCTTGAACCTGGGAGGCGGAGGTTGCAGTGAGCTGAGATCATGCCACTGCACTCCAGCCTGGGCAACAGAGTGAGACTCTGTCTCAAAAAAATGAATAAATACAAAAATAAAGTTAATTGGTCTTAGATAGTACAAATCTGCCTTCTAATAGTATAGCAGGAGCCCTCTCATCAGAAACCTTTAGTTGTTTGGTTAATCTAAAAAGTTATTTAAATCAGGGTGTCATAAAAAGCACATATATAGACATTTTAACTTAAATATTCTATATTTACCACTTATTTACTATAGGATCCAGGTTTTTTCTAACTTTAGTGTACATCTACTCAGTTGGGCTGTTGGTGATACAGTGGAACAGCATAGCTGCCTTCTCATATAGGTCTGCTGATAGATGTTCTCTAATTGTCTTTCTTGAATTCCTGGCCTCAAGGATCCTCCCACCTCAGCCTCTCAAGTAGCTGGGATTACAAGCTGGAGCTTGTAATATAATTATCTTTCTTGTACAAATTACATGCATTACATTACATAGGTGTGAACCAGAGATGCAGAATTCTTGAAGATTTTTACTATATTTTCCCCCAATCTTTTAGAGCAGTTTTGCCCACAGTTAACCAATAGCTTTTTTTTTTTTAATTTTTAAAGTCAACAAACTTTTATCTAGTCTTTCCAAAGTAGTTAACTTGGCTTTCACAGAAACTACAACTCTTCACGCTTGCGTCCTTGGCTCATATAATCATCATAAAAAGTTCACCTGGCATAATCAATTTGTTTGGTAACTGTATTTGTTTCCTAGAGCAGCTGTAACAAATTACCACTCCACAAGTGGCTTAAAACGAGAAATTTATTCTCTCACACTTCCAGTGGCTAGAAATCCAAAATCAAGGTGTCAGCAGGGCCATGCTCCCTCTCCAGTCTCTGCCTAGTCGTCACATGGCCTTCTGTCTCTGTGTCCTTTTCTGTCATTTATAAGGATACTGTCATTGGATTTAGAACCTACTCATATCCAATATCAGCTTATCTCAATACTTACCTATTACATCTGCAAAGACATGATTTCCAAGTGAGAATACATTCTGAGGTTGCAGGTGGACATAAATTACTGGGGAACACTATTTGACCCACTACAATCACAAACTCAAACAGCCTTTGGTAAACATACCTTGCAGCAAATGGGAATAGAAAACACAACCCCGACTCAGGTTAAACAACAGAAATTTATTTTCTCACAGTGCTGGAGGCTGAAAATCCAAGATCAAGGTATCAGCAGATTTGGTTTCTTCAAAGACTTCTCTCCTTGACTTGCAGATGGCACCTTCTCACTGTCTTTATACGGCCTTTCCTCTGTGCACTTGTATCCCTGGTGTGTCTTCTCCTTCTTATAAGGACATCAATCCTATTGGCTTTAGGGCCCCGCCTTTATGACCTCACTTAACCTTAGTTACCTCTTTAAAGGCCCTGTTTCGAAATATAGCCATGTACCACATAACAGCTTTTCAGTCAATAATGGACTGCATATATGTTGGTGGTGCCATATGATTACAATGGAGCTAAAAATTCATATCACCTAGTGACATCATAGCCATCATAAGGTAGCACAACACGTGGTGATGCTGGTATAAACAAACCTGTGCTGCCAGTCATATAAAAATCTAGCACATAAAATGATGTAAGGTATATAGTACTTAATAAACGGCTAGGTTACTGGTTTATGCATTACTGTGCTATATGTTTTTTCATTATTTTAGAGTGTACTTCTACTTAAAAAAAAAGTTAACTGTGAAACAGCATAAGGCAGGCCCTTCAGGAGGTCTGTGAGAAGAAGGCATTGTTACAGGAGATGACAGCTCCGTGGGTATTATTGCCCCTGAAAACCTTCTAAGCAGGACAAGATGTGGAGATGGAAGACAGTGACACTGATGATCCTGACCCCATGTAGGCCTAGGCTAATGTGTGTGTTTCTGTAAAAGTAAAAAGTTAAAAATTTTAAAAATAGAAAAAAGCTTACAGAATAAGAATATGAAGAAAGAAAATATTTTTGTACATTTGCACAATGAGTTTATGTTTTAAGCTAAGTGTTATTACAAAAGAGCCAAAAAGGTTTTAAAAATTAAAAAGTTTGTAAAGTTACAGTACGCTTATGTTAATTTATAATTGAAGAAAGAAAAACTTTTTTTTATAAATGTAGTGTAGCCTAAGCATACAGTATTTATAAAGTCTGGTAGTGTTCAATAATGTCCTAGGCCTTCACATTCACTCACTGACTCACCCAGAGCAACTTCCAGTCCTGTAAGCTCCATTCGTGGTAAGTGCCCTATACAGGTGCACCACTTATTTTACAGTATTTTTACTGTACCTTCTCTGTGTTTCCATATGTTTCAATATACAAATACCACTGTGTTACTATTGCCTACAGTATTCAGTAACATGCTGTATATGTCTGTAGCCTAGGAGCAACGGTCTATACCATACACATTAGGTGTGTAGTACGCTATGCCATCTAGGATTTTGTAAATATACTCTATGATGTTGGCACAAAAAAAAATTGACTAGCAATGCATTTCCCAGAAAATATCCCCATATTAAGTGACGCATAACTATATAATCATGGGGGACATGGCTTCAACATAAAATTTTCAGTTCGGTCCATAGTACCACCAATTCCTTGCTACTCTAATGTGAAAAAATTCTCACCTCTGAGTCACACATGGAAACAAATCAATGTGAAGAGACTTTAATGGCAAAGTGCACTGACGAGTTAAAATGGTTACATGGGTAATTTAAGAAAAAATTTAGTGGGAAAAAGGGAAAGGGCTGAACTGCCAAAATAATTTTCTTATCCAGTTTTACATTTGCTTTCTCCATGTGCTACAATTATAGACACCTGAGAGTTCCTAGCCTTAGACATAACTTGCAGCATCAGCCACTCTGCTGCACTTTAGATCACATTAGTTAGGGCTAGAGCCCAGCCCCATTTACACGGCATCTGATGAATGGTTAGCTGTGGCAGTTCTACCATAATGCCATTTTGCTCCAAAGAAATCCAGTTAAGTGGCTGTCCATGGCCCAGTAGTTTCACCTGAAATTAAAAACATACATGCAAATGTCTCCAAATTTATCTCTTTATCTCACCCACTTTCTATGGGGAAGGAGTGATTAGTAGTTCAAAAAAAATTGTAGATAAGAGGTTCATTTTTACCTTTATTTAGTGATTCACAATCACTCTTCATCCAATTGAGTGTATGTATCTTGCCTCTATATTCTTGCTTCTATTTTACTCTCAAGAGGGAAATAGAAGTGTGCAGGGGTTGGGGAAGGAGAATTTTCAAGACTGAATGGAGTGTCAGAGTGGAGAAAAAGCTAAAGAGAGGATCAGGAGCAGAAAATGGCTCTGAAACCAGAGTCTGCCCAAGTATCTACTCAGCGTTCCTCCCCCAGATTTTCTAATAACCTCCACTAATCAATAATATATAAATTTGATCAATTATTACTGTAATTGTTTTATATTCTTAGTCTTACTATACTAAGCAAATTCAAATAAGTTCTCTACATATTCTAGGGTTATTTTGAACCAAAAACTTTGCTTCTCAGGTGGATCAATACGAAAACAAAGCCCACGAGCTTTTAAATAATGATGTTAACTGGCACCAAAAAGAACATAGATAAAATAAAAATATAATCAGTATCATACCTGGGCTACTAAGCTGTAATTAAACATTAGATTTGAACTCATCTTCTTTCTGCCTCATCAACCACATGTATTAGAAATGAAATGCAGAAAAGTGATGCAAGGAGAACCCCCATATGGACAATTCACCTCCAAAGGGATAATTTATTTAAAAAAAAAGTTATAAAATATATCAGAATGAACTCAATGCCAGATCTGGTGGTTACAACAGTTAGATTAATCTCTAACTTTCTCCAAAATGTTTTATAAACATAAAATAGTAGAGTCATGACATCTTGTATTCAGATATGTTCTGGGGTGGGGTGTCAGGGAAAGCATCCGAATTCTAGTTTTATGAGAAGAATCATTTTGGATGCATGCAGTGAACTTGAACAACGTAAAATGACTGTGAAGAATAATGTCTATTTTACAGTGATATGCATAGAGATACTGTAGCTGTTTTATCAGCTTAGTTTTCTGGGAAACAAAAAGTTTCAAAGATTTTGACCAAACACTGTCATTGGTGAAATTCATTTTATTTTATTATATTTTATTTTATTTTTTCAGAGACAGGCTGAAGTGGTGCAGTCATAGCTTACTGTAGTCTTGACCTACTGGGCTCAAGCAATCCTCCTGCCTCAGCCTCCTGAGTAACTAGGACTACAGGTGCGTGCCACCATGCTCAGCTAACTTTAAAAAAAAATTTTGTAGACAGGGGTCTTGCTATGTTGCCCAGGCTAGTCTCAAACTTCTGGCCTCAAGACATCCTCCTGCCTTAGCCTCCCAAAGTGCTGGAATTACAGTGTGAGCCACAATGCTTGGCTGGAGCTCATTTACAATTCCTTTTATGAAGTATAAGTGAAACAGTTATAAGGTTCCCCTTAAAAGTTAATGTTTGCATCAAGATGTTCTAATCAGCAATTTAAAGGAACAAGGTAAAATTCCCTCTTACCTCTGTTGCCCCCAGAATAGCTTTGGGATGGCCAAGGAACAGCTGTCCTGATGTGGGCCATTTAAGAAAAATGGCATAGACTAATTTTTCTTTAGGCTTGGATGTGTACCTGGTTAAAAGAAAAAAATAAAGAGCATAGTAACAAGTTACATCCCATGTTTCTCACTATTTATGGATCAGGAACAATCTGGAATTATTTTACAGATACTTCCACAATGTCACCACTAATAGAAGGGAAGGAAAAATAGCCCCATGGTGGTATAAAAAAAACACCTTCCTCCCCCAAGACCAAAAGGAAGTTCTTGGAAGACAAAGATTTTCCTGAGTTAGCATTCCTCTTCATCAGACTGCTCTCGTGGAGCTGAAAAGGGGAGGGAGATGATCTAAGGGGACAGGATGCAAGAGCTTCATGGCTTTTCATGTATTATTCAAATTTTTATATTCATTCATTCATTCAACAAGACAAGATATGCATGTGTCAATTCTGTGCCTAGTACTGTGCTCAGTGTTAGGGTTACAATAAAAAACAAAACACACATAGTCCTTCTTCTTATGGAGCTTAGACTAGAGTGGGGAAAGCAGACACTAAACAGTCACACAAATAATATGAAAGTGTGAGTTCTGATAAGCACCATGAAAGAAAAGGAAATTGAGAGATTATAACAAAAGGATCTCTTTAGATTAGAACATCAGAAGGAAGCCTCTCCAAGAACATAACATTTAATCTGAGACTTAAAGGATGAATGGGAGCAAAGAAGAAGGTAAGGGAAGTATGCTGTAGACAAAAAAAAAAAAATGGATTTCATTCATTTATTCATTCAATTACTCAAGAAATACTTATTGAAATCTTAAAATGCTAGACACTGTTTTAGAGCTATATACAACATTGAACAAAGTCCTTGTCCTCATGGGGCTTACATTCTAGTGGGAGAAATTAGAATCAACAAATATGTCAGGTATTCATTAAATGCTATGGAGAAAACAAGCCAGGTTAGAAGGACAGGGCATGCTAGGTAGGAAAGGAGGGGCCTGGGAGTGTTATTTTAAACAGAATAGTCAGGGAAGACTTCTTAGAGGTGGCATGGAAGAGAACCATGGGAGCGCCACAGGAGCACCACGGGAGCGTCTGGGGAAAGCCTTCCAGACAGAATGACAAGTGCAGGAGCCCCAGTGCAAGAGTGTGCTCTGCCTGTTGATGCAACAGCAAGGAAGGCAGAGTGCCTGAAGGAGAGGAAGTGGGGGAGGGTGATGGCAGATAAGATCAGAGAGGCGATAGGAACCAGATTTTATAGGCCCTTGTAAGCATCTATGGGACCTGGCCTTCTCTCTGAGACTGGAAGCCATTGGAGAAATGTGACCATGGGAGTGGCATTATTATTTAAAAGTATACTCTGATTGCTTTGTGGTGAAGAGGTTAAAGGGTAGAAATAGAGACCTATTAAGAAGCTACTGAAATAATCCAGGCAGGGGCGAGACAATGGAAACTAAAAGGATGAGGGTTGCCACAGAGAGGATAAGAAGTGGTCAGATTCTGAATATATTTCAAAGATGCAGAGGATCTTTTTTTGAATATATTTCAAAGATGCAGAGCAGATTTCATATCTGCTAATGGGTTGGCTGTGACTATAAAAGAAGGGGAAACTAAGGGCTTCAAGGTTTTGGGCTTGACAACCACCTAAAGGATGAAGCTGCCGTTAACTGAGATGGGAAAGACCATGGGTGGAGCTAGTTGATAGCAAAATTTTAAAACTCAGGATTTCAGTTTTGGATGTACAGGTCTAAGATGCTATGCATCTAAGCGGAAATGCTGAGTAGGAAGTTATTGAGGCTGGAGTTCGGAAAGAGGTCTGCACTGGAAATAGAAATGTGGAGATCATCAATATGGCATTTAAAGCCATGAAAATGGATAAGATCACCTGGGACATTAAGATAAACGCAGTGGCTCACGCCTGTAATCCCAGCATTTTGGGAGGCCAAGGCAAGCGGGTCACCTGAGGTCAGGAGTTCGAGACCAGCCTGGCCAAACATGGTGAAACCCCGTCTCTACTAAAAATACAAAAAAATTAGCCAGGCGTGGTGGCAGACACCTGTAATCCCAGCTACTCAGGAGGCTGAGGCAGGAGAATCGCTTGAACCTGGGAGGTGGAGGTTGCAGTGAGCCGAGATCGCACCAGTGCCCTCAAAAAAAAAAGATAGAGAAGAATGGAAGTCCAAAGACTAAACCTCAGGGCACTTCAAGATTTAGAGGTTGGAAAAATGAGATGAAATCAGCAAAGGAACTAACTAAGAAGGAAGAGCCAACAGGTACGACGAACACCAGGAGAGACAGTGATAAACTGAGGCAGACACTGCCAGTAAGTTAAGAAAATGAGCACTGGGGACTCATCACTAGAACTGGCAAGGCAGATGTTATTGTGGGCCTTGAGAAGAGCAATTCTGGAGTGTGGGGGTGGAAGCTTGACCAGAGGGGGTTCAAGAGAAAAACTGTAGCAAGGAATTAGAGATAGCAAGTGAAAACAATCCTTTCAAGACGTTTTACTACAAAGGAAAGGAGAGAAATGGGAAGATCGCTAGAAATGCAAGTGAAATGGAGTTAAAGGGGAGAATTGCTATAACAATCCTTGGGTGGATGATTTGCAATGGGATCAGGACACAAGGGTTGACCTTAAAGCCAAAAGTGAGATAATTTTACATTGTATGTGTCTGGGTGCATGTGTGTGTGTGTGTTTCCATAGTTAACAGTTAGCTGTCCAGGAGCAGGCATGGAATAAGTAGATCTGAATTTAAAGTGGATGTTCCGTCAAGTGAGTATGGCAGAGGGAGCAAGGGTTCAGGAGTTGGGTGTATGCAATAGATTAGTTACAGTGATGGGCCACAGAATCTGTCCCGGATAAGGAAAAAGACAGAGAAAAGATGATAGGATTAGAAGATAGTATGATCACTGGATTATAGATCCCTTTGGAAGCCAAAGTGCCATGCAGAGTAAGCCAAAATATAAGAAGTGGTAGATAGATGGCAGAATCCTTCAAACTGGAGCCATGGAAGGGGTTCAGTTATTGGTAATGCAAAGTCTAAAGTATGTTTATAAAAGAAAGGGAAGTTAAGGACACCAAGGTTTTTGGCCTGACAACCACCTAAAGGATAAAGCTGCCATTAACTGAGATGGAGAAGACCGTGGGTGGAGCTAGTCTACAGCAAAAATTTAAAACTCAGGGCTTCAGTTGTGGACGTACAGGTCTAAGATGCTATGCATCCAAGTGGAAGTGTTGAGTAAGAAGTTCGACTTTGCATTACCAATATGACCTTGTATATTGATAATGCAAAGGAACAGGTAACAAAGGTCAAGCGGACAAGACCCCTAGAAGACAGGAGGTGCAGGTAATTAGAACTGTGAATAAAAATTTAAATCTCTAAGAATTATGTGAAGAGTAGTTCTGGGGACAGGGACAGCAAGCCAGGGCTCTCTCAAAGGATTTTAAGGGTTGACCTGGGAGTCTGTAGGTGACTGCAAGAAGGTGGGCATGATGAACCTGGGGGGAAGAAGGCTCCTATGGTGAGGAGGGAGAGCAGGACCACTCAGTGGCAGGGAAGTTGGTAGGAGACAGACTCACAGCTTTATAAGCCACATTAAATATTTAGCTTTTATGTTTATTTCTTGAAATAAACACAATAGAATAATGGTTAATGATTGTGAAGTCCCAGATCAGATACCCTCATATTCAAATCTAAGTATTCAAAAGTAAGAAGCAAATTCCAAAACCAGATTTCTACTATTCTCTGTCACATGAGAGATTGGTATTGAGTTCTCATTATGGCTTCTCCCAGATCAACATTTTAAAATTCCACAATTATTTGCTCTGTCCAGATTGCCTTACTCCATTTTATTCAATGGGTTGTTAATGTTTTAAGTCATAAGTCAAGTAGATTGAAGAACAATTAGTCTAATCTTTCGGTTCCTATTTGATCAAGCAGTACTCAGGTGGCAACTGAAAGCGAATTTTTAGAACTTCACCAATACTCATCTTATTTTATATATGTTAAGAAACCATATCAGAAACTGTCATATTTGTGGAGTCTGATTCAGGTACTCATTGCCACATAGAACCTCCTCAAGCTCAGAGAGAAGCATCTTCCCTGAACCCTTCCTATTTTGATTCATTTTTAATCTAACATTTTCTCTGCCATTGGGTACCTCTTGTTTGCTAATTTCATGGGATGCAACATCTGCAAAAGTCAGAATTTACCGAACTGGTTAAACAGTAATCTCCGTTTTAGACTAACCATTCAGCATTTTTCATTGGTCTGAACAGCTTACAATTTTTCTAAGAGCTGAGTACTTTCAGCCAAAATTTGTCCACTACTGGGAGATACCTAGAAATGATGTAAGCTCAATCTGATAAACAATAAATGTTTCAAAACATGCAAATTCTTCCCCTTCTCTTTATATTAGAGTAAGCAAAGTTTGGAAAGTGCTTTGTATATGTAGGAATTCATCCAATTTCTCTTTTTATCCTACTCTTCTTTATATGTCTGATAAATTTTAAATCTCTTCCTTTATAAAAGAGTACTTGGTAACAAGAATGACTTACCACACATCTGGGGTGACAGTGTCATTCTGGGATCGCCAGGTATGGGTTTCATAAATAGCTTCTCCATTGACTTTTAGCCAGGACCCCATTTGCCTCAGTCGCTCCTCAAAAACTACAGAAATGGTGCCATCTAGTGTGGGCCCAATATTCATCAAAAGATTTCCTCCACATGAAACTGTCTCTACAAGTTGCTAAAAAATTAAGAATAATGTTTTTAGATAAATAAAATAATTCCATCTTTAATGTGCTAATATATTGCATTTATATATTTATACATGTATATATAGTCACTGCCTAGAAGAACACAGGATAGAACAATGTCCTATATTTATAGGCCATTGAGCCATAGAAGAAATAATTCCTACATGACCACACTATTAAGAATATTATGTTAATAGCCACCAGACATTTCACTGTACCTTCACCAATTCTTCAATTGTAAGATAGTCAGAGATTCCAGCTTCCCTCCTATAGCCCCAGGACAGTTTGTCTATTGTCATGCAGTTTTCCCATTTATGTGGCAAAAGATGTCCTGGGTTATAACGATCACTGCAGGTATAGAAGCCACCATGCTTACAGATGCTACCAGCTCCCCAACGATCATTGGTGACTACTGTGACCCGAACTGGGCTGAAATGAAACATACAATTTTTTAAAACAAAAGGTATAATCTTTTTATACAAAAGGAAATGTCACTGAAAAGACATGTAATTGAAATACAATTCTGAAAAGGGACCATGGCATAGTACAGTGGAAAGCCCATGGTTTTGAAGTCAAACAGACCTGAGTTGATTGGAGTTCTGGCTTTGTCACTTTCTAGCTCCCAGACCTACAGCAAGTTACCTGACTCCTCTGAATAATGAATTTCCTCATCTATGATTAGAACAAAAATAAGTTATGTAAAACATTAGCCCGGTACCCAGCACATATAGCACTCATAAGAGTATTATATGAATATTTTAAGCTCCCTTCCATATTGTAAATGGTAGCCAAAACTGAATTTATACCCAAGACACTTTTCTTTTCAATGATTCAATGATCTCATACATGTAGTCTAGCCTTTCTTTTTCTCTTACCATTGTGCCTAATATTGAAAAATCTCAGAAAATTTGACTGTTGATATCATGTGAAATATCCCCACAACATTACTTATCATAGCAGGTGGCATATTTAAGAGGGAAATCCACGCCACAAAGAGGGAACAGTTTTGAGTCACAAATTGAAGTGATGGCTCCCAGTTTTTTCCCTTGGAAGGAGTACCTGGACACATTGCTGTTTTAAGTATCAAGAGTTCTTCAGAATATTTGTATTTGTGCCCTTTGTGGGCCCAGGAAGTGCAAGCAGAAGGTTGCCTGACTTCATAGCACAATACCCAGTGCTTTCTAGTGTACATGCAGATTTGGTCCATATAGTTTAAGCCTAATGGAGGAGTTTAATCAGAACTCCCTGTTCTAATAGGGCAGCCTTGAACATACCAGGAAGCAACAGGAAAAAACTGGAGAAAGTGAAAATGCTGCGATGAAGGAAAAGAGGAGACAAACAAGGGTGACATTGGCTGGGCAGCAAAGATGACCAAAAGGTAAGAGGATAAAAAGAAGCAGTCTGCGGGATTCAGAAGCACATAATCAGAAATAGTGATGAAGAACAGAGTTGTCCCAGAATAGAGGCCATAAAGGACCAGGGTAGGAGAGAAAAAGGGGGGACCCACAAAATTAACACCTTCAAAGTTCTTGATCCTGTGATTTTTAGTCTGATCTCAAAATCAGACCACTGAGTTGGATTTTACTCCTGATTTATTTACCCTTGATTATGTTGAGTAAATAGTGATATATCTAATAAGTATTATTTACAATGATTTTCTCCCCTCATACCACCAATGACTTAAAATGAAATATTTCAAGAGGTGAAGGAATTAAAATGTTAGAAATATATTAGGAATATGGAGGGTAACTGCAGCAATCTCATAGCATACACACCTTTCATTATATAACCAGGCCAAGAAGCCTGTGCTGTTCCAGTATTGATCCGGCGCTCCTCCATCACCATCCGACCACAGAACCTCAGGCTGATAGTTGTTCACTAACTCATAGAGCTCTGGCAATGTCTTAGAAACTGGAAATTGCCGCTTATGGAATGAACTGGATTCATCCTCAAGGAAGAGCGGATGAAACCATTCAAAAAGGGAATAGTACAGTCCAAAACGCAGGTCAGTTCTGTTCCTAATGGCTACCTCAAGTTCCTTGACAATGTCCCTCTTGGGCCCCTCATCTATGGCATTCCAGTTCCACGAATATTCTGACCCCCACAAGGTAAAGCCTAGAAAATTATAGTGAAAACACTTGTAAGCATGTCAACTTTATTTTAGTAAATTTCAACCCACACAAATGCCCAAACAAATCACATAGTACATGCGATATATAAATACCTGCTCCTACAAATGACTGTTTTATGGCCATTTTTTCATGGCATATATCATGCTTTTATATGAGAAGTGAGAATTTAAACAAGGTGAGACTGAGGTTTTTAAAAGCAACTTTCGGGGTATATCACTGTATGGTCTGATCTATCTCCAGTATTTTCCCTCTTAGATTTTAAGGTCCTTGAGGGATTGCATCATGTCTGCAGTGCTCCCTGCTATGTCTTCAGCCAACTGCTAGCACAAGGTATAAACAATCAACAACAGCAGCTCACAACTAAGATGGGAACATATACATGTACCATGCTAAATCATGACTACCACTATTTATTATGAAGATTCTGAGATGCACTCCTGCAAGATTCTTAGTGTCTTCTAAACCAAAGCTTGAAGTCTACTGCTTAGTTTTAGGATTGTTTATTTTATTATAGTGTGATTCTTAGAACACTGGTGATCCATGTATAGCAAATCTCTTTTAGCCTGATTATTTATTTAACCAGAGGGGCAAAAAAAAAAACCCTACTATTTCCCAATAGTTCTATACTTTAAAATATACTCACCATGTGTAATCTCATCCTACTATAAAATCATAAGCTTGGATGTTCCTCTTTAATAAAATTACCCAAAAGTGAATAGTCTACCAACTACATAGATAAGAAAAACAATGTATACCTTTATACAAACACTTAGAAGTGGTTCATTTTTAACAGGAATTTGCATTTAGATTACTGATTGTTCCATATAAAAATGTTAGAAGAGATATATAAACTGAAATACTTAAAACATAATAAATATGAAAGCCTCAAAAACTTCATCAGTGCCTAGAGACTTAAATACATTGTTACTATTCCACTAAAATCTAGAAGAATCTTTGAGAATAGACATTTATAAGGTACATTTGGTGAAACATTTTACTGTTGGTAAATTAGAACAAGTCTAAGAATGACTCATACTTTCGATTTTTTTTTTTTTTTTTTTTTTTTTTTTTGAGACAGGTTCTGGCCCTGTCACCCAGGCTGGAGTTCAGTGGTGCGAACTTCGCTCACTGCATCCTCGACCTCCTGGGCTCAAGTGATCCTCCCACCTCAGCCTACCAAGTAGCTAGGACTACAGGTGTGTACTCCACCATGCCTAGCTAATTTTGTCTATTTTTTCAGAGACAGGGTCTCACTTTGCTGCCTAGGCCGGTCTCAAACTCCTGGCCTCAAGCAATCCTCCTTCCTTGGCCTCCCAAAGTGTTGGAATTATAGATGTGAGCCACTGCACCTAGCCTTAGATTCATTTTAATAAGCTTTTTAAAACAGCTCACTCTTGTTCCTATCATTTCTGTGGTAAGCTTCAGAGCAGTGTTGATATCTAAAGTCATATTCAAAGTTACTCAACTTGACAGGCCCTAATGTCAGACAGTACTAAAACCACTTGAGTCTTCATTTGAATATCACCACCATAAGCTCACACTGCGACGTTCCTTCCTGAGCTTAGTATGCATTTTCCATGAGCAGTGAAAACATCTGACAACATGGGTCCCAGAAAATGTATACATGTGGGCTACATCATCTCTCCTCACAGTTTGATTAACAATTTTTATTAAATAAACTCACTATGTAATGTTTTGTGCCATACAGCTTGGGAAAGTTCCTAGACATCAGGAAATCAGCATGTTCTCAAGCAAATACACTTGATAGACATTCATCTCAGCAGGATAAATATCTACAGGAGAAAATCATGAAGCTACCAGAATGTGGCCAAAGGGAAAAATATCCTATGATCATTCCAGATTTTTTGTGTTGGTTCTCCTCTCCTATTCCCATCCCATCCCTGGAGAAAACAATAAGGCAAAGTTTCTCTTTTTTTTTTTTTTTTTTTTTTTTTGAGACAGGATCTCCCTCCGCCACCTAGACTGGAGTGTAGTAGCCCTATCTCTGCTCACTGCAGCCTCAAGCAGTCCTCCAACCTAAGCCTCCCAAGTAGCTGGGACTACAGAGACATACCACTACGCTAATTTTTTAGTTTTTGTTTGTTTGTTTGTTTTTGTAGAGACAGGGTCTCACTATGTTGCCCAGGCTGGTCTTGAACCCCTGGGCTCAAATGATCCTCCTTCCTCGGCCCCCCAAAATTTTGGGATTACAGGCATGAGCGACCACATCCAGTGCAAATTTTTTTATACCAAGGCAAAGATGATCATGCAAAAGAAACTAATGAATGAACAAGCCGTTGGAACAAAAACAATTTGTTAATGCTTCCCTGGCCTTACAAATACTGGAGTGGTAATGGGTGGAATCCATTCTATTAAAGTAGAATGGATTTTAAATGTGTGGGGGTTTAGATATTCTTCTACCACCTCTGATTTTTCTGGAAACCATTACAGTTCCACAATCCTTTTCCCTCCAGGTGATCTGGGTCACTTTCATCACTATCAGTTCATCCACTATTTGCACCATTTGGCCAGCTAAGAGTTGGCTAAAAGTGCAGCCAGGTGTGTCGTAATGATGCAAGACTATAGCAGTATAATCCCCATGATGCATTCACAGGATGCATTACAGAGAAGGGGAAGGAAAGAGTGCAATTCCAAGATGAACTTTGACTTGCAACCCACACTCCGTTCAACAAACAGCTTTAAGTAAATCTTGGAAATATTGTTCAAAATACATGTGACAAAACGTGACCATCTTTCCTCTGTTATGTGGCAGGTATGATCCTTTCTGTATTCCTAACATCTCTCAATTTGGGTTGAATGTGCAGTCCCTAAGTCATAAGCAAGTGCCAGTCACCACTTATGGTTGCTCCGAAGAGAAAATTAGACCTTGCTTTAGTTTTTTCTTCCAAAAGAACAACTTTTCATTTCTTAACCATTGTCAGCAATTTCCATAGGCTGGATTGACTTACCTTCGTGATGTTTGGAAGTTAAGACAATGTATTTGGCACCAGAGGCCTGAAAAATATCTGCCCACTGGTTGGCATTAAAAAATTTTGCTGTAAATAGTGGTCCAAAATCTTCATATTTGAAACTAGGAGGGTAATTATCTTTCATAAATTCCACATACTTCGGTATCTTTTCCTTTTGCCAATACCACCTAAGGGGAGGAAAGGAAAGAGTGCATAAACAGCACATACACACACATTTAAAAGAACTGCTCCAGCTCCCCTTACCATTTACCCCTCACACAGATAGGACCCAGATTCTCTTTCTCACTTCCCCATTAGTTTGATTTGGCTTTAAAGATAGCTTATGCAAACTAAACCCCCTCTCATTTTCCACCTATCCCCCTGTGATATCCACTCAGCTCATAAACTAGAGCATTCTAGGCAACTCAGCTACCCATTCTCTCTTTTTTTTAAGACAGGGTCTCACTCCGTCACTCAGGTTGGAATGCAGTAATGGAATCATGGCTCACTGCAACCTCGACCTCCTGTGCTCAAGCGATCCTCTCGCCTTAGCCTCCTGAGTAGCTGGGACCACAGGCACGTGCCACCACACTTGGCTATTTTTTTTTTCTTTGTAGAGATGTGGTTTCCATATGTTGCCCAGGCTGGTCTTAAACTCCTGGGCTCAAGCGATCTTCCTGCTTCAGTCTCCCGAAGTGTTAGGATTACAGGCATGAGTCACCTTGTCCAGCCCCATTCTCTTTTAATTCTTCACTTTTAAATCACAACATGTAGTATATGTCTTTACACATTGTCCCTTGTAACATAAGTGATTAGGGCTTCTAAAAGGAAGACTACATGCCTAAAACATAATATGCATCTATTATATTCAGTAGTAGAGAACACTTTGGAGGCACAGGACAGAAAGGGAGGCAAAAGTAAAATTAAAAAGATGCTGTTATTTTAATAAATGGACTCAACCTTCAACAATTACTTGCTATACGCATTCATTCTAAGCAATGGTATATTGACCCTAAACTGCGTAAGCAAGACTTCATGAGGAAAAGCACATCTACACATTTTAGATAAACACAGCAATAACTATCCTCATGAAATAGATGCAACCCCCATTTCTGACCCACCTCCTGCTTTTTCTATCACCATTCCTTTCATATGAGTATTTCTACAGGATAAGCAAATCCATAATCGCACTATATTTCCCAAGACGATCAGGAGACTCTGCTAAGAAGAAATAATTGAAGTGCATACTATGCGGCAGACATGCTGTTTGCCTGCCCAAAAGTCGTATTTACGTAATTTCCCAGCTTCCACTACAGCTACGACAGGGATGTGAGATCCATGCTGGCCAAGGGAACTTGAGGGAAAGCCAACTTTGGGGACTGTGGAAATGGTTTCCCTCCTAATGAAAAGAGACACTGGCCTTCCTGCCTTTGGGCAGGGTTGTGTGAAGTTATGGTGCCTGGCTGCCATCCTGTGACCATGAAGGGACAAGTCCCCAGGCTGAGGATGAAAGAAAGAGCCCGTGTCTTTGATTTCATCAATGAACCGACTACCTCTAAATTTCCTGTTATGTGAGATAACAAGCCCCTATCATTATACCTTTTAGTTGGGTTTAAAATGCTTGAAGCATTTTTATTATTTATTTATTGATTATTGATTAATTGATTGGTTGAGACAGGGTCTTGCTCCATTACCCAGTTTGGAGTGCAGTGTCATGATCATACCACACCACAGCCTTGAACTCCTGGGCTCAAGCGATCGTCCCACCTCACCCTCCTGAGTAGCTGGGACTACGGGCATTACGTTTTAAATTGAACTGCAAAAGAGAAACTGGGACATTCAGAAAGTTGAGCAAGAATAAGGAATTTCTCCTAGCATCATCTAATTTGAACCTGCACTGTCCCCTACAGTCTAGACTTGAATTTCATGCTGAGAGATGAAAAGAGGCATTTATGGTAAAGGTCTATCATTTATATTTGGTTTTTAATAGACATTTAAAACAGTCATATATACTCATCTATACTGTTGATTCCCCGAAAGTCAAATTGAGAGTGAGGAGCAGAGGATACAAAGGGAAATCACAGGTAATTAAAGAATCTTACACAGGGTTAATGCATTTTCAGATCATCAGGAATCTGTTCTCTATTTTGTTTAGTATGAGAAGTATCTTTATTATTCTAGGTCAAAACAAACATGGGTTTATCTGTAGAAAATGAAGTTATTCACAGCAAAGAATAAAATGACTCAAAACTAACTGTTTTATTTTGGCATAGTACTAGTCTCAGTCAAAAATGTCAAATCCTCTTTGGCACCAATATATCTTTACCTAATCTTCATGGTTGAACAAAATGATAATATAAGATACAATTTAGGGGGAAGAAAGTTGTTAATTATGTACCTCACTAATCTAAAATATTTCCAAAACAAGCTCAAGATTCCTTACAGCCCAAAACATGCAAATAAAGATTTGTAACATCTTTTTGAAGTAGCTATGTTTTGGCATAAGAATAAAGAGTCTCTGTTTTAGAAGGTGAATTATTTAAAATATGAATAATTCTCCATAGCTTACCCAGTTTTATTTTTTACATCAATTGACCTACCAATAAGAAAGGTTACTGGTTGCAGGTAGTCAATTTCTTTGTAATGAAAGGGTTAAAATATGCTATTTTGGCATATTTTTAAAGGTAAAGAAACTCGAAAAATAGCAGGTGCATGAAGAGCACTTTGCCCTTTGTGCTGTTTCTTAGGAGAGAAGATGAAATTCCAGTATGAAAGGCACTCTGTACTAGAAGGAAAGGCAACATCCTAAGCTTCAAAGACAAGAAGTAGAATACTGTACAGACCTTGCTAAAATTTATTATTTAAGTCTCCCCGCATAATTTAGTCACACAATGTCAATTTAATTCTTGGACCCAGCAGAGACCCTAACAGAATGGAGGTGTAATTTTTCTACCCCTAGAGTAGAGCATGGTACCATGTATATTATGTAATGTTAATATAATATATAGTTCATACTCTGTATTGTGTCTACTAAATATAGTATGTTAATTTGGATGTATACTATTTATGTAGTATATAGTTGATTCAAATAAATACTGTTTAATGATTCCCTTCTTTTTCTTAAGAATATATTATGTGTCCCAAAGTCCTGGAATTACAGGTATGAGCCACCACGGATCACCTGAGGTCAGGAGTTCAAGACCAGCCTGGCTAACATGGCAAAACCCCGTTTCTACTAAAAAATACAAAAAAATTGGCCAGGCATGGTGGCGTGCGCCTGTAGTCCCAGCTACTCAGGAGGCTAAGGCGCGAGAATCGTTTGAACCCCGGCGGCGAAGGTTGCAGTGAGCCGAGATGGTGCCACTGCACTCCAGCCTGGGTGACAGAGTGAGACTATGTCTCAAAAAAAAAAAGAATATATTATGTGTATGTTTCTATATATGCACACAAAATATTTCTGTTTTGAAGGACTTAATACTTGTAGCATTTAGTCAGAAAAGACATGTGCAACAGTTTAAGAAATTACATGCACATTTTCACATAGATCTCAAGGTAAAATCTAACGCACAGATTTTTGTGTAGCACCTTTCATACGGCAGTATGATAACTGGGTTGTGTTAAGAGTACCATTCTAGAACCTCTTTAAAAAGTTCCTAGAGCCACACATGGGTAACATGTTAACATTAAGTAGCCAATGGTGTTCAATGAACAGTCGTTTCACATACTCATGACTATGTTTTAACCATAACTTCATGGCAGAACGACTGTAAATTGGCAGGTAGCAGCAGAGCAACCATAGGCCATTATGCCTGAGTCACCGCTCGTGTGATGCCCCTGCACAAACTGATGAATGTCTGTAGTAGCTCGATGTTGTAGTGTCATAACTACAGCTTAATATGCGCAACTATGAAGAAGCTGAGGAGTCAGGAGTATCTGAAAATTCTTACAGTCACACGGAAGAAAAATTCCCTGTTCATCCAGCAGAAGCACTTAGGCAGGAAACCACATATTCGACACCCGGAAGTGCGAAACGCGGGTAACGCAGTGGGAGGTGAAACCGACGAGGGTGCAGGCAGCACCAGGCGGCGAACCAGGCCCGCTGGGTGGTGGCTGGAGGCTGCAGGTGGGGACAAAAGCGCGGCAGACGAGACAAAAGGGAGCGCACTCACCAGAACCACTCGCTACCGAAGCTGGGCACGGAAAACACTCCCCAGTGGATGAAGATGCCGAACTTGGCCTGGTCAAACCACGCGGGCAGCTGGCGGGCGTCCAGGGACTCCCAGGTGGGGTCGAAGCGCGTGGCGCTGTGGGCAGGGCACGGCGGCGGTGGCAGCAGCAGCAGCAGCAGCAACAGCAGCAGCGGGAACGCGAGCCTGGGGAGCTCCTGGGGCCGCATGTCCCGGCGCAGGCCGGCTGTCCTCTCTGCGGGCTCCCGCGGCCTCCGGAGCGCTGTTCTTCCGTTTCTGCCGCTGAGTATGCCGCGCCGCGGTCACCTGACCAAGCCGGACTTGGAAACCGGCCACCCTTCCCCCTCTGGGGCGGGAGTGGCCACTCTCCCGGGCGTTCCGAATGACCTCAGGAGGGCTGCATCGCTCAGCATAACTAAGGAGGCCAGCATTACCCCAAAGCCAGCTGCGACGGCTTTGCTAAGGCTCTGTCCTCTAGAGGGGAAAATATGAGTCTGAGTCAGGGCCCTGTGGCCAGCGCCTCTGCCCTCAAGCAGACACGACCCTGACCAAGAAACTGCCCAAGAGGACAACGCCACCAGCCCACCCTGGTGGCTGCTCCACACGTCCGAAGCGTGGACGAGAAGGTCAAGGCAGGAACTTCAGCCGGGTCTCGCCATGATGGAACATGGAAAGCAACCTAGATCCTTCTCGGCCTCTGTATCAGCTCCCAAGATCCTGCATGTTAGAACCGTGGTTGTCAACCTTGAATTTGTATCAGATGAAATTCCAAGAGCTTCAGATTCAGCAGTTAGGTTGGGGCCCAAGAATTTGCGTTTCTACCCAGTTCCTACTTCTAGGATGTTCTGATGTTGGGCCGGGCGCGGTGGCTCACTCCTGTAATCCCAACACTTTGGGAGGCCGAGGCGGGCGGATCACAAGGTCAGGAGATCGAGACCATCCTGGCTAACATGGTGAAACCCCGTCTCTACTAAAAATACAGAAAATTAGCCGGGCATGGTGGCGGGCGCCTGTAGTCCCAGTTACTTGGGAGGCTGAGGCAGGAGAATCGCTTGAACCCGGGAGGCAGTTACAGTGAGCAGAGATGGTGCCACTGCACTCCAGCCTGGGCTACAGAGTGAGACTCCGTCTCAAAAAAAAAAAAAAAGAAAAGAAAATTGTGATGTTTCTGATTGGTGGGCCAAACTTTCCTGAGAACCACTGCATTGAACAAGGAGATGATCTGAGACAGGTGAAACCAGTGGAATGAATGTTTAAGAAACCTGCAAGCTTGGGAAAAAAGGCCAGCAACTTGGAAAGATTAATCAAAAGGATATTTGGGAAGCTTATCACCTCCACCTCTTGTTTGGTTTCTTGGTTTGTTTGTTTGTTTTTGAGACAGAGTCTCGCTCTCTCGCCCAGGCTTGAGTACAGTAACATGATCTAGGCTCACTGCAGCCTCTGCCTCCCAGGTTCAAGGATTCTCCTGCCTCAGCCTCCAGTGTAGCTGGGACTACAGGCACATGCCTCTGTGCCAGACTAATTTTTGTATTTTTCTTTTCTTTTTTAGTAGAGACAGGGTTTCACCATGTTGGACAAGCTGGTCTCAAACTCTTGACCTCAGGTGATCTGCCCGCCTTGGCCTCCCAAAGTGCTAGAATTACAGGCATGAGCCACCAAGCCCAGCCTCTCCTCCACCTCGTAAGTGTTTTCAAAGTAAAGCCAGAATCCTCAACTGCTTCTGCCCCCATGAAATCATTACCCTTCAATGAGCCAATTCAAATGCTGCTGCTTTTGTGAAGCTTTCTGCCACCACCCTTCCCTCCCAGAATGTTGTACTTTCCCTGATCTGCTTCATAACACCTCCTTCCAAGCACACATAGGATTTCACGCATCCTCTAGTAGCTACGTGGTACAGGTCTGATTTCCCATCAGACTGTGAGCTTTTTGAGGGCATTCATAATGACCTTCTTTTCTGTAGTGCCTACATTTACAGCAGAAAAGCGGCACTCAAAATGTTTGTTGAAGCTCTCCAGTGAACTGGGGTTCTAATTATTGAGTGAAGAACTTGACACTAAGTGGCTATTGCCTGCATTATCCTAACCCATCTCTGCAGAGAGATGGGAGCAGCAGAGGGCGCTGTCACTGCAGGTGTAGGGGCATTTTTCCTCTCCATGACACGCCAGATGGCCCCCCGGGGCCACAGCTCCACCGTAAGAGTCCCCAGTTTTGTTTTGTTTTTTTACAATGAGGGTGTTCTAGAGGAAAGAGCTCAACGAATCCAATTGCAATAGCTCCAGTTTGTGATAAAGATGACAATTTTTTTTTTTTATTTGAGACAGAGTCTGGTTCTGTTGCCCAGGCTGGAGTGCAGTGGCACGGTGTTGACTCACTGCCACCTCCACCCCCGGGGATTCAAGCAATTCTCGTGTCTCAGCCTCCCGAGTAGCTGGGATTACAGACCCCAACCTCCAGCTAACTTTTGTATTTTCACCATGTTGGCAAGGCTGGTTTTGAACCCCTGATCTCAAGTCATCCTCCTGCCTCAGCCTCTCAAAGTGCTGGGATTACAGGCATGAGCCACGGTGCCTGGCCTGACAATTTTTATTACTGAGTTTGTGGGACCCAGAATGATCTAGGGCCTCGGTGGCCACTGAACCCTGGGGCACACTTGAACAAAAATATGGGCTTCTCAGCCACTATGCCTTGACATCCTCTCTAATCAGAAGTTTGTGTAATAAGTGCAAAAGACAATATTCACAATGACAATGATACTGTGAACTGCCAAAGGGAGAGTAGACATGACTGTGGTGACAATGCAGCGGCAGCAGGACCCTGTCCTCTCATAAGTGGGCATCCTTTCCCCATGTGAACACCACATAGCAGAAACGCCCATCTTCCAAAGTCCTTTTATCATGTTATTAATTATTTACACTTCCATATATTTCAGTTAAAGAGTGGTAATCAGATCTGTATGGATGCCACTTGGGTCATTTGTCATTTCACTTGAAGGCAAAGAAATGTTTTTAACTGGTAAGTACAACCTTATCATAAAAGTCTATTTTCTGTAAGAAATACTGAAAATATATTAAAGACCTCCCTTAGGGCCCTTCAGGACACATAAGAATCCTAATATACCAGGTTGGGAACCATTGCTATAGGATTTGAAAGGAATAGTAAATAGTATTATCAGAAAGTGAAGAGGAAGAAGAGATTCTACTTAAAAATATTTGTTAAATGACTGAAAGAAATAAATCTATGAAGTCATTTAGAACATGGTCCTTTAGGGAAAGACCTGCCTGCTGTAGATTCCATTCACATTTTATACGTTTGTAATGCCTTAC
The DNA here is from genome assembly GCF_029281585.2 of Gorilla gorilla gorilla. Lineage (NCBI taxonomy): Eukaryota > Metazoa > Chordata > Mammalia > Primates > Hominidae > Gorilla > Gorilla gorilla. The sequence goes on from NC_073229.2 coordinate 167,664,840, forward strand.
AAAGCTAGTCTTTGCACTTAAAGCTACTGCTCACTGAGCAATAGAATCACACCTCATAAGGCTTAAACTGTGTATTTAAAGGTTTTGATAGGGGATCCAGAAATCTGAGTGAAACCCTGGGTTCTGCAGGTGCACATGGCTTATGTATAAGGCATTTGAAGGGCTTGTGGCCTTGATGGGGAACACTGTCAACTCTGATCCTGTTTGTCTGAGGTTACTTGGGGTACAAGATGAAGACAGAAGGGCGTGCCTCCCTTCTGGAACCATCACAGCCAGCAGCCGCATGTTGGGCAGCTGCTGATATTCAGGGTGCCCAGGCGGGAGATGGTGAGAGGCCAGCCCTAGCCAAATTCCTTGCTGCTGCCAGAGGAAGCAGTCTTGCCATGTGTGTCCACAGGGATATGATTAGCTGCCGAGGTGGAGCTGATATCTGAGCGAGGCTCTCGAGGACACATTCTGGATAGATCTCCATATGGGAGTTGGATGACTGCCACCAGCCAGTCTTGGCAGTCCCCAGAATTCTTCTGAAGTGGACAGTGGAAGAAGTGAAACATTTGCCTGGCAGCTGGCATCAATGCAGTCTCTCTCTGGACATGCAGAAGAAAAGGTTCAAAAGGAACTGAACCCAATCCAGTCTTTATTTGGTAAATATCCCAGCTTCACGGTAGAAGAGCAGGCATGGGGGAAATAAAAGAAAACCCGCCTTTTTCAGGCCAGGGGGCAGGGAAGAGAAGCAGAGAGGAATAAAGGGAGGAGGCCCCGGGGTGTCAGCAGAGAGGGGAGAGCTGCCAGGCTGTGGCCCCACGCCAGCCTCTGCCATAGGGCTGTGTAATCCTGGGGAAGGCATTCAACCTCTCTGTGCCTCAGTTTCTTCACCTATTAAATGTGAGTGATAATTGTGCATCTCCCTCCTAGGGGTGTTGTGAGAATTAAATCATGCAAAGTACATGTTAAGCCTCGTCTACGTGTGGACCAGTATTACCGTGTGTGTGTTAGATCAATTCAGGGGAGCCTACAGGAAGCGGAGATTTTGTCCTGATTCCCATTTAACCTGAAGTCCTAATTGAGTATCAGGACAGAAATGTCCTGATTAGGACTCAGGCTAACTGGCAAGTGTAGCAAGGTACAGCCATGTTAGACAGATGGAGAGGCTGCTTTTTACCTTTCCTGGGGTGACCTTGATATTCGAGTGACAAAACAGGACCCAGAAGTAGCCAAGAACCTAACTGGAAATCTGTCCTGAGTGGTTCTCTGTGGCAGGGCCTCCTGTGCCAAGGACCTGGGGTTCACAGCCATTCCTCAGAGGACGCTTGCCTGTCTGTGGAAACTGAGTGGGGTGGGCAGGAACCCGATACAGACCAGATCTTGAATTAGAGCAGCTTCAGGCTTCATCTGGGAACAGTGAAAGAACGGGTGTCAGCACTCCAGGACCGGAGAAGGCAGGGACGGCGTGTTCCTTCCCAGAAGCTGGAGAACCCCGCCCCTACTCCATGCCACCTTAGAGAGAAGCAGGGGAGGGGGAGGCATCTGCAATATTGAGCGTTGTTACCCAAAGAACAGCCTACATATTTGCTGAAGATGCTGTTTAATTGACAAGATTTGACTATGTTTAATGCAGGTAGAGTAATTAAATTTGATCACCAACCACCCAGTGTGTGCATGGGGGACAGGAGCATGCTGCCTGCTGAGGCAAGCAGGGTGACTAGAAACAAGAACAAATGGCCACTTTTTCTCTGCACCAGGGTTGTCAGTGGCAGGTAATTTAATGATCCTAGTATGCAGCTAAGCATCAGAACACATGACACATTTGCCTTCTACTTCTGTCCTTCCCAATGTCTTCAGGGAAAAATGAATGATCTAATGAGTGGCTGTGCACGGAGGCCCAATTCAGGGAGATGAGGTCTCAGTCACATGCTGAGTCTCCTTTCCAGTGGCCCTTATGGCTGAGGGAGACAGTGTCCCCTGGGCTGCACCAGTTGGAAGAGAAGGCGGAGTTTTCACAGCCCTGGTTAGAAGTGGGAGGGAAGAGGTCAGGTCCTCAAGAGGAAGAGGAAGCAAAAAAAGAAGTAACTGAAAGAACTGAGATAGGGCTGGGCAAGAGGGAGAAAGGAGATGAAAGAAAAAAAGAAAAGAAAAGAAGGAAGGAAGGAAAAGAAAGAGAGAGAAGGAAGGAAGGAAGGAGAAGGAAGAAAGGAAAGAAAGAAAGAAGAAAGAAAGGAAAGAAAGAAAGAGGAAAGAAGGGAGGGAAGGAAGGGAGAAGAGAGAGGAAGAAAGGAAGGAAGGAAGAAAAAGAAAGAAAGAGGAAGGGAGGGAGAGAAAAAGAAAGAGAGAGAGAGAAAGGACATCAGAGAATGGAGCTGGGGGAAAAAAAAAGATTCAAACACAAAGAAATTCAAAACCAAGAGTGTCCCAAAATTAGAATAAAAAAGAAACTAAAACACAAAGACAAACAATAAGCGAGAATAATGAATAAAGACAAGAGAAGAGGGGAGAGGTGGAGGTATCAAAAGGAGATGCTAAAATAAACCCCAAAACCAAAGCAATATGAGAAGCCTTAGGCTGAGCTCATTACAGCAGGCATGCCAGCAGGGGCACAGGGGAGGAGACAGCAAGGGAGGAACCAAAGAGGGACTGGCAAAGGTGAGCACAAGCAGGTGCAGGAAATCTGTTGGGGAGGCAATGGGCAAGGGCTGAAGAACAAGTGGGGAAGAAGACATGGATGAAAAAGAGAGTGAAGAGGAGTCCTCCTGAAATAAGGAACCGAAATAAAGACCAATGAATGAATGAATGCAGTGTTTTCATTCACATAATAACCAGAGTCTAGGCAGCTTTCCTCAGTTTAGCAGGATGATTAAAAACATGGGCCCTACACTACTTAGCAAGTTATTCATGGGTGCACACACTTTTGGAGGTTAGAACCCACATAGAAAGGTTACCTAGTGCTGAGATGTCCTTTCTCAATCAGCAGTCTGTCCTTGCCATACACTATTCTGATGGTGTATGATGTATTCTGTATTTATGGGTAAGTATTCTGTATATATATGTATGTATTCTGTATGTATATGTGGGTATTCTGATGATGTATGATGTATTCTGATGATGTATGATGTATTCTGATGATGTATGATGTATTCTGATGATGTATGATGTATTCTGATGGTGTATGAATGTTGTAAAGCCACACTGGTGTTTTGATTCTTTCGTTTCACTGTCGAGTGAAGCCTCTGATGCAGAGGAGCAGGTTAAGAACTGCCAGGCTGTGCTGTGACTTTCCTGGGCCCTGGGCACCTTTGCCTTCATGGACCTCTTATTCCTCCATTTAAAAAAAAAGTCATAGAGGTATATTCTACAACAATGTTGGTAAACAGGTGAATGTATGAATATTACATATTAAAACATTTTCTTTGACTTACAAGGTTTTTTTTTTTTCTCCTTCAGATTTTAGATGGAATTAAAACATTTTTGTGGGTCTCGACAAGTATTGCCAGCACTGCACCTGCCACCCTGATAGGTAAGTCAGCTCTGGAGAACTTAGAGATACAGAGTAACAACCACTAAAAATATACAAAGAGATTTGATTAAATATTTATATCAATGTGAGCCAAGGTAGGTACGTTAAAATAGCAATGATTTGGTGTAGTGATCATGGAAATTTCATGATTCAAGACAAAGGTGGTTTCTTTAGGGTGCTGGCATATACTTACTGAGTTTAGTGCTTACTATAAGCTAGGCTGTTCTGAATAATATATTTAGGCTTTTATTAAGTCCTCATAAGGTACATTCAAGTATATAAAGTACCTCCAAATGTACTTTTATTATCCTCAATCTACAGATAAGGACAAGAGGCAGAGAGAGTTAAGTAACTTGCTAAATAGTGTAGGGCCCAGGTTTTTAACCATCCTGCTAAACTGAGGAAAGCTGCCTAGACTCGGTTTATTATGTGAATGAAAACACTATATTCATTCATTCATTGGTCATTATTTCAGTTATTAATTACCAATTTACTTTGTGTGTGTGAGAGACGGGTCTTGCTCTGTCACCCAGGCTGGAGTGCAGTGGTGCAATTCCGGCTCACTGTAACCTCCACCTCCCGGGCTCAAGCGATTCTGCCACCTCAGCCTCTGAAGTAGCTGGGACTACAGATGTGCACCACCATGCCCAGCTAATTTTTGTATTTTTTGTAGAGACGAGGTTACGCCATGTTGGCCAGGCTGGTCTCCAACTCCTGAACTCAACCTATCCTCTCACTGCAGCCTCTCAAGGTGGTGGGATTGCAGGCATGAGCCACTACACCCCACCTGTTAATTGCGTCTTTATCTCAGTAGGTTGAAGTATATTTATATAGCCTCTGCTCTGTGTCAAGTACTGAGCTGAGCTCAGCAGTTGCAATGGCAGGAACACAGACCCAGCCCTATTCCTTATATGGCTGACTCTCTAGTGGGAAATATGGACATTAAACAAACGACCACCTAAATATAACACTGCAAACTGGAGTTCATGGCATGAACCATGGAATGCTATCAAAGCACTGGGATCCCAATCTAATCTGGGCATCAGAGAAAGCTTCCCTGAGGAATTAAAATTTGGATGAGGTCTCAACAATTAGTTAATGAATTAGGCAAACAGTGGGAGCAAGGATGTTCCAGGCAGAGGCCAACTACATGGGTCAGGTGCACAGGACATAAACCGAGCCATCAAGAAGCTTCCAATGTGAAAAGAGAACAAACCCACAGAGACAAGCAATGAAGTGCTGCCATGAGACAGATGTGTGGAGCATTTGAACAATGGGAAAGTGCTGGTAGGAGAGAGGTGGTGTTCAATTCAAAGAAAGCAATGTAGGATGAGATCTGTAAGGAAGACTAGATAAGCCAAGAGGCATGCAGAGGATCTTATCCATTTTAGAGCCCTGGGGGCTATTTACTGGAGTAGCTGAAGATAGCACCGTGGACACAGGCTGAAAAGGAAGGAATTGCTATGAGCTCCATGTGAGGCATCATAGATGAGACCTGTGGAGCTATCCAAGATCATATCCTGACACAGTGGTCAAAATAAAGAAGCAAGTGTGAGCAGTGGTGAGGTGATGGCTCATTTAAAGAAAAGCCATGCCCTGCAGACTGGTCCCAAGCTGGAGACCCCTTTCTCTAATTGTCTGAAGAATCCCTTTGGCAGGCTGTGTAATACGCATGACTCCAATCTCTTGAAGTCTCTAGATGGAGGCCACATCCCATTGCCTTTACAAAACATCCTCTTTATCCATGGATGTTGATACTTGAGAACTTAACAGAAAGAACTTCATTCCCTCTGTGAAGATCAGTGAAGCTCATACTATTATCTGACTACAGAACTGCTCAATGTTCATCCCAAAAAAGTAAGACTCCCTTAAATATCTGCATAAGATTCATTTTCTGTGTTTTATTTTCCTAATTTTCTTCAAAGAAGATGTGTTACTTTTGTTAATAAAATATTAAAAATGTAAACCATGGAATCAGGGAAGGAAAATGGCAGATAGGAGGCAGGACTAAATTGCAGCTGACACTCAGAGGGACAGAGCAGCATGTGGAGACTCACGTTGTGAATTTTTGCTCCAGAACTACTACTGCAGGATTATACCAGGAAAGCCAAGAGAATCCACAGACCCTCTGAAGGAAGTGGATTGCTCCTGCAGGACCCAGGAGACAGCCCAAATACTACACAGCAGGAAGGTGCAATCTATGAACCAGAAAGTGGGCCCTCACCAGACACTGAATCAGCTGTCTGTGTCTAGTGTCTTGACCTCGGACTTCCCAGCCACCAGAACTGCCAGAAATAAATTTCTATTTTTTATTAGTTAAAAAAAAGTAAGCCATGTAGATTATTCATTAACATATGAAGCAAAATGGAATCATAAAAATGAAACATTCATTACAATTTTTTGGAAACTGCTATTTGTTTTGTTTTGTTTTTGAGACTAAGCCTCGCTGTGTTGCTCAGGCTGGAGTGCACTGGCTGTTCACAGATGTGATCATGGCACGCTGCATCTCAAACTCCTGGCCTCAAGTGATCCTCCTGCCTCAGTCTCCTGAAGAGTTGGGACTACAGGGGTGTACCACCACACCCAGCCTTGTTTGTTTTTGAAGATAAGATCCATATCTGAATTTTTTAAATCAGTGACTGAGCAACATAAAACATGAGGATTTTCCAGATTGCCCTTCTTTTGTTGAAAATGTTAAAAAGTGATCTTAAATTTATGGATACATATAAAACACTAAGATTTCTCCATTTGGTTTATGTACTTCATAATAGCTTGTGACATGCTCAAAATAACATGATTTTTTTCAATTATTTCTTATGCTCTTTTAAAAATCACATTTTACTGAATTTATTCATTCATTCATTTTGAACACCTAACATATACTAACAAACGTGCCAAGTCCAGAAGATTCAAGGCTGAATCAGAGGACATCCTTGACTTTAAAAAGCTGACAGTCTAGAAGAGCCAAGCCTACATGAAAATAAATAAATGCAATATGGACCAAAAGCACAATTATCAAAATATGTGCAGGGTAGAGGTGCTGAGCAGTGGGAAGATACAGAATAACTAATGCCTATTAGCTGCTTCTGTATGTATGCCAGGTAGTGTTCTAAGTGCTTTACTTACATATATTAGCTCATCGCCAACCTGTGATCGTTTCCATTATCATATTGTTACACTCATTTTACAGATGAGGGACTGAGACAAAGAGTGGTTGCCTAGCTTGCCCAAAGTCACTCAGCTATACTGAGTGGCAGAACCAGGATTTAAATAATATGAACTCTGTGCTCTCAACCTCTACACATTTGCTGTCCAGACTGTCCAGCAGACTGTCTAGGAAGAAATGCAAAGCACTTTAAGCAGAGAGGGCAGCTTGGGCAAGGGCACTAGTGCAGGAAAGACACAAGCACCTTGTGGAGTCAAGCAGATAGGATACCAGAAGGCTGAGGAATATGCCACATCGTAGGGAGGCTTGGATCAGTTTTGGTAGACAACGAGAGGACATTGAAGGATTTTAGTCAGAGGAGTGATGGGGCAGATCTGTTTCTTAAAAATATTATTTTGACTGTGTTAGGGAGGATGTGCTGCAGAGGATCTGGATGCAGGTGGGGAAGGGAGGATGTGTTGCAGGAGGATGTGTTGCAGAGGGAGGATGTGCTGCAGAGGGTCTGGATGCAGGTGGGGAAACCCCCTTTAGAGACGACTTCTCCCAGGTAAGAAAAGGCTGTAGCAGTGGAGTTGGAGAGAGAAGAATGGACCAGAGCTATTTTAAGGAAGACTAGGCCAGTGCCGGTTTTGATTAGTGGATGTCAAACTTAGTGGTCGTTTAGTATTTTTACACGAAACCTTCAACAGAATCAACAGTGTGCTTCATGGAGGCAGAGCCCAGATTTGTTTTTCTCGCCGTTGTACTCCCAAGACTTGGTAATGTGCTCAGGAAATGCTTATTGATTGAATGAGTTAATGAATAAGTGAATAAACCAACAAGTAAATTAAAAAAAAATGAATCAAAGAAATGACTCAGTATTGGATTAGACCAAGTGCATAAGAGAAGAAGTTAATGGACTCTCAAATGACTTGCCGAAAAGATTAAGTCAATTTCTCTTTTCTTATGCAATACATTTTGTGTCCAGGCCTTTCTTATGAGTATTGTGTGTGGAACATAAAGCAACCAACTTAGCTCCACGATTTAGCTATTGGGAGACCCATGAAAGAGCCTGCCCAGCCCTGCCTGCCTCTGGGGGGGTCTCGGTCATGTCATGTGACTACATCGCTTGGCTCTGTTTCCAAGTTCCCCACCTCTAACCTCTCTGGAGCTCACATTCATCTTTCAAAAACATCACTTCTGTTATATCACCCATCACTCACTCCCTTCACTACACATCTCTTTGCCCTGCTTTAGTTTTCATCTGAGCACTTACTGTTTCCTGACATTATGTCATTCATTCATTCATTCATTCATTTTATTTGGTTCTATCTCTCTGTTAGTTTCCTATTGCTGCAGTAGCAAATTACTATAAACTTAGTGGCTGAAAACAGATTTATCTTGCAGTTCTTGAGGACAGAAATCTGAAATGGGCCTCACTGAGATAAAGTCACTGTGGCCAGGGCTGCATTATTTCTGGAAGCTCCAGGGGACAATCTGTTTCCTTACCTCTTTCAGCTTTTAGAGGCTGCCCTCATTTCTTATTTTGTGGACCCCTTTGATCTTTAAAGCCAGCAAAGGCAGCTTGAGTCTTTCTCATGATGCTGTCTCTCTGGTCTCACTCTTCTGCCTTCCACTTCCCCATTCAAGGACTCTTGCGATTATATTGGGCTTGCCTAGATAAAGCAGGATAATCTTATTTTAAGGTCAGCTGATTAGCAACTTTAATTCTAGCTGCAATTTTAATTCCCCCTTGCCATGTAACAACATATTTATAGATTACAAGGATTAGGATGTGGATGTCTTTTTTTTTTTTTTTTTTTTTGAGACGGTGTCTTGCTCTATCACCCAGGTTGGAGTGCAGTGGCACAATCTCGGCTCACTGAAACCTCCACCTCCCGAGTTCAAGCAATTCTCCTGCCTCAGTCTCCCAAGTAGCTGGGATTACAGGCATGCGCCACCACACCCAGCCAATTTTTGTATTTTTAGTAGAGACAGGGTTTCACCATGTTGGCAGGCTGATCTTGAACTCCTGACCTTGTGATCCACCCGCCTCGGCCCCCCAAAGTGCTGGGATTACAGGCATGAGCCACCGCACCTGGCCCAGGATATGGATGTCTTTGAGGGGCCATTTCCTGCTTAGCACAATCTGCCTCTTCTAGAATTTAAGTCTCTTGAGAGCAAAACTTTGTCTACTTTGCTCTCTACAGTACAGCCATTGATTAGAAGAGGGCCAGTATATTGTAAGCATGCAGTAAATATGTTTTGAATAAATCAGCAAATCTTGTCCTTCTCTTTCACAATCCACCTCATACCAAGGCAGAATAATTTTCCTTCATATCAGCATGGATCATAATATACTCTTTGATATGGTTTGGCTGTATTCCCATCCAAATCTTATCTTGAATCGTAGTTCCCATAATCCCCATATGTCAAGGGACAGAGCCGGTGGGAGGTAATGAATCATGAGAGAGGTTACCCCCATGCTGCTGTTCTCATAATAGTGAGTGAGTTCTTACAAGATCTGACGGTTTTATAAAGGGCTTCCCCCCCTTTTGCTCTGCACTTCTCTTTCCTGCTGCCATGTGAAGAAGTACGTGTTTGCTTCCCCTTCTGCCATGATTGTAAGTTTCCTGAGGCTCCCCAGCACCGTGGAACTGTGAGTCAAATAAACCTCTTTCCTTTATAAATTATCCAGCTTGGGTATGTCTTTATTAGAATCATAAGAATGGAGTAATACACTCTTGCTCAGAGAATATGAATCGAGCACTTCTAGGTGAGATGGCAGCTTGGCCCCAGCCACTTTGTTCTTTCCTAGCAAACTCCAGTGGAAGTAACAGCAGATCTTGCAAATAGAGAAACATCTGCCTCAGTTCTGAAGCAAGCAAGTGACCATCCTCATGCCACAAAATAGAAGAACTTCTGCTAGATCCAGAACTGTCACCCCTGGGTCGCATGGAGGCCTTGAGGGTTGGGATTCAATCCTCATTCCTGAGAAGGTGAGAAGCATAGCAAGGAGGTCAGGGGGTCTGAGGGGCTTCAGTGATGCCCCTTACTTGAGCTCTCTCTGATCTCTCTTAACCAGGAGCTCTAGAACCCCATTGTGAATGTGGACATTGTTATGGATGCAAATGTCCACCTGTGCAGAGAATTAGGCAAGACAGAGAGAGGTGTTTTTCTGGGAAGACTGTCTGAGCAAGCAACCACAAAGTTTCTGGTCATGGTTCCTGCCCTGCCTCCCTCTCTACTTTGGAGCTCCTGTAACTCCAAGTGGATAATATACGGTTTTGTTTTTGTCATTGTTATTGTTGATGTTGCTTGTCTTTACTTTGTAAAATGCGAACCTTTCATCATATGAGTGATTTTGGCAAAATACACCTCAGACATTCAAATACTTCCTATTTATTAAGCACCTCCCACTGTGCAATCCATATGCTAGGCACTGCAGATGATGTCTTAGTCTTTACAACAACCTTGCAGGTTGGATAGCATTGTTCCCATTTCAGAAATGTGGGAACATGCCCAAGGTTCGGGGTATTCTAAGTGGGAGAATTCAGATCCAGCTCACTCAGAGGTCTCTGCTGGCCCAGGTCTGTCCATTGTCTTCTAGTGTAAATGAAGACAGCTGCTCTGAAGGCAGGAGGACCAGGCTTAATCTGAAACCTGTGATCATTGAAACAAGCATGGCTTGCTCTGCACAGGGTCCAAATGAATAGGTCTCTATTTTCTCCTTTCTACATAATCACTCAAATAAGATAGGGACTAGAGTCAGGCAAGTGAGACTCTCATCCCAGGAAGAAAATAGAAGGGAGCACAAAAAAACTCAGTAATCAAGATAAATAATAACTTTAATACAATACAGTGTTTTAAAAAATCAAGTCCTCAAACTATAGCTGTATGCCTAGCTATTTTTAAACATAAAGCTTTACCAAGGCTGGGATGAGGCTTGAGCAAATGAGGCCAGTTGTACAAGTTCAGTGTCAGATCCTTTCTATTTAAAGTTTTGATATTTTGTTCATCATGTTTATTTTTTTTCATTAATTCTATCTGAAGCACCCACCCACGTTCTCAGCAGATATCTCACTCTGGGGCTACCCTTTCCACATGAGTTATAGGGACCTGTGATGTGCAAAAGGAAGTTACACAACTTCTCTTCATAATTTCTGTCTTTTCGGCGCGAAATTCTGACTTTTGAAGAATACAGTTGCGTAATCACCACCACAATCAAGATTTACAACAGTTCCATTATCCTAAATAGTCATCCCCTCCTCCACTCCCAATAACTGGCAACTACTGGTCTGTTTTTCTGTCCCTATAGTTTTGCCTTTTCCAGAATGTCATTTACATGGAACAATATAGTATGAAGCCTCTTGAGCCTGGCTCCTTTCATTTAGTATAAGTATCTGAGAGTCTTCCATGTTGTGTGTAGCAGTAGTTCCTATCTTTGTATTGCTGGCTAGTATTCCATTGTTGGATGTACTTATTCGGGTTGTTTTCAGCTTGGGGAGGTGATGAATAAACCACTATAAACACTTGCTTTCAGAGTTTTACATGAATATAAGTTTTCATTTACTTTGGGTAAATACCTATGAGTGGGTTTATTGGATCATTTGATACGTCTACTTTTCACTTTCTAAGAAATTGCCAGACTAGTTTCCAAAGGGGCCCTTTTGCATTCCCACCAGCAATTGACTTTAGTTTTTGAGGGTGGGACTAAGGAGGACTCAATCCCCAGGTGTGTTGACATCCCTACCTCCCAACTGTGAATGGGGTCAAGACCTCTGGCATCTTAGTGACGGGCACCTTAGCACTCCCCAGCAATCTCTGAGGAGTGAGGACATGGAAGGAGTGATTTCTGGGTTGTCTTGGAGATCTACTCAAAGGACATTGTGAAACCTAGGTGTTCAACAACAAATAAATAGATAAAGAAAATGCGGTGTATATATACTATGGAATACTATTCAGCCATAAAAATGAAATCCTGTCATTCGAGGCAACATGGATGGAACTGGAGTCCCTTATGTTAAGTGAAATAAAGCCAGGCACAGAGAGTTAAACACCGCATGTTCTCACTCATATATGGAAGCTAAAAAAAGTTTATCTCACAGAAGTAAAAAGTAGAGCAGAAGATACTAGAGGCTGGGAAGAGTAGAGGGAAGGAAGGAATAGGAACAGATTTGTTAAAGGGTACAAAATTATAGCTAGACAGAAGAAATAAGTTCTAGTGTCCTATACCATTATAGGATGACTATAGTTAACAATAACATATTATATAGTTTCAAATGGCTAGAAGGAAGATATTGAATGTTCCCAACACAAAGAAATGATAAATGTTTGGGATAAGGGATATGCTAATTACCCTGATGTGATCATATACATTATATGTATTGAAACATCGCTATGTACCCCACGAATATGCACAATTATTGTGTGTCAATTAAAAATAAAAATATAAAAGAAAAAAAAACCCGTGGCTGAGTGTAGCAGGGATGGAAGGAGTCCCTAGTGAATCACTTGCCTTCAGTGAGAGAGTTAGAGTCGCAGAAGCAGCAATTGCTGAGGCTAACACTCAAGATAGTCCCCTCCTGTCTTCCTACACTCATAAGCCCAAAAGTTCTTGTTTGGTTCAAGACAAGGAAGGCATCCTGGAAAATGTCTTTTAGGCAATGTTTGTAGAAGGAGCTGAGCTAGGTGTGATTTATAGAAACAAAGAAATAGAATGTGTATCCTGAATGTCTTAGAGCACTGTATTGTGCTCCTACTACATGCCATTCATTACACCCAGTGCTTTATATACACGAATTTCTATCCTGAAAACAACACCACAAATTAAACGTATGCATTACTTAGGGATCAAATTGAGGTATCAAAATTGAAGCAAAAGACAGTGATGCTGATCACATTTCTTCTGTGCCTAAATCTTTTTACAGCCCTCTGTTTCACATTCCAGCACGTACCCGCTCTCCTCCAAGGCTCCAGCCATACTCACCTCCCTCCCCTTCGCTTCCATTTTCCTGCCTTGGGCCCGCATGCATGGTATTTTCCCTGCCTGGGATGCCTTCCCTGCCTCTTCCTCTTTTTTATCCCTACTCACTTGTATAAGCCACTTCTTGTGTCCTGAAACTTTTCCTGACTCACCCCAAAAGGGTCAATTATTCCCTCCTTTATCTCTCCACTGTAGTTTGTACACCCCTGTCTCCTATGCTGCTAGTCCAAGATTAGAGAGATTCCTATTCACTTCTGTGTGCCCAGCACAGAGCCTGAGCCTGTTAGGACATAGTAGCTGTTTTAATTTATTTATGTTTTATTGTGTTTTTAATTGACAAGTAATAATTGTATATATTTATAGCATACATGAAGTTTCAAGGCATGTATAGGTTGTGGAATGATCAAATCAAGACAATTAGCCTATCTATTATTGCAAATATTTATCTTTTTTTGAGATGGGGTCTCACCGTGTTGCCCAGGCTGGAGTATAGTGGCTCAATCATGGCTTACTGCAGCCTCAACCTCCCTGGGCTCAGGTGATCCTCCCACCTCAGACACCAGAGTCTCTGGGAGTACAGGTGCACATCACCACACCTGGCTAATTTTTGTAGTTTTTTGTAGTGATGGGGTTTTGCCATATTGCCCAGGCTGGTCTTGAACTCGTGGGCTTAAGCAATCTGCCTGTCTCAACCTCCCAAAACTAGGATTACGGGCGTGAGCCACTGCATCCGGCCCAAATATTTATCATTTCTTTGTTGTGAGAACACCTAAAATGCTCTCTTTTCATTATTCCAAAATATGTATATATTCCAAAATATGTATAGTCACCATGCTGTTGCGATACAGCACCAGACCTTACTCCTCCTCCCGTCTGACTGACTGAAACCCTGGACCTGTTGAGCAACATCTCCTCTTTCTCCATCCACCCCATCGCACCCCAGTCTCTGATAACCACCATCCTACACTCCACTTCTATGAGTTTGTTTTAGAGTAAGAAGAAGAAAGGAAGAGTGGGAGGAAGAGAGCATGGTAAAGGAGGTGTTTACTTTTGCAGCCTGGTACTCTAGAGGGAAATGGTGGGATGGGCTCAAAACTATGAGCCAGCTTTGGCCTCTCTCATAAAATGAATTCATCTTCGATTTTTAAATGAAAACAAAGAAAAAATTTCACAGAACCATCACATTCCACACCAGAAGAGGCCTTAGAGACCATCAAAACTAACTTCCTGTTTTTTGTTTCTCTCTCTTTTTTTTAAGTGACTTTAAAAGCAGGCCTACTTTCACTATCAGATGGTGATTTATCCTCACTCTGCTTATTACCTGGATTCCTTGCCTTTCTCTTATTTCATTTTCATCGTGTATCGTCAATTTTGATCTCTGCCATTTCTTTTCAGATAATATTTTGATCTTTCTCTCACTTGCAGTCATTTTTATCTGCCTATATTAAGGAAATGCTATTGTCAGTGAAAGACGCTTAGTTCTAATGCCAAGTATTTTGGGAAAATATTTCATAAGAAAACATACCATTTTTTATGTGCATGTTTTGCATATAAACTCTGAGAAATAAAACTTTTTAATATATTTGGGGGATGGGGAAGATAGCAAAAGAAAACTGCAATTATAAAAATAATTAGTTAGAAGGGGAGGGGTATTGTCTCAAGGAATGCCTTCAGGAAGTTTTGATTTTAACCAGAGTGTCACAACTGTTTCCATTACCATGAAAAATCCACATTCATGCATCTAAAGACTACTAGTGATGAAATAGGGACAAATTCAGTTACAAAGGTCCTTTAGCTCCCTAGCTTGTCTAATTTATGAAATGTGGATACCTTTCATTATGTATTAAAGCCTTTGAATAAAAATTCCTCCTTCTGTAAGTGAATCTGCAATGTATAAAGAGCCCTCCAAGTGGCACTGTGGCTTTAAGAGGGGCTCCTGGCACAGCAAGGAGGAGGAAGACACTGGCCAGAGATGAGACAGATCCCAGCCCACATTTGGGCTCCTGCTGAAGGCAGTGTTCCTAGCACTGATGGGCGGAACAAGCTAGTTGATAAATTTTCATTTATTTCTTTTATAATCTTACATAAGTCATCACTTTAAAGAGAGTGGTAAAGCAGTGAGGTACAGTTTTTTTGTTTCTGTTTTTTTTTTAATTTTATTTTTGGTATTAAACACTCTTATATGATTAAAACTATGCTTATTTCATCTTCAGTTTTTATCCCTAACCTTTTGGAAATGGTATTCGATGAAAATAGCTAAATAAACTAATAGAGTTTAGAAACATTTTGCTTTGAAAAGCTGTATTGGATGCCTCTTTTTTTAAAATCACTGTCAAACAGGCACATTTCCTACGTGCTGGCCAACATGTCCGTGGTACCAAGGGACAAGTCTAAGGACAAAGAAATCTTATAGCATAGGTGGGACAGGATAAGCAAAACTGGAAATAAACAAAACCTCAAATAAGCAGGATGCCTAATCATTTTAGGATTGCATAGACTTAGTGGTATTTGAAAAGTGAATCCCAGCCCACTTTTGTCCACCTCGTCAGGTTCAAAACTGAACTACTCCCCACAGGGCTCCTATTCTGCAGTGCTACATTACAGCATCCAGAGGAGCCCCAGGTCCTCAAGGCTCTGTCCTTGCAGATGACCTTCCTCATCCTGGGGTGCCTTTGCATTGCAGACACCACATCCTCTGGGAAGCCTTCCTTGGTTCTCCACCCCAAGCGGGTAAGGTGACTGCTCCTCTGAGTTTCCTCAGCCCTTCTACATAAATCTCAGTTTTGTCAATTGCCATGGACTGCCAAGTAATTATTTGTTAATGTCTACTCCCCAAATAGACTTCATTGATTCATTCATTCAATATGCAGTGGTGCTGGGAAAATAAAGGCAAGAATCAGTACTTACTGTCTTAAGGTAGCTCAAAGGGAGTAGGGGTGACAGATTAGCACCCCAGCCATTACAATCCTGTGTAAAAAGTGACATAAAAGCCTGATGGTACTGTTTGGGAGGGGCACTTCACCTGGCTTGGAGGTTGGGGAAGTGTCAGGAAAGCTTCCTGGATGGTGCTGTGGTTTGAATATTTGTCCCCTCCAGAATGCCTATACATTGCTGGTGGGAATGTAAATTAGCACAACCTCTTTGGAAAACAGTGTGGAGATTCCTTAAAGAACTAAAAGTAGATCTACCATTTGATCCAGCAATCCTACTACTGGGTTTCTACCCAGAGGAAAAGGAGTCACTACATGAAAACAACCCATTCACGTATATGTTTATTGCAGCCCAATTCACAATTCCAAAGATATGGAACCAACCTAAATGCCCACTGACCAATGAGTAGATGAATAAAATGTGGTATATATACAACACGGAATACTAATCAGACATAAAAAAGAACAAAATAGTGTATTTTGCAGCAACTTGGATGGAGCTGGAAGCCATTATTCTAAGTGAAGTCACTCAAGAATGGAAAACCAAATACTGTATGTTGTTACTTATAAGTAGGAACTAAGTTATGAGGATGCAGAGGCAGAGACAGTGATATAATAGACTTTGGAGGCTCAGAAAGGGGAGGGTGAGAGGAGAGCACGGAATAAAAACTACATATTGGGTACAACACACACTACTCAAGTGACAGGTGCGTTAAAATCTCAGAATGCATCACCATATAATTCATCCATTTAACCAAAAACCACCTGTACTCCAAAAGCTATTGAAATAAAAAATACACATTAAAAAAGAAAAAAGAACATTTGTCCCCTCCAAACTCTTGTTGAAATTTAATCCCCCACCTGGCAGTATTGAGAGGTGGGACCTTTAGGAAGTGATTGGATCATGAGGGCTCTGCCCTAATGAATGGAATAATCCATTCATGGATTAATGGGTTTATCATGGGAATGGGATTGGTGGCTTTATAAGAGGGGGAAGAGAGACGTGAGCTAATACGCTCAGCCCTCTCGCCATGTGATGCCCTGCACCACCTCTGGACCCTGCAGGGAGTCCCCACCAGCAAGAAGGCCCTCACCAAGATGTGACCATTTGACCTTGGACTTCGCCTCCACAACTATAAGGAAAATTCATTTTCTCTATAAATTACTAACTTTCAGGTATTCTATTAGAAGCAACAGAAAACAAACTAAGACAGATGAGGAGACGCTTGACCTGAGGCTTGAAGGATGAGTGACAGTTGGTCAATTAGGTCATGCTAGAGAAGGCGGGGGATGATGCTGCAGACAAAGGAAACGGGAGTTCAAAGGCACCCCGAGAGGAAGAGGAGGTGCCATTCAGAGAATGATGAATTGGTCTGCATGGCTAGAGAGTGGAGTATTGTGCACAGAGGGAAGATTTTCTGCCCTCTGAGGGTGTGATAATTGAGTCTATGAAAAATGGACAGTAGGCAGATTAACATGAAAAAACCATATTTAATTATGTATATATGCACAGGAGTCCCACAAAATCTGAGACTGGAAGAAAAGTCAGATGATTGAAGCTCATATAGTATCCCTGAGCTACAGAAAGCAAGAGGGGCTTGGTGCTTCTGGGAGTGGTGGTGACACACATCATGGGAGGGTGAGGGGAGGAAATGTGTGGCAAACAAAGGTTGTCTTATTATGCAGATAAAAATTCTCTCGGGTAATAAAAGTTGTTTCAGAGTAGCCTATCAGAAGAATCTGTATCAGCCTGTGACAAAGTCCATCTGGGCAAGGTGTCAACCTTCATTCTCATCTTCTATGATAAGATCTTCCCTGGTTGATGAGAATCCTAAAAAGTTGTTTTCCTTTACAGAAGTAAATTTCTTTTACCAAAGGACAGCTTTTCAGAGCTACTCCTGTGTCTGCAGTTTCTCAGAATAACCCGCTCAAAATATGCCAAAGAAGTATATCCCAGAGTGGCATATTTTGGCCTCCTACAGTCATATTTTGAGGTGTTGTGTCCTGAGCCGCCACAGTATGTATAATAGCAGCAAGGAAAGAGTTTGGGGTAGGGTACAGAACCCTGATATGCCATGCTGAGGAATATACACTTTATTCTGTGTATATTCATAGACACTTGTTTTGAGGGAATTAAAATGGAGGGGTAGCGAAGTCTTGTGAGTACTTTGGAAAGATCATTCCAGAAATGGGATGGGGGCAGAGTAGAAGAAAGTGAGTACGGAGATAGAGAGTTCCTTTAGGAGAAAATAGAAGATGGAGGCTCAAACTAAAGAGGTGGCAATGGAATAGCAGGGAGGAAACCGATTCTGAGGATATTTATTTAAGGTATTAAGATATTTATTTATCTAAGAGAATAGACAGAGCATGTTCATGAGGAGGAGGAGGAGGAGGAGTTCAGCTCAGGGAGTGTTGACTGCCAAATGTCAATGAAACATCAAGAAGGGAAGCCCAGGAAGCAATTAGATGCTGGGATCTGAAGCCCAGGAGAGAGGTCTGGGGTGGAGAGAGTCATTTGTGTGTAAGTCAAAGCCGAAGCTGGGATCTCCCAGGAGAAACAAGTCAAGTGGGAAGAGAAGAGGGCTGACGCTGGACATCTGGGGAACAGTACCTAAGGGCAGATGGAAAAAAGAGACCCTGACAAGAGGGTAACAAGGAAGCAGAGGGGCTGAAGGAACACCTGGGGAGATGAGTGTCCTAGAAACCAGGGAAGCAGAGCCCACAAAACGAGTGAGTGGTTGAGAGTGTTAAAAGCGACAGAAGACATCAGATTAAGTAAGACCTGAGAGGTTCCCAGTACATTTGACAATGAGCTGCTCAGATGTGATCTTTGCCAAAGCAGCTCTATGCAGTAGGGTGAGCAGTAGTCATACTGCAGATGGTGGAAGAATGAATGGGGAAGGGGGACTGTAAGAACTTGGGAATAGCTTCTGGAGTATACGCTACTCTCTGTAGAAGACTGACTGTCATGGGAAAATGAATGGAGGAATATTGGGCTGAGAGGTTCCTTGACGATATGGAGAGCCTAGCACAGTGCCTGGCCCAAAAAGGCACTCAAATATGTAATTATCTAATAAAAGTTGAAATGATGAATTGCTAAATAACTGAAAAATGAGTCAGAGAAGACTTCTTGTATTTGAAAGCATTTAATTCCTCATTTAATTCCTCTCTTCACAAGAGAGGACACAAAAGATTAACCAGAGAAGGAAAAAGCATGCAGTCCAGAAGAATGTATGAACATTCATGTTGTAAGCAATGGGGAGAGAAAATTGGGGTGAGACCCAGGCATAGGCAACTGGAATGTGTGCCCCAGAGAGAAGGCAGCTTGTGAAGGGGGAGCTTCTTGCTGAGGAAGTGCACTGAGGGAATACAGACAGCATCATCAGGTAATACAATACACTAGATAGCAAATGGTGCTGAGAAATGCCATTGTAATCTAATGCTGGTTATTCGGGGTAACTGTAAAATCCATCTCAGTGCACTGTCAATCTTATCGATGACCTATTGTCTAAAGAAATGCATAGTTAATTCTAAAGGCAGAGATACCTTTTTTTCCTATCATAAACTACACAAGATATCAAGAAAGTAAGGTAACATTTGGAGTAGTATAAATTTAAACAGACTGTTAGTAGAAAATATTTAGAGAAAGACCAGACAACATTGGCTGACTTTGTGAAAAGGGGCCTGTATTTGGACAGATTTGATTTATTAGTTTTGTTATTTTATTTTATTTTATTTTATTTTATTTTGAGACAGGCTCTTGCACTGCTGCCCAGGCTAGTGTGCCGTGGCATGACCATAGCTCACTGTAAACTTGAACTCCTGGGTTCAGGCGATCCTCCTTCCTCAGCCTCCCAAGTAGCTAGGACTAGAGGCTTGCCTCACCAGCTGGACTAAAATTTTTTTATTTTTAATTTCTGCAGAGATGGGGACTTGCTATACTGCCCAGGCTGGACGTGAACTCTTTGCCTCAAAGGATCCTCCCATCTCAGCCTCTCAAAATACTGGGACTGCAGGTGTGAGCCACCATGCCCGGCCTGTATTTGGACAGTTGTTGCAGCACCGTGCTTAGCCTATATTTGGACAGTTTTTGCAGCAAAGATGGAATAATCATATCTTCCCTACAGAGTTCCTGTGAGAATTATAAGTGAAAGCCCTTTTAAATGATCAAGGGTGAGCTGTGTGTGTGTGTGTGTGTGTGTGTGTGTGTGTGTGTGTGTGTATCATGACCTAGTTGCTACTAAGGCCTTTGTGCATATCGGTGTGCTTCTGCAGCATGTACTCCTGGTTTTTGTTCCTCTTTTCTCTTACCTTCTTGATTAGGTTTGTTCTCTTATTAAATGATATAATACGTGCAAAATGCCTGACATAGCACCTAGAATCGGGGTGTGTGTGTTAACAGGAGTAATTGCCAGCGCTGTCCCTTCTTTCCCCCCGTATCTCCATCTCTTCTCACTGGCTATGTATGGTCTGTGGGTGAACCAACGGACATTCCTCCTTTGCCATGAACTTTCAGAGGACTGATGACTCCTGAGCCTGACTTACAGTCTTTTAATTCTGGGCGAGTCACAACTTGGGGGGCCTAATCGTGAAATTGATAAAGCTTAGGCTTTGAAATCACCAGCGGAATCAGCATAATCTCCGCTGCCCATTTTGCAAAATCCTACAAGGTGTGGCATTAACTAAGATATTTCTAATCAATGCAGCTGCCTTTCCTTTAGAAAGCATTGACTGAGACATCAAATCTGTGATATTTATTTAGTTCTCGGAAGACTGGCTTTTTAAACATGACCTTTGAGTATTTACTTATGAAGGAGTTCAGAAAATGCTGCCCCAAAATCCGCTGCTTTGGCAGGCTGGTTACTTCAAACTGAGGGTGCTTGGGGAAGAGCAATTGCAAGAAGGAGCTTTCTCTGAACTTCCTTTTATCTGCCTAAAGACAGATCCTTCAGCCTGTAATCCCAGCACTTTGGGAGGCGGAGGCAGGTGGATCACCCTGAGGTCAGGAGTTCGAGACCAGCCTGGCCAACATGGTGAAACCCTGTCTCTACTAAAAAACAAAAACCAACCAATCAAACAAACAAAAAACAAAAATTAGCTGGGTGTGGTGGCGGGCATCTGTAATCCCAGCTACTCAATAGGGTGAGGCAGGAGAATCACTTGAACCCAGGAGGCAGAGGTTGCAGTGAGCCGAGATCAAGCCCTTGCACTCCAGACTGGGCCACAAGAGTGAAACTCCGTCCCCCCCCCCAAAAAAAAGGCAGATCCTCTAATAGGAGTTCATCTTTCAGGAATGGGAAAATCTGGGATCACAGCAGGCCCAGACAGATTATCACCTATGCTTCCGCTAGAAAACAACTCCTTATTACCTGATCAGCTTTTTAAAATTTGCACGAGACAACCTTTATTCTTTATACACTTCCTCCCCGACCCTCCCATAACTTGTGTCACCTGCCCGCCCCCCAAATTCCAAGATCCTGTTCTTTTCTGTAACTCAGGATGCTATACAGGCTTCAATCATCTGACCCTTTGAGCCTCATATTTTGTGAAACTCCCATGTGAACGTTGGTAATTAAAATGGGTTTTCTTTGTCCTGTTAATCTGCCTTATGGCAGTTTAATTCATAGACCAGCCAAAGAACCTAGAAGGGTGGAGGGAAGCTATTTTTTGCTCCCTACACCCAGCAGATACCCAGGGATGTGGGCAACCGTGAGAGGTAGAGATGGGCTTTGAGGGCAAGGGGTGTGGGTGCGGGTGGGGAAGGGCATTAGGCTTCACTTCACAAGGGACTCCAGAATCTGCCCCTAACTCACCCGGCAAGTGCAATGCATTTTCGCGCCGGAGTTTCCTATCTGTTAACTGGGTATGATCATTCTTGCTCCATCACAGGGCAGCTCACGTATGTGTACATGGCACCCCCACCCACCACAATGGAAATGATATCGTTAGCTCTGACCTTGCATCCCAGCTCCAGAAGCCCAAACTCGGCTTTTCTGTGGCCGGATTGCTGGGTGAACAGAGCTTCGCGGAGGGGACCCCCTGCTGCCATCCTGCCGGGGGCCAGTGCCCGGGGCTTGGGGGAGGAGCAGCCGGGCAGGTTCGCGGGCACCGAGGGCGGCCCAGCTCCGAGCCCTGCAGCTTTTCGCCCGCTGGAGCGAGAGCCGGCTGTAGGCGGCTCCTTCCTGTGCAAACTTTTCTGTCCTCTTCCTCCTCCCACCCTCCGCACCGGCTCCTCGGCGCCCGGCGTCCACCTCCCCGCCCTTCTCGCTGCCTCCGGGTCGCGGCGCGCGGGGCAGAGCCGGGCAGCAGCGGGCAGCGCAGCCCTCGGCGCCGGCCCCACCCGTTGCTCCGGCCCCGCCGGCGGGAGCCGATGGCCGAGGCGGGCTGGCGCCCCGCGGGGTCCCCGGTCGATCCGGCCGGGCAGGCGGCGGCGGTCCCAGTCCCCGAGCCCGAGGCGCCCGCCCCGCCGGCGGCGCCTGCCCTGCGCTGGCTTCCCGGGGACCCGAGCCCCCGCGGCCGCTCACAGAGCGACCTCTCGTCGTCCTCGAGCAGGGGCCGCCCGCTCCGGGTCCACATCTCCGGCTCAGGTAAGAGCGGCTCGGGGCGCGGGCCGGGGAGGGCCGGCCGCGGGCAGGTGGCCGCGAGGGTGACGCGGCCAACCCGGGGCGCCCGCGGGCACTGGCCCGGCAGGCTGGCGGCGGGGTGGGGGTGGGGGACAGGGGAGGGCGGAGGCTGAACTCCCCACACTGCCGCCTCCTCGGCCGCCGGGGCTTGGCGACCCTAGGCGGAAGATGCTAAAAGTAGGCGACGGCTTGGTGCGCCTTGCGGGGCGAGTGTGCAGCCTGGGTTGGGGTAGGGAGCGCTCCCTCTCGGCTGCACGGCGCCAGGCAGCACCGCAGCTTGGCTTCCGAGGCTTTTCCATCAGAAAGAGGAACATTCTCGGTCTTCGGCGCGACTTTGGTCCCTCGGAAGGGTGCGGTTCCCTCACTTTGTGGGCTGGGACCAGGGCAGGTCTTGGGAGGTTTCCCAACTAAATGCTTATGGTTCTGAAATAAAGACGCCTTTTGCGGGTTGCTGGTAAGAGGACCCGGGATATGAGTTTTTCCTCCTTGCAAAAACCCATGAGGTTAATGGGGGAGAGCAGGGGAGAGTTTGGCGGGCTGTTTGTGCCTCTCATCCTTTAACATGTTTTGAAAAAGCCTCGGCCAGGCGCGGTGGCTCACGCCTGTAATTCCAGCGCTTTGGGAGGCCCAAGGCCGGCCGATCACTTGAGGTCAAAAGTTCGAGACCGGCCTGGCCAACATGGTCAGGAAACTTCGTCCCTACTAAAAATACAAAAAATTAGCCGCCGAGGCGGCGCATGCCTGTAGTCCTAGCTACTCAGGAGGCTGAGGCAGGAGAATCGCTTGAACCTGGGAGGTAGAGGTTACACCACTGCACTCCAGCCTGAATGAAAAAGTGAGACTCCGTCTTACACACACACACACACACACACACAAACACACACAAAAGCCTCAAGCTAGCCCCTCTGCGGTAGCACCGGCCCATGTGTCCTCAGAGGCTGCCCTGTGCCCCGTGCACCGGGACCGACGAAATCAAGAACTCAGCTAAGGCCGATGCTGCCGGCCGAGTTGTGTGACGTTGGGCAAATCACTTAACCTTGTCTCTCCTATCTCAGTATTCAGAGTGGGAATCATAGTATGGTACTACCACATTGGGAGGTTATGTGGATTAAGTAATCATTTTAAACTGCTTTTGAACAAAGCATTAGCCTAAGAACTGTAGGACTGTTTTTTAAAAGTCCACCAGATGTGTCAAGTTTCCACCAGTTGTCTGATGTGCAATCTTTGTAGGATGCATGGGAGCTGGGAAATTAGAAATGAAGCTAGCTAGCATCCAAAACTACCCATAGCAGCAAAAGCCCTGCCGGGGCGTGAATGTGCACTGTACCCGCTACCACAGCCCTGGTTTTCAGGCTCTGTGCTCCAGGATCAGGCCTTCTTTGGGTTCTAACTCAACCTCACCTAAAGCTGAGCTTCCTGTTCAAAAAAGCACATTTCCATGCCTCTAACTCCACTTCAGCTGGCTAACTCTCTCACCATAGCCTTCTGTCTTCTTATTCTTGTCATATTGTTTTTGCCGCCCAACATGTGTACTTGAAAAACCTCAAAAGCATTGCCGTTGTGACTTTGTAGATCGCATTGGATGAAACAAGTCAGAACTGTTAGAATAGAGGTAGTGGGATTTGTGTAAAGATTCTTCCTCTGAATTTGTATTGTGAAAAGCATTGAGTCCGAATGTTTTTAACCACCTGCTCTTGGTGTGCTGGCCAAACTGAACTCAAGCCATGGATTATTTTGATTGATTTCTACAAAGATTAACTGTTCAGAGACTCTAAAGAGACCACTGAGAATTCACCTAGTTGGTGATTGTAGACAAAGTATAGCTTGCATCGCCATTTTTCATTTTCATGGATGGAAATTATGACCTGTATGCCGAAAAAGGACAGCAAAGACATTTAAAATGTGGGTGTGCAAAGTGTACATCATGTGAACCATGGGCTCCAGTTTATAAAATTATTTTACTTCCGAGGACTCTTTGTCTTTTCTGTGTCCTCTTAACGGATGCTAAGAAGTGAAACCTTTCAGCTCAGTTGTCCCCTGTGCCGCAGGATGCTGGCACACATGTAGAAGAGTGAACATCTTTCATGTACCTGATTTCATTTTCAGAACTGAGCCTCGGATCCCTTTAAGAGCAGACTAAATGTGATCAGGAGCTCCCTGCTCTTAGAGTCAGAGAGAAAAAGAATGAGCAGGTCCTTCACTGACACACAGAGTATTTCTCCAGAATGCCCCATAGCCTCTGTAAGCCATGCAGGATGGATCTGAGAATCAGAAAGATGACTGTGCTGGGATCTCTGAATTATATCAGAGGCACAATAAGAGGGTTACACGCCTTGTAAAAACATTCCTTGGCCTAACACTATAGTAGCCCAATTTCCAGCCCTTCTCCAGAAGCTCTGGGCACACACAGAGGCAGCACCTAGAGCAAGGTCATGTGTGGCTTGCCAAAACAGCCCTGGACCAGCATCTGTGGCCTCATCTCAGAATCTCAGGCCCCACCCCAGGCCTGCTTAACTGAATCTGTATTTTAATAAGATCCCCAGGTTGTTCTTAGTCACCTTGCAGTTTGAAAAGTGCTGCTCTCCCACACTGGTTTTCAAACTTGGCTACACATAGGAATTGCTTGGGGAGTTAACAACGAAACAACTTGTGGCTGGGTCGCACACCTAGGGATTCTGATTTAATTGGCATCAGGTGCGTCCTGGCCATTAGCTGATGCTAATGAGTAGCAAAGTTTGAGGACTGCTGTCCTGTGCCATATTATGTCACCCTGGCTTGCTGCCGTATGTCTTGTGATACCGTGATACAAGTGTAAGTTTAAAGAATTTGTTTTAGTACCTTCTCACATCCCTGTTGCTACATCCTCTCTTCTACTACTGCAGTCTCCCAAGCAGCCTTCCTCGCTCCCATTTTTGATTCCAGCTAGTTGTCAAATGTTCTTCCTAAGGGATAATTTCTAATCATGAGTTAACTCCCTGCTGTGAGTCCTTAGAAGAGTGTTGAGGGGAAAAGGAAATCACCTTTTGCAGTGACAGTGACCTGAAATGGAGAAGAGGAAGGGGAAGAAAGGGTGCTTGCCAAGAGTTGTCAGAGAACAGCCTCCCTCCAGAACGACAGACCATCCTTGCTACCTGCAATCATTACCCCAGCCTCCCCCACAGCTCCACCTCCATCCTTCTTTCCAGGAAAGAATAATAAAAACTTGGAACTCAGCCTCTAAAATCTTGCCCACTGCTGCAAACAGTCAGTCTAATACTAAATATACATTTTTAAAGACCTGTTCTGTGCCAGCACTGTGTTGATAAATACTGTGAGGGTACCCCAAGAGAATCGGCTTCCCCTGACTATGCTAGATTATTACTAGATTTTTGTCAATACAAGCGTCTTAGACTTTAAGGGATTTTTTTTAATTTGTGGCTTGAGGAATTTTTCACATAAGAATGCATTGCTTTATCAGAAAAAAAAAAAACCCAAGCCAGTTTTATATTTCAAAATCTATACAAAAAAGTTAAGAAAATAAAATATTTTCAAATAAGTAGTTTTTAAAGATAGAATTGAAGTAACAGTGGAATTTATGAATAAACTCTTTTATTATGTTTATAAAAACGTGGATTCATTTTGCCATATGGTTTTTGAACTCACACTTCTGGAATTCAACAAAAGTTCTGAATTTATTTTTCTTTTTTTGAGATGGAGTCTTGCTGTGTTGTCCAAGCTGGAGTACAATGGCTGTTCACCAGTACAACCATAGTGCACTGCAGCCTCAAACCCTGAGGCTCAAGGGATCCTGCTGCCTCAGCCTCCTGAGTAGCTGGTGTTATAGGCGCATGCCACTGCTCCCAGCCTTGGATTTTTAAAATCCAGTATTTCTTTGTAAATAAAGTGATGTTTAACTCAATTTTTTAAGTAAAATCTTGAAACGAGGTTCTCATAGTATATGGTCATGTATTCTCTTAAGTTTTAGACAGATCCTGTTCGGTATTAAGGAGCTTTGATAACTTTTTAGTGGTTTCTGATGTGCTGTTCTGATAAGCACAGTGTTTAGTAAGTAAAGAACCTGAAGACACACAGCCAGGGGCATAGACCATGTAAAGATTCAGCAAGTACCGACTGTTGGCCTACTGGGTGCCAGGTGCTGTTCTGGACCTGTGTGGGCTATAGGGAGGACCAAAAGGTGTTTTTATTTTCATGTGATGATGCTTAGTCTTGCACATTGCACATTGGGCTGCATAGATCAGAGAACCATTCAAGCCACCTCCAAAAAAAGCAGTATAGGTGTATGAACCACTTCATTAGCTTAGTGTGCAAGTACAATCTCATCTTTTTATTACTCTGATTCATTTCTTCAGTATCCCTATGCCCTGGTATATATAGGCATAGGGGTAACAGCAAATCCAGGATCTTTTTCTCGAATCTTTAATTCCTGGTGTGTTCAGTGCTGAGTGGAAGTGAGAAATCTCGCATACCTCAATGTACTATCAGTTCATATGCACTGCTTCCTGGCCACTTCCATGAGATACTGCTGTCCAAGACCAGTTCTGCTGTTGGGTCACCTGTGCTGTTGGGGGAAGCTTGTGCTTGCTTATCCCTTGCTGGTGCTTCTACTATGTTTCTTACTGACCTCCAAGGTTGTAACTCTTTGAGTTGATGCTTTGTGCTCTGAAAGGGTGGCTGGGTCCCAAGAGGCTTCTGAGCCC
Source organism: Gorilla gorilla gorilla (assembly GCF_029281585.2). Classification (NCBI taxonomy): domain Eukaryota; kingdom Metazoa; phylum Chordata; class Mammalia; order Primates; family Hominidae; genus Gorilla; species Gorilla gorilla. Next base: position 167,691,732 of record NC_073229.2, read on the forward strand.
CAGCCACGAGCTAAGCTGGAGGTGCCCTAGGCCAGGAACAATGAACACCTGCTCACTTTACATTTGTGTAACTCAGAGTGGGTTTTTTTTCCAAAGACCATCTGGTTCTAAGTTTACTTTCTGTCTCTCCCTGGTCAGGGAATAGCAAGGCCACCCTGCCCAGGCCAGCTCGGACAGTACAAGAGGGTGCTGGATGGAGCGGGTGCTGGATGGAGCAGGTGCTGGTGGGCTCAGGTCCAGCCTGTGCTTTGCCCAGGTCAAGCTGTGCACCTGGTGTGGACATGTGTGCCTTCCTTCTCCCCCAGGGAGAGCACCCTTTTCTTTGCACAAAAGCCATGGGCTTCTCATCTACCCAGGAGCCTGACCACCGGTCAGGCTTCATTCCAGAAGGGGCACCTCCTATCTGATTCTTACCAAGTTACCATAGCAGCTGATGACAGTCCTGTATCAGAGCTTGGCACATTTGAAAAATTGGCTTCACCTGTTAAGTCAGGAGGTCCTTATTAGGTCAGATTGCACCTGACCTGGGGCTGACACCAGAGAGTTGTCAGGAATTGAGGCAACCAATTCCTCTTTCTCTAGCCCTTTCCTAGGCTGGCATGGTTTCAGCAGGCTTGAGCTTCTGTTTGTCTCTCTGTTGACCAGCTTTCTTATTCTCTAATCAAAACCGATTATCTCTCCTTCATAGGTGTTTCCTCATCCATCTGCTTAAAATGGCACATCAGGGGTCCTACCTACCTGACAGCAATCTTCCTCTGTTTCCTTTTAGCTCTTGCCTTGTGTTTACCTGGGGAAAATTTCTTCATATTTCATAGTTCAAATTCTCTAGAAAAGACCTATTGTGTGAAGCCACCTTTATACAGCAAGACAGAGATCATATGCCCCAGAGGTGCCTCTGGATTTGTTGCCTTTGATCAGATACCCATTGGAGCCGAAACCAGTTGTGGAGCATGAAGTCACAGTGCCAACATGGCCATGTAGAAGGGACTGAGCCTGGCCAGTTTCCATTCGTCCATTCATTCAATTAGTCTTTATTGATTACTGCTATGTGCCAGGTACTGTTCCAGGCACTGGGCATACAAAGGTGAGCAGATGTGATTCTGTGATTCTGGAGTTAGACTGAAAGCAGAGAGGATACTCAGAAAGGGTGTGGCAGGCCAGACACAGCAGTGTCTCTGGTGATCTAAGCTATAGGCCGTGCATCATGCTCAGTAAATAACATGATGATGATGATGACTGTTCTTGTTTTCAGAGGATGCATGAAGAGCTAATTTACTTAAACTAGTTAAGCTCTAGTTTGTGTCAGTACCTCAGTGGCAGCTCTGAGACGGATATTAAAGCCGTGGATTTATTCTGGCCCCTACGTACTGCTGAAGATGCTGTAGGCAAGGGCATATCTTGATTTTTCATTTCTTCGTTCAATCAACAAATGGCTAGTGAGCTAACACAAAGGTTGCAAAGACATCCCTCAGGAACTCACAGTTTAGTGGGGAAAGACAGGCCAATAAGCCAAAGACCACAGTGCAATAAAGTATAAGCTATGATTAGTGCCCTGTCCTGGGCCTGGGGGAGAACCTAGGATGGTCGGCTATAGGGAATGGCTGTGGGGAAAAAAGGCCTCTGGCAAGAGGTGAAACCTGGGCTATCTCTATGCAAAAGGAGGAACTGAAAGATGGAGTTGGGTTGGGGAGGAAGAGTGTTTGGGGATGGGAAACAGTACATGCAAAAGGCCTGAAACAAACTGGCATAATCAGAAAACACTCAGCAGTTGCTTTTGGCTCTGAGCAGGGTTCTTTTGGGAGAGAAGGGAGAGAAGGGAGAGTAGAGAGCTGGGCAGAGACTGAGTATGGGAGGTTGCTGTGTTTGCCTTTTTCCTGGGAGACACAATTTAGGCATTTGCAAGTTTGATATGGATATATTCTGAGTATATTCTGACATGAACACTGAAAGACAGAGACAATGGTAGAAAGAGCACAGACAACTGAGATTGGGACTGTCAGGGCTCAGAAAACAATACCCCAAAGGGTGGTGCTTTGATGTGCTGAGTATTTCTAACTGAAGCACATTGGAAGGGCCTCAGAAGTAAAGCCTCTCTCTGACCTTCTCTTGCCCTTCTCTTGACCTCCTGTCTTCTGTTCCCCTTTCTCCCAAAATGCAGGCCACAGAGACTAGAATTCCTCTTCCTTTGGTGGGTTGTAGAAACTAGGAATGTTACTCTAACCTTGCCCTGCCTTTTTGTGTAGGAACTAGCCGTAAAGAAATTCTTTGACCTGCCTTGTGTGATAGTAGGTCATAAGACCTTCATTCCAGGAGGGAGGGAGGGAGGGAGTGGGAAGGAAGGGAGGCAGGGAGGGGGAAGGAAGGAAGGAAGGCAGGCAGGCTCCCATATCAAATAAAACTTTGATTCAAGAAGTTTGTTAGGCTTTCGTCTTGTTAACCTGTCTTGTGTTACAGGAGTGTTGCCATGACCCTTATGATAGGTGAGAAAAGGTATCACACCTTTCTCCCCCATACACAGAATCTGGTTATTATCTGTGTAATCTTAGGACAGATTGACACCTGTCACCTCCCTATGCTAGGTTTAAGTCACCTCCCTATGCTAGGTTTCCTTATATCTGACCTGAAAATAATTAGTAACAGTAACACGTAGCTCATAGGATTATTGTGAGGCTGAAATGTGTGAAAAGTGCTTTTGAACTTTAAAGTACTGTGTAAGTGGTGGCACCTTTGCGTGCTTCCATTATAAGACTTACTGTGCTGCATTCAAATGATGCATGGATTTTTCTCCTTCCCTGCACCATAAAATCATTGAAGATGGAAAGCGTATTTTATTTATTTTTGCATTCTCAGTACTTACTACAGAGCCTGGTACACACTAGGTGCTCAGTAGATACTTGTAGAATTAATGCATGAATTACCTTAAAAATAGTTCTTTTGACATTAAGTATCTATAAATCAAAAACTAGCCTAAAATGATTGTTTAAAAATGTGTAAATAGAAGATTGGGTAAAAATGGGGATTTCCAAAATTTAAAAATAATGAGAGATTTTTGTTTTTTTTTTCTTTGAGACAGGTCTCACTCTGTCACCCAGGCTGGAATGCAGTGGTGCCATCTCAGCTCACTACAACCTCTGCCTCCCATGTTCAAGCGATTCTCCCACCTCAGCCTCCTGAATAGCTGGGACTACAGGCATGTGCCATCATCCCTGGCTAATTGTTGTATTTTTGGGTAGAGATGGTGTTTCACTATGTTGGCCAGGATGGTCTTGAACTCCTGACCTCAAGTGAGCCGCCCACCTAGGCCTCCCAAAGTGCTGGGATTGCAAGCAAAAGCCACTGCTCCTGGCCTGTTTTTGTTTTTTATACAGCTACCCATGAGATTTAGAACTTCCTTGGGGTTAGTGTGTAAACCTCACTTGGCAACACCTATGGAAGTGAAGAGTGAAAAGGAAGTCATAAGTGTCAGTTCAGCCTGAGGCTAGTGGTGATGGAACCCCAGCCACGGGGACTCTGCAGCCTCCTGGGAATGTTGGTGCTGGGTATTGGATGCAAGAGTGTAGGCAAACGAAGGCAGAAGGAAGTGCACTCATGCTAGCCCAATCCTGCGTTATTTCCCCACATGATCACACTCTATAGCAACCCTGTGAGAGAACAGTGTATCAGCTCCTTTTTTCAGGTAAGGAACCTGGTTTCAGAAGAGTGGAGTAACCCACCCAAGTCCCTCAGGCAGCAGGGAAGGAATAGAACCAAGACTCAAATCTTCATGACTTCAAAACGCATACTCTTTTCTTACCCTACCCCACCCTAGTACATATCTATCACCCCTCATAGAAACAACTCATGTTTATCTCCACCAACAGAGGGAAAATCGCGTTATGTTTTACTCTGAATTATGAAAGAGATCATCAGAATAAATATCACTTTCTATCAAAAAGTATTTTTAAGGCCCCAGTCAATGGTCTGTCTACTTTAAGGTGCATTCAACACCACATTTCTAGCATAAAGAACAAATTTGACTTACTCGTGATGGAGTGTTCTGCCGTGTTTTCAGGCTAGCACATTTCGGTGATCATTTCTTAGGTGGATTCTTTTAATCTAAAACAACTCAGTTTTGGAATCCTGTGTTTAATTCATGCCCAAGAACCATATCTTGTCTCAAGGTACAAGTGTAGTTTCGGTTACAGTGAAACTCAGGAAAAAACATTGAAGCAGCTTTAGTGTTTTTAAAATACCATGCTGAGTGACTCATTATCTTTGATCACACTTGCTGAAATTTGCACAGAGAAGTAGGTTGCAGCAGCTTGCCTTAGAAAGATTTCTGAGCTCTAACTTATTTTGTGACCTATTGGCTAAAATTTGACATTTATATGCCTTACTTTGCAGTTTCTTGATACCTCTGTGAAGTCTTGAGAAAGAGTAGCTATTGCTTATCCCTCGTAACAGGAAGAAACTTGTGACTTAAAAAAAACAAAACAAAACATGTTATCTCTCTCTAGAACTTTGGACTGTGGCTAGGGCAAGAATGTCAGAGGTACAATGCTTTGATTTTGGGTCCATAACTCACATACTGTAAGCATGTGACATAATAATTGATGGTCATTAGTCAGGTCATCAATGTTGATTTATGATCTTTTTTGTTTTATGTATATTTTCACCTACCTGAATGTTTGGCATATCTTCTTTGGAGGTATAATTTCTATTAAATAATCTTCAAGTAGCCTAAATATCAAGAACAAACATATTAAACCCCTTTTCTCCAAACTACTGGTCATTATAAATCTTTGATTTTTGCTCCAGTTGTTTGGAGAACAAGACAGAAAGGTGTGATAATGATAAAGAATGTGATTTAGCCTGGGCGCAATGGCTCACACATGTAATCCCAACATTTTGGGAGGTGGAGGCAGAAGGATTGCTTGAGGCCAGGAGCTTGAGACAAGCCTGGGCAACATAGTGAGACCCCATCTCAAAAAATAAAAATAAAAATAAAAAATTAGCCAGGTGAACTGGTGCGCACCTGTAGTCCTTGCTACTCAGGAGGCTGAAGTGGAAAGATTGCTTGAATCCAGGAGTTCGATGCTGCAGTGAGCTGTGATTGTGGCACTGCACTCCAGCCTGGGTAACAAAGTGTGACCCCATCTAAAAAAAAAAGAATATGGCTTATGGTTAGTAAGTGTTATAGAATTTATGTCTTCAAATGAGTGTTATCTTTTAGAGTTGTCATATTGGAAGAGTATATACTTATTCCCATTATAATCTTATTAGGCAATACAGTATTCAACAAAAGTTTTGTGACTAAAATATGTGACCCATATTTTTATCCTCTTGCCCTAACTATACCTCAATTGTAGCTCTTTCTAAAAATCATGTCTACATTTGAGTGACATAGATGTACTGTCACTGAGGAAGATTTGAAAAAGCATTCCATAAATGGCAGTAACAGTGGCCACATAGTAGGAATACATTTATTGTCTCCCAGCATGATTATTTTGGTGGGAATAACAATCATTTGGACAGCTAAGTCATTCACATTACTTTATAGTAACACTGCGTACCTCCAAAATACATAACCACACAAGGTCGTATGTGCTAACCAAGCAGATCAGTTGGAACTGTTAACACAGTGACTGTGAGATCTAGAAAGTAAAGGAGCTTTGAAACAGCCACTGTGACATTTGTAGAAGGGACCCAATCAGATATGAATGAGAGGATTACTAAGTAATAGCAAGGGTTTGAACAAAATGAACAAATTTCTATAGTTAGCAATAGAGACTCCCTTCTTCGAATGAAGGAAAAGAGGTTTGTTTGTCTATTTGTTAACAAGAGCAGCCATTAACCAGGAAGGAGAGTGTGGCTTCATGATACCTTGCGGCCAGCAACTGATACATTGATACATTGGTTGTGATCAAGGAGGGCACTCTCTTTTTGTTTCCAGGGATTGATCTAACTCTCTCTTGCCCGCTGTATGTATGTATGTATGTATGTATGTATGTATGTATGTATCTATCTATCTATCTATCTATCTATCTATCTATCTATCATCTATCTATCCATCTATCCATTCATCATCCATCATCTATTAATCTATCTATCTTCATCATCATCATCATGTGTATCATCTATCTATCTTATTTTGGCCTACTATAACAAACTGTCATAGACTGGTTGGCTTATAAATAAGAGAAGTTTATTTCTCTTATTATGTCTCACAGTTCTGGAGGCTGGAAGTTCAAGATCAAGACACTGGCAGATTCAGTGTTTGGCGAGGGCCTGCTTCCTGGTTCATAGATGGCCATCTTCTTGCTGTGTCCTCACATGGCAGAGGGAGGAAGAAAGCTCTCTGTGAGCTCCTATAATGACACTAATTTCATTCATGAAGGTTCCACCCTCAATACCTCATCTAATCCTTATTACCTCCCAAAGACTCCACCTCATAATACCATCATGTTAGGGGATAGGGTTCTAATGTTTGGATTTTGAAGGGATATAACCATTCAGTCCGTAACACTACCTAACTAATCTGTCTTTCCATCCATTCAACCGTCCATCCTTCTGTCTTTCCCTCCCTCCCAGACTTCTCTGATGCTGTGAGCATATATTCTCCTCAGATTTCCCCAATTTACATGTCTTCTGTTAAAGCTAGCAGAGAGGGCTGCCCTTGGAATCCAATTCCACACACCAGCCTGGGCCAGGTAGCCATTCCTGACACCAGCTATATCTGTTTTGTTGGACAGAGACCACTGGGGTGTATTCTTGCAGGTGTGGAGAGCACAGTTCCTCGATGAGAGGTGGGGGACTGGGAAAACACAACAAAAGCATTCATTACCTCCTTGTACCTGGGGCCCGGGGACGTAAGGAATTCCAGGGCTTCTGGGAAGCATACGTGTCACAGAGAAAAGCCTAATGTCTTTTAGGTAAGAAAGAAGGGAAAGAGTAGAGTAAGAAAACTATGTGAAATAAGGAAGCATTTTTTTAAAATAACAAAGTGGATGTTTCATCGCACCATAGGTGTTTTAGAGTTGTGGGGGAAACAAGCAAGAATGAGGCATGTTCCTAGGGAACAACAAGGTAAGAATAGGAAGGATGATGGAAATCATTGGCTGGGGTGAGGTGGGGACACCTGTGGCTTGAGGAGTATAAAGAGTACAGGGAAGAAGGCTTGGCCATGAAGACAGGCATTCTCTCCCCCCGACCCAGATTGACATGGTGCCTGATCTCCTCCCCAGCGAACATGCCAGTCTGTAGGGTGCACATTTCCACAGAGCTGTCTGGGCCCCTTTGGTTTCCATTCAAGGCAGCCCTCAGTGGTCATTTAACCAGATCTCCTCATTCCTTCAGGAAGATTAATAGTGGGCCTCACATGGCAGATCAGGCCTAGGTCTCTTCCCAAATGGAACAATATGGTAGTGAGGCCAGTTCAAACCCTTGCTTTCTGGAGATTACATCCCCAAGGGTGACCCTGGATTCAGAGGCCTGCTCGGGGTGCGGGATGGCATTCCTTTGGCCTAATCTGATGAAACATTTCTCAGCAAGGGTTTAGAGTTTGCATGAGGTCACATGTGATTATCCAGATCTGGATTTATTGTTTTTTTATGGGGGTGACTGCTCCTTAGGCAGCTGACACATTCTCAGAAGGCCGGCCACAGGCAATGGCAAGATGAGAATGTTTGCCCAAGCCCAGGAACCTGCTGGGGGGTACTCAGCAGCTGCTAAGCAGCTATGGAGGGAGAAAGGTGTTTTGAAATTTCTGGTGCTGAAAAACCTGCCTTGTACATTAAAATCTGTAAGCAAATGTCCCTGTTCCACCTCCCCTTCCTGAGCTGCCTGGCTGCCACTCCTTCCTTCTTCTGCACGCGCCTACTTTAACAGTTGCTCATTGAGCCTTCTTCTAAGGCTTCCCTTGATGTTCATGTTTGCAGGCCTTCACCTGTGTTAAAGTCATGCTTAGGAGTGGGAGTGGGGTGTCTCGGTATGATTCAGCCGGTCCCCGGCCTCAACAAGCAAGCTCTTAATCCTAGGTTGTGGTTTTCAGCCATGATCACTTTGCTGCACTGTTAATAGACAATAGGCAACAAAGGCACACCACAAAGGATGAAAACTGAGAGTCCCGGTCAGCCACACCAGAAAGCGCCAAGGCTACCATTTTTTGCTAGGCGGGAGTTGGAGTGATATCCCAATGCATCAGTGGACTACTCAAATCAAACGTAATGGCCTGCTGACCAGAGCTCCCACTCTGAGTTCACATATGAGTAGATGACAGAGTCGTATTATCTAATGTAGCATTTCTCATATCTAAGGTAGACTTTCTCATACACATTCTAACATAGGAATCACCCGGGGATCTTGTTGAAATGCAGTAGGTTTTGAGTGGGAATTGAGCTTGTGCACTTTCTAACAGGCTTCTAAGTTTTGCCGACGCTGCTGGTCCTTGGACCACACTTTAAGGGAAGCAAGTCTGTATGGAGAGCTTTTAATGGGCCTGTCAACTATTTTAAGGACTGATTCCTTATAGCACTGATGTACCTCAACATCCCATCCATGGAAACTTCCATGCTACTTAAAAGTCTACTCTTGCTTTCCTGTTTGGCAAACCTTACTATACATTATCTATATAGTAAATAATGGGCGGAGGGTGTCATGCTTTTTCATGAAGTTTTTTGATGAAGTATCTAAACTAATCCATGCTTTGAAGGATCTAGAGAGAGAGCATGGCTTTAGAACTTTTACCTACACAAAATATTTTGCTTCAAGAGTGTCCATATGAATTGGCTTCTGGGACTTTCTCTGAAAAACCTCTAGTGTCCAGTGTCTAGAGAACTGTACAATTAAGAGGCGGGAATAGATTTAAAAAAACAAACAACAACAAAAACAAACAAACAAACAAAGATTAGGGGCGAGTGTGGTGGCTCACGCCTGTAATCCTAGCACTTTAGGAGGCCTAGGAGGGCAGATCATTTGAGCCCAGGAGTTCAAGATCAGCCTGGGCAACATGGTGAAACCCCATCTCTAGAAAAAATACAAAAATTAGCTGAGTGTGGTGGCATGTGTCTGTAGTCCCAGCTACTTGGGAACTGAGGCAGGAGGATCACTTGAGCCTGGGAGGTTGAGACTACATGAACCATGATCGCACCACTGCGCTCCAGCCTGGGTGACAAAGTGAAATCCTGTCTCCAACAACAAACGAAAAGACAACAAAAAAAAGAACCCAAAGACTAACACATTTTATTCACAGAAAACTCAAATCCATTCTTTAAGGTGACATTACCCAAAACATGAAAAGACAAGAGTAGAAGATGGATATACAGCAGTCCCCCCTTATCTATGGGGGATTCATTCCAAGACCCCTAGTGGATGCCCGAAACCTGCAGATAGCACCTGCTGAACCCTGTGTATACACTGTATTTTTTTCCATTCATACATACCTATGATAGAGTTTAATTTTAAAATTAGGTACAGTAAGGACAACAATAACTAATAATTATAATGTAAGAAGTATGTGAATGTGTTCTCTCACTCTCAAAATACCTTACTTCACTGTGGAAAGTAAAACCTCAGATAAGTGTGGATTACTGTGGACTTTTGAAAAGTTTTACAATTGTGAAGCATTTTTAATTCTTCATTTCTCAGTGTCTGTTGTGCCTTTTGTAGACTAGAAAAAGGTAAGGCTGAACAAGATGAGCTGGGTTTCTCAACACCCAGACCAGGGCTGTGATGATAGGAACAGGAAGGAAGGGAGACCTTGGGAACTATTGCTTCTATGGGTTGAACATAGCGACCTCCTTCTAGGGAGACTAAAGATGATGAGATACACCTTAGTATCAGAGTGTCGGTGGTGGCAATGATAATTATGAAGTTGTTGGAAAATAGGGTTGAGGCTGCAATAAGAAGATATGCTAATTTTGTTATCTGTGGTTGATATTATAATACCCATTGAAAATGCCCTGTAGAAGAGAGAAATATAATAATGGGGGAGCTAAGCTCTAAATGGAGAACTTTGACTTGCTGGTTGGATTAATAATGTGACCATTTATTATTGCCTTGGGTATCACTGGAATTTTCCTACACAGCTTTGTTCACATGAAAAGTTAAAATTTACTGCATAGTGCTTGCTTAATAATTTGTTCAGCAAGCACTGTGCAATAAACTTTAACTTTTCATGTGAGTATAGACTGTCTCCCTCTCTTCGAGTTCACTTTGAGTAGTAGACTTTTGTAATCTCAATGGTGCCTCATCCATAGTAGTTGTTTATAAGGCATTTGTTGGAAAGCGACTGATTATACTTGGGAGTATTTGTAGTCACCTGAAAATAGTGAGAAGCCACAGCTGGAAAAAAAAAATTAGAAGACTAGGGAAGAAAGAGTGTAGTGAGGGAGGTTAATGGCCCCCAGCTCACCTAAGAGAACCTAAAGAATAAAAACTGAAAGGACATCTTCAGATTGCATCTGAAGGAAGTCACTGGAATTCACAGCCAAAGCATTTTTGATGAAGTTCTAAGAATGGAAACCCAGAGAGTCACTGAGGGAGTAGGAGTTGAAGGGAAGTTTAAGGAGCAAAACCACAAATGGAAATAAAGGGCAGGGAAGCAGGGAAATAACAACAACCAACAAGAAAAGTTCCTGTGAAGCAAGTACTCTTCACCCAGTACCTTTCAATAATCTTTCATCAACATGATCTTCTGTGCTCAGACATGTCTGTTTATGGATAATATTAAGCATGTAGTAGATGGTGCTCTATCAGAATTAAAAAAAAATTGAAGGCTGGATGCGGTGGCTCATACCTATAATCCCAGCACTTTGGAAGGCCAAGGCAGGTGGATCACTTGAGGTCAGGAGTTTGAGACCAGCCTGGCCAACATGGTGAAACCCTGTCTCTACTAAAAATACAAAAATGAGCCGGGCATGGTGGTGGGTAGTCCCAGGTACTCAGGAGGTTGAGGCCAGAGAATTGCAGAGGTTGCAGTGAGCCAAGATCGTGCCACTGCACTCCAGCCTTGGCAACTGAGCGAGACTCCATCTCAAAAAGAAAAAAAAAAAAAAAAAGCAAAAAACTAACCAACCAACTGAACAAACCAAAAAACACATTGAAGAAACCTTTAGGAAAACCGGCATGGTCTCTGATGTCCAGCTGCCTGTCACTTGCCAGGTATTTAAGGAGTGAAATGAGCAATTATGTTTCATCCAGATGCTTAAACATGCTTATCCCAGCCCAGAAGTGTGGCTGAGGGGCTAAAACCCATGCACCACTCTTGACCCATCAACAAGGTTCAGCAAGTATTTACTGAGTCTCTATTATGTGCCAGTGAGAAAACAAAAATCCAGCTCATAGAGACTGCAGTATAGTGAGGGTGTCAAAGATAAAGCTGGAAACTAAAGTGGCAAGGAGACATTTTAATGAGTGATAGACTATTGCTATAGAGAACTATTCAGTGTGAACTGAACAACTTCAATTTGTACAGAAGTGACTGTGCATTTTAAAGAGAGAATGAAGGAGTATAGAGGGAGGTGAGCAGAGGTTCAGTAAATTCACGGAAGTGAAAATATCATACAAACCAGGAAGAGGGGAGTTGGTGCATGTAAACCCAGTTGGGTTTGTTAACTGGTGCTTATGGAAGTCAGGCTCCCACCCTCCCACACAGGCTGGAGACAGGAGCCCCATCTTCAGATGTTAGATGAACAAACAGTAAATTATTTTGACAGTTTTGAGTTTTCTCAGACAGGCACTTTAAGGGGAGTTAAGGTCATTCTAGAGATGCGGGCCTTGAGCTGTTAGAAACTGTATTCACGTTTTATTCGAGTCTCTATAGGCTGAGGTTGAGGCCTAGTCGAGAAGAGGGCTCAGGGGAGCTGACTGGAGTTTGATCAAGAAAAGAGTCTTGCTGGGAGACAGAGACAATACACAAACTAAATAAACAATATTAGATGGTGATTACAAAGCAGAGGAAGGGTATAGGTCGTGCCGGGGTGAAGGTGTGCAGATTGCAACCTTAAGTATGGCAACCAAGGCAGGCCCCACTGAGAAGGTGGCATTTGAAGAAAGGCCTGAGAGAAGTTAAGGGGTGATCCTTCCAGGCAGAGAGAAGAGCAAGGGCAAAGGCCCCAAGGAACAGAAAAGAATCCCGGGTTGGGCCCCTGTAGACCACCGCAATGACGTTGACATTTTCTCTGAGTGAGACTGGGGATCCAGTGGCGGGGGCGCTGGGCAGAGGGGCATCATGTTTTTTGATATAAACGTAGAAAGCAAAGTTTGGGAGATAACTATTTCATTCATATCAATATCAACTTAGGAGTGAATCCACAGTATGCAGGGCTATGGTGTCTGCTTCTTCTCAGGAAGGGACAGTAACTAGCCAATTGATGGAGATTTTAACATTACGTGGAAGTAGCTAAACTAATTGAAGACATTTAAAAATGTCTTTACCTCCAACAATTTGCTGTTAAAAAATTATTCAATGACACTTGTTAAAGCATAGTAAGGCAGGTTTTATTTAGGACCATTGCAATAGGTATAGGGACCACTGCTATCGATTTTGTAGTCGGGGAGAGGGATTGGGCTCAACTCTGAATGTAACAGGGAAAATAACTTATAGCCAAGGAGCAGTGTATCTTGCTCCTTGGCTATAAATTACAAGTGGGTGTCAGTGGATGGAAAATTACTAAAAGGAAACGTCGGCGTTAGAGCACTCTTGCTGAAGACAGGACAGGATGATCAGCCCTCACCTGAGGAAAGGTGAAGGGCTAAGGAACTCGATTGAGGGTGGGAGTTCTTGGTAAACCAATTTAGCAGGGCTTTTGTTAAAACTGTATTTTATGAGGAAGTGCCCAGATGGGCCTAGAAAATCCAGGAGCCTGACTAAAGCTTGGTCACTCAAATAATCTTTGTCACTGCCAGTCTAAGAGGTCAAAAGTGTAATTTTGTCTTTCCCTGGTTACTATTGAACCTAGGAAATATTTTATATTATTAGCCATTTGCATTTTCTTTCTCTGTGGTCTTCCCAGTACATATCCTTTGCCCTTTGTTCGTGTTGCATTATTTTCTTAACTGTTGGTGTGTTCAGTTGATAAATAATCCTTTGTGGTATACATTGGAAGTATTTTTCTGCTATTTGGTTTTCTTTCGTTTTGTTCTTAGGACGTTTTGTTACTCAGGAACAAATCCAGTTTTGATGTGTGAAGGTGTGTGTTTCCATACACATACGGAGGATTTACAAATATGCTGTAGATGTCTGTATTTGCTTTGAAATGCCCTTCAATAAAAACCATCCCAGCTTCTGTGATTCTTATCTTCCCTTTTTGGTGTGGGAGGCTTCCTGCTTTGCTTTGTCTGCACATTTACATCGAGCCTGCCGAGCTTAATTTTAACCTGGGGAAAAATACAGAAGAGAAGCTATTTTCAGTCAGGTCATATTACTGAGAACACCTGTGAAATTCAGGATATTTTCTTGGGGGTAAGTTAAAATGTAGGACGCCACCTTGCCTGAAGCACGTTTCTATTGTGGTTGCTGTACAAATTGGGAGGTGTTACTTGGAGCCAAAAACCTTATCACTTTCACACCAGCACTGCTTCTAAGTTGCATGCCTCCAACCCTCAATCCTTGGTATTAATTCTGAAACAACTAGTATAACCATCTGTTGAAAAGTTCTGTGGGAAAAAAAGGGGTCTTTGTGGCCTGTGTTATTCAATTCCCTGATGATCAACACAGAGATATTTTACATTTTGTTCATCAGTCTATTTTTTCCTGCTTTTCCTCTTGCTCCAGTTTGCCTTCCTAAATGTCTGGCCATAGGCAAATAAAATATACTCCCACCCTAGATGATTATGGTGTCAAAATTCCCTTAATCACACAGTAGCCCCAGCCACCTGTTTGAGTAATATTTTTCCTACCTCATCGTGTGAATTGTCTTATTGTTTTGGTGAAATGTTGACGCTACCACCTACTCTCATCCTCCCACCTCCATTTGCAGATAAAATCTAATTATCACCTCAGGATGGTTTCTTGACATACAATATAATCACCACCGACACAAAAGAATTTAGGGCACTATGACATTTAGCTTTTTTTTTTTTTTTGAAGACTGTTGTTCAAAAAAATGATCCTTTTAAATTTGCTATTTCGCAATTAATTTTTTTTAAAAAGAAACAGAAAAAAACAAAAAGAAGAGAGACCAAACCTTTTACTCTTAGTAATTAATCTATTTGTAGTGTTACATTGAAGGTAGTAGCAGAAGGGACAGTGAAAACTCATGATGGTTAAGAAATTAACAAAGGAACATGCTTTTAGGACTTCAGGCAGGGATCATTAGTGAAGTCCCTAGCTTTGATTAGAATTTTGTGATACCAGCTACTGTATAATTCGGCCCCAGTTTATTTCAGACTTTCTTCCTTAAATTCATTTATTTATTTCAGGACATTAAAGTATGGACTTTAGGTGTGGGGCATCTCCAATGCTCCTGCTTGCCAGGCACAAAGCGTGGGCCAGGAGAGTGAATATCTGGTGGAGGGAGGCGAGGAATACAGGAAGTAGTGCATTTTACTAAATGGAGAAAACATTGAAGGCAGCCAGCTTGATAGAATCATCAAAAATAAAAATCGAGGCATATAACAAAACCAGAAAGTACATTTATAACTCCGTATGTCAAACTAGAGAGAGGAAAGTGAAAAAGATGAGAAAAAATGTTTTGAGAAAAGTTGACTAGCTCCTCTGCAGTGACAGCATTCAAAAAATCAATCTAAACGCAGCCCTAGAGCAGCAATTCAGCTTCCCAGCTTGGAGGACTCTAGGTTTGAAGCTTTCAGCTGCTATCAGATTTGAACCTCTCAGCTCACAGGGTGCTAACGAGAGGAGAAGGAAGACGTACGTCACCACAGGACCACAGCGACGCATCACCATAGAATTTTCAGACTCAACGCACTGGCCACACCATGGGGTCCAATTGCTGCCATTTAGAAAAGCATGCTTTTAAAGTGTGTCATTTAAGAGTAAATATTCTTTTTTTAAAATATGGGCCAGGAACTAATAAAAATGATGCACAAAGACATGAGAAGATATACTGCCTGTCTGTCCTCCTCCCTCAGAGAGACCACATTTCCTTTTGAAACAAAAATGAGGCCAGAATGAAAGGGCCTCCCTCCCTAACCCCAGCCTCAGTTAGAGAGGGCCACAGGAGCTCGCCTACCATCTGTCTCCAAAATATGTTCTCCATGTGGTTCAGCAAGAGGATTCACTTGGTTTGACAAAATTTTCCCTTTAAAGAGTAAACACTTTCTGAAGGGTTAAAGGCCAGGTAATGGCCATTCACATTATTTTGCAAGTAAGTTACTTTAATCATCATCATCACTAGTATTGCAGAGAAGTTTAAAAGGATTCTCATCTCTCAACCATATTTCATCCTCATAACCTTTTGAATCCAGTGGGACTCTTATTTGCCCCATTTCACAGATGGGGAAAGTGGAGAGGGAGGTAAATCATCTTGGGTCATACAGCCAGTAAGTGCAGAGGCAGAATTTAAAGCCAAGTCTTCTGAGTCCAAGTTCAGGGCTGCTGCCATAACCCCACTCGTTGCGCTCCCACATTTGCTGGAACTGGAGCTTTGGGTGGGATTGGGGAAGGAGGGAAGAGAAGGTCTGGAAGTGTTGAAGGTGGCATGGGCACGGAGGTATACCTTCCTGCTAAGATGGCTCACCCTCACCGCACAGGGTCTTGATGTTTGGAGAACTGACCGGACCATGTGGACCTGGTCCAGCTCTTCCAGACTCTTCCACACTCCAGTCGTTTTCCCTTGGCTGACTTCTTTCTCCGTAAGGTCTTGTCGCGAGTCCTAGAGGCAACCAGTTCCTTGCGTACTCCACCCTCCTTCGTCAGCATGCTGCCACCTTTGAAACACAGGCGTGTTGTTTCTTTTGCCTGAACCCCAATAGAAATGTAAAAGGTGACACCTTGTCAGTGGGAAGCGAAGTCAGGTCATGTTCTTGAAGGTAAAGTTAGGCCAGGGTTCTATGGAATAAGCTGGAACCATCTTCCATGAGAATTGTGCTTTTTTTCCCCTTTCGCTTTGTTTTGTTTTCTCATTCCTGCCTCAGCAATACCCTTGAAGGATGGATGGGATCCTTCATGTCCAGGTGTACCTCACCTGCTTCAGGAGACACTAGACTGAACTCTTTCTCTCTGACGTTCTCCTTGGGTCCATCCCACATGCTGCCTGGGAGCTTCTTCCTTGTCACCTAAGGTCCCATATGTCTTCGTTTTTGCCCTGGATCCAGCGCCTATAGATGGAAAGAGATTTATAAGAAACACTGCACAATCAAAATATATGGACTTTGTTTGAATTCTTATTCAAAGTGTAAGAAAAAAAGTTATCCTGGGTACATTTGATGATATTAAGGAATTAATGTTCCTTCTTAGGTGTGAAATAATATTGTGGTCGTGTTTTAAGAAAGAGTTTTCCCCTATTTACATGTAAAAATATGATAGGAGAAAAAAGATGTCGTACTTTTTTGCTTCAAAATCTTCAACTCTCCCTTTCACCTATCTCTTTCCCTTTACTATGTAAACATGTCCCATTTGCATTAGAAATATTACATTTCTAAATTCATATGTAGTAAAACTACTAGGTTTTAAAAAAAATTGAGTGTCAGATCTGTTATGAGGATGAAATTAACTGTTTCCATGTCCATTTTCATTTTTTAGGCTACATGGTGGGGAGACCAGAAAGCTCACTATTTCACTTATTCCTGTCTCCTTTGTCATTTTCTTTAGTAATATTCTGGGTAGAGAAAGGTAAGGAGTGTGTACCAATGACCTCTGTAGTGCTAAGATACATTCATGCGTTTTTCCAGTGCGAGGACGTAGAGATCGTTTTACAAAGTCGAGCTCATGCTCTTTGTTTCCCAACTGGCCTTTGAGTACATGTACGTTAGGATTTGTAGACCTCTGAAGAGGATTTCAGGACCTTGCTGCAAACAGTGGACCAGTAATGGTGATTAGGTAGCTCGAGGGCCCCTAAACACCTCCCTGATGATTGACCAGCTGGAATGCATGTGTATGGCTTAGGCCTCTCCCATCCCCACTCCCTGGGAGGAGGGGAGATCTGTTACAAGTGCACTGAAAGGGTCTCTCCAGACACTTGACAATCAGAAGCAGATATGGTAGCTTTTAGCCCCCTCGGCCCATCTTTGACTTCTGCTACCCATGTGGTTGGGCTGTACCCAGTAAGAAACCAACTCATCTTCAATGGTCGTGAAGATTTCCTGGAATGAGATCAAGGCTTTCCCCTGCTATAATATATAGATGACTCTTCCAAGAGAGCAAGTGCCTTCATGCTCTGCTCCTTTGGGGTAGCTTTGGATTTTGGCTGGAATGTTCTCATTACTGACATCTGCTTTTAATTTGCATATGATCAAGCAGGTCAGCCCCAACTGCATCTCTCAGGCTATTAAGAATTCAGAGGCAGAATCCCCTGAATGTGATGTGAGACCAGGCTGTTTCAAAATCGTCACTGATCCTACTGAGGAAATATCAGGAGAAAGGAAGGAGAGGAAGAAGCAGAGGATTCATGAGTTATTTATTAGTTTGTGATGCTACATATATCAATGGTAACCCTATCCTGACATCTCTCCCTCCTACCTCCACTCCTAATTCTTTCTGGATCTGAAGTGGAAAGAGACAATGAAGAAAGGAACTGAATATAATTCATTCATGAGCATGTAAGATAACCCCTTCTCCTCTTCCCTCTCTTATTCTGCCATGTAACAAATATTGTTAAGTATACCAGTTATTTTCTAATACTAGAAATATCAATAAAAATACCAGTGATTTTTCTTTTCTTTTTTTTTCTTTTTTTTTTTTTTTTGAGACAGAGTTTTGCTCTTGTTGTCCAGGCTGGAGTGCAATGGTGTGATCTTGGCTCACTGCAACCTCTGCCTCCCAGGTTCAATCGATTCTCCTGCCTCAGCCTCCCGAATAGCTGGGGTTACAGGCATGCACCATCACACCTAGCTAATTTTTGTATTTTTAGTAGAGATGGGGTTTCTCCATGTTGATCAGGCTGGTCTTGAAATCCCAACCTCAGGTAATCCACCTGCCTGGGCCTCCCAAAGGGCTGGGATTACAGGTGTGAGCCACTGTGCCCAGCTGTTATTTTTCAATACTAAAACAAAAATTGAGAGTAGGGGTTATGAGGATTGTTATGAAAACATAAGTTGTAAATTTCTTGCACATTTGGGAGTTGTTTTGGGAAAACAGATACTTGGTGTTTTTTAAACATTTTTAGTAATAATTGTATGGTATTATTTATGAAAATATAATTCACTAGGTTTTAAAAATTAAAATCTGTCCTTAATTAAATAACTCAGTACTCACAGAAAGGATTTTGAAGAAAAGTGTCTTGTAGAATTTCTGTCTTTACAAACAGAGCCCTGCAGTTGCAATGGATTGATCTAATCAGTCAATTCATTGATTAGAAACTGAACCAAGTATTTGATTCTGTATCTTTAAATTAGTCTAATTCATCCATAATCCATGTGATTTACTGGTAGCAAGTTAAAAATGACAAGAAACCCAGCCTAGTTTGTGGCAACTGTCTTGAGCTCTTCCACTTTGATTCTACCATTTACCCACTCATTCATTTAATCAGCTCTGAATGAGACTCTACTATGTGGACAGCAGTGAGTAAGATACCATTAGTTGCTGTGTCTGGGTGCTTATTTTGGTGTAAACAGACCTTTGACTAGTTCATTTAGGTTACATTTCAACATAATGTAATATGGGCTATAGTAGGAGGGAGACCTGACCTAGACTGGGATTGCCAAGAGAGGTCACCCAGAGGAGGTATTGGATACCTAAGCTGTCATGAAGGATCAAGTAGATGCTCGCTGGGGAGGGAGAGGAACTTGTTCCAGCCAAGGGTAGCAGCTTGGGTGCACAGATGAGAGGGCATATAAGGACTTTATTTTGGGAAATAGTGAGGAACTCTGGGGGATTGGGATATAAAATGCAAAGCAGAGGGGTGTGTGTGTGTGTGTGTGTGTGTGTGTGTGTGTGTTAGGTAGGAGAGTTGGAGGAGGGTAATGTCAAGAGTTGACAGGAGTTCTAGGCTTAGAACCAGCAAGGACTCTGGGGGGCTTTAAGTAATAAACTGGCCAGACTCCTGAAGCTGGCTGCTGGGCTAGGCTGATTAGTCTTAGGACCAGATAGGCTTCACTGGCTGCCAGCCTGGGTCAGGCCCCACACACCTCAAACACAAGCAGGGATTGAAGGAGAGGAAGATGCAGTAGGCACTGACCTTCTGACCTTGGCGGGATGCTTGAACCGTTCTGCCCTTTCAGGAGGTTCTACCCCTCTGAGCTCAGTTCCCCTCCTCACCCTGTGATGATAGTCTTAGCACTCAAGATGCAGTGACCTGTCGGGAAGCGGGGGCAGGGGCCTGCTGTGTCCTTTTTAACTCGGTCTCCAGAGCCCAGAAGATTAGGTTGTTGCTCAATGTTTGTTGAATGAATAACTGAATGTGAGAAGTTGTTGGAGAAGAACTTTCAGGAAGAAATTTTGTGGTGATCACCACCCAGGTCCTGTGGTTGAAGTCTCAGCCTTTTGGAGGAAGGCGTTGCAAGGTTAATACGGGCTGGTATACAGGGTTGCTGTGGGCCCAGAGTGCAGGGGAGATGCCTGGTCCCCTCCTCCAGTCAGTCCTCCCTGGAGCTCGGCATAGTGAAGTCTCTGGGGAGGGCAGCACCCACAGGCTCTGGCCTGGCCTCTGCATTCCCACAGAAGTAGTGGTGAGAGGAGTCGAGTTACCACGTGACCTTGAATGAAAGGACGTTTGAGGAGAGTGGAAGGACAGGAATGGAGACTCCCAAACTCATGGGGACAGCTTTGCTGAGTACCAGAAGGCCAGTAAGTAAGGCAGTGAGCCAGGGAGAGCTGGGTTATTACTGCTTGTGTGATCTCACCCTTCACTGCCAGCTCATGAAGTCTGAGGAAATTCAGGTTGCCTTTGATATTAACCTCCATGAAGACTATCACTGATTGAATGATAGCCTTCAGTTACTCTCTGTTCTCCAAATACGTCCTCTCTTTTTGCCCCATGTCTTGACATGAGTGGTTCCTTTGCTTGGAGGGCTTCCTGTCTCTTCTTCATCTGACGCACAGCTTCTGCTCATTCTTCAAAACCCTAGTCAGATATTGTTGCTTCACTGAAAACTCTCGCTGCCAGCCAGAGTTCCTTGTTCTTCCCTTTGTGACCTCGTAGCCTTGTCACAGTGCTCTCTGTTGTGTTGGAATAATCTGTTTACTTGATGTATTAGGCCATTCTTGCACTGCTGTAAATAAATACCTGAGACTGGGTAATTTAGAAAGAGAAGAGGTTTAATTAGCTCACAGTTCTGCAGGCTGTACAGGAAGCATGGTGCTGGCATCTGCTTGGCCTGCCCAGGCCTCAGGAAGCTTACAATGAGGCTGGAAAGCAAAGGGGAAGCAGGCCCGTCACATGGCCAGAGCAGGAGCAAGACAGCCAGAGACTGGGTTGGAGGTGCCACTTACTTTTAAGTGACCAGGTCTCATGAGAACTTACTCACTATTGCAAAGACAGCACCAAGCCATGAGGAATCTGCTCCCATGACGCAAACACCTCCCACCAGGCCCCACCTCCAGCACTGGGGATTACAATTTAACATAAGATTTGGGTGGGGACAAATATCCAAACTATATCACTTGACTGCCTCTCCAGTGTGACTCTGAGTTTCAAGGGTAATAATCCTGTCTTAAAATTTATGTATATACAATTCATGCCACAGACTCTCATTGTGAAAGAAAAAAGCAAATTAAAGAACGTATCTAAGGCATTGGAAATAGATCATCCACAGTTATTCCTAAAAGGTAATGAGTAGTTGAATTAACAAAATATGGTATTTATGTACATGAGTATTATCCAGCCATAAAGAGGAACATATGCTGCAACATGGCTTGAAAACATTCTGCTCAATGAAATAAGCCAGACACAGATGGATAAATATTGTATGATTCCACGTAGAGGATTTACCTAGAATAGGCAAATTCCTACAGATAGAAAATAGAGTATAAGCTTCTAGGGGCTGGAGGAAAGGGGAGAAAAGGAGTTATTGTTTAACAAGTTTGGAGTTTCTGTTTGGGTTGATGAAAAGTTCTGGAAACAGTGGTGAATGTACATAATGCCACTAAATTGTACACATAAAAATGGTTGATGTAGTAAATTTTATTTTAAGTATTTTTTACCACAATTCTTTTTTTAAAAAAAGCAACAAGAAGGGAAGAAACAACTGAAAAAATTAGCAGTAAAGTGTTCCAATGACCCAAATGCAGAGAGTAGTTCAAAAGTATGTAAACCAGTTACGTGGGAGACAGGGCACTACAGGCTTTTTATCAAGAGAAGAAACCCGGGGGCTCAAGCCTGTACTCCCAGCACTTTGAGAGGCCGAGGTGGGTGGATCACGAGGTCAGCAGATCGAGACCATCCTTGCGAACATGGTAAAACCGCATCTCTACTAAAAATACGAAAAATTAAGCCGGGCATGGTGGCACACACCTGTAGTTCCAGGTACTCAGGAGGCTGAGGCAGGAGAATTATTTGAACCCGGGAGGCGGAGATTGCAGTGAGCCAAGACTGTGCCACTGCACTCCAGCCTGGGCGATACAAACTCCGTCTCAAAAAAAAAAACAACAACAAAAAAAAGAAGAAACCCTGCGTTCTTTCTCTTGACATAGTATTTAGGGAATCAGTAAGATTCCATCAACATAAGCATCATATTCTCTTATTTTTCTGCAAAATCATCAGCAGCAAGTGCTTTTTCCTAACATTAAAATATATTTATTCTGGCTGCGCACGGTGGCTCATGCCTGTAATCCCAGCACTTTGGGAGGACAAGGCAGGTGGATCACTTGAGCTTGAGAGTTCAAGACCAGCCTGGGCAACATGGTGAAACCCTGTCTCTACAAAAAAAAAAAATACAAAAAATTAGCAGGGTGTGGTGGCGCACACCTGTGGTCCCAGCTATTTGGGAGGTTGAGGTGGGAGGGTTGCTGGAACCCTTGAGGTCGAGGCTGCATTGAGCTGAGATCGCGTCACTGCACTCTAGTCTGGGTGACAGAGTGAGATCCTGTCTCAAATAAATAAATAATTGAAAGTTAATTATACTTCTGTCTATGGAATTTTACTTCACATGAGCTGAGAGAACTCAAACTTGGGTTATTGAAATGCTTTAGAAAATGGTTAAACTGTTTACTTTTTTAAGTTTTTAGTCTGTCTTAGTTATATGTGTGTGTACATATATGTGTGTGTGTGTGCATATATATATATATATATATATATATATATATATATATATATATACCACTGCACTCTAACCTTGGCAACAGAGTGAGAACCTGCCTCTAAAAAATAATAAAAAAATAAGTTATAATAAAATAAGTTGGCCAGGTGCAGTGGCTCATGCCTGTAATCACAGCACTTTGCAAGGCTGAGACACATAATAATGCCCAAGAGTAAAAATTAAGTAAACAGTTATAACATGATTAGTCATTTTATTTATTTTATTTTGCTGGATTGGAGTCTGCTGTTATATCATATAAAACATTTGCTAGGATTTTGTATTTTTAACACTCATGCACATTTATGGGAATTCATTAGAGGGGGAAGCCTGGATTTAAAATTTCCCTCCATGAAACAGTTAAAGATCAAGAGGTGAATCGTGTGGGACATGAAGCATGTCATGGCTGAGCTGCTGACGAGGCCTCGGCTGTGCTTTGCATCATGTAAGGGCTCAGCACCCTGAGAAGGTGCCTGGTAAATGCCGCTGGCTGATCGGACGGCAGTTCTCGGAAGGCCTGCTGATCAGAAACAGAGCCTTTGGCAGAATCTCAATGGCAAAGTCACAAACAGTAACAGGCCCTAAAATAACAACTGCAACCTCAGCAAAATGAAAACCTTCTATGTGGGAAGTATAATGGGAAATGTATTGATTGGTATTTTTCTTCAGATACATGAATAGTGATCACAAGTAGAGATGCTCCCCTTTTCTACAAAGGAAAAGGTGTAAAACATTGGTTTTACAATGTGGTAAAACCAATAAAATGGTGGTATAAAACATTGATCACCATCAGCAGATTCTTCTAGCAAGAATGGCAGTTCAAGTCAATAGATATGTTTGATGAATTTTGTGGTTGCAAGTGGCTGGAATGGAATGAAAATCAGCTTTCACGAATCCATTCTCTCATTCTTCTCATTTTAATGAGCACCTACTGCATGCTAGGCATTGTTCTAGGTATGTGTAGGATATCAGCGAGCTTAGCCAAGATTAAATTCTCTCTGCTCAGATACAGAAAATAAGGGATACACATCATACATAAATATATAATATGTTAGAAAGTGGAAAAAGTAAGTAGAAAAAAGAAAAAGTACAGCAGCAGGGGAAATTCAAGAGTGCCAGGCCGGGCGCGGTGGCTCACGCCTGTAATCCCAGCACTTTGGGAGTCCAAGGTGGGCGGATCACGAGGTCAGGAGATCGAGACCATCCTGGCTAACACGGTGAAACCCTGTCTCTACTAAAAATACAAAAAATTAGCCGGGCGTGGTGGTGGGCGCTACACGGGAGGCTGAGGCAGGAGAATGGCGTGAAGCCGGGAGGCGGAGCTTGCAGTGAGCCAAGATCGCACCACTGCACTCCAGCCTGGGCGACAGAGCGAGACTCTGTCTCAAAAAAAAAAAAAAAAAAAAAAAAGAGTGCCAAAAAATGGTGGGCATGGAGCAGGGGCATTAGGTGGGCAGAGGCAGCTCTGCTGAGATGGTGATAAGTGAACAGAGTCCTGGAGCAGAAAACCAGTGGATGATGGGGGAAGAGCATTCCGGGTAAAGGAGGTAGGAGGGCCCCAGAATGGAGCCTGCCAAGCTGGATCTGGGCCTATGGTTGCTGCAGGGTGGAGTGAGGGCAGGGTCTTGCGGGCTTTCACTTTGGGCGGGAAGGGGAGTCTGCGCAGGGTCCTGAGCAGAGGAGTGAACTGACCTACAGATAATTTTTAAAAAGCATTCACTTTGCTGCTGTGTTGGAAATAGAGGGTAGGGGCATGGGCAGGGTGGAAGTCAGGAGGCTTGTGGGGGGTTATCCTTAGGTCCCAATGAGACACAATGAAGGGCTGATCACCAGCCTCCAATTTCTGGGCTCAAGCAATCCTCCTGCCTTAGCTTTCTGAGTAGCTAGGCCTTCTGGTGCACAACATCATGCCCTGCTAATTTTTCTATTTTTTTGTAGAGATGGCATCTCGCTATGTTGCCCAAGCTGGCCTTGAACTCCAGGCCTCAAGCAATCCTCCTGCCTCAGCCTCCCAAAGTGCTGGGATTACAGGCATGAACCACTGCATCTTGCCAGTTTATTTTATTATTATCATTTATTTACTTATTTTGTATTTTTTTTTAGAGACAGGGTCTCACTCTGTTGCCAGGCTGGAGTTCAGTGGTGCAATCATAGCTCACTGCAGCCTCCAACTCCTGGGCTCAAGCCATCCTCCCACCTCAGCCTCACAAGTAGCTGGGACTACAGGCACATGCCACCATGCCCAGCTATTCTTTTGTTGTTGTTGTTGTTTTGTAGAGACAGGGGTCTTACTATGTTGCCCAGGCTGATGTTGAACTCCTGGCCTCAAGCAATCCTCCTACCTTGGCTTTCCAAAGTGCTTGAATTACACATGTGAGCCACTGTGTCCAGCCATTTTTTAGTAAAACTTAAATATAAACCAAAAGTAGGTAGAATAGTCTAATGATCCCTCACGCACATGGTCCCTGTCCCTGTTACTAACTCATAGTCAAAATTGTTTCTTCCTCATGCCTATCTGCTTGCCTTCCCTAACCTCAGAATATTTTTAAATGAATTCCAGACATCATATTATTTTTCCCATAAATATTTCAGCATGTAATACTAAAGAATAAGGACTTTTCAAAAAAAAAAAACCCACAATGCCATTATCATACTAAAAAAAATTTAACATTAATAACATTAGCTAGTCAGTCAGCATTCAAATTTCCCGCATTGTCCCATCAATGAATGTTTGGATCAGGATCCGAATAAGTTTGACCCATTCCATTTGGTTCAGAATTTCCTTTTGAAGCATCTCGGTAGATGATTTATCTAAAGCCATTAGCAGCCACACACTCAGTTCCGTGTTCCTCATCATCTACACGTCACGCTCCTTTCTGTGTCTTTCTCAGAGCAGTGGCCTCTCTTGTCGCTGTAACACTTTCACTTCTTTAATTCACTACCTCGAAGAACCAAGTGACTTTAGCACCCCAAGTATTCTGGAGTCATTGTGAAAGCTGCAGATGTGGTTTAACTGTGTTTGGCTTTTGAAAACCCCCAAAAGTTTAGATATGCAGCAAAATTCATGGTTACCTCCCTCTCTCGTTCTCTCATTTAGAGAGAAGAGACACTTTCTCCTATAGTTTTCTCCATACAGGCTTTGGTCTTTGATTTTTATTATTTATTGATTTTTATTTATTTATTTATTTACTTATTTACTTATTTTGAGACAGAGTCTTGCTCTGTCGTCCAGGCTGGAGTGCAGTGGCATGATCTCAGCTCACTGCAACCTCCACCTCCTGGGTTCAAGTGATTCTTCTGTCTCAGCCTCCTGAGTAGCTGGAACTACAGGCACACACCACCACGCCTGGCGAATTTTTGTATTTTTAGTAGAGACAGGGTTTCACCATATTGGTCAGGCTGGTCTCGAACTCCAGACCTCAGGTGATCCACCCACCTCTGCCTCTCAAAGTGCTGGGATTACAGGCGTGAGCCACCGCCCCCCATCTTTGATTTTGAAATGCCAGTCTGCATCAGCTAGAACCTTCCCTACACTGGGGTACTGAGTTGAGGAATGAACTTCCCTCTGTGCTGTTTGCTCTGTGAAACTTTTGACCTGTCTGTGTAATCCTTAGATGTATCGAGGTTTAAAGTATGCTCTGAGATTTGGGAGAGAAGAGAAGGGGTTTTAAAAACAGAAACAATCGAAGCATTGAGCGTCAAACTTTACCTCTAGAAACGTTCCAGCGATTCCCACGACTCTGTCATGCCCTGGAGAGAATTTTGGTATAGTCGCTATGCATCTTTTCACATAATTATAATCACATACACAATTTTACCCTTTCTAAATTCACCATGATATTATGAACACTTATTTTCTGTTGTTACATATTTTCCTTTACCTTGATTTTTTAAAAAAAATCCATAATATCCAGGCCTTCTTCCTTGGAAAACAAAACCACTGAGTAGTGACACTCAAGAGTTAAGGGAACAGAATCCCAGACCTGGTTTTGCCACCAACTAGAGATACCACCAAAGGATTGTCCCCTGAGTTCCCCGAGTTTTCTCCTCCATGAAATGGGTACCATAATTCTTACTTCACAGGACTGTTACAGAGATGAGATGAATTAAGGTTATAGGGCCCTTGTAAACTCTAAATTAATATTCAAAAATAAGGTGTTAATGTCTATCTTTAGAGGCAGTAAGCAAAGCTGTAGAAACTAGGTAGTTAGTTCTCTCTGCTGATCAAGGCTATGGTACTCAAACCTTGAATCTAGAGCCCAACACTTAAGGAGGGAGAACCTGTGTGTTCAGGCTGCGCTCCAGCTGCTGGCTCAGGGTAGGGGGTCTTCCTCCCACGTATAAGCAAGAGGAATCACTAAAGCAGAGTTCAAATATTCAATCCAGAAAGCAATCAGTAATGGAAGAATTGTAACTCTGGTTTCTTTATAAATGGAGCTGAGAATCCCAGGTATTTCTGATAATTTAATGAAGGTTTATGAAATTTTCTTAGTCTTCCCATGCCTTTGTATTTTGATTTTTAGAATGAATGTACTTCAAGCTTAGCACGTCCCTTATACACTGTAGGAGTATGATAGATCTATGTTGACCTGAATGAAGGTATGAGCAGAGGGGAATTATCCACGCAAGTATGGTATTATTTACTTTCCTCTTATTATTGAGCTAGTGATTCCAGTATTTCCATGGAATAATAGATCAACGGGCACATTTCGGATTTGATTAATCAGAGCTGCAGATGTGGTCTGACAATTCCTCTCATCCACTCCGTTCTGCTCTCTTGGTTGCTTTCTCGATTCCTATTGCCAGATATATTTCTCCCTGGAGACTGTTTTCTTCTGGACTAGTCTCTTAATCTTCCCAACGCATATTTGGAGAGATGTTTCGTGCTCACCCGTGACCATGAGAAAGTGTTGCACTTTCTGGCCTCCCTTGCAGTTAGGCAGGGCTATGTGATTGGTTCCAGCCAGTGTGGGCTGTGAGGGAAAGAGGTGTGTTACGTGTGGGCTGAGACAGTGAGAAGCTCGGGCATAATTCTCCAGGCTTTCTTTCTTCACCTCATCAACTGAGGAGACCACAAGTTCAGGAATCATAGCCACAGGATGGTGGAGCCGCCATTGGCATCAACTCTGAGTCACCATGGCAACAGTCTCCTTGGAGAATCATGTGGCCCACAATGGACTTTATGTAATTGAGAAATCCATTTTTGTGATGTCAAGCCAATGATATCTGGGGCTTATTTGTGACAGTGGCACAATTGTGTTTATTCTGACTACACATTCCATCTCTAAAATGGCCTCAGTCTGTTCTCTGATTTTAAACCTTTCTTGTATGTGAGGAGTACATCCTGAAAATTTTGATGTATTTATATTATTTAGATTATATTGCCATATTTTCCAAACTGTGGCCTACATACCACTGGTGGTATGTGGGATATTTTTATGTGGAATATAGATAGACATACCTGTTTTTTAAATATTTACATGTATAATTCTTTTCCACTTATGGCAAGTGATGTGTCTTTCCCATTCTTAGTGGTTGCATAAATGCTTCTTTTACAATAACGTTGGAGAAAATGAAGTGACTTAAGGAGAAATATCCAGCAGATAAAAGTATAATTGATGTGCAGATATGGCAAAAGTCTGAGAAATGCTATTCAAATGACTGAAGATTTGGGAAGTGCTGTGTGTGATAAGTTATATGGTGGAATGTCTTAAAGAAATCTCCACCAGACCAGGAGATTTTCATTTTTGACAACCAGTTCACAGCATTCGATTCAGTAGATGTTTTTGAATGAGTAAACATTACTATAAAAAATGTTTAAATCTAGGAACCTAAATAATAAAAGTCCCAGTCCAATCATTTGAGGTCAATTTCATCGTTTTTCTCCTTATTCTCTGCTCTTAAGAGATTCTGTTTCCCTTAAGTGTGTTAGGCTCAAATCAGATTTAACCAAAGATCAGCATTCGTGGCATCATAACATTTAAGAATTTAAAATGTTGTGTGCATGACATTTTTAGAAATAATGATTTGCTTTGCTGATATTCAGAAACGAGGTTGCTGTTGGTCTGAGTCACAGGTGAAGCCCCATTTGTTTTTCCATTCAGCCACCCGCTGGCCCTAATCACAAATGTCTTTGTACTCACAGTCATCTTATGCAGGGTTTGTACTTCGGCTTCTCTCACTGTGCTGGAGATTAAAATGTGAGATGAGGAGTAACACACTTGCCAGTGACATGGAAGTAAATATTATTGTTTTTGGGGGGTGACATCGACTGCATTTCAAATACAGCCATGAAAATGTTCTATCAATAGCTTTCTATCGATTGGCAGTTTTGTGCCTTTTCAGTTCAGCTCCCAGAGCTGGTCCTGATGAGGTGACTGGCAACTCACCCCAGGTGTGGCAGGCCCCTCCCCACTCTCCTGGGGCTCTCCCTCTCCCCCCTTGCTCTCCTTCCCTAATCCCCACACCTTTTTATGAAGATCAGTCCTTTGCACAGCAGCCATGGCCAGCGTGAGGTGCATGTGCAAGTGGAGAAGTAGCAGGTTCATCGACTCGTTCTGGTAGGGGGCCTCTATCTTATTGAGCACACCTTTGACGGTGGAGACGCTGCTTTATTGCAAATCCCTCCCCGGACTCCTCCTCTTCCTCCAAAATTCAGGCTGAAGACAATTGCCCTGATTCCCTAACCTAAGGGATGGCTCTGTAAGTGGTGATCGATGTTTATCAAATGCCCCTGAGACTCGAAGACGCAAATTATATTCCTATTTTTCATGAAATTTAAAAAACTTTCTAATTTAAGATCATGTAACTTTTAGCTGCTGCAAAACTAGTACATGGAGTTCTCGTATACTCTTCACCTGGACTCCCCAAATGGTAATATCTTACAAAACTGTAGTACAACGATGGAAATCAAGAAGGGAATGTAGGTAAAGAGCAGTACAGTACAGTACTTCTAACTAATCTGCAGCTGTCATTCAAATTTAGCCAATTATCCCACTAACAATTATCATTGTTAGTAACAATTATCATTGCGGTGTTTGTCAGATGGTGACTTTCTAGTTATCATTCCTTCTGCATTTATCAATTGGAATTCTACTACAATGAAGAGCTACCTCTTCTGAGCTATTTATTCATTCAGTTATTTATTTGTATTAGTGTGGTCTCATGGATATTTCCTTTATCCTATAATCCATTACTATCTACTTTATTTCTTTTTTTAGAGACCCTCCAGCTCTGTCACCCAGGCTGGTGCAGTGGTGCAATCATAGCTCACTGCGGCCTCAAAGTCTTGACTGAGCTCAAACAATCCTCCCACCTCAGCCTCCTGAGCAGCTGGGACTACAGGTGTGCACTGCCACACCTGGTTAATTTTTAAAAAAATTTTTTTGTAGAGATGAGGTCTTGCTATGTTTCCCAGGCCGGTCAATCATCACTCATTTTGTTGCCCACATTGTTGTTCAATTGGCTATTGAGAGTTTGGTACAAGTTTACTCCTGTGTCCATTTGCCATGCTCCCATCATTTAAAAAAATCATTTACTTACTTTCTGGGACCACAAGACATTCCAGACTCATCTTGTGTTTTCTCTGTCCCTGCTTTAGAATCAGTCTTTTCTCCTATGAGCCCTGCTTTCAGTATTATTTTAATGTTAGGTTTATAACGTTCTATTCATGTTCTTGGAAAATTAATATTTACCATATGGGAGATCTCTATGTAGGAGATATTAGATATTCTTCTACCATCTACAGAACTGATTTCTTATGAAACACTGGTCCCAACAACATGTCAGATTATGAGGAGCATAGCCTATTTTGATACATATGCTAAAAAATGGGAAGCCACACAACTAGGATTTTCACCAAAAAATCTGTTTTACTCTTTCTTGCTTCTATATTTCTTTTTAGTAGGTAACTACAGGTCCAGTATCTTTTAGACTTTTTGTTGTTGTAGACTTTGCTTTTTGCTAAGAAATTCTTTTTGCCCCGTGTAAATATCTTCTGCAGTTTAGCTCCTCACTGGCTTGAATTCTCCCCTCATCACATTTTGTCCTGACACCTTCCCTCTTTGCTGAATTTTTGATAATAGCATCTCTGTTTCTCTGGATCTCATGCCAATTTTCCAGTCAATCTGATCAATATATACAGCCTCAACTCTGAAGTGAACCTGAAAGTTTCTTGACCAAAACTAGAGTCTAATGCCTCCATCAAATATATCCCAACTATATATTTTTTCTAAATAGAATGTGTGTGTTTGTGACTATGTGTTTATTATAGATTGATTCATACTCAAACACTAACAGTGTTTTTTTTTTGTTTATTTTTTGTTTTGTTTTGTTTTGGTCATTGTGGTTGTTGTTGTTTTGGAAATGGAGAATCTCTCCATTGACCCAGGTTGGAGTGCAGTGGCACGATCTAGGCTCATTGCAACCTCCACCTCCCGGGCTCAAGCAATCGTCATGCCTCAGCCTCCTAAGTAGCTGGGATTACAGGCACATGCCACCACACCCAGCTAATTTTTGTATTTTTGGTAGAGACAGGGTTTCGCCACGTTGGCCAGGCTGGCCTCAAACTCCTGACCTCAAGCAATCCACCTGCCTCTGCCTCCCAAAGTGCTGGGATTACAGGCATGAGCCACCGTGCCCAGCCAATGGTGGTTTATTTTCTTTTGAAATTCGCAAATCTTACTGCTATGAATCTATTATCATCAAATTCTAAAAGCACAATGTCTTTTATCTGTGGAAGTTTGCTCATCATCAGATAAGAATCCAAAATAGAAAATGAAATGTTTTTTACTTTCTAATTTGAAATAATTCTGTCCTTACAAAACTGGCAAGACTAGTACCTAATGTTCTCATAGACCCTTCACTGGGTATATGTATAATTTTCTTATATATTGCATTTCATTGTATATTACATTCGTGATCTTCCCACTCAGAACTAGTAGGGTCATGTGGTAAACATCTGTTGGAAATGCCTTAGTGTTATATTCCTGTAGGGAAACCACCTCTAACCCACATTATCAGCCATGTGATTTGGAGAGATTGACCCATTCTTTGTTCCTGGGCTTTACTTGGCTTTGGCCAATCATCAGTGGCTGTATGCTTGGTTTAAGGGTGTGTCCTTGATCCAGTTCAGGCCATCGAGATGCATGGAGACTTTCACTAGGTCTTATGGAAGTTTCTTCTCTATTCCATGGAGGTCCCTGGATGCTACATTATTATGTTTGTCATCCATGGGAGCCAGCCCAACTGTGAAAGTTAAGAGAGAAGAGCCTAGAGAATTTCTGAGCTTTGAGAATGGATGCAATTAAGCCTGAGGCCAGCCCTACCTCCAAACCAGTTTTGTGAACCCATGAATTTTCCTTCCCTCCTTTTTTTTTTTTCCTAAGTATTTTTGATTTTGGTTTTCTGTAGCTTGGAAAAGTTTCTGTTGATAACAGATCTTTTTCTGTGCATTCTATCATGTTATTTGTGCCTGTGTTGGCACTTATCTTAGTTAATTATGTGGCTGTTTTTCTTCAGCTAAATTATGATGTCCTTGAAACTGTGGACTAAATCACTTACCTGCCTTTCTTATATTTGTATGGAGCTTAGTCCTTCCATTTAGCTGCACTCTGAGGGCCTAATTTCCACCAGGCCCAGAACTGGGTCTGGTTCTCCATAACTGTTTATGGAATCATGAATTTTATTTAATATACTACCTGTTTTCGTTTTCTATTATTGCATAGCAAATTACCACAATCCTAGTGGCTGAAACAAGTTACAGTTTCTATGGGTCAGGAGCCTGTGAGCAGCTCAGCTGGGTTCTGTGCTTAGGGTCTTGCCAGGTCACACTCAAGGTGTCAGCTGGGCTGTGTTCTCATCTGGAGCCTGACTGGGGAAGAATTTGTTTTAAGCTCATTACACCTGCAGGCAGGATTCAGTTCGTGCAGCTGTGTGGCTGAGTGCCCCTGGTTTGCTGGCTGTTCACTGGAAGCTGCTAGAGGCTCTCACTGTGGGCTTCCTCAGCGTGGCTGCTCAGTTCCTCAAGGTAGGAAGGAGAATCCCGGTCTCTAGTTCACTAAGGCAGAGTCTTAGATAATGTAACATAATCACAGAGTGGTGTCCTGTTCCCTTTGCCACATTCTATCGATAAAAACAAGTCACAAGTTTCATTTACACTCAAGGCTAAGGGATTGTACAAAGGCATGGCCATTGGAGGTCTGTCCTCCATGCTACCTTAAAAGTTCCTGTTCAAAGAGTTTTCTTTAAACATAAAAGTGGGTTCAATGTCTCTCAACATTGATACCTCTCATAGTAGGCAATTAGATTTTTAAAGTTATAACTACTTTTATTTCTACTCAGGAGTGGCATTAAGTTTGCTTGAAATTTCTTCTTATGATCACCTGTATTTTATTTAGGTTGAATGGTTTTGCAAATACTGGTAAAATGATTCCCCAGAATGTGTTTAACTTTTCAAAATACTTTTATATTCTTTTGATGGCATTAAAAAAAAAAAGCAGTGGCTCTGAGTCAGTTATGTTGGAAATTTGATGTGAATATTTTCCAAGAGCCCAAAGGACTAAGCACTGTCTCCTATAAATATTTCATTTCTGTTCTAAATCTAACAGCTGGCCTTCTCCTCCTCTCCCCCAGTTTTTTAAAAACTAAAGGCATGGTGTAAAACAACAACAACAACAACAACAACCTCCTACACTCCTTTACCCAAAGTAAAAATTAACACATTAATAGACTTGTGAAATTTGGCCAGATTTTCCTTTATCTATACAGAATGCCTAGATGTTGACTGGCAGATTAGATTTCTCAATATTTACTTGGCTAGTTAATTGTAACACATAATCCATTTGGAACATAATTAAGAGATAATAAACAAAAAATAGGCAAATAAATAATCATCAACGCTCCAAAAACATTTTCAGCCAGTTAATTATTTTCTTGCATATATTTTCATGTTTTTAATGTTTTACTTTACATCTGCTAATTAATTTCTCCATATTGTTTATACATAGTCTTTGAACATCATGATTTGTATCCATGGTTCATAGTTCAATGAGATAGCGTTCTCTTTTACAAAAAGTCTTTTAAAAATAACTTATCATATTCCTATCTTTAGGTTTTAAACATCGTTTTACATAATTTGTGTACTTTTTTATAAACACCATGTCTTAATTTTCTAGCACACCTGGAAATGTTATAATGTGACTTAGTCTTTATATGAATCATCTGTCCTTTATATTCTTGATGATGAACTATCAAGACGCCAGTTTAGAGGATGGCTTTCAGAAAGATGGAATTGGAGAAAAAGCGCTCCCTAGCTGCTGTTTTACAGTATGGACACTAGATGGTGCAGTGGTCATACTGATCAGCCAATGTAATACTGGTGAGACACCAGAGACTTGATGTTTGTGCTTAACAGCTTCCATTGAAAAGACAGATGTACCTATAAATGTATTGTTTGAATAGTTCTCTCTTGTAAAGTACTAAAGTCCTTGAGAAGCAATGTGAGATAAATTACTTTTTGTTTTTAACTATTTAATGTTTATTTATCTTCCAATCATTTTAAAACCTTTATTGAACCGTTTTGTTAAGTAAAAATCCAGACCCTCTTGGGGTAAATTGTTTGCAGAATACAATTGATTCTTAAGCACATTAAGTCTTTCTAAGTGGACATTTGTTTTCAATTTAGAAAAAAAAGTCTATGTTCCAGTTCTTCGAACAAATATTTTTGAAGTTTTTTAGAAACTTTTTAAGAGTTGCTGTTTTCAGCCAATAGAGCATAATCACATTTCTGGAATGAGATATATCAGACAAAGCCAATGTCCTTGACTAAATTGAATCTTTTCTAAATTGATGTCCAACAGAACTAACGTAGATGTTATAATCTGCATATCCAAAGGGTTTTTCTTTATCTTGGCTGGAAACTTGGAGCATCTGCAAGCTTGGTGTCTTCACATTAGATTACTCTTTGTGTGCTAGAATTTGCGATCCAAGCCTGAATCCTTTAATTACCTTTGAGTTATATAACACCCAGGGGACAAACTGGAAGAGATGCTGCTGTATAACACTCCGCTCTCATGACATAGCTTTGGAAGGTCTCGCTTCTCACGCATTTTCTAGATTACGTATTTTACAAGTCGTGGGGTGATTTTCTGTTCCTGAAAAAGCAAGTTTGCTGAATTGCATTAATTCAAAAAGAAGCTGTGCTTAAAATACAAGAAAACAAAAAGTTTAACAGATTTTACATTTATTTACTTTAAGCATAGTGTTCACGACTACCTAAATGGCTTCAAGGGAAAAGTTTATTTCTAACATTTAGCTTTTCAGTTTTAAAACAGAAGTTGAAAAAGGGAATATTTGTGGTTTTTGAAGTTAACTTAAAAATTATTTGAAGAGGGGCTGGGAGCGGTGGCTCAGGCCTGTAATCCTGGCACTTTGGGAGGCAGAGGTGGGTGGATCACTTGAGGTCAGGAGTTCGAGACCAGCCTGGCCAACATGGCAAAACCCCGTCTCTACTAAAAATACAAAATTAACCGGACGTGGTGGCACACACTTGTAGTCCCAGCTACTCGGTAGGTTGAAGCATGAGAATCACTTGAACCCAGGAGGCCGAGGTTGCAGTGAGCCGAGCTCGTACCACTACACTCCAGCCTGGGTGACAGAGTGAGACTCTGTCTCAAAAAAAAAAAAAAAAAATTATTTGAAGAAGACTAAATTTTCTGACACAGCTTGTATTATAGGTATATACTACTTAAAACTCTATGCTAACATACACAAAAAGCAACAAACTACTATATCAGATTATATATTTATGTGCTTTAATTTGTATAAAATATATTTTGGGGGTTGTGATTTACCCTTACAATTAGATGAACTTCTTTTGAGAAGTTGAATGAAATGTAAAAAACATTTTTCAATTTTAAGTTATATTTTAAGAACACCAAGAATTTTGCTGCAGTGGATCTTCTGGTAGAGGGAAGATTCAGTCTTTTAAAATTTTATTTTAGCATGCTCTGTGTCCAAAACCCTGTGCCAGGCAACAAAAAAGACACATAAAAGTAGCCAACTTGGTCCCTGCCCTTGGGCACTCACAGTCAAGGTCATCAGTATTTTAAAATAAAATATCACCTAACATAGGGAAATAAAATTATGATCCCAGATAACAATAGAGAAGATGAGAGAAGGACCCCAGGGGTTAAAAGGGTCAGGAGAGGCTTTGTGAGAAGGGAAACATTAAATAGTATTAAAGATTATGTAAGATTTTGACTTAGCAAAAAAAGGTGTGAAAAAAACTCCAACCAGGAGAAATGTGATGAGCAGAGGCATCGAGATGAGAATGCCCCATGTGAGTTTTCAGTTTTGCTGGAATTACAAGCTAGAAGAGGAGATGAGACCAAATTGATATATCGGAACCCTGTTGTGCAAGGCTTTGAATCACAAAACTCAGACATTTGAACTACAGCCTCTAAACAGTAGATAACAGTTGAAAATGTTTGGGTACCAGTGTGAGATCCTGAAAACCATTTAAAGAGATTAACCTGGTAACCATATCATCGATGGGAAAAAAAAAGTGAGAGAGGAGAGATGCAAGGAGAGCCTAGAAGCACCTGTTTAGGTAGCTTACATATGAAATAAGAGCTTCAGCAAAGGTTCAAGAAGTGCAACCAAAACCAAGGGAAAGCAAGAGGTATGGTAAGAGAAATACGACTATCAATATAATGTTATAGTAGCATGTACTGTGCAGGTAAGTTCTCATTATTTATTTTTCTAGATTTGTCTAAATCTGGTCCAAGACACTCTATCCCCCATTCGTTTGCCAACACCTGTGAGAATTCCACAGTCAACTTGCTTACTAGGCCCCTCCCTTTCCCTCTCATGGATTAAATCAGCCATAGTCCAAATGCAAAGAGGGAAGGAGCTTCATTTACTGTTGTTCCTTCACAAAGGAACCATTGCAGTCAAGTGCAGGGCTCCATGAGAGCTGGAGAGGGGTCCCCAGACCTCCATCCTCACGGTCCAGGATGGGGAAGTCATAGCCAGATTTAGCAGTTCCCTTTTGTCGGTGCAATGCCTCATCCTCCATGTTTCCCCTTCTAGGATGATCTAGTTTGATTCAACTCTTCTTGACCCTTAACTTTCCTCAGGGAGGCAGGGGAGGCCAGAAGTCAAGAGAATAGATACGTGGCATTAGGCTTTCCCCATAAGAAAGGTTGAGCATGGTAGCCATGGAAGGATGTGTAGGTTGTTCACTGCTCAAGAGCATTGACTGTGGGGAAGAATGGGGCCGAAATGCAGCCTATACCCTGCTTGTCAAGCTGGGTACAAAATCACTCCTGCCAACAACAAAAGGAGGAAAAGGACCTTTTAAAAAAAATTTGCTCTTGACTTGGATGCTGAGGGCTACATGGAGGGCCTGGACAATGAGGAGAGGATGAGGAGGAGGAGGAGGAGGAGGAAGGAGAAGAGGAGGACATGAGTGCAGAAGAGGAGGATGAAGACGGTTATAACAATGGAGAGGTAGATGATGAAGAAGATGAAGAAGACCTTGGTGAAGAAGAAAGGAGTCAGAAGTGAAAGCAGCTCAAAGATGAGGGAGAAGACGATGACCAAGTGGAATAACGTATTTTCAGAAATGCCTATTGTGATTTGTGTTTTTACCCATATCCCCTCTACCCTCATAATCCTGCCCCCAAAACTTTTTGTTGTTGTTGTTGAGACAGGGTCTTGTTCTGGCACCCAGGCTGGAGTGCAGTGGCGTGATCACGGCTCACTGCAACCTCCGTCTCCCGGGTTCAAGCCATCCTCCTGCCTCAGCCTCTTGAGTAGCTGGGACTACAGGCGCATGCCACCACACCTGGCTAATTTTTGTGTTTTTTGTAGAGATGGGGTTTTGCCATGTTGCCCAGGACGGTCTTGAACTCCTGGGCTCAAGTGATCTCCCCACTTGGCCTCCCAAAGTGCTGGGATTACAGGCATGAGCCACTGCGACCTGCTCCAAAACCTATTTTTTTCTTATTGTAACATAGCTGTGTGAACAAGAAGGGAAAGGTGTACTGGGGGTTGTTGGAGGAGGGAAGGTGTGGGGGAAATAAAATACTATTTTTATTGTCAAAAAATTTGCGTAAAGGAGACTTACGGGCCAAGGAAGGTCCTGGTTGAAGGAAGGAAAACATTTTGCTTTGCAGGGAGGATGAGTCTTTAGTAGAAAACAAAACAACAACAACAACAAAACATCCCCCAAACCAGCATAAATGCCCATTTTAGCAAATTGCCCTATTATGTGTGTAATTTTTAAGTAGATTTTCATATATAAGAGAGACAAGGAAAGAGGCGAGCGGACAGCTGTGATGAAAGAGCCCAAGGAACCCCCCCAATAAGGCACCATCTCAGAGAAGGCACTTCTTTGGGGGTCACTCAGTGAGACCTGGGATGGTGAGGGGAAGGGGCCTCTTCTGCAGACGGTGGCCTGGAGGAGAAGACCCTTTTCCACTGCACCGAGATGATCAGCGGGAAGAATGAGTGGGTGTGTATTCATTATCTATTGCTGTATGAAAAACTACCCTACAGTGTAGCTGCTTAGGAAATACATTTATTGTTTCTGTGGGTCAGGAATCCAGGCACATTTAGCTGGGCCCTCTGGCTCAGGATCTCTCCCAGATTGCAATCAAGGTATGCGCCAGGGCTGCAGTCATCTCCTGGCTCTGCCGGGAGGAGCTGCGTCCAAGCTGACTCACGTAGTTGTTGGCAGGGTTCTGTTTTCTGTGAGCTGTGGGACTGGGGACCTTAGTTCCCCATGGGCTGTTGTTTTGCAGGCCACCCTCAGTTTCTTGCCACGTGGGCCTCTCCATAGGGCAGCTCACAACATGACCACTGTCTTCTCTCAGCATGAGCCAGAAAGAAAATCAAGAGAGGGATAGCAAGATGGGAGTCATGATCTTTCTATAGCTTCGTCTCAAAAGTGATATCCCATCCCTTTAGAAGGGAGTCAACTTGGGGCCGGGCGCAGTGGCTCACTCCTGTAATCCCAGCACTTTGGGAGGCCAAGGCAGGCAGATCACGAGGTCAGGAAATCGAGACCATCTTGGCCAACACGGCGAAACCCCGTTTCTACTAAAAATACAAAAAATTAGCCCGGCTTGGTGGCGGGCGCCTGTAGTCCCAGCTACTCGGGAGGCTGAGGCAGGAGAATGGCGTGAACCCAGGAGGCGGGGCTTGCAGTGAGCCGAGATCGCGCCACTGCACTCCAGCCTGGGCGACAGAGCGAGACTCCATCTCAAACAAAACAAAACAAAAAATACAAAAAATTAGCTGGGCGTGGTGGCACACACCTGTAATCCCAGCTACTTGGGAGGCTGAGGCAGGAGAATTGCTTGAACCTGGGAGGCAGAGGTTGCAGTGAACTGAGAGCATGCCACTGTACTCCAGCCTGGGTGACAGAGCAAGACTCCGTCTCAAAAAATAAAATAAAATAAAACAATAAAAAATAAAAGAAGGGAGTCACTTAGTCCTGGCCTCCATAGTGTGGGTGGCTGAAGGAACGTGAAGATAAATGTCTCTGAAGACAAGAAGGTGAAATAATTAAGAGACTTAGGTTTTGGATGGGTCACCTACACAAATGAAGTGACCCAGAATGCTGAGGGAACCAGGGTGGAGGTAAACTGGGAGCTGGGTGCTAAAACTTCTAGGGTGGGAGAGAGAGTGACACCAGGTGTTGAAATTACAGAAGGGACCATTTCTGGCAACACAGCAGACCAGATATCCTATAAAAGTCTTCCATTACAGAACACCTAAAAATCAGGAGCTCAAAAACAGATATATTCTTTAAATGTCTAGCCAACATTTTGGAAA
This sequence comes from Gorilla gorilla gorilla, assembly GCF_029281585.2. Lineage (NCBI taxonomy): Eukaryota > Metazoa > Chordata > Mammalia > Primates > Hominidae > Gorilla > Gorilla gorilla. The sequence goes on from NC_073229.2 coordinate 167,730,903, forward strand.
AGTGTGGGAAATCCCTCAGGGCCAAAACCAGAGGGAGTTGGACACCAGAGTGATAAGCAGACACTGAAGGCAAGGCCAACCTCAGGGCTTGGCTCAATATTCTAGAACTTTACCCTTGTTCTCAAGTCTCCGTGTGGACAGGGGATGAGGGTTACCTGGTTTCTGCTCCTTTGACTATGGCATAGACTCTGTAGATGTCTGTAATTGACCGGGAGGTATGTAGATGACTGTATCAAGTTATCCTCCTGGCCGGGCGCAGTGGTTCATGCCTGTAATCCCAGCACTTTGGGAGGTCAAGACAAGGAAGGAGGTGAGCTGACAGATGTGCTGGAAGAGCACAAGGAACCCACCAGTCAGGCATGATCTCGGAGAGGGTGCTTGTTTGGGGGTTACTCAGTGAGACCTGGGAAGGAGAGAAGGGACCTTTTCTGCAGACAGTGGCCTGGAGAAGAAGCTCTTTTTCCACTGAAACAGGAGGAATGGTGGGAAGGATGAATGGATATGTGTATTAATTATCTATTGCCGTATGACAAATACGGATCACTCAAGTCCAGGAGTTTGAGACCAGCCTGGGCAACATGATGAAACCCCTTCTCTACCAAAAAATACGAACATTAGCTGGACATGGTGGTGGGTGCCTGTAATCCCAGCTAGTCAGGAGGGTGAGGCAGGAGGATCACCTGAGCCTGGGAAAGTCGAGGCTGCAGTGAGCCATGATCACGCCACTGCACTCCAGCCTGGGTGACAGAGTGAGAACCCTGTTCCCTTCCCCACCCCTCAAAAAGGAAAGAAAGTTATCCTGCCCTTGCCTATGACTTTGATGAACCCAGTCTATTTTTTGCAGTTATACATGGGGATGGCAAAAGGCAGAATCCTGGGCATTGGCATGAAGGCCTTGGGTCTTAATGCCTAAGTGAGTCACATAAACCCTGGACAAAAGGCTGTACCATCAATATGAGGAAAAGCTAGAAAAAAAAAAACCTATCACTCTCATAAAAATTCATAACCGTAGTCCACACCCTCACATAGATTTGGCACTAGAATTTATACCACCTGTTTAGGTCTGTAAATGCCAAGCCAAACTAATAATTGAAAGTGGTTCTAGTTGGAGAACTGTGGGGCACCCAGCACAATTCAGAGCAAATCGTTTTGGAAATAGAATCTCAGCCCGGGTTTCCTGCAATTCCCATACATTGCTCAACTAAACATGAGTTCAGAAGTCAAAATTACAAAATACCCTAGGAAACAAGCCACTAGGAGAGTGAGTCAGAAGGAAAATAAGATAGTAGAAAAATTAGATTCTAAATTACCAGAGACAAGCAGGATACCAGGAAGACAGGAAGCAGGTGATTTGACCCAGTGACAGGTACCTGGAAACAGTTTGGTTGTTTAGTTATAAAGCTTAAAAACTGTCATTCATTTTTATTTAGCAATTTTATTCCTGCAACTTTTTTCCTGAGGAATGATCAGGTATGGATTTATAATGATATTCAAATAGTGTCATTTATAACATTAAAAAAAACTTGGGAACAACCTTCATATCTAAGAAAAGGGAAATGAATAAACAAACGATAGAAATTACAGGGTATTATTCATATTTGTAAACAGTTTTAATGACATGGGAATTTGTTTACAATATAATATTAAAGAATAAGAGCAAGATAAGAAAATGCTTTCTAAATGTGGCTGTATTTAGCTCTGCAAATTATTTAGCTAAACAAAACTATTTCATTCTTCTAGCATTCTGTTTAAGTAGGTACGTGATGTATTTGGCAGCGGAAAAAGGGCATAAGAAAATTGATGGCTCTGCCAAGATTTTATTGAGGGATTCAGTTGTATTGAAAGAAAAAAGGCTACAGAGATTTTAGGTATAAAAATATATAAATAATAGCTTTCACAAATAGAATTTAATTTCAAACTCTGAAGCACTTAAAACATGCAATCACCATTCACATACTTTAATTAGAAACATCATAATGAGTCTTTCTATTTTGGATATGAAGACTTCTCAGAGAATTCAGAATTTAGTTAAATTTCTATTCTTGTCTTTGAATATAATGATGGGGCGACCATTCTTGCCATAATAGCCAGGATTTGGTATCTGTGAATTCACCATGACCACGGTAGGGATAAAGAGCATTCCTCCACAATCCGTCCATTTCTGCGAATCCAGAAGATTGAGTCCCTTTTACTAAACCATGATTTAGTGAATGAAAGCACTTATACCATGTGAGAATGGGTTACAGAAACACATGCTAGCGGCAGTCCTCAGGTTGTTGCCCAGAACCATCTACAATGACAATATGATCCCTTTCTCACTTTTATGATTGGCAAAAAATTGGTTTATCCTCTCTCAAAGTTTATCCTAAAGTTGCTGAGTGACACAATGATATTTTTGTACTTAGTCACAAAAGCAGAGAGTCTGACAAGAATTTGAAAAAAGGTGTATAGAATACAAATACTGTTGAATGGTGCAGCAACCAAGCTGTACAACACCTTTGTCTTGCCTGGAAGGCAGTGTGTTAGTATGGAGAGAGCGAGGGCTAAAGTAGAGACTGTAGATATTATGTGCCTAATACTGTAATTTTCCCAGAACTGATAGCTTGATTTTGCCAGTTATACACCCAAAGACTTTGGACATTGGTGTGGAAATATATTTGCTCACTACATGCTAGATGCCAGACTATCATTTGTTGATTGGTTGATTCATTGTTTGGAAAATACCTGGACTACTGTAATAGGTGCCAGGCATCATACCCAGAGAGGGACCTAGCTTAACCAGAATTCATTCAAAGGAGGACTTCCAGAATTCTGAGAGTTCTAGAGTGCTGGGACGGTGTCTTACTTATCTCTACACTTTTTCTTCCTAGCACTGTGTCTAGCACTCAGGATATTCATAATACAAGTTTGATAAAACAATGGATTTACAAATGGTGGTTGAGGCTCTTTTACCCACTGGCAGGCTATCTTCCTGAAGTTGCCTATATCCCTGTCTGCCTGTTAGCTGTTAATACCTCCTAAGCCAGGATGTTCCACTACTGTGCTGTGCCAAACAGCTGTAACCCATCACCACCTCCTGTGAGATACATTCTTTTTACCCTGCATCATGCTAAAGATGTTAACTCTTGACTAGAACCACTTCTTGGGGCTGTGGTTGTACTTTGGGAGGCCCGTCATGGACTGGGACCAGAAAACTGGAGACTTGCATATGAACAGAGATCAATGGACTAGAGACTTCATTTTGCATCTCCGAGTGCTGGATGAGGCATCCTGAGTCCCTCCACTGTACAGACAGGATTGGGCTTAGCTACTCAGGGGGACTGAACTTTCAAGGGGAGATCAAGTAGCCTCAGTTCTGGAGGAAAAAAGATAAAGAGTGGAACAAACAGCGCCTAATTCAAATAAGGCATCGCATTCCCTATAGTCATGGCATCAGAACAGGCTGCCTTTACTGATGGCATTCCCTGGAGAGCCTAAGGTACATTGTCATTCAGCCTAGAAGATCTCAGAAGGTCCAAACTCAAGCCTGATGTATAGGATTTGATATAACTATTCAACAAATGTTGGTCAAGTTCTACTACTTGTTTGTAGGAAATGAGCAAATGTGTATTGTCTATCAGTGCAGTGACCTCTTCACACACAAAACTTGGCCCAGTGAGTGTCAGGCTCTGGGTAATCATTTTAGCCACTGCTGTCATGAGGAGGGACAAGTATAGGGTTAGAAGGAGTGGCTGAGTTGGGGTCAGAAGTTTCCTTCTTTGGGACCCAAGTAATGGGCAGGTAATAAAGATTAGGACTCGGGCACCAGGGAGGAGAAGAACATAAGGCTAGGAACCAGGGGAGGGAGAGAAGAGTTTCCCTGATGCTGGCATTCTCCTCTAAACCCCAAGACCCTGGCTGGTCCTACCCAGATTAAAAAAAAAAAAAAAAAAAATCTATAGGCTTGGCTGTCATACCTTCTATAGGCTTGGCTGTCATAACTCAAGTTGTTGGAGGACACATGACTATTTAAGCAGCAATTATGGAGTTGTTGACGGGCAGGACCAAGGCCTGGCAGTAGACCCGTACACCAAAGGGAACCAGTGGAAGAGTCTAGCAGGCTACAGGGACAGAGAGTGGGGGCTCAGTGGGGTAGAGACCGCATCTGCACCATGAGGCAGCAAGAACATGGAGGAAGGGAATTTGAGGTAGAGAAGGTGCTGGAAACCCAGCTAAGAAGTCACTGTCAGGAAGCAGGTCTGTCCATTGGAGCAAGATTCCAGCTACTAGGAAGAGGCTGGAAGCAGAATTCCAGTCTTCAGGGAAAGAATGACTTGGCCAGGGCCAAATCTCAGTTAAAGTAGAAGCTGAGATTCCAGGCAGCACAAGAACAACACATTGGAACTAGGAAACCAGGTTTGCAGTTAACCTAGGGCTTCAGGAGTAAGGAACTGGATTCAGAAACAAGAGCTGCCAGTGCCGCATACCAAGCAGGAGGCCATACTGTGGCCCTGTAGCTCAGGGAACATACTGGAGTCTGACGGTGTCATCTTGGGAACACTGTGTTCTGAAAAAGACTAATTGGGACCAGAAAGCAAGCTCCATGAAGGCAGAGACCCTCCCTGCTTATCACCAGGCGTGGCACCTGATAGGTGCTCAAAAAATACCTGCGTGCGAATGAACTCTGTGAGCAGTTTTGTCCCCCAGCTCCTCAAAATGATGTGGAAGAATAAGACTTCTTAGGTAATTTCTGTTTCAAATTAGATTTGGCTAGGGAATTAATGCAGCGCTGAATGTTTAAACGGGAAGTGGATGAGCCCAGCAGCAGGGGATTTTAAGCTGGGGCCGCTAGCACTTCATGGCAGGGACACATTATTTTTCTTCTTTGAAACAATCCATAAACTTTGGAAACACATTATCATGTGCTTGGATGAGACCCTGGCCTTATGCATCATATTAAATGGAAGAGAAGTTTTTATCTTAGCAATTGAGATTTTTGTTATTGTTGTTTTTTTCTGGTGGTAATTAGCTAGCAAGTTCAGCTAATTACCACTCCTGGTCCACATCAACTGCATGAAGACAGACGATCATCTATTTGCCATCGTGGAAAGACATGATAATTATTCTAAATGTTAAATCAAATTACTTGGCTGCAAGTGTAGAAAAAGAGAGAGAGAAGGAGAGAGAGGGTTGTAACTAATAGTCCTGCTGTACAGCATTTGACTGTTTATTTTATTTTTCTAAGAAACCATCACACTTTACTTTTTGGCAATGAAAGATGATACCAACATTCAAGTAACATTTACAGAGTATCTATGTGAAATCATATAGATAAATCCACAAATTATTTTTGTCCATGGAATCAAAGGCTGATATGAGATAAATTATTGATGCAGGGCAGGCAAGTCCCAAAGTGGAGCTTAGCCCACGAGTGTTCTTGGCTTTGCCCAGGAAAGAATTTAAAGGCAACCCCAAGGCAGAAGAGAACAGTGTTATTGAAGAGGCAGTGTTTCAGCTCCGTGACTGCTGCTGCAGAGCAGGCTACCCAGTAGGCAAAGGGGCAGCCCAGGGGGTTTTGCAGTCATATTTATACCCAGTTTTAATTGCATGCAGATTAAAAGGTGGTTTATGAAGAAATTTCTAGGGAAGAGATAAGAACTCCAGGGTCATTGGGTCACTACCATGAAAAGGGGCGGTAACTCCCAGGTGTTGCCATGGTACTGCTAAACTGACATGGCACCCTGGTGGGAGTGTCTAATTGAAAACTGCTTCTGCCCTGCCCTATTTTAACTAGTCCTCAATCTGGTCCAGTGTTCGAGCCCCAGCCTTTGGAGTCGAGTCCCGCCTCCTACCTCATTATGTTGTCCAAAGTTTTATATTAATAAAGACAATCTGATGTTGTTTCTAACTTACCTCTCAGTAACATAAATGGTTTGTGGCAGTGAACTATAATGGAATAATTGTGTCGAAAGCCTGTTAGCGCCTCATGTAAGATTAGATTAACCCTTTTCCTGTTTAGAAAAAAAAGGTACAGCTCACTACCAGTGTTCATTTAATTTTACATAAACATGCTCTTTGAGGCTGAAGCAAGTCTCCTGATTTTCAATGTGAAAATAGAACATAAAAACTTCTTGGATTTATTTCTAAACAGAACTAACATCAGAATCATCTGAATCATCAGAATAATCTATTTTGGAAAAATTAGATTCATCAAATGAATCTTCGGCCAACAACTGTTCAAGAACGATGTTAACATCAGGCATAGACATAGGAATGCTACGTTTTCTAGGATTTGACATTTTCAGTGATCAAGAATTACTATATTTTGTAAATGAAAATACCACTACTAAAAACAGAATGTTATAAATAGAATAATGTCTTTTATTTCCAAAGTCAACATACTAGAGCGATGCAATAATAATAATAAAAGCAAGATATTTAGTGGCAAAGTTATCTTGGAGCAAACACTGCAGCCGCAAGCACTGCCAGTGAGTATTCTTGGGGCAAATGGAATGATTAAGTCCAGAGTTTGTTGAGAAAAAAGGTGAGATACTTTTTTGTGGTCATATTAAAAAAATGAATGAGATATTTAAAGGTAAGAGTTTTCTATTTTGAAATTGAGACTCACTATTCTTTCATCCATCCCATGGGAACGCTACCTGAAGGGTTATTAAAAGTAAAATATTGGCCGGGCGCAGTGGCTCATACCTGTAATCCCAGCACTTTGGGAGGCTGAGGCGGGCGGATCACCTGTGGTCAGGAGTTAGAGACCAGCCTGACCAACATGGAGAAACCCCGTCTCTACTAAAAATACAAAATTAGCCAGGCGTGGTGGCACATGCCTGTAATCCCAGGTACTCAGGAGGCTGAGGCAAAAGAATCGCTTGAACTCGGGAAGCAGTGGTTGCAGTGAGCCGAGATCGTGCCATTGCCCTCCAGCCTGGCAACAAGAGCGAAACTCTGTCTCTAAAATAAAATAAAATAAAATAAAATAAAATAAAATAAAATACTAGTCTAATGCTCAGCACAAATTCTAAATATTACTGGCAGTGAAAGATCTTCTAAAGCCTTTTTATACTTAAGATCATTGATCTTATACAAGTAGATAGAATTACAGGATCCCAATTTAAAAGGGTTCTGGCATTGATAAATATGGAAAGATTTTCCCTAGCTATAAGGTGGTACTTAGTAACTCCAGTATGTTGTCAATAGAAATATAAGTGTCTATGAGTACTAAACATTATGATGTTGGAGAAACAAACCTCATTGGCCTGGTCATTCAATAATCTTCAAATTTTTGAGAACATTTTATTTTTAGAAAATGGAACCCTTTTTTCCCCAAATTTTACAGAAGCCCAACTGATCAAAGTAGAGCCGCTTTGATGAAAAGATCTGAACATTCTCAAAGCGTATGAGTGACTCTCCACAGTAACCTCTGAGACACCACCAGAGTGTCACTAGGGTCTTGCAGAGCAGAGTTTGAAAACCAGATGTCCCAAATGTCAGTCCTCAGAGTAAGGCTTTCTCAGAATCTACCCAAAGAAAGCAGGAAGAATGTAATAAAGATAAATGTAAGACTTCATGAAATAGAAAACAAATATATGAGGATCAACGAAACTAAAAGTCAGTTCTATGAAAAGACTGATGAAAATGACACACCTGGGAATATCCATGAGAGAGAAGAAAGCACAAAAAACAGTATTAGAAATAAAAAGGAACATGCCTGTAGAAGTTGTAGAAATTAAAAGGTAGCAAGAAGATATAAACAATTTGATATCTATGAATTTGGAAACAGATGAAATGTATATGTTCCTAAAAAATATAGCTTACTGAAACTGGCTTATGACAAAATAAAAAATTAAAAAGACCTATAACTATTAGCTAATTTGAATCAATGATCAAAATGCTTCATAAGACTCTGAAGATTTTATGAGTTCAATTCTACCTTCAAGGAACAAATCACTCTCATCGTATGAGTTTGCTAGAGCTGCCATAACAAAATGTCACAGATTGGGTGGCTTAAATAACAGAAATTTATTTTCTCACAGCTCTGGAGGCTGGAAGTCCAAGATCAAGGTGTTAGCAGGTATGGTCTCTTCCTAGGTATCTCTCCTTGGCTTGCAGATGGCTGCTGACATGGTTTCGATTTGTGTCCCACCCAAATCTCATGTCCAGTTGTAATCTCCAGTGTTGGAGGAGGGGTCTGGTGGGAGGTGATTGGATCATGGGGGTGGATTTCCCCCTTGCTGTTGTCATGATAGTGAATGACTTCTCACGATATCTGGTTGTTTAAAAGTGTGGGGCACCTCACCCTTTGCTCTCTTCCTCCTGCTCCAGCCATGTAAGACGTGCCTGCTTCCTCTTTGCCTTTTGCCATGATTGCAAGTTTCCTGAGGCCTCCCCAGTCATGCTTCCTGTACAGCCTGTGGAACCATGAGCCAAGGAAACCTTTTTTCTTTATTAATTACTCAGTCTCAGGTAGTTCTTGCAATGCGAGAACAGACTAATACAACTGCCGTCTTGTATCCTCAGGTGGTCTTTTCTCTGTGTGTTCACTTCCGGTGTCTCTGTGTCCAAATTTCCTCTTCTTATACAAACACCAGCCAGATTGGAGTGGGGCTCACTCTAACAGCTTCATTTTAATACCATCATCTCTTTTAAAGGCCCTATCTCCAAATACAGTCACATTTCAAGGTCCTGGAAGCCAGGGCTTCAACATATAAATTTAGGAGAGGGAACACAATTCAGTCCATTGCACTAATCTTATGCAAACTATTTCGTGTTACAGAAGATGACGACACACATCCCAGCTCATTCTAGAACCAGGCAAGGATAATAGGAGAAGGGAAAATGGCAGACTAATCTCAATTATCAAAGTAGATGGCAAATTCCTAAACAAAACGTAACCTAACCCAGCAATGTGTCTAAAAATATAATGATCATGCCTAGGTTGAATTTATTACAGAATATTATAGTCACGAAAACTCTGTGCTCAGCAATTAAAACTCATGGTAGCAGAGTTTAAAATTCGTTAGTTTACTGGTTCTTAGTGATAAAAGAAAATTTTACTTACTTAAAAATAAATTTGATTTACATAAGATTGGAATTTTAGGTAGCCTTATGTTCATTAAAATCTGTCTTTTTATAAAATGGATTTTTAGTTTGGTATTTTCCCCGTATTTGGTCTTCCAGTCAGTAAAACTTTTCATGTGCTGCAGATGACTTTTAGGAACTCACCACCGTGAAGATGGAGGACCCACATTCATAAAAACATCACAGTGTTTCATGCAAGGCCTAATGAGCTTCTGGAATTGTTCAGAAGAGAATGCCAGTCTGTGACTTCAAATGTGCTTTTGCAGAAAATGTCTGTCAGCCTGTGGTTGCTTAAGTCTGTTATTTTAAGACACTCATCAAGAGGAACATAGCATTTCACCTCCTCCATGCTGTTTACATGACTTAATGTAAGATCAGTGTTAGAAAGCTAATTACAGCATCCTAGATTGAACAGTAATTAGGCATTTGCAATCACAAGTGGGTGCTATTGAAAAAGAGAAAGGAAGAAAACACCAAACGAACACCATTCAGTGCAATTTTTAGGTTTAAATATCACTCCAGGAGTTCAATGGCTTTCTTTCTATCTCTCTATGTACAGGAACACACTGTCTTAGATGTTATATCTGAAGATCTAAGAAAGAAAAAGCCTTATGTCTTAATAGCTGAATTTCTGTGCTAAGGAAGTTCAGGCCTCTAGACCCTTCCCTTGAAGGGTCTATTATGATACCTTCCTGTGGATGGTTAATTTTGCCCTGTTGTGTGGCCTCAGCCCATTCCCTATCCCAATGACAATCTTGCCAGCACCTGCTGCGTGTCACTAGATGGACTGGCCGAGACCACAAATGAAGCAGAACAAATCCATACCCACTACCATGAAAACTCGACGTGTATATCCTACCAACAGTCGGCCAAGTAGAATTGTACTTGTATAAAAATACAGCATTTCTTATGATAATTTTATGTGAGTATTTGAGACAATATTTTGAAATATTAACAGGTTTTTTTTCTGTAATTCTTTGTGCCTTGTGATGCTTCCTTTTGCCCCATCAGCCAAGACATTCCATGTTCATTTGCTTGGGAATACGTGACAGAGCTGAAGGCAGAGAACAATGAAGTCAGCTCCTGACTTTTGAATTTCAAAAGTGTAGGCCAGGCATAAGATAAAAGGTGGGAAGAATTCTTTAGAGATAAGCATGGAGGTGGGCCATTCCAGGGTACATTTAGGACACTCTGGAACGACCCTGCATCAAGCATGTTGAGAAAGAAAGAGAAACTTCCTGTTTTTTTCTAGGTGTTCCAGGTAGGTGGCCAAGGAGAGTGTCATCAAGTTCCCTGTTCCACAGCTTGGCACAGGAGCAGAGAAAGAGCATATGAGACCAGGAGGGCACTAAGGTGGTCCTTTCCCAGCCAGGGGTTATGTGAGAGCAGCAGAATGCTTCCAAGAGCAGCATGAACACAGCCCAGAGAGGCTGCAGACCTGAGGCTGCTGTGAGTTCAGGAAGGAGGCATGACACAACAGTGACCTCCGTGAACCTCTTGCCTAGGGCTGTGAAGGCCAAATGGAATTGAGGACATCTCAGAGAATTCCAGTGGCGATAGATGACGATCCCAATGCTGCACTGACATGTGGGCATAAGGGGCCTCTCTGCTCTGGGCGCCACCTTGGCCTCCTCCAATTATCCATCTCTCCCAGGGTAGGGAATGTGGAGCCACCTGGAACCCAGACATCCTTTCCTATGCCATGTTTTGGTTACTTTGAGCCCTGAATTCCTGGCCCAAACAGGGAATTTGTCCACTTCCAGGTTTTCCTGGGCCACTTCCCTAGATCTATTTTTAGGAGATTGAAGACAGATTGTACTTCTGGTACAATCAGAAGCCGAGGGTTAGCCTGGGCATGGCTGTTTGTGGGTTGTGTTGACAGAAGTGCATTTGTGGATATGAGAGGTGCATGCAGACTCTGACACAATGGGACAGACCTGGGGGTGCTCTGAGGAGTGGGGGCTTCAGGCCAGGAGCCAACTCTCTCAGTGCCACCATGTTCCAGATCATTATGAAGGTGTATTGGTTAAGGTTGGAGGATAGAACATATGGTAACTAATAGTTTGTTAGCTTGATTTACAGCTTTTAAATATTTAGGCATATGGGATGGGGGCTTCCATTTGTGCACTTGCCCCAGTCCCTACAAATGTAATGGGCAGGCTTGGATAACACCAATGGTAAGATGAACCATCCTCTCCATTCAGATCCCCTGCATGTTTACTATTGTTTAGTAAGTTTTCTAGAGCTTTACCCAATTTCAGGAAAAGGTAAGCATAAGAAGAGGTAGGGAACCCCAATTAACTGAGATTTTTCCATCCAAAGCCTTGGATGGAAATCCTAATTCCAAGATGTCCCAGTCACACTAGGACTTGTACTCCAGGGGGCGCTATTCACATCGACTAATACTCTACAGGGGCCATTCCCTTGATTTGGTCACTCATCCTCTTTCCGGTTGTTTGTTTATGCTCTTTCCATTCACCTAGTAATGTCCTTCCCTCTGTCTGTCCATCTCATCGATAAAGCCATGCGTATATGAAGCATAAATGAATTTCCTACTTAGACTTGGGTTCCATCCCCAGTTCATTCCATATTCATTGTCTACATTACACAAATTAGCTATTGTTAAGAATCCCAACCTTGGGCTGGGCACGGTGGCTCAAGCCTGTAATCCCAGCACTTTGGGAGGCCAAGGCGAGCAGATTACTTGAGCTTAGGAGTTTGAGACCCAGGCTGCAAAATGGCGAAACCCTGTCTCTACAAAAAATAAAAAAAAAAAAATAGCCGGGCATGGTGACACACATCCCAGCTACTTGTGAGGGTGAGGTGGGAGGATCGCTTGAGCCTGGGAAGTCGATACTATTGTAAGCTGAGATCATGCCACTGCACCTGCACTCCGGCCTGGGTGACAGAGCAAGACCCTGCCTCAAAAAAAAAAAAAAAAAAAAAAAAAGGAACCGCCATGAGATTATCTATTTGAGAGGAAAAATTCCATTTCACATCTAAACTCATTGAACAGGTATTTATTGAACATCCACTAGGCATCAGGTTGTGTGGTTGTGTATTAGATGCTGGGAATTCAAAGCAAATTATGGCCCTGTCCTCATAGGAAGTCTTGTGGGGGCTGCAGAGCGGTGGCCAGACAGTTGCTATGCCATATGGTAAGTGGGTAAGTGTTAGGGTGATGGAAGGTCAGGATCTCAAGGAGGAAACACAGGGGGTGTCTAACTGGTCTCGGTAGGCCAGAGAATACTTTCTAGAAAAAAAGGTATCTCAGTCGAAACTGGAAGGATGTTTATTGGAGATTATTGGCATATCTTCATTTCTCCTTCAAATAGTTACAGAAGAGACTCTTAGTTCAGCAGTAACAGCACAGCAAGTTTATTTTGGGGTTAAAGATACATATTCTTTTCATATCTTGAATGGGTATTAATTCATTCAAAAGCCAAATGATAGAAACTTTGCTTAAGCAATTTAAGTAAAACCTAATTTTATCTATAGAAGTCCTATAGAAGTTCTTCATAATTTTGTTTATATTCAGAGCTAGAAGATCTGTAAATGTAGATCACTGAAATGTTTATAAGATGATTCCTACATTATCTGATTAAAGTACTGATTCATTTAAATATTGAATGCCCACGAGGAGCTTATAGGGAAATAGTGAATGTGTTAGGCCCTGTACTGGACACCTTCCTCTATGTTATCTCATTTCAAAAACACAAACGTGACATTCAAGTTCTATGATAATAGCAGCCATTTCTCCATGCTCTTGTATTTGACAATATTCTAATGCATACTTTTTCTCTGCTGTCCCTACTGTGGATGTAAGGCTCTAAAGTAGCCCTAGTTTTTTAAAAGAATATTCCACTTGTCTGTTTTTATCCATGTTACAGATCGAGCATCCCTAATCTGAAAATCTGAAATGTGAAATGCTCCAAAATCTGAAACTTTTTGAGAACCAATATGAAATAGTGATACCATTGTTTTCTGATGGTTCAATATATACAAACTTTGTTTCTTGCACAAAACTATTAAAAGATGTTGAATAAAATTACCATCAGGCTACATGTATAAGGTGTCTATGAAACATAAATGAATTTTCTGTTTAGACTTGGGTCCCATCCCCAAAAGATCTCATTATGTCTGGTCCCAAACATTTTGAATAAGGGACAGTCGACCTGTACTATGAATGAAAACCATTGACATTGCATGTGTATTATCCCCCCACCACACTATGATGTCTCAGAGCAGGGTCTTGTTGACTGTTGAGTCCCTACCACTCTGCCCAATGCCTGGCTTATGCCAGCGCTCAGTGAGTGTCAGTGGAATGAATTTGTTCAAGAAAATAGTGTGTTTGAGAGCTGTTCACCTGAAAAACCATTAAAGGCTAATTATTTGTGTTGAGAACCAATGTAAGTATCCTGGTGGAATATGGAAACAATCCACGATGATTGGTGGAGATTGAGCACCACTCCTTCTCTACTGAATGAAAACTGGGTATTGCTGCTACTGGAGGGGAAGTGAAGTAAGGAATGCCCCTGATTTGATTATGGTCCAGGGAGCAAGCCCAGGCTTCTGCCTCAGTGCTGGCCTTGGCCTATACCTAGCCAGCCGCACATGGGCTTCCTCTAGAGTTTGCCATCCATGGATCTGGAACCAACAGCCTGAGCTACAGAGACTGGGCTGGAGCTGCTACCAAGTGCTTGGCCCTGTTTTGCTCTCATTAACCAGGTCAGAATTGCTGGCTGCCGTTGCTGTCAGGTGGGGTGAGTCAGGTCTGTGGGGATGTTTGACATCATAGGGGCCCTCTTATTCTAATCAGCTTGTTTTAGCAGAGCTCCTTTGTATAAACACATCAGCTGAAGGAAGCTCTGAAATGAAGACTGTTACATAATGATTTTATGAATAACATACAGCTTCCTAAAATCAGTCTTTTTCTGTTAGATCTTCAAACCAGGTTTTAGAAGCAAGACAATTTTAGATTCTCATAGTAAGAACAAATTTAGACACCTTCATAAGGTGTGACGCATTTGATGCAAAATATAGATGGACAAGGAACGATGTTGCTTATTAACAAGTTCAATTAGAGGATGGGCACTAAAATATATATGAACTAAGTTAAGTATGTCAAATGACACACTAAAGGCTAATTAGGTAAAGGGAGAAGTGTACATGACAGGTTTCTGATTTTCTAGCTTTTTAACAGTAAAGGTAACTTTATTTCCAGCATTCGACCAAAATGCAGGGATTTGGGCCACATTTACTTGGCTCCGGGGGAGTTTTTCAATTCTGTTGAAGCACAGCAGGCAAGGCCTGGGTCATGAGAATTCTATGGTGCTGACTGCATTTGGAGCTTAATTATTTAAATGTTTCCAGACTCAAATGACTGATGAGCTAACATATTTTTAATTCAGATTTTCACAGAGCAAGCTATAAGGTGTGTCTTGATAAACTGATGCTCACTTGAAGTTCCATGCCATGTATTTTATTTCAATAGCCACATTTTAGATGACAAATTTAAAATTGTATCCAAATTTCAAGGGAACAGAGTCCTATATTAGTTCCAGTACCCAGCCCTCTTTCGTGAAGAGGACTAGAGGTGGTTTTGTTGTTGTTTTTAAAGAGAGAAAAAAATGCTGTTAGAATAAAAATAAAGAATGTTACCAGAATGTTCTACTTAATTTAGCTTTCCAAAGATAAACACCCTGGTGAATCATTACATGCTGATGGTGCTATTTTAACATTAATCCTTTAACCTTTTCCTTCTCCCTTCCTGTCTACTGAGTTGGGTGGGTTATAGGTAGCGTCACTTAGGGAAAAGTTTGTTCCTTTTTAGTTTTTCTATGGTTCAAACTATTTCTCGTATAAGCACTATCTACTGGAGACTCTTAAAATAGTACTTTAAAGAATAGAAGAATACTTGAGAATGATTCAGTTGGTGGAGATTCTATAAATTTAGATAATTTACTAATCATTATGCTTATTAAGTAATTTAACTATCTCAAATGAATTACAGATATTTTATAGCACTATCCACATGTTAATTGAATCTTGATCCTCAGGCCTGCAAAACTGGCCATGAAAAATACTTTTGTTGTCCCCAGCAAGCCAGATCTGTGAGTCCCTTTATTCCTCCAGGTCTTCATTTGGTGTCTTTTTAGCGTATGTTCTGTTTTCCAAGTTGGGAGCGGCTAACTAAGCGGGTCGTCCTTTCTCAGAAGGTTTATTTCTTGGTGGTGATCTTGTTATTGAGGCTCACATTTACCTGAACTGCATTAGGAGAGAGACACCCTTACTTATATTTGTATCCCCAGATTGTTAGCAGAGTATCAGTAATAAATGCTTAACAGCCAGTGTTTTTGAGTGGATAATATAGTAGGTTTTCAACAAGTGAATGTTTTTGAAAACACCAAAACTCTGTGTAAGAATCACAGCCATCAGGCCGGGCACTGTGGCTCATGCCTGTAATCCCAGCATTATGGGATGCCAAGGTAGGAGGATCATGTGAGCCTAGTAGTTTGAGATCAGCCTGGGCAACATAGTGAGACCCCATTTTACTAAAAATAAAAAAGTTAGCTGGCTGTGGTGGTATGTGACAGTAGTCCCAGCTACTTAGGAGGCTAAGGCAGGAGGATCGCTTAAGCCCAGGAGTTTGAGGTTGCAGTGAACTGTGATCGTGTCACAGCATTCCAGCTTGAGTGACAGAGTGAGACCTCATCTCAAAAAAATAAAAATAAAAATAAAAAGAATCATGGCATCCAACTCTGGGGCTGTTGCTAGGGCTCTGCAGCCCTTGCTGAAAGTCCTGTGAACTTACTTGCTGGCCAGCAGCCCCATCTGCCTTCTGCCTGTGTCTTGCAACAGCCCTATTGCTGCCAGCACAGCCCTCCTGCCTCCTTCCCTCCTGCGTTTCTGCTCCCAGTATGCATATCAAGGTCACATTCTTCTGCTCTATACTCTGGATCTTTCTACACTTGGCATGTATTTTCCCCTCTGTGTTCTCACGCTCCACACTGTGGAAGAACACATTCTCTTGGGAAAACCCATTGTAGGGAGGGACAGGAATGACTTCCAGGAAGATAGTTGCTCAACCTAGCCTCCAAGAAATGAAAGACATACCATTCGTGAGCTGCTTGCTGTCCCTCCCTTGAAGGAATATTGAGGTGGTCTAGAGTATCTCAGTGGTTTTGCTTTTTTGCCTTGAGCAGTTGTACGGAAACATAATACTGGCTTCCAGGTAAGTAGTAAAGACTTCATGCATTTTCATTAAATGTGATTTCTTTTATTCAAGGTGAATATCATCCTCTACCCACAGACCATCCTAAAAATAAAGTGAAATCCCTACTCTCTACAACCCACGTGCCAAATATGAGCAAACATGTTTGGAATAAGGTGTATTACGTATGTCATCTTTGCAGAGTTCAGTTGTAATTTGTCCTGGACTCTTGGATTCCTCTTCTGCTATCTGTTTTTCCTGATGGGAGCCAGTGATAAAAGGATTAAGGAGATCTGATTCCCCCTTCAAACAATACATGGTTCCATTTGTGTTCTAGCATAGAGATTTTTAAAGTCTTTATTCAGCATTGACCTAAACACTTTTTCCTTTAAGCCACTAAACATGCTGAACCCAGGCTTTGGAATGCCATACAGAGCTAGATTATTGGAAATCCTCCAGGTCCATTATATTGACATTCTTTTTTATAATTTCTCTACCATTTTATCCTGAGAAATTCTCTTTCATTACCTGCTCAAAACCCATCACTGGTGCCCTTCCTGATGCTCCTCCTACCACCTGCCGTATTTTCTACCTGTTACTCAGCACGCAAGACTTCAGGTGCACCTATGGAAGTAGCGGTGGGGGCTTTGGCTGTTTCTGAGCCTGTTCCTGGGGAGAGGGAACTTTGATTAAGGTGACTTGATGACATGTAGTTTGTTAAGACAGTGATGATATAGTAGGTCGAAGAATGCCCCCCGCCCCCCAAAAAAAGGACCACATCTTAACCCCTTAAATCTGTGAATATGTTACTTTACATGGCAAAAGGGACTTTGCAGATGTGAAGACGTTAAGGATGTTGACTTAATGATCCTGGGCGAAATGATCCTACATTATTTGGCTGGGCTCAGTGTAATCACAGGATTCCTTATAAGAGGGACAAGAAGGTTAAAAGAGGAGAAGGCAATGTGACAATGAAGACAAATTTTGGAGCAATGAGGCTGTAACCAAAGAATGCAACTGAGCCTAGGAGGTGGAAGAGACCAAGCCAGAGCCTCCAGAGGAATGCAGCCCTTCAGAACACCTTGATTTGAGCCCTACAAGATAAGACTAATTTTGGATTTCTGACCCAGAACCATCAGAGTAAATTTTGGCTGTTTTAAGCCACTAAATTGGTGGTAATTTTTTACAGTAGCAACAGGAAACTAATACTGATGAAAAGATAATAGGAAAGGAAAGTAAAAGCAGAAGTGTGGGCCAGGGAGGGATCGCAGTCATCTGATGGCAAAGCACTTCTCTAAGAACAGCCACATGGCTTCCCCTTCCTGGCCCATGTCCCTGTGGATATGTTAGAACCTGGTTAACCTTGACTGTTATCCAGTGCCTTTCCTGGCTTTGTCCTTCATATCAGATGCAGATGTTTTATCTCCTTTTTTTATGGCTCCCAGGAACTTTCTATAACCCCCTTGGAGGAATCACTAGACCTCATGTCTCAAAGACTAGCTAAATGTTTGCTGTGGTCCTAACAAGTCCATCTAGAGCCATTTAAATGGCTGGCATTGATGCTTTCTGTTATCTGTTCCAGGTTTAGTGGCGTGAATAGTAAACACAGTAGATTAGTCCTTTGTAATTAAACTTAGATAGCATCTCACCCCTGACTCTTTTAGAACAATGATGGCAGTGGGAGGAGTCAGAGAGGTCAGTCCCCAGTTAAATCAGTCAGGCATTTATTGATGACCCTCTGGGTACTCAGTGCTTTGCTCTAGGTGTCCTAAGCTGATCTGAAAAATTGGGGTCACCTCCAATTCTTTTTTCAAGGAAGTCCTGGATAAGGAGACAAAAGCAGAATGGTGAAAAAGAATCATTCTCTCAATTAATCTAAAGCCTATGTGTTAATACCCTTTAAAAAAATAAAACTGCTAGATGGCAAGTGTACTTTCGTAGGAGAAAACTAAACTTTCATTAGGCTATTTAAGGAGATCAGGCAGAAATTGATTCATGAGAGAAAAAAGTAACACATGCTTTTTAGGCATTTTTAGGAATTTTGGCTCTGCCTGGACCACACTGTTTATTGATTCATCCATCACTTATCTGGTCATGTATTTATTCTAGAAACAATTGTTGAGCACTCAGTAGTGTTCTGGGAGCTATGAGGAAGACCTTGACAAGATTTCTACGTCTTTCATGGAAGCAATCAATACATGTTTGATAAGAAGTAACCCAACTTAACAAATGTCTTATTACTAAAGAAATGCTTATTAATTTAAATTTAAGTCAAGCAGAGCCTAGAATACTTGTTTGATGAATCCCAAACAGCCTATGGAGGAAATTTTTTGAGTTGCAAAGGGTGCTTCCCTTGCTAGCCTATAAGAACAGCTCATTAAGATCCAACCTATACCTTTCCCCCTTTCTATGCTGTATTAAGACATACCACCCTTTCTTTATAGAGTCATGAGTCTGCAAGGGATTTGAGAGGTCAGCAGTCCATTCTGCTGACTTGGGCCCAAATGCTTTCAGGAGCCAGGCAGGCCATGTAAGTGTGTGTAGCTCAATGTGAGACAATTGGGAGTGGTGGAAACTTTGGCAAACTCAGAGCAGATGCCTTGTCTAAAGCTTTCAAGGTTTGGCCTGACCAAATGATCATGTCAGTGAGCTGGATTTGATTAGACTACGAGTTGGCAGCTCATGATTCTAATCTGAGAAAACAGTAGTCTGACCCTTTCTTAAAGTCTACTAGAGAGAATCACCTTTTTGAGTATGGATAGCAGGCTGCCCCCCGTCCAGCCGGCATGAGCCTGCCAGCCACATCATTGGAGGGGAACTTGCTATGTTATTAGGATGGGTACCCATCATACTTCCAACTAACTGGTGGCTTGTGGAGAGAACTTGTGCAAGCTGTATATTCCTGAAGCAGCTTCTCTGAACCAGTTTTTTCCTTTGTTTGCTGGTTTTGTAACAATAGATTCATCCATAAGCAGCTGTAACTGCCCTTTAAGCAACAGGCTACCCCTTTGGCTGATCGATATGTTCAGAAGCCCTTTTTTGCCAATAGTCAGCACCATGTCAAACAGATGCCTTCCTCTGCATTCCAGTGACCTGGTGGCATTGCTGCCAACTCAATAATTTTTTGAGCATTGGCCATAATAAAGTATATGTACAGTTCTTAAAAACTATTTTTAAAAATCCTTGAAGTGATAAATAGATTGAGCTAAATAATGGTAAGCATATATCCTTCTGCTTTGATTTACAGATTTATAATTTAGTCTTCCTTCAGGAATAATTTTTAAATGCAGCCATCTCCTGGAATTTAGAAAGAGGCCTGTATCTCAATGCCTTTTACAGGCAGAAATTCTACCATGTTTATTTTCATACCAAGACTATTGAGTGCTATTGAGGGCGAAGTGATTGTTTTGTTTAGTTTTGTTTTGTTTTGCCAAGGCAAAAGAATAGCTTTAAACATTTCATTAGTCAAATTGAGACAGAAGCCTGAAGCTTTAAAAGAAATTATGCTTTTGCATTGAAAGCAGAAGTTCAATAAAATAAGATTCTATAAAAAGAAGTTGGGCCTATACATTGAGCCTGGCCATTCCTGGTAAATATTGTAGAATGAAGAGATGACACATGAACATGCTACAATACGAAAGACCTGAGTTTGAATCCAGATCTATCATTTGTGCATCTTGAGGCACATTTCTTAACCTCTCCAAGCCTTAGTTTCTTCATCTATAAAATGGGAATAATAATAGTACCAAACTCATTCTTGCTGTTACGTTTTAATGAAATAAATGCATAAAGAAAGTATTAGGCACTGTGCCTGGTAAATAGTCAATGTTCAAAAAATGAACGCTGTGGTCTCTGGCCTGAGACTCAGATACAGGTGTCAGTTCTGGGTTCCAATTCTGGAGGAGAAGGAAGAAAGCCCAGAATCTTCTTTGAGAAAATCAGAATCTTCTGGAAAAAAAGGCTGTCTTGGGATGGCCTTTAGATCTGTACAGGTTGCTGGTCAAAGTGTCTGATGAATTGATTTTCACTGCAATGGCCAGAGCTTCCCCAACATGTTTTTGCAGGGCCAGGCCAATGTTGAGCCTCCTTCTCAGATGGCTGCTTGCAGGTTTTTTTAGGAGTACAATGCTGGGCTAAGGCACACTAGACTGACACCTAAGAAATCTCATTTAGATGTCAGAATTTGCTTCCTAAGCACTCTTGAGTTAACTGGTTTTATTAGAAAAGCTAAACATATTTCACATATTGAGGAACCCTCTCTCTATGACTTTGGCAGAGTTCCTTTTGTGCCTTTCACGGAGATAGGCTTTTTAGTTTTCCAGCCACCAGGGCATTCACTTTGAGATTCATTGCTGAATAAGTGCCATCTGTGTGGACTCCTGGGTCCCATATGGTCCTTTGTTTTTGCTCATTCTTCTGCATTGTTACTGTAAGAGAAATACATTCCCGGGCTTTTTATGTATTAGCAATCTTAAAATATTTTGGAATTCAACTCATGCCTTCATTTTCAGTGGAAGGTCTTTTTTGTTTGTTTGCTTGTTTGTTGTTTTAATTTTTTAAAAATTTTTAATTATTATTGATACATAATAGTTATACATATGGGTTACATCTGATATTTTGATGCAATCATACAACTTGTAATGACCAAATCAAGGTAATGGAGATATTCATTGCCTCAAGCATTTATCATTTTTTATGTTAGGAACATTCCAATTCCACTCTTTTAGTTATTTTGAAATATAAAATATGATTGTTAACTATAGTCACCTCATTGTGCTACCTAACATTAGTTCCTTTAGTTTTGTTTTCACTCTCGCTCTCCCCCTCCCTAATAGTTTTATGGTTTTGGAGTCATCTCCACCTTGTCCCTCTAACCTTCCTATCTAGTCAGGTTTTCTAATGACATCTTGAGGAAGTTTCTGCTCAATTTTGAGGGCATATTGCCGATCTAGTATTTAGGGACCCACGTGAAGCTTAGTTAATTATTGATTATGATGACTTATCCTCTCCCTGCCCCTCAAGGCTTTATAAAGCCATGTCTCCTGGAACTAAGGCATCAGCCATTTGTTTTTCCAACCTCATTTCTTGAGCCAGGACTCTCCATTCAAGCAGAGCCTAGCTCTGATTGCTCCTTTCTCATGTGGAGCTCTTTTAGAGCCATTACTACATAGAAGCTGCACATCTGGCCTTGACCTCTGCTTTTGTCCCTTGGGTACAGCAGGACACTGCAGAAACCTCACCCACAGCCTTCAGCTTTTGGCTCCCTTCTCATTCATCGAAATGGTCAGCTAGCTTCTTGTGCCTAGCTGTGATTTACCTATTTAATATTTTATCTATCATTGCTATGTGTTTGGAGCAGTGGGGTGTTGTCCAAGTGTGGATTCACCAAACCACCTTGGCCAAAAGTCCAAACTTGTCAGAAGACTGTGTCTGATGGATGTTGCCTTATGTAAGGTCCAGACACCAGGCAATCTGGGTGTGCAGAAAAGTTTCACAGCCTCTGCATTAAGATGTTAAAGAGGGTAAGTGTGGGCCGGGCGCAGTGGCTCATGCCTGTAACCCCAGCACTTTGGGAGGCTGAGGTGGGCAGATCACCCGTGGTCAGGAGTTTGAGACCAGCCTGGCCAACATGGCAAAACCCTGTCTCTACTAAAAATACAAAAACTAGCCAGGCATGGTGGCGCATGCCTGTAATCCCAGCTACTCAGGAGGCTGAGACAGAAGAACTGCTAGAATCCATGAGACGGAGGCTGCGGTGAGCCAAGATTGCACCACTGCACTCTAGCCTGGGTGACAAGAGCAAGACTCTGTCTCAAAAAAAAAAAAAAAAATACTTGGAAGTAGCTAAACTAATTGAAGACATTTAAAAATGTCTTTACCTCCAACAATTTGCTGTTAAAAAATTATTCGATGACACTTGTTAAAGCACAGTAAGGCAGGTTTTATTTGGGACCATTGCAATAGGTATAGGGACAACTGCCATGGGATTTTGCAGTCGGGGAGAGGGATTGGACTCAACTTTGAATATAACAGAGAAAAAAAATTATAGCCAAGGAGCAGTGTATGTTGCTCTGCCTTAAAAAAAAAAAAAAAAAAGAGGTATCAGGCACGCTCCAAGGACCATGAATAAGGGAAAAGAAGCAAATGTTATCCAGAAATTCAGGAGACCCCTCCCCACACCTTACATCAGAAGAGAAACCCCAAAAGGAGAATAGTTAGGCAGAATAGAAAACAGTCATGTCAACTAGCATTGGCCTAAAAT
This sequence comes from Gorilla gorilla gorilla, assembly GCF_029281585.2. Taxonomy (NCBI): domain Eukaryota; kingdom Metazoa; phylum Chordata; class Mammalia; order Primates; family Hominidae; genus Gorilla; species Gorilla gorilla. Next base: position 167,753,450 of record NC_073229.2, read on the forward strand.
CCACATAGTAGAACATTGGATAAATGTATAATCTTTCTTGCCCAGATCTTCCTGGAAATACTATCTGTTGCAAAACTTTCTCCTATCAACTGTTTTTGGTTAATAGTTCAGGGATTTGGTTTAGTACCTTGGAGAGTTATATATCCAAGCATTTTGTTTGTCAAAACTATTTGATAGCTGTATTTGTAAAAGCAGTGGCTCAAATGTTTTTAGAAGAGATTTTCAGCTGGGTGGGGTGGCTCATGCCTGTAATCCCAGCACTTTGGGAGACCGAGGTGGGTGGATCACTTGAGGTCAGGAGTTCAAGACAACCTGGCCAACATGGTGAAACACTGCCTCTACTAAAAATACAAAAAGTTAGCTGGGCATGGTGACAGGTGCCTGTAACCCCAGCTATCCAGGAACTGAGGCTCGAGAATCACTTGAACCCGGCAGGCAGAGGTTGCAGTGAGCCGAGATCATGCCACTGCACTCCAGCCTGGTGACAGAGCAAGACTCTGATTCAAAAAAAAAAAAAAAAAAAAATAGAAAAGAAAAGAAAAGAAGACACTTTCAGTAGAATATGTTCCAAAATGAATAGGGAGCAAGCTTTCTCGCTGGTAGTCAATATTCTGATTCTTTGGATGAATCAGAAACTCAAAAGGTTGAAATAGTCAGATAGGCCCATTTGAGTATCCAAGAGATCTACTGGACCAGGCAATCTAATTACGTGGACAGTTTACTCTTTTACTTCTCCATCCTGAGAAACAGAGCCTGATCTTGTAAGAAAGGATTCCAATTCATCCTCTAAAAGTAAAACTATGTTCTTTTTAGCCTGTGATTTTGGAGTGTCTCTGCCCCTCGGAGTGGTGTTTCTGCTCTTTTTCTCCATAGAATCCATCTGAACTGGCCTTTATCCCCCTGGGCTCGAATTTCAGTTAGGAAAGGCAGAGTATTATTGCCACCTATTGCCATCAGTTCTTCTCTGTACTTCCAATAAGTGAGAGCTTCTCGTAGGAAAGTTAAGAAGTAATGTGACCCAGTGCACTGGCTCATGCCTGTAATCCCAGCACTTAGGGAGGCAGAGGCGGGTGGATCACCTGCGGTCAGGAGTTCAAGACCAGCCTGATCAACATGGTAAAACCCATCTCTACTGAAAATACAAAAATTAGCCGGGCGGTGGTGATTACAGGTGGTGAGCACCTGTAATCCCAGCTACTCGCGAGGCTGAGGCATGAGAATTGCTTGAACCCAGGAGGTGGAGGTTGCAGTGAACCAAGATTGCGCCATTGCACTCCAGCCTAGGCAACAGAGCAAGACTCCGTCTCAAAAAAAAAAAAAAAGAGAAAAAAAAGAAAAGCAAGCAGAACTTTTATAGGGAGCCAAGACATTATCTTCTTTGTTAAAACTGAGAGAGACAGTTGCTAATAGGGTTTTTTTTTTTTTTGTAGAAAGATGTGCTTGGTGATGCATTTGAAGACTCAGGGCCCCACAGCAGCCTTGCTGTTGCCACCTCAGCCAGACAGGCCCGGCGTCCCAAACATCACACAACCAACCCCAGGCAAACACTCTCTTAAAAAACCCAGACAGTGAGGGGTTGTGTCCTTCTTTCGAAGGTGGGATCACACTGAGGGTACTTGGATGCAGGTGCTCCAAATTACCCCAGCCTCAAACAAGTTTGTCGAACTCTAGGCAAGCTGAGTATATACTCATGGGAAGTTTAATAAAAATGGGAACGAACCCCATATTTAGAAACATAATGGAGAACATTAGGCTTATCGATGCCTCTACCATGCCCACAGCATCTCTGGGGCCATAGGAAAGGGCATGGTGAACATTTTATAACCAGGCATTCCCCAGCTACAGCATATTAATTGTGGGTGTGAATTAAATCAAGGGAGGGAGTGGATTCTCCCTGGAGCTTGAGGAAAATGGTCCACTTACTGTGCTTTTTCACGGTTGCATTGCCCTTCCTGTGATGCTGGGGAGGGACAGAGGCGGGGCAGTGGTGGAGCCAGTTACCAATACAGAGAATTGGGAAGCAGTTATGTCCTCGGCAATGAATGCAGTTTTTGAACAGGGCTTAATTTATAATGGACACTCAACATTAATTTTCTGATTTCTAGACATTTTTCCATGTTGCCCATTTCTTGTTTATCTCTTAGTGGAGATGTTTAAGTATTTACAGGCAAGGGAGGGAGATGGTAAGTTCCTAAATACCTAGGGGAATCCTGTGACAAAATAGTATGAAGAATTATTTTCTGCCATTTTATTTTTATTTTATTGTAAATTGACAAATTTTAACTGTATATATTTATGGGGTATGATGTGATATAATGACATATGTGTACAATGTGGGATGATTAAATCCAGCTAATTAACACATCCATCACCACAAATACTTGTCATCTACCATTTTAAATTGCAAAAATGGACTGAAGGACCACAGTCCTTCAACTGAAACCCTTGGAGTCAGTTGTGTTTCAGAATTCAGAATTTTATTTTAGAAAGGTAATAGAAAACATATGCTACTTATTATGAATCACTCCTAGCAGGATCTGGGAAGATTCTTAGAACCTATAATATTAAACATTTCTGTAGCAAACATGATTATTTGCTGTAAGTGGAATAAGTAAAGATTTTTAATAGCATCACGTCACTTCAAGTTATGACACTAAATGCATTTTGGAGCGAAACTTACAAAAAACAACAATATTTTTAAAACTTTCTGGATTTTAGACTTGTGAGTAAAGATTAGATTTTATATAAATTGCATTGCGAGTTAGGGAGTGCTTAATGGGCTGGCCTTGGAAGCCAGTCAGTATTTATGAAAAAAAAGTGTGTTTCGAACGACCAATAAAATGAACTTTTGGAACATAATCCATTTGTCATTTAAGGACTAACAGTATTAATAAAAATGACTGAGAGTCACATTTTGAACTGTGGACAAAGCTAATATAAATATATTCATATTAGGCAATAGGCACTGCCAATAGATGAGACTTCTTAGCTACTCGTTACCCACATCTCAGCTTTGATGATGTATCTTCTCTCTCTGTTACCTTTATTTCCCTGTTATCTCCTCTTTTTTTTTCTTAAAAATAGTTAGTTTGTCCTAGATTTGGAGCTTATAACACTCACTCTGGATAGTTGGCAGGTCTTAATCAGGGCAAGTAGTTGAGGTATAGAAACCACAGTGATTTCAGTCTCATGGGATCCAAGCAAATTTTTAAAAAATATATAAAGATGATTTTTTAAATTCATAGAGTGATATACCTTTAAAATTGTGTGACAGAATTGAAATGACAGGGTTAAAAATCTCAGGTTAAAAATCACTGAGAAATTCAGCTTTTATTTGAGGAAAACATTTCTGAACTATCACTGACGTAAACGAAGTGTTTTGTTTAAACAATGAAAGAACCTCATATCTATAGGAAATCCTGAAGTTACATTAAAAACAAAAATACTTAAACCTAGAAGCTGTTACAATGGGAAACTAGACTATAAATAATTTGTGACCGGTGTGTCACTAGGAATTCCAATGGCATAAAGAAATGCTTAATAAACAAATTGCCTTTCAAATTTAGCAACTCTGGGGATATAACACTATGAACTGTTTTTTAAAATTCTGTCTGTATGAAAGACCTGGAGAGCCTAACTATACTGTGGATTCATTTCATCGTAGGTCCTATGGGGTCATTGCAAATCTTTGTACTATATTTGAGAAAACAGTTGCGCTGTCCCCAGCATCTAATGTCATGACAGCCACGAGGCCTGGCACCTGATTTCTCCAGCACTGTGCTCACCCTTGTGTCCTGACAGCATAAGCAATTTTTGGTGTCTTTGAGAGTCATCTTTACACAGCCAAATTAAATGAAAGAAGTGAAGTAGGGCCTTCCTGTGTTAGTCAGTCTTTCCTGATCTTCACATTTCGTTAGCCACAGATGATAACGGACTGTAGAATCCCCTAACCTCTTTTGACAGTTCTTTCTTGTATTATTAGTGACATTCAGTGAAAATACTTTGAATTTCTCTGTTAGGATAGGTGAGCAGAAATTCTGATCAGAAGTAGAAGAACTAGTCATGATGAACATAACTAAAATGGAATGGCAATACTCAACTTCCTAATATTTATTTGGAACAGAGATATTAAAGATAGGCTTTATTTTTCAATGTTTTATCTGCTACTCCCTGCCTCCTCCCCCAACAACAACCAAAACACTTTAAAATTTTAAATTGAAAAGTTGCCCAGTCATTCAGTGATGTCAATGATAAAGGCTGAACCATATTTAGACTAACCCCAAGGAAAGGATAATGTATTATATTTTTAAATATTCCTTTTTACCTTTTCATGATCAGTGCCTCTTCCTGCTCCTGTTTGCCCTGGCACCTTTTGGAAAGCTCTGTGTTTTGCATAGCATGTGCACTTTTTTTCCTGAAATGTGCAACACATTCAACATTGCAGTGATTTTTTCTCCCTCCTTAGCTTAGAGCAGAGGTGGAAACCCCAGGGGATTCAAGTACCCACTTGATAGGCTCAGTCTCTCTTAATCAGCCTGTAATGGAGCTAATGGCTGTTTGTCATCCTTGGAGATATAAATTTCCTGGCGGTGTCTCCTGCAGACAGTGCATGAAGTATGCTCAGTGTGCCAGCAAGGGCTGATAATCAGCAGAAGGACAGGGTGCTTCGTTAGTCAGAAGAGCCAGGGCTTCCCGGCTGCCAGGCTACAGAACTCGCCTCGCCACTCCTGAGACATGGACAACGCCGGTGGGTAAATCAAGCATGAATTCTTCATAGCTGCTGGCTTCCTTTGCAGCCCGCATCCTTTACTGCGGAAGGTTTGCCTATTTGTTGCTCTCGTTTTGCACTTAAATGTTCAAGACTGAGACGCGTGTAATATGTGAACCCCGATGCATTGTCCACAAGACAATTAGTGTTTACTTTGAAGTTTAGGAACTGGGAATGCAGACTGTATTCCAAATTCACCTTTTGTGAAGACTACTGCTATTTTATTTAGGCTGAAGCAAGTGTGGTGTTTGATTCTTTTGTGCTCAGAGCGGTGGGTGGAAAATGCATACAGTTAGTGAAAAAACTATTACTAAGGGATGGCACAAGGTAGATGGAATTAAGTTAATGAGCTGAGCAAAAATTCTGTATAAATATTACAATATGCACAGTGTAACAGCATGAGAGCTCTTTGGTCTGATGCTTTCATCTTCACGTTAGGATGCAATGTCGAAAATGTTTCGATAGCCTCTGATATTTTAATTTCAGAATAGAGACATTAGTGGTCAATTGTGAACCTTTAAAAATGTACTTATTTTTAGTATCTTTACTTGATAACTAGACAAACAGAAGATTGAAGTATGTTAATGTCAATTAAATAATTAGCATAAAATTATCAGGTGGAACTTTTTTCTTTTTACTTTGCTGTATTGAACTTTTAGAGGAGATATACTGTGAGATCATGCCCCATTTCAGTGTTGTCGGCACTCAAGCAGAATTCTCCCAGCTGTGTTATGGATTATCTGTCTCCTGAAGCTCATTAGTTCAGTTACGCAGCTGGTATCAGCTTGAAGGTGATGCTTCCCACGCCTTGAGACACGGTCAGCTCTTCTAAGAGGTTACATCATTTAAAACACATTCTACACTACAAGACCACCCATTGGTGGTGAGATAAATTTGTTTATGAAATTGAGCTAGTTCAGTCCTCGGCGCAGGTAGCATAGGCTAGCAGAGATTTTAAAGTCAGCGTGTGTTAGGTTCTTTTATGAAATAGCTTACCAGGAACAAAACTCTGTGACTAACATTATTTGGTCATTGCCATTGAAGATATTGAAATAAAGTGGAACAGTATAATATCAGGGATGAAAATGTTAGGGTGGTGGAAGAAATGAAACAAGTGTAAGGATGTGTGTGTAGTAGTAGCAGGAGTGAAGCTGGATGCATGTATATGGATTATACCCCCATTCTGGTCATTAAAAAAAATATACTATAGGGCTTGTCATAAAAGCAGGTAGGTATGGTATTCCATGACAAGGCACAATTTGAAGATCAACCAAAAGCTTCTCTAATTACAGCAGTAGAGTGAGTAAAAATTAAATAAATAAACTTAGAATCTCTAATTTAGCCTCATTTAAAACTTCTGCCACCCACAATTTATTATACTGACATTCTGGCAGAACGATCACTTTAATTCAAGTAAATGTCTTTTTAAACTGACTCACATATTTATTTAAAGGCCATTTAAAAAAAGGAAAGAAACTCCTGTGGCAGACTTCACGTAGGCTTAAAAATGCTAAGGGTTATTTTTCTTTTTTGGGTAACTAGAGCTTTGGGGGATGTTTTCACAATCTCTAGTTATGTTATTAAATGCAATTAATAAAATACCTCTGCTCTTGATGAATTTAAGATTATTTAAACACTGTGGAGAGTGGCTTGTAAAGTAGCAATTTCTATATCATTTCAAATTTTAGGTGTAATCTCAAATATAGCCATACATACCTTTGAATAGAATAACGGGTTTTAAATCACATAATTTGAATGCTTCAGAAATAGCATGTTTCTTATAATGGCTTATAATTGGCTGTCAGTGATCACTTTTCGTGGTAATTTTTTGATGAGGTAAGCAGCCTCTCTTACAGGAGGAAAATGTAAACATCCATTACATACACACATTTCAATACATCATATTGACTGTAAGGGAAGCATTTAAGATAGAACTGGTAAGTGGCAAAAAAAAAAAATCTGAAAAATCTGAAATAACTTGGAGCACTACAGTTTCTCCAATTTAATTTAAAGAAGATAATGATGTTGAGTATTTGCCTAAATTTTTCTAATCAGAAATGAATTGAGGCCCTGGATTTCAGAGCTAGTAGTTTAGAGCTGGGCACTCGTACTGACAACTGGATCATTAGTTTCAAGGAGCCAGACCTTCTTCCAGCAAGGCTTTCTGTGTGGGAGTTTGGATAATTGACAGGCAGAAGCACAGCAATGGGTCCACACAGGTTGAATGTCCCTCATTTATTCAAGTCACATAGAACGCCGCATCAGGATATTTGTGCATGGTTTCTGCTGTTAACAAGTAAAGAAAGATGAGCTGCTTGGGACTCCGGCCCTTTTGGTGGGTGTGTGTATATTTCAGCTATCATGGCATTGTGAATCTGTCCTTTCTCTCCTTAGCAGCAAAGAGCTGACATTCCTACTATCTCGGAGAAGGAGACATCCCTTCCCCATAATTGCTGGCTTCTGTATTCCTTTAAAAGCTTTTCCTGGAATAACAATAAAATATTTATCAAACTGTGTGTGTGGAATATGTCAGGGCAATTTTAGCAATATCTAACATTTTCTTCTTTTTTTTTCAAATGGCTATTTCTTCTTAGAAGTTATATAACAAGTCGAATAGATGGTGCTTTAGAATGGCACACCTGTGACTACAAGCACCATCAGCGTTCTGCCAGTGCCACTATCCTCCTTACCTCCATCAAGTGGTTCTCGTGAATGAACTGTGATAAGACATTCAGAGGCAAAGTTGATTGGTGTGTGATTTTTATCTGAAACACAATTTTTGAAATGTAATCCCATATTCTACAGTGCAGAGTCTGTTAAAAAAAAAAAAAAGTTCTGCAGAATTTATTGTGTTGGGTTTTCCCTACTTGATATCAAGATATTTCAGTTACCACATGTGGGTTGAAAGAGCCACACTCATTTGGAGGGGAGGTGGCAGCTGCTGAGAGCCCCTGTGCCTTCACCGTGCATTCTAGCTCAGTGGTTCAAAGCCTTTTGACCATTGATGTACATTCATTGAGTTTGAGAAGGTCACAGTCTGCCAGCTCCCTGCAAAAGAGACTCGAGAGTTATTTGGAGCCAGACTGAGGAAGGGTTTGGAGTGGAGTAGTCGAGAGCATCAGATAATTTTAGCTGAACGTTGGCTCTGCTACCTGTCATCCCAGTGACTGTGAACAAGTAATAGAAACTCTATGCATTTAATTTTCTCATTGGTAAGGGGTGACAATAATGGTACCCATCTCATAGGATTGCTATGAGGAGAAAATAAGATAACTCCTGTAAAGCTTTTGGTACAATGGCTGGCATATGGCAGCATACAATGCATGTTGGCGTTTTAGAGAGTCATCAAAAGATTGAAGCAGGTTGCTTTATGAACAAATAAATATATGCTCCAGCAGCGTGGCTCTGAAAGTGGCGTGGATGACAGTGTGGGAAAGTGAGCAATTCTGAGCAAAGAGACTAGTCAAGTGGCTGTCTCAGAAGTAGAATTGGAAATTTATGTGGGTGGTGCAATGGGCCTGGGGTTGGGGGATGCATTGGATATGCATCAGCAGAGCACGACGAGTGGATATGGAGGCAGGGAGAACTGCAGCAGTCAAAGGAGACCCTGGAGGTTTCCCGTTAGAGAATTTAAGACAGTAGTCCTGCACTACTGAACACAAGATGAGTTTTCAGAGAAAGACAGTGAGTTCCATTTTGACATTGTTGGGTTTGAAATACCTTGTGTGTTGCGCACTAGCCATAGTAGTTGGTTCACTGATGACTATTTAATCCACTTAAAGGATTAAAAAGGATTCCTGCCCCCTCTCCCTCCAGTCTGTGGGAGATCCTATGGGATGGTACAGAGAAAGGAAACTTTCAAATGCTTCATCTTTTTTTATAGATGGAAATAAGACCAGGCAAAGAGAAACATGCTCCTAAGCATTGAAATAATTAGGGTAAAGGCCAGGCTGTTACATAAGAAAATGTAAGCACGAAGACATTTCATTTCAAGCTGGTTCAAAACCTTAGCAGCCCAGGTTGTCATGCCAAAGTTCCTGAACAGCTAAAGATGGTGACTCAGGAGAAGGGTTACCTAATGGGGCAGAGATCCAATAAGAATGCATATGTTTTGAAAGAGGATGCTTTCTAGAATATTTGACTATGTTTGCAAACTCTATTTTTTGCAATTAAAATTTTGTTTCCTCTAATCCTCCACTTTCATGATCTCTTGGTCTTACTATCTATAATTTTGTTAACCATGATACTTTTTAGAAATTTATTAATGTTATATATACACACACACGTACATAATATGTACACATGCATTTGCATGTGTATTGTTAATATATGTACGTATGTGTGGATTCTTTAGTTAGGGGATTGTCAGCCTTGATGTAGGGGAATGTAATGTTGCTAGCTCTTCTAAAAAACTTGATAAAAAATTAGAACAGATTTTCTTTTAAATTAAAAAAGAAACTCGTTCTTATCCTCTGAAATGCCCTTTATGTTGTAAAGATTATTATTTAACATTTTATTAACTACCAAGCAAATGACAGTATTTTCCTTTGAATTTATTGTGAAACCCATTGTGCTATTTTAGCATTTTATGTTTCACAAAATAAATATTCTTAGAAGCATCCAGGATTCATGTAAATATATTTTTGTTTTTTGTTTTTTTTTTTTGAGACGGAGTCTTGCTCTGTCGCCCAGGAGTGCAGTGGCGCAATCTCGGCTCACTATAAGCTCCGCCTCCCAGGTTCACGCCATTCTCTGGCCTCAGCCTCCCGGGTAGCTGGGACTACAGGCGCCTGCCCCCATGCCCGGCTAATTTTTACATTTTCAGTAGAGACGGGGTTTCACCGTGTTAGCCAGGATGGTCTCGATCTCCTGACCTCGTGATCCACCCGCCTCGGCCTCCCGAAGTGCTGGGATTACAGGCGTGAGCCACCGCGCCCGGCCCATGTAAAGATATTTTTCTAAGCAAAAAGTTAAAATTTGATAAATAATCTGTTTTTTGGAGCATCTGTTTTCAAAATGCTAGTATTACCAAAATAACTGTTTTAAAATAAAAATGCCAAAAGGAGAAATCAGTTCATATATAAACATAAAAGTACTGTGAAAGTGGGACTAAATTTTCTTCCTAGTTTTACTCTAATAGTGTAGTGACTGTGACCTCCTGCGAGTAAACTGACAGTCATGGCCCAAGAGTGTGCAGAAGCAGGACGAAGTCTTTGTTTCTGAAATGAAGTTTTTACTTTTGTTTCAGGATCACTGGAATTTGTTCTGAGTGTTTCTTTCTTTGCAAACACTCATCTTTCCAAAGGCAGAATGAATTGTGATTTTTCTGTATCACCAAGATGAAATAGAAATGCTTGTCAAATGGCTTCTGTCGAGAACAACTGTTAGAAAAGATATAAAGCACAAGCAAAAATGCATTTTGGTGATAGAGGAATCAGTAATCAACATTTTCTAAATTATATGCCATTCCATATTAATTCCACAGGTTATTAAATAAACTCCCCAACCCACCTCCACACACAAAGAATTTAGCATTCAGGCAATTTTAAGAATTGTTGAGTTTAACAGCATTCAACAGGTTTCTTAGCATGTTAAGAAACATGCTGAGGCCGGGCGTGGTGGCTCACATCTGTGATCTCAGCACTTGGGGAGGCCAAGGCGGGCAGATCACAAGGTCAGGAGTTCGAGACCAGCCTGACCAACATAGTGAAACCCCCATCTCTACTAAAAATACAAAAATTAGCCAGGTGTGCTGGCACATGCCTGTAGTTCCAGCTACTTGGATGCCTGAGGCGGGAGAATTGCTTGAACCCGGGAGGCAGAGGTTGCAGTGAGCCGAGACCATGCCATTGCACTCCAGCCTGGGTGACAGAGTGAGACTCCGTCTCAAAAAAGAAAGATGCTGATAGAATTGGCATATAATTTCCTGCGGGTGCTAATATTTGTTGTGAATTCCTAAGATGGAATATAGAATGCAGCATTTCCAAATCATATTAACCTCAGGTTCTCCAGGGGATACCAAGTTACAAGGTAGATAACTCCAATTTGGAATGCACTGTTAAGATCCCTTCATTCACAGTTTCACTTTCCATTTTTACCTTATTCTTCCTCTCGGGAGTTCTTCTCAACTTCCTGTTTCCAAATATAGGAAGCCATTTTTGGTAACTAGCAAAGTTACCAAAAAGTTACTTTTGGTAAGTAACTTTTAACATAGATATTTAATTTCTAAACAATCAAGCATTCATACTTCCATAAGTATGTACATTTCATGTACATGAAATTCCATTGCACATGTACATGAATATGTACATTTCATGATACTTAACTTCCATAAGTATCAGTGCTTGATTGTTTAGAAATTAAATATCTGTGTCACCTACGTCCAGGATTTCTCTTCTCTTTCCTTGCCTCTAACCTTTCACTGCTCATAAACATCACCATTAGATGAAGTAAAGAAGGAAAGGGAGCTAGGCCTTGAACCTGCTTTGGAAAGCAGTGGAATTCAATGACATCTATGAGATTGGGGGTCATGCCCAGATTTTATCTATCCAAATGTAACAATTCACATGAAATGTTAAAAATAGATGATGTAAGATGTTATATGTAAAAAGTCAACTTCAAAGTTCTATTTTTGTAAATCAGGTACCAAGAACATATATAACAAAGGCAAATCATATTTAGCTAAATGTCAAATGTCTTAAAAGGAAGAAACCTTACTTTCTTGAGTGTCCATTATGTCCTAGGCATCAAGTTAGGTATTTTACACATGTTACATCATTAATACTTGCAGTCACTCTGTAAGTAAATATTATCTCCCCCAAGTTACACATAAGTAGCTGAGGCTAAGAGCTCACCCAATAAATAAGCCAGTAATTTATAAACTTGAATCTAGCCTTTTGTAACAATAGCAAAATTCAACTCATCATTTTTCATGTTGTTTTACTGCTTTAAGAGTGGGGATTCTTGGTCTTTGTGTTTTCCATAGCATTGAGCACCGTGCTTGGGCTGTAGTAAGTGTGTAGTAAATGTTTGCTGAATTAAGTCAACAAACATTTAATGACGTTTAATTAAGTTGGAGCAATTTTTTTAAAAAGCAAATTAATTTGTAAATATCAGTGTCATATGATCTTATTATACATCTGAATACCCTCTTGGATAGAAGTTAGTATATGGATAAGACAAAATATAGTTGTGAAGTGTTTCTTTCATAAACATTCATAAATTTATGACAATTTATAAAATAGAATGCTTTTTGATAGAGCCCACCTATGAAATCTGTTACCATTGTAAAAAAAATTATTCAAAATTTTCATTTGAAAGATGTGATAATATTAGAGTCATTAACAAAAATTATGGAAAGAGCCTTCCCCATATGTTTTTAATGATATTTAAATGAAATGCAGACACACCTTTCTGGAATATGAAAGAATTTTACTTTTTCTCTCTTCTTCTTCCAGAGAGATCATGATTAGAGGGAGGACCACAGAGTACCTGTGCCTTTGTCTCATCTGACCACACCTGTGCCTGAATAGTCCTTTTTCTTTCACTAGTAATGCTAACACGTTACATTCCACATGAGTCTTTCCAAACTCTGTATTACTCTGTGAACCAGTACAAGATTTGACAAACACACAGTGAAACAATAATCTCATTTAAATTTTGATATCTATGTCAAGAGAAGCCATAGTTTCAAAGTTTCAGTTTCAGGTTTCAGAGCTATGGTTTCAAAGTTTCAGGGTTTCCTACCATTTGGTATAAAGTATCTGCCTAATTGTTTTTATAGGTAGCTCTTTTATTATTTTTATAGATAATTCCAAACATTCAGCTATCTCCCCAAAATTATTTTGAATTTTTTCACATAAACCAATTTTTTCCAAATATTTAATCTTCTAATTAGGAATAGTGATTGAAATTGTGCCTCACTATTCACTATTCTAAAGAATCATGATTTCCTTTCTTAGACCTGAATCATTCAGTCCCGGCACAGCATTTATACCTTTACAGGTGTCAAGTTCAAATCCTTATATTTATTGTTATTAGTAATGATTATATTTGACTTATTAACCTGTATCTTCTGTTATTTTCCATGTATCCTCTACATCTACCAGTCTGTTCCACTGTCTGTTCTGTATCCACAAAAGCATTTGTACCTTCATTCTTGCTGTTCTTTCCACCTAGAACACCTTCTCCTCCTTGCCATTCAGTCATTAATTCATCCATACATCCTAGTGATGTTTCCTGGTCACCCACTCTGTGCCACGCAATGTCCTAGTTAGTGTGGATATGAGAGAATGAAACGGAGCTTCTGTCAGCATGCTCCTTCCTTCTAGTAGAGAAAGCAAAATTAGTAATGAATAGACAAAATGCTTGGGGTTGTGATCAGTGCTGCTAAGTTAATCAACTGGTATTTTGATAAGGAATGAGGTTGGGGTGGAGGCTACGCCAGACTCGGTAGTCAGAGAAAGCTTCCTAAGGAGGTGGCATGCAGGCTGAGGCCTAAGGAATGAAAAGGAATCAGCCACGTGAGAGCCAGGGTAAAAATGTGTCAAGCTGAGTGGCCGGCAAACACACACGCCCCCAGACAGGACGTTGACTGGGATGTCTGAGCAACAAGACCAGTGTGTCTGGGGCCTGATGAGAGGTAGGGGCCTCAGACCAATCAGGGAGGGCCTTGAGGCTTGGCCTCTATCCTACCAGCTTTCAGGAGCCTTTGAAGGGTTTTACGAGACTGGGAAGAATGGATGGAAAGAAGCAAGAGTGGAAGCTCCTAAGAATGAAATCCACTTAGAAGGCTCTTGATGGAGGTGGTGGCAGTGGGGAAGGGGAGAGGAAACTTACTTCAATCCCAGCCCTGTGTCAAGGCCCAGCACATATCCCATCTTACAACGTCTTCCCAACTGGTCTCCAAGCCCTGAATTTTCTCATGGCGCTGATGGAATTCAACACCCAGTTTTGTACTTACTGGAAGTTCATCTGAGATTACTCTCCAGTTGAGTCTTCCCTTCCCAACCAGATTTAAAAGTCTTGAGGGCAGATGCCACATCATAGACATCTTTTATGTCTTCCAAAGAGTTAGAGTGGTCATTCTCAACTCTAGCTACTCATTAGAATCACCCGGAAATCTTTTAAATACCCATCTCTGTGCCCCACCCTAGACAAATTCAGTCAGGGACTTTGGAGTGGGGTCAGGACATTGGTGTTTGTTTAAAAGCTCCCCACTATATTCTAATGAGCCATGAGGGTGACAACCACTGTTAGAGTCCTCTCTCTTTCTCTCTTTTCTTTCCCCTTTCTCTCCCTCCTTCCTCCCTCCAGTCTAGCAGGCCAGTCTAGCTGAGATTCTGTGCTTGGGAATTACCTGCTTCCAGGTGAGATTGAGGCTGTGAGATTAATGAGACCTCCAAGGAAATGGCTGAAAGAAAAGAGCAGAGGTGAAATACTGCTTCCAGGCAATGTATCAGGATAGCAACAAAGGAAACTGAAGCCAGACTTTCTATAATCCACCCCTGTGGAGTCTGTAGACTGGATCAAAGAAGGTGGTTACAGAGAGACTTAGTCACCTACTTCCTAATCAGGAAGGTTGGTTTCTTTTCCAACATCTTACAAGCAAATTAAATACTAAAAGTGAAGATTCACCACAGTGGCAAAAACTATTTCTAAAGAGACTACATGTGAAATTTAACTAAAAAGAGATGTTAAACATCTCTTGTCAAATTCTATATAATAGAAGAGGTACATTATTAGACCCCCAAATAGCACTGCTATGATTTAATCATCACTAACTGTATCTGTACCAAGAGGCTGGGTCAGAGCCACGATTAGACATCGATGCTATATTTGCTGTATCCATGTGACTTACCACAGGCGCCCTGCTTTTTAGTGATAAATAGGTCCTGTTCCACCTTGTACTTCCTGCTCCAAACACACACACACACACACACGCACACTCCAGAATGAGTTTCAGATCATTTTAAATTGATAGTGACCTTAAATATTAAAGCCTAGGGATGCTTTGATAACTTGCTTTTCTGGTGTTTTGGTTAATAAATGGTGTTTTTTACAACACGGTTAATACATGCTTTCTAATAGAAACAGCGCAATTTAGTAAAACCATCTTTTATAATGTTTGACTTAACTACCTCACATGGTCATGAGCATCACTTGAGAAGGTGTCAGTGTCAGAGGGTTTTAAACTCCAAATGTTTATACAAGTGAAGCATCTAGTATTGGGAGGAACCACCAGGGACTGGCAGGGGAGGCTGGTGGGGGGATAGGGGTTGAATGTTTCCCTAACTGCCCCTCCTGCTCCAGCCCCCACCATTTCTCCCCAGACCCTCTCACTTGCATGTCCCCTATTGCCATATTGCAAAACCTCCTCCTTGTCTTAGCCTCAGCTCAAGTGTCCCCGCTTGCTCCAAACCATCCTCAACTCCTCTGGATAGAATGAGTGTTCTCACTCCTCTCCTCTCCTCCCCGAAAACTCTCTTCTACCCCTGTTGGAACACGTAGCAGATATACCATCATGCTGCTTCACGTGCTCCTCAAGAACAGGGCCACGTCTCCTTCTTGAGCCTTATACTGAGTACTGTACCTGGCAGAGGAGGTGTGTTCCATAAGCAGGCAAATGAATACACTAGCTGAAATCAAGCCTAAGCTGTGTCTTTTATTGTGTGCTACTACTTATATAGAAACTCTGAATTAATTCTTACTAGAATTGAATGCTGTGGCCATATGCAATTTAATATAAGCAGCAGTTCTTCAACTGAGGAGCCCATTAGAATCACTTGTGCAATTAAAATCTTCCTGCCTGTCTGTCTGTCCATCCATCCATCCATCTACCTACCTGCTTACCTACCTGTCATCTATTTTTCTGTCTACCTATCATTGATCAAGAGCCCTACCAGCCCCACTCCAGATCTAGTAATTCAGAATCTCCCATGGGAAGAAAGGGGTACTTTTAAGAAATGTTTCACAGATGATTCCTCTGTACTCCCCTGGTGAGACCCATTATCGGTCTAAGAAACATATAATGAATCCACTCAGACAAAATGGGTTTCTACTGTTTCGTGTGCTATTAAGATACTTGCTTATTGCCAGTGTGAAAGCACATTATTATTAGAATGCTAAAGATCTTGTGCCTTGCACAAAAATGCTCTGAAATACCCTATTGAAGGGTACACAAAGAAGCATCTTTCTTTCAGACTGTTGCATGGGAATGGTGGTACATTCTGTTTTCTCTTCCTCCACTTACTGTGGAAAGGGACTCGGTAGCTTTTGTATCATTAACTGAGACTTGCTTAAAACTGTACACCCAACTTGTCTTTAATTTACCACCTGCTGCATGCCTCCGCACTTCACATCCTGGGTCTTATTTTCTTAGTAAGGGAAATTTGGTAACCCTCCATTTTTAAAGCAGCTTGAGTTGGGGCATTTTTAATAAGGGGATAAAAGGAAATATAGCCAGTCCCAAACTTTGACAGCGGTCAGTATGGTATAAAGAGTGAAAATATCTTAGGTTCCCTGTGCGAGATTCTATAGTCTTCACAGTGCCGATCATGCTTGCTTGTGGTACTTACAGAACATGTCACTCGGTTGGGGGGGCCAGTTCATTTGTTCAAACAATAAGCATTTCACAACATTCATTAACCTTAGGGTCACTTTTTTAAGTTAAGGAAGTTCAAAGACATTTGTTTAAATAACTGTATGACTGTGACGATAGTTGAAAAAAGCCAGATAGTTGAAAATTAAAGCCAACTTTGTTTTTAAAATCCAGACTTCGTGGAAAACCAGGAGCTCTGTAGCATACATTTAGAATAAAGCTCCAGCTTTAACTTCTAAATATCCTGGCTTATGTCAGTCTTTTTGTCACAGCCCTAATGCTCCATAAACAAAGGTGTCTCTTATACTAACAGATGTGGGCTTTGTCTTTAGCCGTCCCAGGGAAGGTTTTCATGGAACCTCGAAACTACAAAAACTCCCAAAGTACCCTTGAGCACCTGGGTTACTGTAAAACAAAATCATGTCCCAGAAAATTATGTTTTAAATGCAGGGCTAGTAAGAAATGAAGTTTTTTTTTTTTTGAAAAAAAATGCTGTACATACTTCACCAAATTCCTGTCATCTTCAAAAATGCTTACAAATATAGCTTGTTTCTCACAGTTCTCCGGTGAATTATGTAAACACTTCAAATCATCAGTTCTGCTTTTATAGATATGAAACTAAGGCAGAGAAGTTTATTTATTTATTTTTTCAGACAGCAGCCTCATGCACAGCTTAACTGCACATAAAAAATGTTGCCCTGACATATAAAATCCATGTCTGCTTGAGTATATGCTTGGCCATCGGCCAACCCACAAGGCATAGGCCATGCCAAATGTGATTTCCATTGACTTTTATGCAGGGGGAAAGCCAGGCACAGTTTACCCTTTGGGACGCATGCAATATTGTTTTTAGGGAAATGTGGTTGTATTTGCCCTGGCCTCAAAGGCTGTCTCACTGGAGGACAGGCTTTGGTCACAGTTTTGGTCAGAAAACACAACTGTCCCCATCAGCTATGTTGAAGCTCTCTGTACTAGGATATGCAACCAGGTGATCAGGGACTGGAAATCAGCTGGAAATTCCAACAGAGGCTCATTAATTAGTGGAGCCCACATATGCAGGGCATATACTTATATGGCAGGTGGGCAGCAGATGGGGGACAGTGCAAACCTCCAGGAAAAGAACAAGAGCAGGATCATTAAAGAAGCCTTAGCATTTTCACACAGAGACTGAGCTTGGAAATCCAGTTTCAGAGAAGGGATTGGAGGATTGGGTAGGGAATGTGGACAGATTATAGGGAGAGACCAAGGTAGACACCTGGCTTATGAAACGGGTCTACAGAAAACATCAGGAGGCCCCCACAGGTTTCATTCTGGCTTCTTCAATTTGGTGTGAATTGACAACAAAGAAAACTCAGGAGGGCGCGAATGAGTTCCTGTGGATCCCGAGCCTTCTCAGGCCTCCTCGGTGCAGAAGGGCAAATCCTTCCCATAGTTCCTGCCTCTCTCTCTAGAGTAGCACAGGACTTGGGAAGCCAGCAGCTACAAGGAAGCTCACCTGTCAAGCACCAACGCTTTATTTTAATTTGTATTTTGCATGAGAATCATTAAATTGCAACTCTTTCTTATATTTAATCACATTTACTGGCTTTCTCAAACTGAACATACCCCAACCCTTGAATAGTGTGGGATTGTGCAAAGGAATGGAATTAGAGTTGGAAAAGAAGAATGCAGCTCCTGGCTGAGCCTGTTCTACCTGCTGGTATGGGGCCTTGGGCATATCCATGAGCCTCACTTTACGCATCTGTAGTTTAGGGTTGATTGTACTTGGCTTGAGTAGTAGGTATTATGTAACATAGATTCATTTCGCACCTATGTGGACTTTAAATCTTTGCGAACAGTAGCTCATTTCTTCCTCTCAGCTACCTCCCAAGGTGATCACTTGGCCCCAGGTCCCCCCGCTCTGGCTCCCGGAGTTCCTGCCTTGCTCACCTCTCACATTTTGCTGTTGTGCACTTGCTTCTGGCAGCTCCCATCTCCCTCCTTCTAATCTGCTGTTTTCTTCTTTTTGTGTGTGTGGTCTGGGAAACCAAATAATCAAGAGTGTTATCCTTTTGTTCAAAATGATAGTACACAGACCCCACTGAGGCCTTGGGCAGTGTATGATTCACTTGTGTGGGCTGGAGTTTGTGAATTTTTTACATTTATTCGGGCTGAGTTGCAGTTCGGTTGATTTCCTGGTTCTTGACATAATGGAGGTGGACAGCTAGGTTACATCTTTTAATGTTTCCTCATCATCCAATTTAGAAATCTCCAGAGATCCTGCCCAAACCTCAGGATAAAATTCAAGCCCAAAACGTCACACAAGGCCCCTGTGTCACCAGCACTGTCACCACCTCTGGTCATGTAGTCCTAGGTCCCAGCTCCCCAGACTCTTCCTCTCATCCCAGGTACTGTGTGTTCCTGCTGCTTTGCTTGGCAATGTGCTGTTCTCCTCGCCTACATCTGGTGTCCCCACTGGCCAGGAAACTGCTCAAGGGCAATGTTACCTTACCATTGGTTTCCTTAGTCCTACCCCAGATGTGGCACACAGTAAGTATTTAATGCATGCTGGCTGACTCACTTCTTCTGCCATTGTTACCAAGCTACAGAATGTTCTATAGAGCACAATGATGTATATAGACCATCTCATTACATAGATTTTAAAAATATTTAAGGAGAAAAGGACAGTTTAGAGAAATGTAGCCAAATGCAAACGATGCAAAATGCAGCTTAATGAGGTTAGTAAAAATCCTTATCAACCCAGAAAAGTCCTTGTGAACCTTGATTTTTTTGTGTGTGTGTTTGACATTAAACCAAATTTAGAATTTAAAAATATATATTTTGTAGAGATTCCTTGCAGGAGAAGATAGAACATGTAATAATTACAGTAACAAGTGTATTGAATTTGATTATCTCATGAAGGAAGATGTACCATATACTTTAAAAAAATGTTCTCAAGGAAGATTTGATTATATCAAAGGCATAAGACCTGTGAAATTTGGCCCTAAGTTGAGGAGTAGAAAGAAGCCAGCCTTCACCTAAAGAAGGCTCAGTCTAGTGACATTGTTTATCCATTTGCTTTGAACTTTTCAGATTACCTTCCCTAACACTGATGTCAAATATGCCAGTGAAGAGTTTGAATAAAATGTTTTTAGGAAATATGAGAGTGGAAAAAAGCAATTTTTAAAAATAGCATATTTTTAGACATGATTTAGTATATGTATTTTAAACTAAATTAATAAATTAAATATTATTATAAGAAAAAAGCCAAATTACCTTCCCTAGAAAAAGAAATTATTTTCAAACTCCTAAAATGTATTAGTATATTTAAATTGTCCCTTGCTCTTAATATATGGAGAGAGAAAAAAATGTCATCATAATACCCAAATGAAGGCCCAGGTGAGCAGATCACTTGAAGTCAGGAGTTCAAGACCAGCCTGGCCAACATGGTGAAACCCCGTCTCTACTAAATATACAAAAATTAGCCGGGCATGGTGGTGCATGCCTGTAGTCCCAGCTACGTGGGAGGCTGAGGCAGGAGAATCACTTGAGCTCGGAAGGAGAACGTTGCAGTGAGCCAAGGTCATGCCACTGCACTCCAGCATGGGCAACAGAGTGAGACTCTGACTCGAAATAATGATAATAGTAATAATAATAATAATACCTAAATGAAAGAGAAATAATTCTGAACTATTGTTGAAAATCAGTTCATGGGAGTACAGCATACAAAGTTGGTTTTATTTTTATAAAAACATTTTGTGTGTGCATAGATCAATGCTCAATCCCTGAAGTATTAATAAAAGGAAGAATAAAAGGGGAATTTTTATATTTTACTCTAGACTTTTCTATTTTTGGTTTTGTTTGTACAGTCATTGTGTCCTGCTTTAAAAGCCAATAAATTATGTTTTAATCAGTTAACTGGATAGCAGCACATAATTATATTGTCTGACCATGTATGATGCACAATATTCTGGGTACACTCAGAGCACCCCCATAATAAGTTGCTAATGACATGGGTCCCTACCCCAGAGTAACTTGGGGTGAGTGATATGAAGCCCCTGCCTCCCCACCCACTCCCCACCCTGCCCCAATGTAAGCTATTATTGAACTTGTTTCTTTGTTAATTAGAACTAGCTCTGAAATCTTTTTAATTTTTTTTGTTGTTTTTTTGTTTGTTTGTTTGTTTTTAGACAGTGTTGCTCTTTTGCCCAGGCTGGAGTGCAGTGGCCCAATCTCAGCTCATTACACCCTCTGCCCCCTGGGTTGAAGCAATTCTCCTGCCTCAGCTTCCCGAGTAGCTGGGATTACAGGTGCCTGCCACCACACCAGACTAATTTTTGTATTTTTAGTAGAGACAGGGATTCCCCCTGTTGGGCAGGCTGGTCTTGAACTCCCAACCTCAGGTGATCCACCCGCCTTGGCCTCCTAAAGTGCTAGGATTACAGGCATGAGCCACCGTGCCTGGCCAAAATCTTGTTAATTCTTATGACCAAGATGCAGTCATAGTTACTAATTCATATTCACACAATATCACCACAACATGGACATTTCAACTAGATTTTCTTCCACCTTCCTAAATTGAGGACAGACTTGAGGCCAAAATCAGCAATTTGGGATTATATCACCACTCTTTTTTAATGTTGTGGGAAGCAGTTTATTTTCATGGTATGCGGCTTTTTTCACATGGCTAAATTCCAGCCTGTGTCTGCTTGGGTGGGACATGTGTTCAAACTGCCCTTGAGGAGCTCCAGGCCTGAAGCTGGAACCCCAGGGTTGCCCTGGATCAGCTGAGGTGGTTACTAGAGAGGCTGAGTGTGTAAAGGCTTGGCCAGGATGGTGAAGCTGCATTTGTCATTGTGCCTACAAGCTGAGTACAGTGTCAGATATCAGAGATGGAGACCACAACAAAGAGCTGATAAAGTATAGTCAAGGAGGCCGGGAACGGTGCCTCACACCTGTAATCCCAGCACTTTGGGAGGCCGAGGCGGGCGGATCATTTGAGGTCAGGAGTACGAGACCAGCCTGGTCAACATGGTGAAAACCCGTATCTACTGAAAATACAAAAATTAGCTGAGCGTGGTGGTACATGCCTGTAATCCTAGCTACTGGGGAGGCTGAGGCAGGAGAATTGCTTGAACCCGGGAGATGGAGGTTGCAGTAAGCCAAGATTGCACCACTACACTCCAACATGGAGTGTAGAGACAGAGTGAGACTTCATCTCAAAAAAAAAAAGTATAGTCAAGGAATATGGTGTTATGAATATTTGCTGAGGGCATCATGTGACTATTAAAATACAGTCATGTATGCGTACAATAGAATTAGATAGTTTCTGTGCCAGAATTCTTATTTATTGTGAGATATATCAAATTTTTACTTGGTGATTCAGAATTTAAACTATATCACTACCTGTACAGTTTATTCAAAAAATAAATATTATTTGTTATAAATTTATTAGTTATTTATAACTTAATCTTTATAAGCAAATATTATTTATAACTTAAGCGACATACTGTGAAAATAAACTACTCACAACATCAAAAAGGATAATAAATATTATTGATAACTTAACGAATAGGTAATTGCTGCATATTGATTTCCATTTCCCCTTGTGCGGTGTGTCTCCAATAGATGTAATATCACCAGTGACTGTGGGAACTTTGCAATTTGCTAAAAATAACTAGGTGAAGCTTATTAGTTCTTATTTTCTTTGTTTATCATAATTTTAGAATATAACTTAGTTGAAAGACATATTTAGCAAATATGAATTGAGTGCCTACTGGGTCAGGCACTCTTCTTCCAGGTGCAGTGAATGGGGCAGTGATGAGACACATGGAGTCCCTGCTCCCATGGAGCTTACATTCTATTGAAGCCAACAGACAGTGACCAGATCAGCAAGTAAATGTATGATAAAATGCCAGGAAGTGATAAGAACCATGAAGAAAGGTAAAGCAGAGTGGTGGGGCAGGGACAACTGAAGAGCTCTTTTAGGTAAGGTGAGTTTCTTTCCAGAGACTGGCCATCTAAATGTGACTGGGTTACAAAATTTGGGAGATTTGCAAGCATAGATTTGTAAAACCTTCTTTGATCAGTTTGGTGCAGTTTCAGGTGAACGCTATTTTTTATTTCAATTTGCTTGAATGCTTTTAAGTTTTGTGCTGTTTCAAGCTTCAGGAAGTGGTCCAGTTCAAAGAAAGATGCTAAGAATTTTACCTTGTTTTGTGTGACAACAGAATGAAGGCACATAATTACACCGACTATCCCTTACCCCTGCCAAACCTTTAGTGGCCCAAATTGGTTTAAAATTTAGCACAAAACCGGCCGGGCGCGGTGGCTCAAGCCCCTAATCCCAGCACTTTGGGAGGCCGAGACGGGTGGATCACGAGGTCAGGAGATTAAGACCATCCTGGCTAACACGGTGAAACCCCGTCTCTACTGAAAATAAAAAAAAAATTAGCCAGGCGTGGTGGTGGGCGTCTTTAGTCCCAGGTACTCCGGAGGCTGAGGCAGGAGAATGGCGTGAACCTGGGAGGCGGAGCTTGCAGTGAGCCGAGATTGCGCCACTGCACTCCAGCCTGGGCAACAGAGCGAGACTCCGTCTCCAAAAAAAAAAAAAAAAAAAAATTAGCACAAAACTGCATTGTTATCAGAGGATGTTCCCATGTCTTAAGAAAAACCTGGCAGTATTAAGATGGCAGCTTGATTACACAAATAATAAATCATGTCTTCCTTAATAACAAAGACCTGTTGTTTATCCTTATAGAGACCAAATTAACACGTTTATTTCTGGAAAACGTTGCTCTTAAGAGCTTCTGCCTGCCTGTGCTATGTACGCCAGGGGCATGATGTGAAGCGTGTCAATTAAAGAAAGACAGGGAAGGGTTTTAGCAAAGACATTAGAGTTGAAACAACCAAGGAGAGTTTCTTTCAGCTATCACATTGAGCAGGTATATATTCAATTTAATATATTGATATTACTCAAAACAAGTTTGGAATTCCTCTTTTAGAATTGTCTTTGGAGCTACTTTACAAGACAAACTAAAACGTTAGGTTGATTATTAGTGCTTTCCTTTGCCAACTTGGCGCTTCCTGCTCAGTGTACGTCAATAGATTAGAACTATTTCTTACCCTTGAGACGCCAACACTGTTGTGAGGAGACCGATGAGACATAGAACTGGAAGTGC
Organism: Gorilla gorilla gorilla; assembly: GCF_029281585.2. Classification (NCBI taxonomy): domain Eukaryota; kingdom Metazoa; phylum Chordata; class Mammalia; order Primates; family Hominidae; genus Gorilla; species Gorilla gorilla. The sequence continues at coordinate 167,776,977 of NC_073229.2, forward strand.
TTAGGTATCTATGAACCAAACAAGTTAGAAGGTCCAGGAGGGAAGTGCCACTTGGTGATGTAGGGGAGGCTCCAAGGGTGATGATATTTGGGCTGGGATGTTTGAAGAACAGGTTCAAGTTTGCTAGGCAGAGGGAAATGTGAGTCTCTAACTTTGTAGCTACACATTATTATTTTCAAAACTAAGATAGCTTTACTCAGTTCGATAACTTGCCTTATTCATCAGACTTAGACTAGAATGATCTTGACTAATTTAAAAAAATTTGTGGAACACAGATATTTTATGCCATTTAATTTCATAAATATTTATTGAGTTCCTAATTATGGGTAATATACTCAGCTACTACGTTAGGTAGCCTTGCAGAATTCAAGAGTCTTTCCCCATCTTTTAATTTTTGTATTAAGGTGAGATTCGCATGACATAAAATTAACTACTTTGAAGTGTCCAATTCAGTGGCATTCAGTACATTCACAATGTTGTACAACCACCACTTCTTTTTTTTTTTTTTTTTGAGAAGAAGTCTCGCTCTGTCGCCCAGGCTGGAGTGCAGTGGCACGATCTCGGCTCACTGCAACCTCCGCCTCCCAGGTTCAAGCGATTCTCCTGCCTCAGCCTCTCTAGTAGCTGGGACTACAGGCTCGTACCGCCACTCCCAGCTAATTTTTTGTATTTTTAGTAGAGATGGAGTTTCACTATGTTAGCCAGGTTGGTCTCGATCTCCTGACCTTGTGATCCGCCCACCTCGGCCTCCCAAAGTACAACCACCACTTCTATCTGGTTCCAAAGCCTTTTCATCTACCTCAAGAAAATCCTATACCCATTGTGCAGTCATGACTATTGTCCCCCTCCCCCAGACTCTTGCAAACACCAGTCTGCTTTCTATCTCTATTGATTTACCTATTTGGGATATTTCTTATAAATGGAATCATAAAATATGTTACCTTTTGTGTCTGGCTTCTTAAATTGAACATAATGTTTTCAAGGTTCATCCAGGTTGTAGCAGGTTATCAATACTTCATTCCTTTGTATGGCTGAATAATATTCCATTCTATGGATATACCACGTTTTGTTTCTCTATTCATTTGCTAAAGTACATTGGGTTTTCCCCACCATTTAGCTATCATGAATAGTGCTGCTATGAATGTTTGTGTACATACATTTGTCTGCATTAGTTTCCTATTGTTGCTGTAGCAAATTGCCACAAACTTTGTGACTGAAGGCAGCATATATTTATTACCTGACAGTTCTGGAAGTCAGAAGTCTAGCAGTCTAGTGTCAGCAGGGCTGCATTCCTTCTGGAGGCACTGGGGGAGAATCTGTTTCCTTGCCTTTACCGACTTGTTAGAGGCTGCTGGCATTCCCTAGCCTGTGGTCCCTTCTCCTAGGTTCTAAGCCATCAATGTAGCATCTTCTCATCTCAGACCTCTGCTCCTGTCTTTGCACCTTCTCCCTCTGACTCTGGCCCTTCGCCTCCCTCTTATAAGGACCCTTGTGATTACATTAGGCCCATCCAGATAATCCAGGGTAATAGCCTCATCTCAGAATCCTTAATTTAATCATATCTGCAAAGTCCCTTTTGCCATATAAGGTACCATTTGTAGGCTCTAGGGATTAGGAGGTAGATATCTCAGGGCAGGGAGGGGCTGAAGGTGGGGGAAGAGGGAGATCATTGTTTACCCTACCCATGGTCTTTCTCCCTTGAGCAAAGTCTGATTTCTTTAGCAGTGCTGGTCACAATCCTCACTAGGCTAATATTTTCATTATTCAGTTTACTTTCTGGCCAATGGGAAAGAAGATGAATGTTTAAATGCAGGAGATATATATATATATATATACTGCAAATCCTTGAGGGCAGAGATGGCCTTATTCAACTCTTGATCTCTAGTACCTAATAGCGTTCAAGTCACATGTTCAGTAAGTACAGAAGATAATGGTGGTGAGTTATATCCTGAAATGAGGGAGGTTATCATTTTTTAGTTTTCTTAAAGATGTCCATAGAAATAATAAGATTCTGTAACTCCAAGTACAAATACAGATCTATTATATGAAAATCATATTGGTCATATGCCCTCTCCCTAAGCATCTTCTGGAGCGGGAAAGAGATAGACATCTAACCACGTCTGCTGAGGGGGACAGAATTTTACCATCTGAGAAATAGCAGAACATATTTTTGGCACTCAGTCTAAATTTTTCCTTTCAGTGGTATTTTTAAAACCAAGTGAAGTTTCAGCATTTGAATTATTATCAAGCTCCACATTGGACAAGGAATTAGCTAAATATTAAATTAGGTAATTTGGGCTTTATTCCAAACTAACCAGTACCTCACGGTGATGGAGAAATACAGTTTGGCATCCTAATGGTACCTCTACAAAATGTCCTTGAGTATTGCGATGGAAGCTCATACAAATTAGTGAGAACTGTGGGTGTGAGTAGGTTGAAGATTTTACTAGCCACTTTATGGAGCATGAGTATGCTCCACTGTGTAGGTGGCCTTTAGCTTGAAATATTGTGTCACGGTACATAAGTACTGTGGAGTTGTTTACATGTTGAGTGTGCTGCCAAGAGGAGGAAAAAATTCCAAGGAGATGCGTGTTGAGAGGGAGCCCAAAACAGAGCAGTGCGCTCTTCCATGATGAGAATGTCAAGCCCTGAGATAATGAAATTCAAATGAAAGGAGAGGTCAGGGTGCTGCTCAGCTTTGTTTGGAGTGTTCTGTGTCATGTGTTATTCATTGCTGGGAACAACCTGTAAAATGTGCCATCTGCAACATGTGGCATCATAGCCTTTGTGAGTGAGCAGACGATGTGATCCAAGCTGCCCTCTGAAAAGCAAACAACAGTATTACAGCTCTTCTGTTCTCATCTTCTTGTGGTTCATAGTTCTATTAAGGTAATCTCTGTGACAAGAGGAAGATGAAAATCTTGGATACATGACCAAAATAACTTTAATAGTGGGATTTGAGTTATTCTTAATATTATAAGTCATTATATTTCATAATTATAATTCATAATATTAAGATAAATGTTTATAAATATTATTTGAATGAAGATCAAAAAATTAAAAGACTTTATTTACTATCGTTTAAAATATTTTCTTGTTTTGTATGAATGCAAACATTGAGGAAACAAAGTATGTCTAGAAAGCTATAGTAAGGCATATTCCTTCTGGCTACCTTTAGAGGAAATTTAAGAAATAATGTTCATATACCAAATGTTTGACTTGATGACATGTTTAAATTAAATACAATTGTAGAATCTCTATAACTACCTACCAGTTTTATCCAAATTGTATTGTTAATCTGAAACCTCCATGCCTTAATTATAGCTCAAAAACAAATTAAAAGTGTTGTGATAACTGTTATTGACTCAGTAAACAACTATCATTAATCCTTCATAGGGTCGTTGCAGGATTAAATGAGTTAACCTTTCAAAGCCCCATTCCTGACACATTATTTATAAAATGAATAAAAATCATGGTAATGGATTCACTCATCCAACACGCTTGGCAAGGCAAAGTAAATTCCTTTGTTTAATTGAAACTGAACAGAGCAGGTCTATATCATACGTAATTTACATGTTATGGTACAATGCCATTTATACTGGAAAATTGAAACTAATAAGTGAAAATAAGTAGTGATGGAACTAAGCCAGAAATACACTGGTATGGATCAGCCTTTGGAGCAGGGAAAGAACTGAGATGGTTCACATTGGAGAGAACTCTTGAACTCCAAGTCTTTCTCACAAAAAGTCATTCCTAGGTCTTCTTAATAACCAGTGCTTCATGCAAGTCATCTATTTAATGGCTGCTCGAAGCAACACAAACTGTAGCAACAAGTTATGCCACAAATCCTTTCTTCTCTCCCTTCTTCAATACCAGCCTTCCTTGTTGGAAGGTACAAAGCAAGGAATTAAATACTTAACACAAACACTGAATGCCCACAGCAGCATTTTATAAGAGGAGTTTTATGTAGTATCTAACATGCCATATGTTACATCATTTCAAGAAGATTTAACCTTCTAGTAGAAAGCATTCTTTTTTATTTTTATTTATTCATTTGTTTTTTAGAGACAGGGTCTCACTCGGTTGCCCAGGCTGGAGTGCAGTGGTATAATCATAGCTCACTGCAGCCTCAACCTCCTGGGCTCAAGCGATCCTCCTGCCTCAGCCTCCCTAGTAGCTAGGACCACAGGTGCAGACCACCACCCCTGGCTAATTAAAAAAAATTTTTTTTTAGAGATGGGGTCTCACTGTGCTGCCCAGTCTGGTCTTAAACTCATGGCCTCAGACAATCCTCCTTCCTCGGCCTCCTAAAGCATTGGGATTAGACACCTGAGCCACTGAGCCTGGCCAGGCAAGTTTTTTTTAGCCTGCTTCCTGGCTCCATCTGCAGAGCTTGTGTACTTCCGTGCCTGTGGTACACCCAGTTACTTTGTATTAAATTGAATGGAAGACTTTCTCACACTAATAGGGAAAAGACAAGGCCATAAATTCAGCTGAATTCTTAACCGATAATGTCCAGCTTCATTTTCAAACCCCACAAACGGGGTCTCATTGACAAAGTTCAGTCTGCAGTCTGGTCCTGGGAACCCTGTGCACATTCTAGGAGTGAGACAATCTTAGAAATGTTGAGCTTCTCGTAAAGTGGACACACTCTAGAAAACATCATTAAGAGACAAGCAGAGTAGAAAGAGACAAAAATGATGGAAACCCTAAGATTCTGTCTTTATTCAGCAGTCCCTTTTTTTATCAAATTTGTTCCATTTCTAGGGCTATGACTATATCTGTTATAGTACAATGCCATTTATGCTGGAAAATTGAAACTAATACATGAAAGTAAGTAGTGATGGGGCTAAGCCAGAAATGCACTGTTATGGATCAGCCCTTGGAACAGGGAAAAGAACAAAGATGGTTCACCTCCCAACCTGGCCCCCTGCCCCTCCCTGGCCCTGACTCTAAGCAGATGGTCAATTTGCATCGTTCCAGAAGTAGAGAAGCAGGAGTACATCAACTACAAGGAGAGCCTCAAGCTGCCTTTTTTGTTTTCCCTATCTCGAGCACTGGCTCAAACTCACCTAGGGAAGGCTGCTGCTTTGAGGTCCACATGATATTGTTCTATAGACTGCTTCTATTTGGGGAAGAATGAGAATATTTTTAATATTCTATCTTGTATTTTACCTAAGTATGTATGTTATTTTAAAGAAACTATTTAGATACCCCCGCCACCAATTTATTAAAATAGGCTAGAATTTGCAAATAAAGGCAAATAAATGTGTTTGACTTTTTAAAAGTTAATGAACTTTGTTTTTTAGAGGAGTTTTAGGTTTACAGCAACATAAAGAACAAAGTACAGTGAATTCTCACAGGTGTCAGGGGGTGTCTCCCCCCGACTATGGACTTCCACCACTAGAATGGTGGATGATTTGTTACAATCAATGAAACTACATTGACTCATCATTATCATCTAAAGCCCAACATTAGGGTTCACTCTTGGTGGTGTACAGTTTATGGATTTTGACAATGTATAATGACATACATTCACTGATACAGTGTTATATACAGCAGTAGTTATATACAGTAGTTTTTCTGATCTAAAAAATCCTCTGTGCCCCACCTATTCATCCCTTTTCCCCCCTAAATCCTGGCAACCACTGACCTTTTTACTGTCTCCATAGTTTTGCCTTTTTCAGAATGTCATATAGTTGGAATCATATGGTATATAACCTTTTCAGATTGACTCCTTTCACTTAGTAGTATGCACTTAAGGTTCCTCCATGTCTTTTCACAGCTTGATAGCTCATTTCTTTTTAGCACAGAATAATATTCCACTGTCTGGACATACCACATTTTATTTATCCATTCACCCACTGAAGGACGTCTTGGTTACTTTCAAGTTTTGTCAATTATGAATGAAGCTGCTATAAACATCTGTGTGCAGGGCTTTTTGCTGACATAATCTTTCAACCGATTTGGTTAAATACCAAGGCGTGCAATTGCTGAATCATAGGGTGAGAGTATATTTAGTTTTATAAGAATCTGCTAAACTGTCTTCCAAAGTGGCTGTATCATTTTGCATTCCCGTCAGCAAAGAATGAGAGTTCCTGTTGCTCTACGTCTCTACCAGGATTTGGTGTTGTCAATGTTCTGGATTTTGACCATTCTCAAAGATGAGTAGTGGCATCTTGTTGCTTCAATTTGCAATTCCCTATCGGAATATGATGCTGAACATCTTTTCATATGCTCACTTGCCTTTTCCACCTGTATATCTTCTTTGGTGAGGTCTTCCTTTTTAGTGAGGACCTCTTTAGAGAGACCTTCTGTTCAGGTCTTTTGTCCGTTTGTAAATTGGATTCTTCATTCCCCTATTGTTGTGCTTGAAGAGTTTATATTTTGGGTAACCATCATTTATCAGATATGTCTTCTGCAAGTAGTTTTTCCCAGTCTATGGCTTGTCTTCTCATTATCTTGACATTGTCTTTCAGAGAGTAGAAGTTGTTAATTTTAATGAAGTCAAGCATATTAATTATTTATTTCATGGATCATGCCTTTGGTGTTGTATCTAAAAAGTCATTGCCATACTGAAGGTCACCTAGATTTTCTCCTATGTTATCTTCTGGGAATTCTGTAGTTTTGTACTTTATATTTAGATCCATAATCGATTTTGATATTTTATAAAGGTCTCTGTCTAGATTCATTTTTTTGCATTTAGATGTCCAGTTACCTTTTGAAGATGAACTTTGTAAGATGAACTACAGATTTAAGATGAAAGTAAAAACGGTCCTCATTTAGAAGCCAATATTTTACTTAACAAGGCAGTATCATAAAATGACTATGATAATTATATTTCATCCTACTTTTACAAAATACTAGTCAGTGCAGGTATGCCTACTGACATCATTTTTACTGTACTACGGCAGGTCTTCCAACAGGGAAGTAAAATAATCTCATGTAGAAAATGGCCTAGAAAATGTTAAGCTCTGAGTCCCATGTTGGCCTTTTGCAGTGTGATAACTTTCAGAACAAGATTTCTTTTTCCTTTTGCAGACAATCCAACAATAAAAATATAATTATGGAATTGCAGCCTCTTTGGGAGAAGGTCCTAATATATGTTCTAAGTTCTCTTCTGGAAAGTTACATCTTAAGAATGTACCGTTCCTTTCAAAGGCTATAATTAAACAATATGTTTTCCTGCTGCCTGATCTTGCCAGAATAGGAACACTTAGTCCTTTTCATTTAATAAGAGAGCAGTTTTGCTAAAAATGAAACTTAATTTTAAAAATTTTGATATGTGCCATTGTATATATTTGAAGATGGTATTTATATCCTCAGGAGGTTGTTGAAGAAGAGGTCATCTGATTTTAAACAGAGGTCTTGGTGCCAGCTGTGCCTTATGCTACTGATCAGTTTGTGTTCATTGTACCATAAGTGTTTACAACAAAGCAGTCTGATAGCGAGGATGAGCCAGTTACATGATTTATCTCTGGTTTATTCCATTGGAGAATGAGGCTTGGATTCATGCCAAGGTGATAAAAGACAATAGTATCTGTGTTATAAGGTGTCAGGCTGATGACTTTGTAGTTGGGCATATGCAGATAGCTTCAGGCAGATCTTGGGTAATTTGCATACCACAAATATTTGCTCACTGTCTATGGCTAGCAAATGAAACAAATACCACAGCAAATATAAAACCTGGCCTTGCCTTCATGGGATCTCATAGCCACAAATTAGTGGGGCATCACAAATTTAAAAATCAGCACCAATATTTTAAATCATTTTCTCATTTTTTTTTTTAGAAAGGAAAGACTAATTTAGATAGCCTGAGGAACTGAAGTAATTTCTATGCACAGAACGTGTATCTACTCTAAGAAAAATGAACTTTCTTAGGGTCACTGTTATCATTAAGATGGTGCACAAATATATTCAAAAGCATGACATTTATTCTCTCCACATTCTTGTTCTCTGCAGATGGCATGTGTTACTTTATCTCCATTAGTATATCTTTTCTTTTTAAAACCCAAATTAGATTATACATATTGTTACATAACAATAATTTTTCACTTAACAGTATCCATTGGATATCTATCCATATTGATATACATGGATATTTTAAATACTATTCCATTATTTGTATGTACTCAAATGCATTTAACTAGTTCATATTGATGGAGCATTTAGGATGTGTGTGTGTGTGTGTGTGTGTGTGTGTGTTTTCTGTTACAAAAATGCCACATAGAGCACACATTTCAGAAATCTTCAGTTACTTAAACAAATGTAGGACAAACTCTTCAAAGTGGAATTGTGGGATCAAAAGTACGTAGCTTTAAAATCTTGATAGATACTGCCGAGTTGTCCTTCTAAATGTTTCTAACTACTTATACTCCCACAGTCAGTGTATGAGAGTGCCTCTGTTTCCCACCAACCTCAGCAACAATTAATATTAGCAGGCCTATAAATCTTTGGCAACCCAATAGGTGAAAAATCATTTCTAATTATTGTTTTAATTTGTTTTGTTTAGTGCCAGTCATATGTACTTCTTTTCTGTGACCAACTCTTCATTCTTAGCTTTTCCCCATTTTACTTTAAGGTCGTCTTGTTGATTTATAATGGCTCTTTATATTAGGGATGTTATGCCTTTATCATGAATGACACAAATGCAGGCCTTTTTTATTTGTATGTAAATAAGAAAGCTTTTCATCTTTATAAGCTTTTTATTTAAGGCTTCTGGATTTTGTATCCCATTTAGAAAAGCTCTCCCCTTCCTAATTTATTTTTTCAAAACTGGACCAGGTGTGGTGGCTCATGCCTGTAATCCCAGCACTTTGAGAGGCCGAGGTGGGCAGATCACTTGAGGCCAGGAGTTCGAGGCCAGCCTGGCCAACATGGCAAAACCTTGTCTCTACTAAAAGTGAAAAAATAAAAAATTAGCCAGGCGTGGTGGTACACACCTGTAGTCCCAGCTACTCAGGAGGCTGAGGCAGGAGAATCCTTTGAACCCAAGAGGCAGAGGTTGCAGTGAGCTGAGATTGTGCCACTGCACTCCAGCCTGGGTGACAGAGTCAGACCTGTCTCAGAAAAAAAAAAAAAAAATTAAACCATGCTTTCCTCTGCTGCCTTTATGGTTTCTTTTTGTTATATGCATGAAAGGTTATATATATTTTATTATACATGAAATGTATTTTTACATAAGGGGTGAGGTTGGGATCCCCATTTATTTTCTTTGCCAATGCGCTTCTACACATCATTCATTAATTTTCTGATTCATTTGAAGTATCACCTTTGTTACATATTATTTTCCATACATGTTGAGACCTATTTCTGAATGCTTTATGTCAGTGTTTTTCAAAGAGTAGCCAATAAATCACTTAAGGTTGTCTGCAGTCTATCAGGCAGTCTATAGGCAGTTGGATTCCAAGAAAAATGTTATTAAACTATTTGATTCACAAATTTAAAATAGAAGATAAATTATTACTTTCACAGAAATTCCATGCTTTCTTAATTATTTTCATGCCTTTATACATTGCCCATGTATTAGCTCATCTTGGGTAGCATATATTTAACAGGATAGATTTTGCCATGAACAATGAATTTTCAGGTCATTTGTATATTATTATTTTCATTATGAAATTTGCTTCTTATTTCTGTTGGGCTATGATACATACCCAACTCACCAAACAAGATAAATGGCTTCAAAGTCATTCATCAAAGCATAAATGTCGAGTCCTTTTGGTTGTCTCATATCTTAGTACCTTTCTCATGTAGATGAATATAATTCTAGCTGAAAGTGGAATAGATCTTCCCTCTGCCATCCCTTGGCCATCAGCCCTTGGGCACATGGCCACATGGCCCTAGGTGTCACCATTAGATGCTCTCAATCCAGATTCTCAACACGAGGGTTGCCATAAAGGTACAGGCCTGAAGAGATTTGCCATGGTGGCCTTGAGTGGTAGGGATGGAGTGTCCAGGGGTTGCATAGTTTGGCAGCGTGACTAACCGGGGGTGGTGCAAATGGTGGTGTGCTAAGCATGTGGTTCTTCTGAGGGATCCTTGCTGTGCCTTGTTCCCTTGTTTTTGCTCTAACCTCAATTCCATGAGCCACTCAGTATCCTTCCAAATAATTTTTTTTCTAAGTTAACCATTCTTTTGTTTTTCTAAGTTAACCATTCTTTTGTTGTTTGAAAAAAAAAAAAGAAAGAAAAGAAAAAAGAAAAGGAAGGAAGGAAGGAAAAAAGGATGAAGATGAAGGAAAGTAAAGAGCACAGGAAACGTAACAATGATATTTAGTTTTTCTTGGACTGGTAGCTTATCTACTCCTAGTCCTCAATATGTTCTCAGTAAGACTTTGCGAAATTGAAGTATATTCATTTTCTATGCTGCATAAAAAATTATCACAAATTTAGCAACTTAACACATATTAACTATGTCACAGCTTGTATGGGTCAGGAGTTCAGGCATAACTTAGCTGGGTCTTCTGCAAGGCTACACTTTAGGTGTTGGGCAGGACACAGTTCTCATGTGGAGGCTTGACTGGGGAAAAGGGACTGGTCCCATGTTAGCTACAGTTCTTTGCAGCTGTAGCACTCATGGCAGCTTGCTTCTTCAAAGCCAGCAAGGAGAGCAAGGCTCTAATGCAAATCTGCTGTAGCAATGGGAGTCTTTTATAACATAATACAATCACAGGAGAAACATCCCTTCGCCTTTGGCAAACGTGATAACATAGTCATGGGAGTGACATCCCATCACCTTTGCTATGTTCTAGTTGTTAGAAACAAGACACAGGTCCCACCCATACTTAAAGGGAGAGGATTACACAAAGGCTTGAACACCAGGAGGCAGTGATCATGGGGGGATCATCTAAGTGTCAGTCCACCACAAAGCTTTCATGTCAATTTCAAACAAAAGCAATAGCATTTCTGGTAAAAACCATCTAATGATTCCAGAACAAGGTTACAATAATATTTTTAGTGTGTAGTTGATGAATTATTTCAGTAAATATAGACAGAAACCACAAATACTAAGGTCTTCCTTGTAGCAAATAGAGACTTAAGTTATAGTATTGCTGAGAGCTTGACTGGCAGTTACAAATTCAGTGATCGCTATGGCTTAAAAAGAAGCAGAGGAATGCCAGGTGCAGTGGCTCATGCCTAACATCCCAGCACTTTGGGAAGCCAAGGTGGGAGGATCACTTTAGGCCAGGAGTTTGAAATCAGCCTGGGCAACATAGTAAGACCCCGTCTATACAAAAATAATAATTAAAAGATTAGCTGGGCATGGTGGTGCATGCCCATAGTCCCAGCTACTCAGGAGGCTGAGATGGGAGGATTGCTTGAGGCCAGGAGTTCAAGGCTGCAGTGACTATGATCATACCACTGCACTCCAGCCTGGGCCACAGAGCAAGACCTTGTCTCAAAAAAAAAAAAAAGTATTACACACACACACACACACACACACACACACACACACACACACCCAGCTATCCAAGTTTTGAGTTAATTTTTCGTTTTATATTAAGCATTAAACACCCCAAATGTATATTTGCTTAAGAAAAAATGCTAAATACATACTTTTAAAAAAGGGCAGTGAAGTTAGAAGATGAATGTTAGCAGGCAGATTCATCATACTTTTCCTTCAAATATTTTAAGAATAGTAAATCCACAGACAATGCTTCTTGCATATAGGGAAGTACATGTGTCTTGTCCATTGCTCTTTCTAGCAATATAGATAAATTCCTTTGTTCTACTCTGTCAATTTTCCTGCCCAGTTGCATATTTGTCCTTAATAATCAGTAGTTTACAAAATTTATTCTGTCTAAAAATTGTAATTTAGAGTGTTCGTAGCTTCCCCAAAACTATGAATGACATTATCTCCTTAATGATCATTTTCTTTTTGCCCAGTTGTCAGGCAATAAAATTATTCAGTGTAGCATCAAAAGCCTCAGCCAAGGGCTGATAAAGTCAGATGAATCTACATACTTATGCATAATTTTTTAACAGTGTCCAATATTCTTCTGAATTATTTTTGAATCATTACATCTTTCTGCTTTCATGAGCCACCAATGACATGCTTCATAAAATGACAATTGCTGCAAAGTACCTGAAGTACTGTCTGTCTTTCCAAAACAAATTAATGATAAGATATACCTATAGCAATGTAATGTTGTAAAACAAACGTAACAGAACTTTATATAGTGATTTAATCTTTAAATCATGTTGGGAGTTAGTGTTTATGCCATCAAGGCTATCATTGCTCAAAACATTTCAAAAATTACTAAGTGAAAGCATATTCAGAGCCATTTTATAAGTGACACAAGCAAAATAATTCTTATTTTTAATTCACACTTTTGTTTTATGCTTATGTAGATCACCTATTTTTACTTTTGGCATCTAGATGACATTTGGCCCATTCAAAAAGAATTAATTGTGCTGGGGAAAAGTCTTTAGGTTTGGGAGTGAGAAAGCCTGATTATAGCGGGAGGGATTACTAACTCTCCCTTTGATGATGGATTAGCATACCCCAACATGAATAAGGATAGTGATGGTTTGAGCAAGACAGTTGACAAGCTTGATGTAATTGATCAAGAACTCTGCACACAACAAGTAGATATTCATTCCTCTTAGGCAAATATGAAACATACACAAATACTGACTATTTACACAGTCACAAAAGAAGTTTTAAGAACCACTGAAGGGTGATTTGATTTGCATTACATTTTCTCACTGTAGTGCAATGAAATTAGAAGTCAACATAACTACTCTAAAGATAATGTGTTCTGGTTCCTAGCCTCCAGAAGCTGGAGGAAGCAAGGAATAACAACTTGTTATTAATAGAGTCATGTGCTACATAATGATGTTTCTGCCAACAGTGGGCCACATATATGATGGTAATTCTGTGTAACTGTAATAGAGTTGAAGAATTCCTATAACCTAGTGATGTCACAGTTGTTGTGCTGTCATAGTGCAAATGCTTTACTCACATGTTTGTGCTGATGCTGGTGTAAACAAACCTACTGCACTGCCAGTTGTATATAAGTGTAGCACATATAATTATGTACAGTACATAATGCTTGATAATGACAACAAATGTCTATGTTACCGGTTTGTGGATTTACTATACTTTTAATCACCATTTTAGAGTGTACTGCTTCTACCTACTGTTTTTTAAAAGGTCACTGTAAAACAGCCTCAGTCAGTTCCTCCAGGAGGTATTCCAGAAGAAGACACAAAAGATGGATAGATGAGCAAAGTTAACCAGGTCACTCAGTCAAATAGAATAGAATAACGTTCTCAAAAAAAAGACTTACAGAGAGACATAAGGAGAGCAACTTGCTATCTAGCTAGATGCGTTTATGGAAGTGCAGAGATGGAGAAGAAGTGAGCCAGGAGACGAGGCTGGAAGGTGAAGCAGACCTCACAGAACCAGTCAATGCCTACAAAAGGTCAATGGGTTTTGTATTCCTCTTGATTGAGCCTCAAAACAAACATTTTCCATTTCTGTTTTCTGTCAACTAATTTAGTGCTATTAATACATTAATAAACTACTACTTAATCTGAAAAATGCTAAAAGTATTTTTTCAAATACAAGGGACATTCTCAAGCAATTGTGTAGTGGACTGCATAGTGGCTCCTCAAAAGATATGTCTATGTCCTAACTTCCAGAACCTGTGAACGTGACTTTATTTGAAAAAAAGATCTTTACAGGTGTAATTAAGTTAAAGATCTTAAGATGAGATACTCCTGGATGACCCAGGTGGGCCCTAAATCCAGTAAGTTTCCTTATGAGAGACAGAAGAGGAGAAAATAGAGACACACAGAAGAGAAGGCATGTGTCTTAGTCTGTTTTGTGCTTCTGTAACAGAATATCTGAGACAGGGTAAATTATAATGAATGAGAATGTATTTCTCATAGCTCTGGAGGTTGGTGGTCCACGATCAAGGTGCTGGCATCTAGTGAGGGCATTCTTCATGACTCAGGGAGGCAGGTGTCACATGGCAGAAGGGCAAAGAGAGAGCAAGAGGGGCTTCAAACTTGCCGTTTTATCGCAACATTAATCCCACCCTTTGCAGTGGAGACCTCATGGCTTAATCACGATTTAAAGGTCCCACCTCTTAATACTGTGATAATGGCAATGAAGTTTCAACATGAATTTTTTAGAGGACAAACATTCACACCATAGCAGCATGTGAAGAGGGAGGCAGAGATTGGAATGGTATAGCCATAAGTCAAGGAATGCCTGGAGCTTCCAGAAGCTGGAGGAGGAAAGGAAGGATTCTCCTCCAGTGCCTTCAGAAGGAGCACTGCCCTGCCAATTCCTGACTTCTTACCTTCAAATCTGTGAAATAATACATTTCTGTTGTTGATTTGTTTTTTTGTTTGTTTGTTTGTTGTTGTTGTTTTTGAGACAGAGTTTCGCTCTTGTTACCCAGGCTGGAGTACAATGGCATGATCTCCGCTAACCACAACCTCCGCCTCCCAGGTTCAAGCGATTCTCCTGCCTCAGCCTCCTTAGTAGCTGGGATTACAGGCATGCACCACCCTGCCCAGCTAATTTTGTATTTTGAATAGAGATGGGGTTTCTCCATGTTGGTCAGGCTGGTCTTGAACTCCCAACCTCAGGTGATCCACCGGCCTCAGCCTCCCAAAGTGCTGGGATTACAGGCATGAGCCACTGCACCCAGCCAAATTTCTGTTGTTTTAAGTCACCAAGCTTGTGGTAATTTGTCATGACAGCCACAAGAAGCAAATACAAGCAGCTGAGATGAAATGGAGTTCTATATACATTTTTTCTCTTGTGACACTAAAGAATGCCTAGATATTTATGCATCTAACTAGGTAATCGTGTTTGTCCCACTCATGCATGGCCAACAGCTACATAGAGGTGAATTATATATAGCTCCTCTGCAGTTAAGTACACTGTAGCGCCTCTTTAATCATACCAGATCCTTGATTCAGAATGTCCTTTCCATTCCACATACTATTGTCCCAAACCCTAGATGAGGTCAGGATACACTGGCCTTATACTGACACTGTTGTACAATGCATAGGAATTTAATAAATGTCCTATTATTATTATTTGTAATTTCCTCTTGGTCTTGGAATGTCCTACAGTTTTTGAAGATCCAGCTTCTGTACCACATTGTTATTAGGGAGAAATTATTTATTGTCTGCATCGCAAGCAGGCTTGCTTTGGAAGCACTTCGCGAACCTAAAAAATGTGATCTGTTGACCAGAACATTGAACAACTATGGTAACATAAGTAAGCAAAATTCACAAATAAACACTTCATTGTGTCAAAGATTTGCACCTTCTTATCTTCAGAGCTCTTAGAAGAACTGCAGTCAGATGTGGTTTGGGCATGGCTTGTTTGATTGTGTTGTGGATTGAGCTGTGTCCCTACAACCTTGCATGTTGAAGTCCTAACCCGTAGTACCTCAGAACATGACCTTATATGGAATAGGGTTGTTGCAGATGTAATTGGTTTAGTTTGGATGAGGTCATTAGGGTAGGCTCTAATCCAGTATGACTGGTGTTCTTATAAAAAGAGGGAATTTGGACACAGAGATACCCACACAGGGAGAACACTATGTGAAGATGAAGACAGAGATTGGGTGATGCTTCTACAAACCTAGGAATGTCAAAGTTTGCCAGCAAACCATCAGAAACTAGGAGAGGGGCATGGAACAGATTCTCCCTCACAGCCCATTCCGCCAATGCTCTTGTCTTGGGGCTTCTAGTCTATGGCACTGGGAGACAATACATTTATGTTCTTTAATCCACCCAGTTTATGGTACTTTGTTACAGTAACCCTAGCAAACTAATAGTTTGGCTATTCCCTATTAATTTGCTTGGAAGTTGTTCATGAGTACTTAGATAGCTCATGAAAATACAAAGCAAAAGACTGTATTTAAATTATATTTCAGGTAGTTTCATTGTAAATTATTTTGGAATTAACTATACTAAAAAGATTTTATAGTGCATATATAATAATGAATTGAGTACATCATTATTTTACAGAGACATCATTGGTGAGGCTATTTATCCAAATTATTGTTTAAATGGGTCTTCTTTTTGCAAAAAATATTTCATAAATAATCTATCCCCTGACTCCTTGATTGGCTTCAGAAGTGTTTTGATATAGACATCGTCTCAAACCAAATTTAACGTCCCTTCTAGTTGGAGAATTTTTAGTGGTTCAATTTAGAAATATTTTCTTAAAAATCCACAGATGAGGTCATACTATGCACAAGTTACTTCTGAAAACTGGTTAGTTTATAGTCCAAAAGTAATTAATATTTGCATTTAATTCAGTTTGGAATTCAGTAAATTTTAGTAACATTCCTTTGTGAAGTCAAGTCACTGGTTATAACAATGTTTTAACCATCAGTTGTTTATAATGCATTGTTTCATCTATATATAAGTCATGGGCGTTGAGGAAGGAAAATGTACCTTCAGTGAACTTTGAAATTTAGTTCCTCAAAGGAGGGCTATTACTAGAAGTGAACAGAAGTAAAACAAAATCATAACTGAGTATACAGCTCATAAATGTTCAGATCTAGATAATTATGTTTAATTTCTGCTTTTGCTTACCATTTAAGATCAAACCTCTAGGTATCTTTTAATCTAGCTCTTTAGATTGTTAAAATGTTTTATGTGAAATGCACATTTAGTTTATAAGCAGCAATTTAGTGTCCTGTTTCCATGAGACATTGATATTAAATAAAACACTAGAAAGAAGTAATCTAACTTTTTTCTCCTTTGTACAAGCCCCTCTTTGCACCTCATGTGATGTTGCTTACTGGATGTCAAAAAAGATTAGAAGCAGGGTGATTTCAGATCAAAGAAGAAGCATCTGCCTACCCCCAGGGTTTTTAAATATTTAAATATTTTTCTCATTAAAAAAGTAACTCAACAGAACTCTAAATAAAATACAATTTTAAGGAACCAATGTATAGTCATTTTAAGCTATTGCCAGCAAACCACCAGAAGCGAGGTGAAAGGCAAGCTATTATATAATCACACTTTTTCCATTGTATTGAAAGTTAAATTCAGCTTATTTGCCAAAGAATGCTTCAAATACACTGAAATTTTACATAATAGTACAGGCTAAGGCGGGTGGAACACAAGGTCAGGAGATCAAGACCATCCTGGCTAACACGGTGAAACCCCATCTCTACTAAAAATACAAAAGAATGAGCCGGGCATGGTGGCAGGCGCTTGTAGTCCCAGCTACTCAGGAGGCTGAGGCAGGAGAATGGGAAGAACCCGGGAGGCGGAGCTTGCAGTGAGCCGAGATCGCACCACTGCACTCCAGCCTGGGTGACAGAGTGGGACTCCATCTCAAAAAAAAAAAAAAAAAAAAAAGTACAGTTATGAACCTGTATTATTATATCACAGTTAGACTCAAACGACTCTTAATGACATTTATTTGGACTCATATATATTTTAGGCTTTTTTTTTAGCATAATTCATTGGCTCTAAGATGTAATACTTTTCACATTTTAACAGCTTTAAAGTCAGGATATGTATTATAATCAATGGTGTCTTACAAATATAATTGGCAACCATGTTTTGTTTTTCTTAGTGGTATGTAAAACAATGGTGTATCTTAAAATCAATCATGGCATCTTAGGGTTTTTTTTTTTTTTTTTGCCTTTTAAGTAATGTTTATTTTTCGTTTGCTTGTTTTTTCTGTTTTTTGATATTTTTAATATCAACTTGTTGTAATATATATACAACAAGTTGTAATATATATATTACAGTTTCTTTTCCACTCGTTGATTGATGGGCATTTGGGCTGGCTCCATATTTTTGGAATTGTGAATTGTGTTGTTATAAACATCTGTGTGCAAGTATCTTTTTTGTATAACGACTTTCCTCTGGGTAGATGCCCAGTAGTGGGTTGCTGGATCAAATGGTAGATCTACTTTTAGTTCTTTAAGGAATCTCCACACTGTTTTCCATAGTTGTATGTTCTCACTCATAAGTGGGAACTAACTTATGAAGATGCAAATGCAAAATGTGAATATATATATAGATGATGGAATACTACTCAGCCATGAAAAGGAGTGAGTTAATGGCATTCGCAGTGACCTGGTTGAGTTTGGAGACTATTATTCTAAGTGAAGTAACTCAGGAATGAAATGAAACATCATATGTTATTTGGTTTTTATAACAGGAGATATAGCTTGTTTATTTCAAGCCACACTCAGTGTTGGAAAATGCTGTTTCTTATTCTGTAGGTCCAGCATTCCCAAGCTAAAAGAAAGTTGTGTGGCGGTAAAATGTTTGGCAAGGTTGTATTATTGATAGGTGAATTGCTCGTAGGAAGGGAAAAATTTAAGTGACTATATTAAGAATGTTCTGGTATTTATAGTTCTCTGTCTTTTCCATTCTTGAGAATGTAATGTTCTTTGTGTTCCTCTTTAAAGCAATGGAGAATAAATAAATAGTTTAATAAGTCATGTTGACATTATTCCTTAAAAAATTGAAAGAGACTGTATGTCCCTTCCTCATACAATACACAAAACTAAATTGCAGCTGAATTAAAGATTTACATCTAAAAGCACTTAAAAGTACCAGAAGAAAATATTTTTTAAAGTGTGTATTCGTATCATTAGAGTGTGGAAGTCATTCCATAATATGACACTAATATCAAAATTTATAAAGAAATGATTGAAAGGATTGATTACCTCAAAATATATAACAATAGTCTATCAGAAAAGATGAAGCATAGATTTAAAAAAACTGGAGAAGAATAATTATGCAGAGATAAACGTGTCAGAAACAATAGAATACTTTTTTAAATATTTTACATCAAAATGTATATTCTCCAGTCCTTAAACAGGCATTCAATGAGCATCTCTTACGTCTGAGGTCATAGGCTGGGTACAAGAGAGGTATAAATTAGACTCAAATGGGGCCCACAAAGAGCCCCAAATCTAGGGTTTTATTTTCATTGTTACAGTGTCTATGTCTATGTCAGTAATCGGGATTATTTTTAAACTGAAAAACTCTATCCCACTTTAAAAATCCTAAATAGAACAAGCATTTATCTAACCTTAATATCATAGCATAACTCCTTAAAGTTTATTGACTTTAAAATAACTAAATTCAGTAGCTCTCAAATATCCATAGTATAATGAGTGACAGACCTGTAAAATCTAATTGACTTTATTTGGCAGACACAGGCAAACACATACATGTATTTTAACATAATATGATGACTACTTAGACATAACCTGATCCTTCAAATATAACTGAAAAAAAGGTGCTCCATTTTGCATGATTTATTATTGAACTAGAGTTCCCTTTCCTAGGTACATGGAGCAAATAGAGAAGATAATTAGAATTCCACTTTTCTTGAAATGTCAAGAAGGGCAGGTGTACTCTGACCTCAGCTTTAAGTTTAACCAAATATATAGGGGGATTTGAGACTGCTCCACATGTTTCTCATGGAATTTCCCCCAAGCACTACTCTCTGAAGAGCCTGAAAAAGTATGTAAGAAAAGCCTTGTTCTCTCTTGACATGAAGTTATGCTCAGCCTGCTTATTATGCTAGAGCTTAGTGTCTGAATAGCAGAGAACGTTTTCTCATCCTTAGTTATGTTTGTTGTTCTAACATAACAGTCTTCTGATCACGATGATTCTCTATAATCAACATTTCTTAAGTGCCCAGTGAGGTAAGCCTTGCTTCTAAAGAATTTTAAAATGTATTTTTAGCAAGGCTCTAAAGATTAAGTCTTCACCTTGCTGTCAGCAGTTACATTTTTTTCTAAGGGGTAAAAAGCACAAACCAGAATTATGCTAGATCTCCATTAAGATATAAAACATTTTATGGTGCCGGGTTGCTGTTGACCTACATTGATAATTGGAAATATTACAACTTATTGCAAAGGTACTAAGTATTATCTATTATAATATGTGTTTTGCATCCCTTTCTGTGATGTAGATAATATTAGTCCTATTTTGCAGATGAGGAAACCAAGACTCCGAAAGCTAAAAAGCTTGCTAAAGTCACGTGGCTAATGAGTAATAGCAAGATTCAAAATCAAAACAACCTGACTCTGAAACCCTCCTGTTAACCAGTGACCTTTTCTCCTCTCAAAATTCTGCAGTAAATGGAAACCATTTCACATGTGTTTATTCATTCACACCTACAGTGTGCCAGCTCCCAGTGTAGTCTAGGGATACTATCCATGGTGAAGAGGACAGCCTAGGTCGTTGCCCTCATGGGCTTGCATTCCGTTGAGACAGATACATTTCTCAGTGCTTAATTTAGTTAAGTGAGATGGGGGTGGGAAAGAAGAGAAAATAGAGAGACAGAGAATCATGGGGTTTTGACTTTACGTGGGAGTCAGGGAAGGCCTCCGTGAGGATTCGTTAGCTGAAAGGAAACCTTGGTTGAAGTGAGGGAGGAGGAAACCTTGCAGATATCTTGGGAGAAGAGCACCTGTACAGAAAGAACAGCAAGTGCACAGCCCCCTGTGCTGGGAATAGGCTTGTGTCTGAGAACCACAAAAAAAGCCAGTGTGGCTGGAAAGGGCAGGTAAGGGAGAGCATAAGGGGAAATGGGCACAGAGCTAGCCACAGCCAACTCAGGGAGGCGTTGTAGGCCCTGGTAAGGATTTAGGACTTTCTTTTGACTTCTGTGATAAGAAACCAGTGAAGGGTTGGGCTTGGGGAAGTTGCCCCTGGCTGTGTGGCTGCAGTGGAAATAAGGGAAGCAGGTAGGATCCTGCCATGACCCGAGAGAGATGTATGGCTGCGACAGAGCCACAACAGTTGGGAACTGGTGGGTGATGACATTTGGGGTCTGTTTTGAGAATTCAGGGGATTTATCATCTCGTTGGTGGCAGGAACAAAACTCATAGCAGCATAGTGGAAGAATACAGACAGCATCCTGTTAAGGACCGCAGTGTTTTCTGCAACTTCTTCCATGTGTCTACTGCAAATTGTCTGAGAAGGGCAGGGCCTAGGAAACATGGTGGAAGTTTTGAGATAAAAATATTGTAGCCCATCTGCATTTCCCTGGGAGCTCAATTAGTCATCACTTTGCCTTATTAATTACTAAGCGTTCATCATAGTTCTAAATAGATTCCTCAAAAGAATTAAATTCAAAGGACAAAGGGGTAGAAAATGGATCTGACTGTCTCTGCACTGGGAGTCCCTGGGAGGGGAGGACGAGGAGAAACAGACCAAACAAAGCATGGCTGATAGAAAGGGAAGCCTGCGATGGGTGGGTTGAGTCAGGTAAGACAGAGAGGCTTGCTAAGGTGGAGTGGAAGGAAATCCCATCATTACTGTGGCTGCCCTCTGAGGTAGGAAGGAATGAAAAGCCCGGGGGGTTTAAAGTGCTCTGAAGCACTGATACTCTAAATGCGGCATGCTAGCATAGGGGAAAGTGTAATTCAGACAGGCAGACTACTCTCTCTGCATTCCTACAGCTGCTTCTCCTCCCCAGGATGTGCGCGTGTGTGTGTCTGTGTGTGTGTGTGTGGGCATGTGTCTCTGTGTGTGTCTATGTATGTCTATTTGTATATCTGTGTGTAGACAAGTGTGTGTCTTTGTGTATGTGTCCATGTGTGTGTCTATGCATATGTGTCTATGTATGTTTGTGTGTGTGTGTGTGTGTGTGTGTGTCTGTCTGGGTCTATGTGTATGTCTATGTCTATGAGTGTGTGTGTGTCTGGGTCTATGTGTATGTCTCTGTCTATGTATGTTTGTGTGTGTGTGTCTTTGTGTCTATATGTATGTCTGTGACTATGTATGTTTGTGTATGGGTGTCTGTATGTCTATGTGTATGTCTGTGTGTGTCTGTGGATGTGTCTGTGTGTGTATCCGTGTGTATGTCTGTGTGTGTCTATGTGTATGACTGTGTCTATGTATGTCCGTGTGTGTCTCTGTGTGTGTCTGTGTGTCTATGTGTATGACTGTTTCTATGTATGTCTGTGTGTGTCTCTGTGTGTGTCTGTGTGTCTATGTGCATGACTGTGTGTGTCTGCATACACTCAAAATGCTTCTGTGGAATGAAGTCAATTAGATTTTGCCTTTCCGCATGGCTTCTGTATGACCTGTGCTTGACCAACCATCAACCAAAGCCCATGGCTTTTCCTCTGAAAGGGATGCCACATTTTTGTGTGTGTCTGTTTGTAAACAGTGACATTCAAGCACAAGGGTTAGGGATGGAGTGGATAAGGAGGGTGTGAAACAGCACAAATCAGAGAAAATTTAAGAGGTACAAGAAGGTTTTTTTGCCTTGGCTTTAAAATGCTGGTAAACACTAACTAATTCTATGAGGCCAGCATCATCCTGATACCAAAACCTGGCAGAGATACAACAAAAAGAGAAAACTTCATGCCAATATCCTTAATTAAACACCAATGCAAAAATCCTCAACAAAATACTGGCAAACCAAATCCAGCAGCACATCAAAAAGCTTATTCACCATGATTCAGTAGGCTTCATCCCCAGGATGCAAGGTTGGTTCAACATATACAAATCAATAAATGTGATTCATCACATAAACAGAACTAAAGACAAAAAAACCACATGATTATCTCAATAGATGCAGAAAAGGCCTTCAATAAAATTCAACATCGCTTCATGTTAGAAACTCTCAATAAACTAGGTATTGAAGGAACATAACTCAAAATAATAAGCACCATATATGACAAACCCACAGCCAATATCATACTGAATGGGAAAAGCTGGAAGCATTCCCCTGAAAACCAGCACAAGACAAGGATGTCCTCTCTCACCACTCCTATTCAACACAGTATTGGAAGTTCTGGCCAGGGCAATCAGGCAAGAGAAAGAAATAAAGGGTATTCAAACAGGAAGAGGAAGTCAAATATCTTTGTTTGCAGATGACATGATCCCATATCTAGAAAACCCCATTGTCTCAGCCCAAAAACTTCTTAAGCTGATAAGCAACTTCAGCAAAGTCTCAGGATACACAATCAATGTACAAAAATTATTAGCATTCCTTTACATCAACAACAGGCAAGCTGAGAGCCAAATCATGAATGAACTACCATTCACAATGGCCACAAAAAAATAAAATACCTAGGAATACAGCTAACAAGGGAAGTGAAGGACCTCTTCAAGGAGAACTACAAACCACTGCTCAGAGAAATCAGAGATGACACCAAAAAATGGAAGAACATTCCATGCTCATGGATAGAAAGGATCAATATCATGGAAGTGGCCATACTGCTCAGAGGGATTTATAGATTCAATGCTATTCCCATTAAACTACCATCAACAATCTTCACAGAATTAGAAAAATCTATGTTAAAATTCATGTGGAACCAAAAAAGAGCCCAAATAGCCAAGGCAATCCTAAGCAAAAAGAACAAAGCTGGAGGCATCACCCTACCCAACTTCAAACAAAACTACAGTAACAAAAACAGCATGGTACTGGTGCAAGAACAGACACATAAACCAATGGAACAGAATAGAGAAGCTAGAACTAAGACCACACACCTATAATCATCTGATCTTCAACAAACCTGACAAAAACAAACAATGGGGAAAGGATTCCCTATTTAATAAATGGTGCTGGGAGAACAGGCTAGCCATACACAGAAAATTGAAACTGGAGCCCTTCTTTACATCTTATAGAAAAATCAACTCAAGATGGATTAAAGACTTAAATGTAAAACCCAAAACTATAAAAATCCTAGAAGAAAGTCTAGGCAATACCATTTAGAACATAGGCATGGGCAAAGATTTCATGATGAAAACGCCAAAATCAATTGCAACAAATGCAAAAATTGACAAATGGAATCTAATCAAACTAAAGAGCTTCTGAACAACAAAAAAAACCTGTCATCAGAATGAACAGACAACCTACAGAATGGGAGAAAATGTTTGCAATCTATCCATCTGACAAAGGTCTAATATCCAGCATCTATTAATACAAGGAACTTAAACAAATTTACCAAAAAAAACAACCCCATTAAAAAGTGGGCAAAGGACATGAACAGACACTTTTTTAAAAAAAGATAAACATGCAGCCAACAAACATATGAAAAAAAAGCTCAACATCACTGATCATTAGAAAAATGCAAACCGAAACCACATTGAGATGCCATCTCATGCCAGTCAGGATAGCTATTATTAAAAAGTCAAAAAGCAACAGATGCTGGCAATGTTGTGGAGAAAAAGGAACACTCTTACACTCTTGGTGGGAGTGTGAATTAGTTCAACCTTTGTGGAAGACAGTGTGGTGATTGCTCAAAGACCTAGAAGCAGAAATACCATTCGACCCAACAATCTCATTACTGGGTGTATACCCAAAGAAATGTAAACCATTCTGTTATAAAGATACATGCATGCGTATGTTCATTGCAACACTATCCACAAAAGCAAAGACATGGAATCAACCTAAATGCCCATCAATGATAGACTGGATAAAGAAAATGTGGTACATATACACCATGGAATACTATGCAGCCATAAAAAGGAATGAGCTAAAGTCCTTTGCAGAGACATGGATGGAGCTAGAAGCCATCATCCTCAGCAAACTAACGCAGGAACAAAAATCAAACACCACATGTTCTCACTCGTAAGTGGGAGCTGAATGATGAGAACACATGGACACATGGCAGCGAAACAACACACACTGGGGCCTGTTAGGGGGTGGGAGGGTGCGGGGAGGGAGAGCATCAGGAAGAATAGCTAATAGATGCTGGGCTTAATACCTAGGTGATGGGGTTGATCTGTACAGCAAACCACCATGGCATACACTTACCTATGTAACAAACCTGCATATCCTGCACATGTACCCCCAAATTTAAAATAAAAAATATATATATAATAGATATATAAAAGAAAATGTGGATACACAGAGACACCAGACATAGGCACTCACAGAGAAAAGGCCATGTGAGGGCATAGAGAAAAGGCAGCCACCTACAAACCCAGAAGAAAGGCCTCAGAAGAAACCAAATCAACTGATGCCTTCGTCTTGGATTTCTAGTCTCCAGCCTGAGAAATTAAAGTTCTGTTGTTTAAGCAAAAAAAAAAAAAAAAAAAGGCCGGTAAACATTGGTGATTCTGCTTTATACTGAAAATGATGGTGGTGATGGGGGAACAGTTTACTAGGTACAACCACAAGATATTTGGTCAAAAAGGATTGAAAGCCACTACTTGCTTTCATTTCTTGAAATACATTTCTTTAAATACATACCATTTCTTGAAATACATTTATTAAGCACACATGAGTGTTGTTTTGGTTTTTGTTTAGTGATTAAGTGTACAATCCCCAATAAAATATTTTGAAGTTTTTCCAAAGAAAAGAAACTCTGCCTGGCTGCATCAGCTAGACAAAGGTACCTGCGCTGCTGTTTTTTTGTTTGTTTGTTTTTTTGTTTTTCCCTGTATCTGCTGGAATATTTTAGCTGATGGACATTTGAGCTGGCATTACTTAAATGAGAATCTCTTCGAAGTGATGCATGCTGTGTTTTTCCCTGTGAGACGTGTGAATGCCTTGTGGATATTTGTGAGTACACTTAAGTGTTTTTGTTTTCCACTATGCTAGGTCAGTTTTCAGATCTTATTAAAAAGCTCAGGGTTTCGGGAATCCGACTGTTCTGCAAATGCCTGCTGCTGTTGTTAAGTGGCCTGCACCATCCTTGAGTAGGTAAGAAGAGCTGAGATTTCACCAGAAACAGTGACATTCACACCCAGGGGCTGAAATAAGGTGGAATGCCCACCTGGAGATAAGTCTTGGCTGTCACACCTGGACCGCCTGCTCTGGTCACGCGTGTGTGTGATCTATAATAGGGTCACAGCTTTATGAAATTCAGTCACTTTGCAGCAGCCACTCTAAGAAGGATGATTCATGGTCCCTGTGCAGGCACTGCACCCAGCACCTTCTCAGGAACATTCACATTATTTCCAGCTGGATTGAGGCTGGAAGCTCCCCGGCAAGCAATAGAAAAGCACCAGGTGTTCCCAGCAGCACTCTCCTTCACCCTTGCAAGCTGCGACTGGCAAGTTTCCCGAAGCAAGAGAATTGTACTTGATGGCACACGGTGTGATGGTTGCCTCACTGCCAGAGCATTTGTTCTGGATGCCTCTGTCCCCAGGTGTCTCAGAAGTAACCCTAATCATTGAACTTTGGCCCTCTGGAAACAAGGCCAGTCGCAAGACACGTCAGGAAGCAATTTGTGCATCGAGACTCGAGCTGCTTTGGAGTTTTCCTCTGGATTTTAGTCAAGCTGTCACAAAGTTCATGACTTGGTTTTTCCACTCTTGTAAAACGAAGGCTGCTCTGACTCCTGCCTGCAATCTCCAGTTTATTGCCTTTAATACTTCCCCATTGCTATTGCTAAACCCCTTACCTTATACAGACTGTGGAGATGGGCAAAGGAGAAAAATCTCCAAGCTTTTTGATATGGTGCTTTGAAGACACAGTTTACTAATGGCCTGAAAGAATTCATTGCAGCTTCCCACATGCAAAGTTTATTTTCGGAGAGTAGTTTATATATGGGATAAATGGAATAGAATTGAGTCCAGAAATAAACTCTCACATTTTTAGAAAATTGGTTGTCAACAAGGATGCCAAGACAATTCAATGGGGAAAGAAATGTCTTATCAGCAAACAGTGCTAGGGCAACTAGATATCTATGTGAAGAAGAATAAAGTGAGAACTCTACCTTATATCATATTAAAAAATTAACTCAAGATTGATCAAAGACCTAGATGTAAGAGCTAAAACTATAACAGGCTTAGAAGAAAACATAGGTGTAAATTTTCATGACCTTGAATTAGGCAATTATTTCTTTAAAATATGACACTAAAAGCACGAAAAACAAAAGAAACAATAATAATTTGGACATCCTCAAACTGAAAATGTTGTGGCTCAAAGGACACCATCTATAAAGTAAAAACACTACCCAGAGAATGGGAGGAAAGTTTTGTAATGTTGTATCTGAAAAGGGAAGTATCTATATAGAGAACAATTACAATGCAATAATAAAAAGACAAATACTCCAATGTTCAAATGGGCAAAGGATTTGAAAAGACATTTCTCCAAAGAAGATATTCAGATATCTAATAAACACATGAAAAGATGCTCAGCATCATTAACCATCAGGGAAATACAAATCAAAACCACAAGAGACCACTTTATACCCATGGGAATGTCTATAATCAGAAAGACAGGTAATAACAAGTGTTTGCAAGGATTTGGAGAAATTGATGGTGGAAATTTAAAATAATGTAGTCACTTTAGAAAACACTCTGGCAGTTCCTCAAACAATCAATCATAGAGTTACCATATGAACAGCAATTCTACTCCTAGGTATATACCCAAAAGAAATGAAAACATATATTCACCAAAAACTTGTCTATGAAGTGCAGAGCAGCATTATTCTTAACAGCCTAAAAGTGGAAACAACCCAAATGTTCATCAAACTGATGAATTCATAAATAAAATATACTATATCCACTCAATAGAATATTATTTGCCAATTAAAAAAAAAAGGCTGGATACTGTGGCTGACACCTGTAATCTTGGCACTTTGGGAGACTGAGGTGGGAGGATCACTCGAGGCCTGGAGTTCAAGACCAGCCTGAGCAACATAGCAAGACTCCATCTCTACAAAAAGTAAAAAATTAGCCAAGCATGGTGGTGCACGCCTGTAGTCCTAGTGACTTGGGAGGCTGAGGTTGGAGGACGGCTTAAACCCAGGAGTTCAAGGCTGCAGTGAGCAATGATCATGCCACCACACTCCCGCCTAGGTTGCAGAGCAAGACCTTGTCTCACAAATAAACAAAAACTAAATGAAGTATTGATATATGCCACAACATGGACGACTCTTGAAAACATCATGCTAGCCGGGCACGGTGGCTCACGCCTGTAATCCCAGCACTTTGGGGGGCCAAGGTGGGTGGATCACCTGAGGTTAGGAGTTCAAGACCAGCCTGGCCAACATGGAGAAACCCCATCTCTACTAAAAATAAAAAATTAGCCGGGTGTGATGGCACATGCCTGTAATCCCAGCTACTTGGGAGGATGAGGTAGGAGAATTGCTTGAACCTGGGAGGCGGAGGTTGCGGTGAGCCGAGATCATGCCACTGCACTCCAGCCTGAGCAACAAGAGTGAAACTCCGTCTCAAAAAAAAAAAAAAAAAGAAAAAAAAGAAAACATCATGCTAAGTGAAAGAAACCAGGATGAATGTTGTATGATTCTATTTATATGAAATGTCCAGAATAGGCAAATTCCTAGAGAAAGAAAGTACATTAGTGGTTGTCTAGGGTTGGGGGAATTGTGGGAAACAGGGAGTGATGCTAATGGGCATAGGGTTTCTTACTGGGTTGATGACAATACCATAAAATTGATTGTAGTGATGGTCACACAACTCTATGAATATACTAAAAACCATTCCACTGTATACTTTAAATTGGTGAATTGTATGCTATGTGGATTATATTTCAATAAAGAAGATATTTAAAAATCACAAAATATAGATGATTAGAGAATATGGAATATATCATTAATTATAGATTTTTTCTGTATTTTTAATTCTTTCTTTGATTTCACTTGCTTTCTCAGATGTTTCTTAGAGAGAAAACATCCAAAGCAAAGATTTACAACTCTGTACGGAAGCCACAGATTTTGTAAGAAAAGGCTAAAGAGAAAAAGATTACTGCAATGTAGTGTTTGCATTTATGATTTACTTTCTATTCACGTTTCAGACTTAGTTATTTACTTTGCACCTATTACCACATACTTGCTATTATCTCTCCATACACATGAAAGTTCTTTGGAATTTTTAGTAAAATGTCCTCAGTTTCTGAGTCAAACCTGTCTACTGAGAATCAAATATAGTTTTCACTAAAGTTGCTTCCTACGAATTGCCATGTGAGAAAAAGAAGAAAACAGACGGGCAGCAGATACACTATTTTCTCCTAGTTGATGGCAAAAATTAGATCTCTATCAAGATCAAAAAAGAGCCCTTTATTCCATGAACTAATTTTCTTATCCTAAGGTGATTACCGGGGGAAATATTTAAAAGAAGCATCAGTGGAGGGAAGGGTAAATCGTGGGATAAAATACACTCATTGACTTTCTTCTCCAAGCCAAACTGCAGAGGAAATAACAGGCACAGAGACTTCTAGCAGGGTTGTCTGGTGGGACATGCCCTGGGATATGGGGTCAGTCCATTCCTGTCCAGACCAGGGACTTCCTCTGACCTTGGCAACTCAGTTACGTCCTGTGAGCCTAAGCTTTCTTGTCTGCAAACTGAGAGATCTCTCAAGTCTTTCCTGGCTGTAACAGTTACAGGGGCATCCAATCTTTTGGCTTCCCTGGGCCACATTGGAAGTAGAATTGTCTTGGGCCACACATAAAATACACTAACACTAATGATAGTGGATGAGATTTTTTTTTTTAATTGCAAGAACATCTCATAGTGTTTTAAGAAAGTTTACGTATTTGTTTTGGGCTGCATTCAAAGCCATCCTGGGCTGTGTGCGTCCCACAGGCTGCAGGTTGGGCAAGTTTGGTCTATGATTTTATAATCTGATCTAGTATTCTCTGAGACATCAATGCTAGATGAGGATACAGGTAGATGAATGAATATTGTAGTTGAGTAAATATTACACCCAGTGTGTTGATTAATGAATAGATGTGATCATAGAAGAAGCAATATCAAGATTTTTCCCCGGCCTCTGGAGTTATCACTGATTAGCCAAGCATTTTAATTAATAACTCAAACAGAAAAAGCATGTCTGTTAGTTTTGCAATCCACAAAAAGATGAACACAATAGACATGTTAATTCCCAAACTTAGTTTCAAAAAACTATCTGCCAGGTTTCAAATGAACATAGGCTTGATTGGCCACACGAAAATTTAAATATTCTGAATGGTGAATGGCCGACCGTAAGTTCAACTTGAACTAAGTTTGATGTGGCTACTTTTTATTTTTTACTTTTCAAAAATTGTGGTACACACTGCATCTTCTCACTCATAAGTGGGAGTTGAACAATGAGAACACATGGATGCAGGGAGGGGAACACCACACCCTGGGGCCTGTTTGGGGGTCGGGGGCAAGGGGAGGGAGAGCATTAAGACAAATACCTAATGCATGCGGGGCTTAAAACCTAGATGATGGGTTGATAGGTGCAGCAAATCACCATGGCACATGTATACCTATGTAACAAACTTGCACATTCTGCACATGTATCCCAGAATTTAAGTAAAAAAAAAAAAATTGTGGTACAATGTACATACAGTGAACAATTCAGAGTTTTGTCAATTTCATACAGCCATGCACTCCACACCCCTATCAAGATGTAGAATATTTCTAACCCCTGAAAAAATATCCTTCATGCCCTTCCCAGTCAGTCCCCACCGAGGCAAACACTGATCTGATTTCTCCCCAGTACATGTTTTTCCAATCCTGGAACTTCATCAGTCATAGAATATGTACTCTTTTGTGTCTGGTTTCTTACACTCAGGAAAATGGTTTTGAAGGTCATCCATTTTCTTGGTTTTATGAGTAGTTTCTTGCAGGTTGTATTCCCTGGGAAGAGACGGAGATGAACACGCAGGGCATTGATAAAGGAGTTCTCTTAGAAGCCACATCTTTTGAAAGGCAGGGAAAGAAGTCAGATTGAGCAGATTGGGGAATAGAGCTGTGAGGCAGCTCCAGCCCCAGCCTCAGTGCATCCCAGTGGGGGTACTGGCGTGAGATTGTCTGTCAGTTATCTCAAGGTGTGGTGTGGGGACCTTGATGCTTGCCCCATGTTGATCAGGCATTGGATGTGGGCTCCTTCTACAGGAAGGTGGTATCTCGGGCAAGGCTGCAGCTTTCAGGCAGGGAAGTTCTCCTTATAGAAAGCTGACAGCTGAGGGCTGTCTTCCAGCAGCACTCCTAGCAGCCAGGGGAAATAATCCCTTTATTTCTGAGGGGGGGTCCAGGCAGCACATCACAGTGTTTTATTGCTGAGTAGTATTCCATTAATGGACATACCACAATTTATTTACCCACTCTTCTGTTGAGGGACATTTGGCCTGTCCAGTTTGGGGCTATTATGAACAAAGCTGCTATGAACATTCCTAAACTGGTCTTTTTATGGATATATGTTTTTATTTCTGCTGAATAAATGACAAGTAGAATTTCTGAGTCATAGGGTAGGTGTATGTTTAACATTACAGAAACTGCCAGACTAACCTGAGCTTCAACAACAAATGTGATTTTAAAATAAATTTGGGTACAAATATAGAAATACACCTTCAAAATAACAAAGGAAATTCAGGTGAAAACTTAAATATGAACTTAAAACTTAACCTGAAGTTGACCTCCTTAATGATAAGGTTCTCCTGTGCAGTATTTGAAAATGAATTACAGCACTCAGGCTCTTTTTCCCAACAGATTTTTTTCAATAAAGTACAACCATGCATTGCTTAAAGACAGGGATACAATCTGAGGTGTGTTGTTAAGTGATTTTGTCATTGTGTAAACATGATAGAGTGTACCTACACAAACCTGAATGGAATAGCCTACTATACAACCTAGGCTGTATGGTATAGCTTATTTCTCCCAAGCTACAAATCTATGCAGCATGTTACCGCACTGAATACTACAGACAATTATAACACAATGGTAAGCATTTGTGTATCTAAACATATATCTAAACATAGAAAAGGTACAGCAAAACTATAGTGTAAAGATTAAAAAACAAACAAACACAAAATGGGGTTGGGCACAGTGGCTCTGCCTGTAATCTCAGCACTTTGGGAGGCCAAGGTGGCAGGATCACTTGAGGTCAAGAGTTCGAGACCAGCCTAACCAACATGGTGAAACCTCATCTCTACTAAAAATACAAAACTTAGCCGGTCAGGGTGGCATGCGCCTATAATCTCAGCTACTCTGAGGCTGAGGCAGGAGAATCGCTTGAACCCAGGAGGTGGAGGCTGAAGTGAGCTGAGATCATGCCACTGCACTCCAGCCTGAGCGACAAAGCAAGATTCTGTCTCAAAAAAAAAAAAAAAGATAAAAAATGGCACACTTGTATAGGACAGTTACCATGAATGGAGCTTGCAGGACTGGAGGTTGCTGTAGGTAAGTCTGTGAGTGAGTGATGGGTGAATGTGAAAGCCTCGGATATTATTCTACACCACTATAGACTTTATAAACACTATACACTTAGCCTACACTAAATTTATATTTAAAATTTCTTTTCCTAATAATAAATTAACCTTAGCTTATTGTAACTTTTTTACTTTATAAACTTTAAAAATTTTTTAAACTTTTTTACTGTTTTGTAGTAACACTTAGCTTAAGACACAAACTCACTGTACAGCTGTATAAAAACCCTCTGCTGAGGGTGTCAGGGTCTCATGAAGCTGCAGTCAAGGTGTCAGTAGGGATGTCATCTCATCCAAGGCTTGACTGAGGAAGGATACACCTGGAAGTGCATGTGGTCACTGGGCAGCACACCATTCCTTGCAGAATGCCAGACTGAGGGCTCAGTTTCTTGCTGGCTGTGAGGGGGAGTTTGCCCTCTGTTCCTTGTCCTTTCCATGTGGCAGCTCACAACATGGCAGCTTGCTTCTTTAAAGCCAGGTGAAGAGCCAGTGTCCTCTAGCAAGACAGACGTGCCCTCAAGGGGAGGGGATCACACAAAGGTGGATTACTTGGGGTCTGCCTTCGCATCTGTCCACCATGCTCCCAATGGTAAGAGGCATTTATTGTAGTACCTCAGTTAGTCAAATATTTCCTTCCTCCAAAAGCAGAGGAAACTAGAACTCCCTTCCAGTTTGTTTATCCATACACAGTGATTTGTCAGGTAATGAATGTTCCTGATTAGCTTTAGCACTGGTGTATTTCAACCAAATCAATTTTTAAACAAAAGACAAAGGCCAGTAACATCAAAAGAGAAGTTGAACAGAACTTTAACTGGGAACACTAAAAACTTAAATGTATGTATTTAGTAGGTACATATTAAATGTCATTATGGTAATATTCAGATCTGGTGTTTTCTCAGTTACCACATTAAAAAACTTAAGTGCTCATTTGTAAATGGTGTTCTATCGACAATACTTACTACTGGTAGGTCTAGCAGTAAAGCTGCTCTCCATACTTTCAATAAATCCTCAATCTCCTTTTCCTATTTCTCCTGGTACCCACAGACCTTGTATTAGTCCATTTTCATGCTGCTGATAAAGACATACCCGAGACCGAGCAATTTACAAAAAAAAAAAAAAGTGTGTTGGACTTAGAGTTCTACATGGCTAGGGAGGCCTCACAATCATGGCAGAAGGCAAGGAGGAGCAAGTCACATCTTACATGGATGGCAGCAGGCAAAGAGAGAGCTTGTGCAGGGAAACTCCTGTTTTTAAAACCATCAGATCCATGAGACATATTCACTATCACAAGAACAGCACAGGAAAGAGACTCCCCCATGATTCAATTGCCTCCCACCAGGTCCCTCCCACAACATGCGGGAATTGGAGATGAGATTTGGGTGGGGACACAGCCAAACCATATCAGACATAAACAGTGTATTGATATGGATCAGGTTCATTTATTCATTCATTCATGTATAAAACAAATACCTACTGAGCACTTACCTGTGCACTGACTGTGCTGGTGTTTCAGTAGTAAATGAAACATGGCCTCCAAATAACACTCAGTCCAGACAGATGAGGAAACGCTGCACAATAAACTCCACTGAGGAATTTGCTATGGAAATACATAAATTAAGGGCCCAGAGAACTTGATATCCAAGTGGCACGCTCCTTAGAAAACAAATTATAGGAGAAGTACAGGCCAGATATTGAGAGTTAATCAACCCAAGTAGACAGAAAATAAAACCTCAAGGAAGGATGTGTCCCTTAGATGGTAATAGAATACAGAGACAAACAGAGGCTTGAGAACTGAGGCTTTAGAAAAATCTAAATAGAAGATGGGAAGAAAAATAACCCATAAATTTTAAGCAGCTGCAGTGTTGGCAAGCTGTGAAGTAAAGTCTCACTCTTCAAATGGCAATATCAGTTTTCAGATACTAGCTATTTCTATACTGACATAAATAATGGAATACAAGTAAAATATTCATAAAAAATTCATAGTAAAATTTGCATACAATGAAAAACTCTAGATGAAGTAAGATAATATTTAAGGTGGGAACAAAGTAAAAATTATCACCTAAAGTCACAGACCCAGGTGAGAAATGCATATTAATGTTGACTGTTTTATTAATGAATGTAGTTAAATATAATAGTATTCAGTGTTGGTTTGTAGAAACAAATCACTGCATGTGTTACTGGTTCACAAGAAAACACTGTAACACATCTATAAAGAAGAAATCAAATAATCTAAAATGCAGTGGAATCTGGGGCTTCATGTGGGTTTTAGAATATTTAGAGCAAAACAAAATCTAGAGCACTTTATCCTATAAAGTAAAGAAATAAATATATCAAAGTATAACAATAATTTTGCAAATAAAATAAAAAAACTTTTAGGTAAAGATTGTTTCTTATCGTATATTGGGCACTTTTCTAAAATTTTCTTTCTTTTTTTTCTTTTTGAGACAGTCTCGCTCTGTCACCCAAGCTGAAATGTGGCACAATCTCGGCTCACTACAACCTCCTATTCCCAGGTTCAAAGGGAAGCTACTCAACCTCCCAGGTAGCTGGGACTACAGGCATGCACCACCACACCCGGCTAATTTTTTGTATTTTTGGTAGAGAAGGGGTTTCACCAGGTTGACCAGGCTGATGTCGAACTCCTGGCCTCATGTGATTCGCTTGCCTCAGCCTCCAAAAGTGCTGGGATTACAAGCATGAGCCATTGCACCTGACCTAAAATTTTCCCTTGTGCATTCTCAAAATTGCAAGTTCTCTACCTGGAAAATTTGGAGGAATGAAAACCCTTCAGCAAAAGACCCTCATTGCATCGGAGGGTGGTGTGTGGATTTAAAATGGCAATATTCCAAGCACATTTTGTATATCTACTTCTTAATTGTGTGATTACATGATTTCTCCCTGAATAAATCTTGTTTTGATGAAAGATTAAGTCAGAGCACCTGCAGGCTTCATTGCTCCTCCCCCTTTCTCAGCTCCCATCTTTATCACCTGTTTGGAGAATGTGTCAACGTTCCCTAATTGAGAAGTAATTTGCAGTTACTGAAATCCATTTTATATTAAAAAGCCTCTTCAATATGCACAACTTACCCTAGAGAGCTGTTTTACTTGGAGGCATTTCTTAGATTTAAGTTCTAATAAAACTAAGTGTGTTTTAGGAAATAACTTTATAGCTTTTTTTCCCCTATTTTAAAATACAAGGAAAAGTAAAGTAAAAGTAAAGAAGAGTTGAAGTTAAGCCTGTTAAATATAAGAAACTACTTATTTTGTTTGTTATTCCCTTAAGATGTCGTTTGGAGTTTTAAAGATATCATTGTACTACAAATAAAAAATATTACAGATATCTATTTACTCTTCAGAAAGTAAAAATAAGTAGTGGGTAGGAGTTCTTCATCTGTTTTTAGTTATAAAATGCTGACCTATTGAATAATGAAAGTGTTTTAAACAACACTAAAAATGCATCTGTATTTTTCCCTGAATGCAAAACAGTAATATTTAAATTCACCTTCCTACTAGGGATGTTTCAGTTCTTATGACTACCAGGCAGTTTTGTTTTTCATCTTGAATTGTGAATTGTCTTCACCTATATTACAATTAGTTTTTTCTTTTTTTCTTTAATTTTGGCTTTTATTTTTGATACAGGGGGTATGTATGGAGGACTGTTATATGGGTGTATATTGCACCCAGACAGTGAGCAGAGTACCCAATAGGTAGTTTTTCAACCCACATTCTTCTCCTTTCCCCCTATAGTACACAGTGTCTATTGTTCTCATGTTTATGTCCATGTGTGCTCAATGTTTAGCTCCCACTTATAAGTGAGAACATGTGATATTTGGTTTTCTGTTCCTGTATTAATTTGCTTAGGATATGATCTCCAGCTGCATCCATGTTGCTGCAAAGGACATTATTTCATTCTTTTTTATGGCTGTATAGTATTCCCTGGTGTATTTGTACCACGTTTTCTCTAGCCAGCCCACCACTAATGAGCACCTAGGTTGATTCCATGTCTCTGCTCTTGTGAATAGCGCAGTGATGAACATACGAGTGCATGTGTCTTTTTGCTATAGTGATCTATTTCCCTTTGAGTATATACCCAGTAATGATATTTTTGGGTCACATGGTAACTCTGTTTTAAGTTCTTCCAATTACATTTTTCATTCAAAGATGCAGAGCACTCTCTCAACATGCTGAGTGAACCCTTGCCCTTCCCGTGGATGAATGAAGTACTGAGTATCCCAAAGCGTTGAATCACTTCTCTTGATTTTAAGATCCTGTTTCATTGGTGCCCTTGTTTTTATCATTTTGTTTTTTACTCTGTTCTTTTTTCTTTTCCTTCCCTTTTTAGCTTTAACATTTAATATTGACCTAATTCGTTTGTGTGATTATCTTTCCCTGAATAGATCTTTTCTTTGTTTTTTTAAATAAATGCGATTAAAGCTTTAAATATAGCTCTAATTACCACATTAGCTTAATTCTACATGTTTTATAGTGCTTTCATTATTGTTTAGTTCTAAATATTTTATGTTACAATTGGATTTTCTTGTGTTACTTAGGAGTATGTTTCTTTCAGTTTCTAAAAATGTGTGGGAGGGGTTTTTATTTCTGTTTTTAACTAGGTTTTCTTGTTGATTTTTAATTTAATTACATTTTGGTCAGAGATCAGGGATTACTTAATATGAATTACTTAAAATTTATTGAGATTTCTGTTATGATCTAGTGTTAAATCAATGTACAGTTGCCATTTTCTTGAGTACAAGTCTCTACACGTTTGTCTATTACATCAAGCTTGTCAATGGGATTGTTTAAATTCATGACCTTAAAAATATTTTGTTTTCATGATCTATTAGTTTTTGATGGTATGTTAAAAATCTCTCCTTATTATTGTGGATCTGTCCATTTATCATTGTAATTCTGTTAGTTTTTGCTTTAGATATATATATGGTTCTGATGTCAGGGATATATGAGATAATAATTTGAACATCCTGTTAGATTATAATTTTTGTCATTACACTATATAATACGTCCCTCTATGCTATTTGTTATTTTACCTTCAGTTTTAATTTATCTATTATTAATATTGAGATTACAAGTTTTCTTTTGGTAAGAATTTGCTTAGTAAATATTTTTCATACTTTTATTTTCAGCTTTTGCTGTTTGGGGTGTGTCTTCTAAAAATGACAGATAAAGAAAGAGATGTACTATGTTTCTGCTGCTCACAATTTTTTAGTCTTTGTCATTAGATAAGAAAGCTTATTCCTTTCATATTTATTGAGATTACTAATTTGGACTTACATTGCCATCTTAATTTGTGTCATCTTTTTAAGCATGCTCTTCTTCAATTTTCTTTCATTTTCTCATTATTTGGATTAGTGAAGCTTTCTTTAATCCCCTTCTTTTGTTTAGTGATTTGGAAGCTTATAGTTATATCTTTCTTACTATTTGAAACAGTTACTTTTTCTAACAAAATTTAAAATTATTTAGTACATATATCTTTCCCCTGATCAAAATCAGGACTTTAACATACATGTTAAAACTTCACTACTTCCTCATTTGCAGAGCCGATAGTTTATTAAATTCACCATCATGTCCTCACTTTCTGTGCTCACTGTTGTTTCACGCATACCACCCTTACCTCTAGGTTCATTTTCTTTCTTTCTTTTTATTTTATTTTATTATTATTATTTTGAGACACTGTCTTGCTCTGTCACCCAGGCTGGAGTGCAGTGGTGCAATCTCGGTTCACTGCAACCTCTGCCTCCCTGGTTCAAGTGATTCCCCTGACTCAGCCTCCCAAGTAGCTGGGATTACAGGCACCCGCCACCACACCCGGCTATTTTCTTGTATTTTTGGTAGAGATGGGGTTTCACCATGTTGGCCAAGCTGGTCTGAACTCCTGACCTCAAGTGATCTGCCAGCCTTGGCCTCCCAAAGTGCTGGGATTACAGGCATGAGCCACCGCACCCGGCCTGGGTTCATTTTCTTTCTTGCTGAGGAATATCCTGTAGATGTTTTCAGTGATTAATTACTTTTAGTGAATGATTGATTTAGTGAATGAGTGTTTACCTGGATATAGAATTCTAAGTTGACAGTTGCTTCTTCAAAACAGTAAGAAAAAATAGTTTTTCATTGACTTGGATTTATTATGATTCCTTAAAGTGGGATTTGCCTTTTCTGTCTACTGCTTTCTAAATTTTCTCTACATTTCTGCTGCTCAGTTTCACTAGGATGTGTTTAGGTATACATTGATTTGTTCTTTCGCTTGGCGACACATGGGATTGTTTTTATTCTGTATTTGGAAGTCTAGCAGACATCTCAAAACTGAACTTCTAATTTTCTATTCCAAATCCACTCCACTCACTGTTGTGCTAGTTTTAAGTAATGGCAATTTGATCTTTTCAGTTGCTCAGAAAAAAATTTTGAAGTCTTCCTTCCATCATCTTTTGTCTCCCACACCCCACATTCAATCCATAGGGAATATTGGTTCTGTTTTCAAAATGAACCCAGAATCCAGATGCATTTCATTACACCCACTGCTACCAACCTGGTCAAAGCCACTGTCATTTCTAGTCTGGATTATTCCTGTAGTCTCTCCTGGTCTCTTTGCTTCTAATGTTGTCTCCTCTGTTCTCTACTCAGAAGCCACAGTGATTTTTAAAACAAAAGCCAGATCATATTATTACTTTGTTCGAAACTGTCATTGCAACCTTATCACACTCGTAGTAAAAGCTAAAGTATTTTTTATTTTTTTTATTTTTTATTTTATTATACTTTAAGTTCTGGGATACATGTGCAGAATGTGCAGGTTTGTTACATAGGTATATACATGCCATGGTGGTTTGCTGCACCCATAAACCCGTCATCTACATTAGGTATTTATCCTAATGCTATCCCTCCCCTAGGCCCCCAACCCACCCCCCAACAGGCCCCAGTGTGTGATGTTCCTCTCTCTATGTCCATGTATTCTCATTGTTCAACTCCCACTTATGAGTGAGAACATGTGGTGTTTGGTTTTCCGTTCCTGTGTGAATTTGCTGAGGATGATGGTTTCCAGCTTCATCCATGTCCCTGGAAAGGACATGAACTAATCCTTTTTTATGGCTGCATAGTATTCCATGGTGTATATGTGCCACATCTTCTTTATCCAGTCTATCATTGATGTACATTTGGCTTGGTTCCAAGTCTTTGCTATTGCGAAGAGTGCTGCAGTAAACATAAGTGTGCATGTGTCTTTATAGCAGCATGATTTCTAGTCCTTTGGGTATATATCCAGTAATGGGATTACTGGGTCAGTTGGTATTTCTGGTTCTAGATCCTTGAGGAATCACCACAGTGTCTTCCACAATGTTTGAACTAATTTACATGCCCAACAACAGTGTAACAGCATTCCCATTTCTCCACATCCTCTCCAGCACTGGTTGTTTCCTGACTTTTTAATGATCGCCATTCTAACTGGCGTGAGATAGTTTCTCATTGTGGTTTTGATTTGCATTTCTTTAATGACCAGTGATGATGAGTTTTCTTTCATATGTTTGTTGGCCGCATAAATGTCTTCTTTTGAGAAATGTCTGTTCATATCCTTTGCCCACTTTTTGATGGGATCATTTGTTTTTTCTTGTAAATTTGTTTAAGATCTTTGTAGATTCTGGATGTTAGCCCTTTGTCAGATGGATAGATTGCAAAAGTTTTCTCCCCTTCTGTAGGTTGCCTGTTCACTCTGCTGAGAGTTTCTTTCGCTGTGCAGAAACTCTTTAGTTTAATTAGATCCCGTTTGTCAATTTTGGCTTTTGTTGCCATTGCTTTTGGTGTTTTAGTCATGAAGTCTTTGCCCATGCCTATGTCCTGAATGGTATTGCCTAGGTTTTCTTCTAGGGTTTTTATGGTGTTAGGTCTTACATTTAAGTCTTTAATCCATCTTGAGTTAATTTTTGTATGAAGTGTAAGGAAGGGGCCCAGTTTAAGTTTTCTCATTATGGCTAGCCAGTTTTCCCAACACCATTTATTAAGTAGGGAATCCTTTCTCCATTGCTTGTTTTTGTAAGATATGTCAGAGATCAGATAGTTGTAGATGTGTGGTATTATTTCTGAGGCCTCTGTTCTGTTCCATTGGTCTATATAT
The DNA here is from genome assembly GCF_029281585.2 of Gorilla gorilla gorilla. NCBI lineage: Eukaryota > Metazoa > Chordata > Mammalia > Primates > Hominidae > Gorilla > Gorilla gorilla. The sequence goes on from NC_073229.2 coordinate 167,817,185, forward strand.
CTGTTTTGGTACCAGTACCATGCTGTTTTGGTTACTGTAGCCTTGTAGTATAGTTTGAAGTCAGGTAGTGTGATGCCTCTAGCTTTGTTCTTTTTGCTTAGGATTGTCTTGGCTATACAAGTTCTTTTTTGGTTCCATATGAAATTTAAAGTATTTTTTAAAAAATTCTTTGAAGGAAGTCAGTGGTAGCTTGATGGGGATAGCATTGAATCTATAAATTACTTTGGACAATATGGCCATTTTTATAATATTGATTCTTCCTATCCGTAAGCATGGAATGCTTTTCCATTTGTTTGTGTCCTCTCTTATTTTCTTGAGCAGTGATTTGCAGTTCTCCTTGAAGAGGTCCTTCACATCCCTTGTAAGTTGGATTCCTAGGTATTTTATTCTCTTTGTAGCAATTGTGAATGGGAGTTCACTCATGATTTGGCTCTCTGTTTGTCTGTTACTGATATATAGGAATGCTTATGATTTTTGCACATTGATTTTATATCCTGAGACTTTGCTGAAGTTGCTTATCAGCTTAAGGAGATTTTGGGCTGAGACGATGGAGTTTTCTAAATATACAGTCAAATCATGTCATCTGCAAACAGAGACAATTTGACTTCCTGTCTTCCTATTTGAATACGCTTTATTTCTTTCTCTTGCCTTATTGCCCTGGCCAGAACTTCCAATACAATGTTGAATAGGAGTGGTGAGAGAGGGCATCCTTGTCTTGTGCCGGTTTTCAAAGGGAATGCTTCCAGATTTTTCTATTCAGTATGCTATTGGCTGTGGGTTTATCATAAATAGCTCTTATTATTTTGAGATACGTTTTATCAATACCTAGTTTATTTAGCATTTTTAGCATGAAGGGATGTTTTGTCAAAGGCCTTTTCTGCATCTATTGAGATAATCATATGTTTTTTGTCATTCGCTCTGTTTATGTGATGGATTACATTTATTGATTTGCGTATGTTGGACCAGCCTTGCATCCCACGGATGCAGCCTACTTGATCGTGGTGGATAAGATTTTTGATGTGCTGCTGGATTCGGTTTGCCAGTATTTATTGAGGATTTTTGCATCTATTTCATCAGGTCTATTGGCCTGAAATTTTCTTTTTTGTGTGTGTCTCTGCCAGGTTTTGGTATCAGGATGATGTTGGCCTCATAAAATGAGTTAGGGAGGAGTCCCTCTTTTTCTATTGTTTGGAATAATTTCATAAGGAATGGTACCAGCTCCTCTCTGTACCTCTGGTAGAATTTGGCTCTGAATCTGTCTGGTCCTGGGCTGTTTTTTGGTTGGTAGGCTATTAATTACTGCCTCAATTTCAGAACTTGTTATTGGTCTATTCAGGGATTCGACTTCTTCCTGGTTTAGTCTTGGGAGGATGTATGTGTATAGGAATTTATTTCTTCCAGATTTTCTAGTTTATTTGGATAGAGGTGTTTATAGTATTCTCTGATAGTAGTTCGTATTTCTGTAGGATCAGTGGTAATATCCCCTTTATCATTTTTTATCGTGTCTATTTGATTCTTCTCTCTTCTCTTCTTTATTAGTCTGGTAGTGGTCTATTTTGTTAATCTTTTCAAAAAACCAGCTCCTGGATTCATTTATTTTTCGAAGGGTTTTTCATTTCTCTTTCTCCTTCAGTTCTGCTCTGATCTTAGTTATTTCTTGTTTTCTGCTAGCTTTTGAATATGTTTGCTCTTGCTTCTCTAGTTCTTTTAATTGTGATGTTAGGGTGTCGATTTTAGATCTTTCCTGCTTTCTCCTGTAGGCATTTAGTGCTATAAATTTCCCTCTACACACTGCTTTAGCTGTGTCCCAGAGATTCTGGTGTGTTGTGTATTTTTTTCTCATTGGTTTCAAATAACTTATTTATTTCTGCCTTAATTTCGTTATGTACCCAGTAGTCATTCAGGAGCAGGTTGTTCAGTTTCCACGTAGTTGTGCAGTTTTGAGTAAGTTTCTTAATCCTGAGTTCTAATTTGATTGCACTGTGTTCTGAGAGACAGTTTGTTGTGATTTCTGTTCTTTTACATTTGCTGAGGAGTGTTTTACTTCCAATTATGTGGTCAATTTTAGAATAGGTGCAATGTGGTGCTGAGAAGAATGTATATTCTGCTGATTTGGGGTGTAGAGTTCTGCAGATATCTATTAGGTCTGCCTTGTCCAGAGCTGAGTTCAAGTCCTGAATATCCTTGTTAATATTCTGTCTCGTTGATCTGTCCAATATTGACAGTGGGGTGTTAAAGTCTCCCACTATTATTGCATGGGAGTCTAAGTCTCTTTGTAGGTCTCTAAGAACTTGCTTTATAAATCAGGGTGCTCCTGTATTTTGTGCATATATATTTAGGATAGTTAATTCTTCTTGTTGCATCAATCCCTTTACCATTATGTAATGGCCTTCTTTGTCTCTTTTTATCTTTGTTGGTTTAAAGTCTGTTTTATCAGAGACTAGGATTGCAACCCCTGCTTTTTTTTTTTCTTTCTTTCCATTTGCTTGGTAAATATTCCTCCATCCCTTTATTTTGAGCCTATGTGTATCTTTGCACACTGATGAGTCTTGGCTCTTTATCCAATTTGCCAATCTGTGTCTTTTAATTGGGGCATTTAGTCTGTTTACATTTAAGGTTAATATTGTTATGTGTGAATTTGATCCTGTCATTATGATGCTAGCTAGTTATATAGCCTGTTAGTTGATGCAGTTTGTTCATAGTGTTGATGGACTTTACAATTTGGTATGTTTTTGCAGTGGCTGGTACCAGTTTTTCCTTTCCATATTTAGTACTTCCTTCAGGAACTCTTGTAAGGCAGCCTGGTAGTGATATTTCTCAGCATTTGCTTGTCTGTAAAGGATTTTATTTCTCCTTTGCTTATGAAGCTTAGTTTGGTTGGATATGAAATTCTGGGTTGAAAATTCTTTTAAGAATGTTGAATATTGGCCCCCACTCTCCTCTGGCTTGTAGGGTTTATGCAGAGAGATCCGCTGTTAGTCTAATGGGCTTCTTTTTGTGGGTAACCCGACCTTTCTCTCTGGCTGCCCTTAACATTTTCCCTTCATTTCAATCCTAGTGAATCTGACAATTATGTGTCTTGGGGTTGCTCTTCTCGAGGAGTGTCTTTGTGGTGTTCTCTGTATTTCCCGAATTTGAATGTTGGCGTATCTTGTTAGGTTGGGAGAGTTCCCCTGGATAATATCCTGAAGAGTGTTTTCCAACTTGGTTTCACTCTCCCTGTCACTTTCAGGTAGACCATTCAAACGTAGGTTTGGTCTTTTCACATAGTCCCATATTTCTTGGAGGCTTTGTTCATTCCCTTTTATTCTTTTTTTTCTAATCTTGGTCTTCACGCTTTGTTTCATTATGTTGATCCTCAATCTCTGATATCCTTTCTTATGCCTGATCAATTTGACTATTGATACTTGTGTATCTTCATGAAGTTCTTATGCTGTGTTTTTCAGCTCCATCAGGTCATTTATGTTCTTCTCTAAACTGGTGATTCTAGTTAGCAATTCCTCTAACCTTTTTTCCAGGTTCTTAGCTTCCTTGCATTGGGTTAGAACATGCTCCTTTAGCTCAGAGGAGTTTATTACCCACCTTTTGAAGCCTACTTCTATCAATTCATCAAACTCATTCTCCATCCATTTTTGTTCCCTTGCTGGCGAGGAGTTGTAATTCTTTGGAGGAGAAGAAGGCCAAGGCCTTTTTTTTTTTGGAAATGGAGTCTCACTCTGTAGCCCAGGCTGGAGTACAGTGGCACGATCTCGACTCACTGCAACCTCCACCTCCCGGTTCCAGGTTCAAGCAATTCTCCTGCCTCAGCCTCCCGAGTAGCTGGGATTACAGGAATGCGCCACCATGCCCAGCTAATTTTTGTATTTTTAGTAGAGATGGGGTTCCACCACGTTGGTCAGGCTGGTCTTGAACTCCTGACATCGTGATCTGCCTGCCTCAGCCTCCCAAAGTGCTGAGATTACAGGTCTGAGCCACCACACCTGGCCCAAAGTCTTTATAGTTAACTGCAAGGTCCTGTGTGGTTATAATCTCCTTCTCCTCATCTTTACCTCTCTTATTCTATGTACTCCAACCACACCATTTCCCCTGGATTCCTCAAACATATGCCATGCTCCTGTCTTTATATTAACTGGTCTTTCTTCTTGGAACACCTCTCCCCCAGATAGCCATATGGTTAACTCCATTACCTCCTTTGTGTTTTTGCTTAAACATTATCTTCTCAGTGAGGACTACTGTGAACACCACATGCCAGTCCAATCTCTCTTACTCTTCTGAATTTCATAGCACTTTTCATCTTCTATATTGTTATAAAGTTTACTGATTTATTATGTTTACTGCTTATTTTCTGTCATTCCATTAGAATGGAAGCTCTATGAGTGCAGGTGTTTTTGTATTTTGTATAATTCTGTCTCCTAAGTACCTAGAACAAAGACTGGTAAAAAGGAGATGCATAATAAATATTTGTTGAGTGGTGAACCAATCAATGAGTTATTATTAATATAGAACTAGCATATATTAACACAATATAGACCCAAAGTCTTTTCATGGAGCAGGAATACAGTGAAATACAGTTACATCCCAAATGCCCATTAACTGGTAAATACATAAACAAACTTTTGTATAGCCATACAATGGAAGGCAACCTAGAACAAAAAGGAACAAAATACAGATACACAGAGCAACATGGATGAATATCAAAAACATATGAAACAAGCCAGATTAAAAAAAACTGTACATAATATTATTCCATTTGTAAGAAATTTTAGATAAATCAAAAGTATGGACATGGAAAGCAGGTTGGCAGTTCCCTAATGCCAGGGGTGGTACAGGGATGTGAAACAGGAATTAACTGCAAAAGGACACGATGGAGTACCTTAGGGTTCTGAAAGTTTTCTGACACTTGAGTGTGCTGTTGGTTGGACTACATGTTTATTAAAACTTATTGAACTGTTTGCTTTAAATGGGTACATTTTAGGGTCCATAACTTATTCTTCAAAAAGCTGCAAGCAAGCCTGGGCAATATAGTGAGACTCTATCTCTACAAAAAAAAAAATACAAATAATTAGCTGGGCATGGTGGCAGGCACCCATAGTCCCAGCTACTCGGGAGGCTGAGGTGGGAGGATTGCTTGAGCCCAGGAGTTCAAGGCTACAGTGAGCAATGATTATACCACTGCACTCCAGCCTGGGCCACAGAGCAAGACCCTGTCTCAAAAACAAAAAACAAACAAAAAAAGCTGCAAGCAATAAACAAACAAATACAGTTAATTCTGACCACATACTATTAGAATTTAATCTTTCTTTAATTCAGGAAGCACTTCACAATCTTGGGGTACCTTCAGAATGAATGAGCACCTCTGTATGGCAAAAATGTGGATTTAGTAATTTGCCAAAGTTCAGAGCCTTCTCTGTACTAACCTACTAGGCATCCCTAGCACTTGGAGGAACAAACTTCTTTTTTATTTTTATTTTTATTTATTTATTTCTTTTTGAGACAGAGTCTCACTCTGTTGCCCAGGCTGGAATGCAATGGCTCAACCTCAGCTCATTGCAACCTCCGCCTCCTGGGTTCAAGCGATTCTCCTGCCTCAGCCTCCCAAGTAGCTGAGATTACAGGAGCGCACCACCACGCCTGGCTAATTTTTGTATTTTTAGTACAGACAGGGTTTCACCATGTTGGCCAGGCTGGTCTCGAGCTCCTGACCTCAGGTGATCCGCCCACCTCGGCCTCCCAAAGTGCTGGGATTACAGGCGTGAGTCACCACTCCCAGCTGGAGGAACAAACTTCTCTTCCTCCACTGTTAGGATCATGTATTTGTAGGCTGCAACACCCACCCTCCACCGTACCCATACTATGACCTCCGCCACAGGAGAGTCCATACCTCACTTATCCTTATGCCCATGTGCTAGAGGTACCACGCCCATGGGAAGTCCTCAGTCAATTCTAGTTGAATGAGTAGATGATTATTTCAGAGAGGCATACAAAAGAGAATTTACAGTCACAGACAGACTTGATATTCTCTTGCTATGGAGTCAACATTCTATATTATTACCAAAATTTTACATGTATTCCCAGATTTTTTTTTGTCCATACTTGGAAGTTATCATTAAGGAGATAACATAAATGCTTATTTTTAATTTATCATCTATGTATTGAGTACCCTCTATTTGCCAGGCAAATTTTGTTAGTTTCTAGGGATGGATGTGATGGTTAACAAAACAAAGATTTGGGCCTTACTGGAAGCAATTATTTTGTGTAAATTGGGCAGTCATATAAAAGATGTCTTTAAGGACTGTTCTCTTTAGATTTTGGTCAATAAATTAAAGATTATTCATTTTATAGCAGTTTTTAGAGTTTTAATACTATGGATGAGTACTTTGTTTTGCTTATGAAATGAAGTAGAGCAAAATTACAGACGCTTTTCCTCCCAGGGTAGGGAGAATGTCTTTGGAAAAGGAAATTCCAGCACCACCCCTTGAGGTCTTTATTTTCCAGTATAAATCTTCCAACTGTGGGGCTCACTCACTAAGCAAGCACACGTGAGCCACACCCCGCCTCTGCAGAGACTCACGCAGGGTGAGGCAGAGGCAAGGTATTTTGTTAATCCTTTTAGCTTGAGCAAGCAGAAGAAGGAAAACTCAGGAAATAAATCACACGAAAATATGAGAACAATAGGAAAGAAAAGCCTGTCTTTCAGGTTTGTTTCCTGTTCTAATACTTGTGGAATGTGGTCTTCTACTGATGCTTAATATAACTAGAATATGCAAAGTTGTAATTCTTTCCTTAACAAAAGCTTTCCTTTGTCTGTTAGCATTATCCTGTTCAAACCAGCATCTCTCAGAATTGTTAAAATCTAAGATATAGTAGCCATTTAGTTGCAACTTTACCATAGAGTAACATTTTACAAAGTAAACATTAGTTACATATACAGAGTTTTCACTGAGTTTATAATATCTAGTAAAGCTCCCATTTGCTTTTTATATTTTTCTAAGTAAGCTGACTCCTACAAAATGTAGCCAAGTTTTGAAGACATACAAAGTTTTTAAAAACCAGAAGATCTTCTAGTAAAAACTACCCAAATAGTTAAAACAACTTTTGCATATCGTTTTTAGTATACTATTAGGAAAATGCTAAGTTTTCATTCATTTCCTTCCCATTAAGAAAGAATTTTTCTATGGCTACAATTCCCATTAGCCAAGGAAATGTCACTAATTCACAGGATGTCTATGGTCAAATCTAGAAATAAGGGTGTAAATTAATGTAATCTTCATCTGCTTGTATATGGCCACTATCAACCACTGTTGCCTCCCAGGTCACTGCTGTTCTGATCAACCATCTCATCTCTTGGGACTCTGCCTAACCCTTCCCTTCCATGATAATTCCTCCACCCCTAACATCTGGTGTCTCAAAATGAATCCTCACACAGCTGGCAGCATCTGGACAAGGCAGAGACCTCCAGGATTAGTACTCATGGCATTTGTGTTCTGAGGAAGGTTCCCTCTTCTTCCTGCTCCAGGCTAGATTTGGCTGCCTAGAAAAATCTGGCAGTAACCTAAGTTATAGGATTTGGTAGTGGTGACTGTAGTAATTGTAAACCATCTTCTCTAAAGGCACCAAGTTGTATGGCTGCCATTTGGACTTTGACCTAGAAAAGAACTTTCTCACAAATGGTCCAGATTGCCAATGTTTAGGCTTATGTCCGCTTTACCTTTTACCTAATAGATATAGTGGCTTCCATTCAGGAGGAGTGCAAGTGTCACTTTGGGTACCCCAGATGGGTGAGTCTAAGACTTCCCACATCAGACAAGCCAGTGAAGTCTGTGTTACAGGGTAGAATGCTTGAAAACCTGATAAGTACAACTTTGTGTCATAAAGGCACACTTGCTTTCAGAAGGGGAAATTCTATCTCACTAATTCACTTACTTTAATTTCTTTCTGGAAATAAATGAATAAATCACAGTAGTTCTTTCAGAGCTTGAAAAATATTTAGAGTGTTCCATGGAAAAAATCAGTAGATGCCATTAGTCTATATTTTTAGGAAGGCTAAATAGAAGCTATTCCTCAAACTCAGCCATGGTATGATATGATGCGGCGTTATTATAACAGAGAAAAGTAGCGGTGTGCTGAAGACAGTTCACACAGGCTGGTGGGCCAAATTGTTACATTTCAAGGAATTTTGCAAGCTGTTTGATATCAGTTTTGCTAGCTGGTTGAAGGCCTGTAGAATAGGTTATTGTAGGAGTATTTACATCACAGTAAACAAAGCAGTCTGAGGCCCCCTCCTGCCTCCTCACCCCCAGCCCAAACCAGTTAAGCATTTACCAGGATATCACTGGATAAGAGATTGGTTTAGAAAGAGAGAACAAAGGGTGGGACCAATGGGATAAATGCTGAAGAATTATAAATAGATTGCTTCCTCAGAGTTAGGTGTTGGGACTAATCTTGTTTAGCATTTTAAGAAATTCCCTAGAGAGAGGTAGTATACAGAGAAATGTCCATGCCTTTCAGATGACATTAAATGTTTCCAGAGTTAAACTATAAACCCATGGGATTAACAACCAGAACTCTTAGTAAAACTGTGTGAGTTCTAATAAGGCAAGAGTAAGGCAATTTGGGGGAAAATTATCTTAAAATTCTCTTGTTAAGTGATAATATCTAACCTTTGCGTTACAACCTAGAAATGAAATTTACAGATTTCTGTAGACGTTTTCTATGTTCATTAGTATAACTTGTTAGCTGTGATAAAAAGGCCACTTAAATGCCAAGTTCCATCAGAAGCTCTAGAAACCAAGACTGTCCCACTCTTAGAAAGAAAACTTAGTGCACACTTCCTGCAGTTTTGGTTGACATGCTTCAAGGATAATGTAATGGAACTGGAAGAGTTTCAGAGAAAATTGCATAACCTGGTTGGGGTATTATAGGAATCCCAGATGAGGCCGAAGATTATATTAACTAGCAAATCATGAAAGGTCTTGAATAAGGTAAATATAGCTGTATTAAGCAATTCCTGAAAATCTGGAACTGTAGTGCACCTCCTTGATCTTTGAAATAAGAATTTATAGAAGTAATAGAAATATGCTATTGTTTCTCAACGAAAAGAAGAAATGATAGCAACCTTAAAGTTTAACTTTTATCAGTATTTAGAAATTATTACAGTTACATATTTTGAATGTGCAAAATTTACTGTATATTTCCTCTGATCAGTGACCTCCCTTTATCAGAAAGACTGTCAAAAGGAAGAGTGAAACATTCTCCCTCTTAACTTACCTTTAACCACTTTTGTTTGTTTGTTTTTTTCTTACAGCAACTCAAAGCAAAGAGCTGGAGGAGCCAGCCATTATAATTGCTTACTCTCATCGCTTAGCGCCCCAGGTGGGATGTGTTTCCAAAACACATTTTTGTATTTATAAGGAAATGTAGTTAGGATTAATTTTATTGTCCTAATTAGAACTCACATTTTGGTTAAATCCTCAATTTCATTACAAAAAAAAAATCAGTGTTTCTTAAGAGTGAATTAGGCAAAGGGAAGAAGACAATGGATCACACTTTTCTAGGGAAAAGATCTTCCTCACAGTGGTGGGTGGGCTATTTGGGTGTGAAAAAAAATAGGGCAACTTAATTAACCATGACAAAACAGACAAGTAAGTGCCTTTCAAAAAAAATCAAACAAGGCCCTGCACGATCTTAATAATAAAAATTTTAGAAAAAAATGATCTTCATGTTAGTTCAGAGTTGATTGTCTAGGATAAATTAAAAAATGAAAGCTGTGGTAAATGACCTAAATATATTGCACTTTCTGATATTTTTTACATTTTAATGAAATATCTGCCTTCAGCAAAGTGCACACATCATTACAGACATCTCAATGAATTTTCATAAAATGAACACATCCAGTAACCACCATCCAATCTAATGCACCATATATAGATGTTCCATATACTGTATATATATATACACACATTATATATATATAGCATGAAGATTACTTATACTAATTAATCATTAACTGTAAATATGAAGAATATTTATTTGTATTCATATTTTTAAGAAGATTGAGATTTAACAGGATATGATAGAAGGGTTTAATTCACCTTTCAAGTTTGTTATAGTTTTTTTTCCCCTTTTGCGTATTTTAATCACTTTATTTCACAGTAATTCTTTTGAAATAAAGGAGAGGTCAGCACTCCAGAGTTTTAGGTGGGGGACAGCAAAGAGTATATTTTGTTGATCTCACACGTAGACCTATCATTTAGATTTGTTGTCAAGCCTGATTGAGGCCATTAGTGCTGTTTTTAAAAAATTATATTTGTTAAAAGGAAGATAATTTTTAAAACGAGAAAAAAATGGGCACAAGACATGAGAGTGCCACAATACTGCAAATAGAATGTAAGGAAGGAAATAACTTTTAAGAAACAAATTTTGTTAAATTAAGTACCGTGACTAAATACTTTAATTCCTTTTCTTGTAGCCCGTAAGGATCATTTGACTTTGAACCTTTTAAGTCAAAGAGGAGTAGTCTGAAAGCCTGAACTCCCTACCACCCTGAGGGGGTGCGGGTGCGGCGGGGCCGGCTGGGGGCTTCCCCCACCCCCTGCTCCTGCGCCCTCCCCCCGCTTCCCCCTCCTCCCCTCCCTATCGCCCTCACCCCCCTTCTTCCCCCGTGACCCCTGACCCCAGCTAATCTGCATAGAGGAATGACAGGCATCCGCTGGGCAGGATCCGCCGCGCCGGCTGCGGCCGGCCGGGCTGGGAGACCCGCGCGGGGTAGAAGGTGAGGGGACCCGGCGGGCCGCTCGGCACAGGCCGGGACATGAACGCTTGGAAGTCTGGCTGGGAGCGGACCCATGATCGAAGGACCAAAGGAGCCGCGTGATCGCTGGACCTGGCCCTGCGACCCCAGTCATGGGCCAGACCTCGGTGTCCACGCTGTCCCCGCAGCCCGGCAGCGGTGAGTCCGGGGCGCACGCGATGCGCTCCCGCCGCGCGGGCGCGGGGCTGGCGGCGGGGCCGGCGGCGGGGCCCCGGGGCAGGCAGGGCTAGTCGTCTGGTCGGGTTCCGCTCGGACCCGCCAAGTCCCTCGGAGAAACCCCAGAGGTAGCGCTCGCCAAACTCTTTGTCGTGAAAGAGGAATGCCTTTTGGGATCCAGCCGATTTTACCTTAAAGGCACAGGCTCCATTTTTCTGTGCGCGATGCCTCGCTGTGGTTTTTTATCCAAATTATTTAGGAGCCAGAAACTTACGGGAAACGCCATTTGCGTATTACAGTGTTTTTAAAAACGCGAAACTTAGAGAGCAAGAGAAACATGCCAACAGGTTTTTCTGTATTTACGCTTGGCTTCCGAACAGACTAGGACTGAATGCTTTCAAGCTTGTCAACTGATTTATGGTTTGTTATTCGGAGTAGAAGCGCTGATCGCCTTATCCTGGCAGACGCTGAATACTTAATAACTAGCCCCGAAATGCGTAATTGTTTCAAATGAGACTTGTTTTGTTTATAGTAGATACAGCAGCTATAACATTTAGGGAAACATATCTCATGAACCTAGTTCTCCAGGACTAAAGTTAGTTTTATGGAGACGTGTGTAACGTGTCTGAGTTCTAATGCTCTGTTTTAAAAGTTTCTTTTTTTGCATTTTCTTAAACAAAAAGAGGGAAGGAAGGTACGTCTGGCATTTCCCCGACAGTGTAGGGATGAAAAAAAAACAAACTGGTGGTGTTACTTGTGATTGGATAAGGAAATAAATTTAAAAGGTACTATTTTGATATTTTTCCATCAACGATTAAAAATAAATAAAACTCGAAGGGACCGTTTATGTTACTCATTGAGATATTTGATACACTTTTTAAATTGTGCAAACATCAACAGGATCTTGCTGAAAGGAAATGACAGGGTACAGAGGAAGGTTTTTTAATCTGCCTCAGGATGTCTAGCTAGATAGCATTCTGTCATTCCAACCCCCCACCCCACTTTATACCCAGTGGGTTTCTTTAGGTAGCACAGCTTCACTCGCTGAGATACCACAAGCTTTGCTGAGGTTTCTGTTAATACCACAGAAGACCCTTCTGCAAAGAAGAGACATCAGAATCAGAATATACCTTCTTTACCATTAATGACATGGCTACAGCTCTGAAATCAAAGACTTCATGTTGACAGCTTTTTGAGAGATTTTTGCGGGGAGGGGTTGAGTAGGATTTTAAATTTAGTAAACTATTTTGTGCAAATAAGACTTGGTTTCCTTTGTCTTACCTTAAAGTGGTGTGAGACTTCTTTTTATTTCAAGGAAGGGTTATATTTTTAAATTTGTGCACCGGCGAAGATAGAATTAAATCGGTACTCCAATACAAGAGTATACAGAAAGTATTGTCCTGAATTTAGTGATTTTATCACAAAATATTATTCGAGTGAATATTAGAAAAGCAAATTTTGCCTTAATAAAAATCAAGGAATATTATATAAATGATGTCTAAGAAGCAAATAAAATCCTAAAGTGAGACTCCCTACGTCTTAGTACAGCAAAAAAAACCCGGATTGCTATAATTCCAAATAAAATGACTGATTATAATGAGAAACTGTAATCTACTTAAGTAAAAAGTGTTTTAAACAAAAATTTATGCTTGATGATAAAAGATAATTCAGAGAAATATCTCACGGAACGGTGTTATACTTAAATTGCAGGTCCTCAGTTTTGTGGATTAAAAGTTTGTATGAATTGAAATGACCAATCCATACATCATAAATACAGGGTTTTTTATTTTTCAGTTAAGGAATGACAGTGGTTATGACTTAAGTTGTGGTATTGTAAAAGAACAGTTTTCCCGTGGCATCCAGTGTCTCTAAATCCATTAGAGCTACCCTGTTTCCCTGAAGGTTTGCCATCAGATTCCAAATGAAAACCAAAAAAAAAAAATTCAAATTAAATAACGTTTGCTGAGTTTTATATTCATGTCTGTATTTTTCTGAGTCTGAGACTGTCAAACTCTCTCCTATTCCAGGTATTTTGTTCACTCCTTGTTAACTGTTTAACTCTGGCTTTACAGATGGTGTGAAGATCCTTGTTCTGTTTGATCTTAGCCATTGACTAGTTGTTTAAGTCTGGAGCAGCTGCTTAGGATTACAGTATTAAAGATGATTCTCATCTTAAATGCTTAGTGGGCGAAAATCTGTTTAAGTCAAAGGAATCAATAGCACAGAGTTTAATTATTCATACTTATCGCTCAATTTGGCCTTTTGTAAAAATCTTCATTATAGGCTAGAAGTTAGCTTGCTTTCCCCGTTTTGACTTTAGGCTCTCTAGAGCCTTTCAGTTTAGGTTGCACCTAATTCTCTGGGTTCTAGGAAGACCATTAATAATTTTTTCTGAAAATATGCAGTTAGATCCATTATTTTAAAAAAACAGCTGTATTGATGTATAATTCACATACTATAAAATTCACCCATGGAAAGTGTACAGTTCATTGTTTTTCAGTGTGTTCACAGTGTTGTGTGACCCTCAATCTCTATTTCCACCCTATTCAACCAGTGGGCTCTACCTTAATGAAACACTAATCAACTTTTCTGTCTCTATAGATTTGCTTATTGAGAACATTTCATGTCAATGGAATCATAATGTGTCATTTTGTGACTGGCTTCTTTCAGTTAGCATAATGTTTTCAAGGGTCATCCATGTTGTAGCATGTATCAGTTGTTCATTTCTTTTTATTGCCAAATAATATTCTACTGTATGAATATGCCACATTTTATTTATCCATTTATCAGTTGATGGACATTTGGGTTATTTCTGCTTTGGGCTATTTATGAATAATGCTGCTCTGAACTTAATGTACAAGTTGTTGTGAAGATATGTTTTCATTTCTCAGGTATATATTTAGTAGTGGAATTGCTAGATTATATGGTAGGTAGTTCTATGTTTAACCTTTTATGGTGTTGCCAAACAGTTTCCAAAGAAGTTAGACCATTTTATATTCCCACCAGCAGTGTATGAAAGTTACAGTTTCTCCACATCCTTACCAACATTTGTTACTGTCTTTTTGATTATAGCCATCTTAGTAGGTGTGAAGTTATATCTCATGGTTTTGATTTCCTTTTCCCTAATTACTAATGACCTTGAGCATCTTTTCATGTGCTATTGGCCATTTGCATATCTTCTTTGGAAAAAATGTCTTCAGATCCTTTGCCTAATTTTAGTTGGATAATTTGACTTCTGTTGGAGTTTTAGTTCTTTGTATACTAGATCCAAATCCCTTGTCAGGTACATGATTTGCAAATATTTTCTGCCATTCTCTGGGTTGTCTTTTCATCTTGATAGAGTGATTTGCAGCTCAGATTTTTAAAGTTTTGATGATGAGCAGTTTATCAATTTTTTCTTTTGTTGTTTGTGTTTTTGGTATCACATCTGAGAACTACAGCCTAACCAAGGCAAGAAGACTTACACCTGTGTTTTCTTCCAAGCGTTTTATAATTTTGGCTGTTACATTTAGGTCAGTAATACATTTTGAGTTAATTTTTATGTATGGCGTCATATAGGGTTTCATTCTTTTACATGTGAATATCCAATTGTTCCAGCACCATTTGTTGAAATGACCTTTCTTTCCCCATTGAATGGTGTTCCACTGTTGTCAAAAATTGATTGACTGTATACGTAAGGGTTTACTTCTGGATTCTCAATTCTACTCCATTGTCTCTTCTTATGCCAGTTACCACAATGTCTAGATTACTGTAGCTTTGTAGCAAATTTTGAAACCTAGAAGTATGAGTTTTCCAATTTTGTTCCTTTAAAAGTTTCTACTGGTTATTCTGGTTCCCTTACATTTTCATATGAATTTTGCAATCAACCTGTCAATTTCTGCAAAAAAGCCAATCAGAGTTTTGATAGCAATGATATTGAACTTGTAGATCAATTTGGGTAGTATTGCTATCTTAACAATATGAAGTCTTCTAATCCATGAATATAGATGCCTTTCCATTTCTTTATATCTTCTTTCTTTTCACCATGTTTTGTAGTTTTCAGTGTAGTGCAGTGGTGCGATCATGGCTTATTCACTGCAGCCTCAACCTTCTGGGCTCAAGCGATTCTCCAACCTCAGCCTCCTGAACCGCTGGGACCACTGGTGCCCACCACCATGTCCAGCTACTTTGTATTGTTGGTAGAGATGGGGTTTTCTGTGTTGCCCAGGCTGGTCTCAAATTCCAGATCTCAAGAGATCCACCCACCTGGGCCTTCCAATATTGCAGGGATTATAGGCATGAGCCACCGTGCCTGGCCTGAACTCATTTTTTAGTCCTAGTAGTTTTTCAATGGATTCCTTATGATTTTCTATATACATGATCATACTATATACAAGATCTATTTACATGTGCAAAGAAAAAACATTTTAATTCCTCCTTTTAGAGTTGAATGCCTTTTATTTTATTTTTTTCTTATTTAATAGTTCTGGCTAGAACCTTTAGTCCAATGTTAAGTAGAAGTGGCAGTTATGAGCATTTTTGTCTTGTTCCTGATCTAACAAAAAAAAGTTTGGTTTTTTTTTGTTTTTTTTTTTTACCATTAACTGTGCTATTAGCTATGGGTTTCTTCATAGGTTCACTTTGTCAAAAAGTTATCTGCTATTCCTACTTTGTCAGTGTTTTTATCATGAAAGATTGTTCAATTTTGTCAAAGGTTTTTCCTGCCTCTATTGAGGTGATCATATGGTTTTTGTCCTTTATCCTATTCATTTGTCATGTTACGTTAATTGATTTTTGGTTGTTAAACCAACCTTGCATTCCTAGGATAAATCCCACTTGGGTAATGTGTATAATCCCTTTTGTATGTTGCTGGGTTAGGTTTACAAGTATTTTACTGAGAATTGGATCCATTATTTCTAAGTACAGGCTAAAACGATATGCCCTCAAATAGGATGGTTTCGGTACCCTCTGGCATCATGCCCTAGGAGGATTGAGACTTCTAGTATTTCATTGTGAAGTGTAGAGCATGGTAGATTGGATACAATACATTTTTGATGAATATATGAATGAGTCAACAAATAGTCTCAGTAAGCAACCTGACTGCTTTAAACCAATGATTATATGAATGAGAGGTATGTATTATTTATATTCTTTTTTTAGTCCAAGAATTACATTACTCTGGCTCTATTGTCTGAAGGGTGGTATATGAATCTAGTAATTATTTCTTCTAGTTTTTTCCAACCCCACCCCATTTTCACGGTGCCACAGACCAGCACTTGGCTGCTTCTCCTCAATCCTTGGGTTGAAAGGGCAGACAATGCCACTGTCCCCATTTTTAAGAGACAAGAGAACAAGTAAATAAAGTGTGCAGGATCACACCTATGTTGTGATAGAACCTGTATTCATCTGCGTCTCTGGGTTTCCAAGTTTTGTTCAGGGCCCTGTATTTGTCTTGTCCGGAATATTTATCCATTTCCTTGTAAACCAGGCACAGGAAGAGGTCCTAAAGGCAAAAGCTGATGGAGTTTGTTTTCTTTATTCCGTAATATATACATGGTAGGAAGTCAAACATTACAAGATGGTTTGGGATAAAAATGAATTTACTCCCTCCCGGAATCCTCCAGTCCCACTCTTCATCTATAACCCAGCATGAACATTTTTTTTCATTCCACACAGTTTTCATTCATAGATATATCTTTATCAGTAGTCAAACAAGACATACTATACTTAGTGCTCTATACTTTGAATTTTTCGTGTAATATAACTTGAAAATACTTCCAACTTGTTCTCTTTAATTCTATAAATGAACACTATTATAGTATGTGGATATATGAAAACTTCCTTTAAAAGAATCCTGTTGTATTTTAATATTGTTCCTGGGTTCTTTGCATATGTATATGCTCTTATGAACAATACTGAAATGAACATCCGTATCTATGACCTCTCTCTGCACTCCAGGCTCAAATATGCAACTCCCTATTTGACAGGTCTGCTTGAAAACTTGCTGGGCATCCCAGAGGTAACGTGGATCTAATGGAAGGTTTGGTTTTGTCCTCCAAGCCAGTTCTTTCCTTGACTTTCTACATTTCACCAAATGACACCCCAACCACTCACTTATTCTAGCCCAAAATCTAGGAGTTATTCTTAGGTTTTCCTTTCCCCCTCCACATGGATCCATCAGCAGCTCTTGTCCTTTTTTCTTCCCAAATATATCTCAAGTCCATGCTCTTCCGTCTGTCCCTACTGCCACTGTCCAAGCTCTGAGGCCATCCATTACATGGACAACTGTAAACTATATGTCCTAATGTCATATTAGCAGTAGAGTTGCTAGGTCAAAAGATTTGTGTGTTTTATTTTGATAGACTTTGCTACATTATTCTCAAAGAGGCTTTCTCAGTGTTATCTGCTTATTATATGAGAATTTCTGTTTCTGTACTCTGTCACCACCACTGCATATCAGGGTCACTCTTAGCCCATAGCCTTGTGAGAATTAGAAGTCACTTCCTCTGGGTGAGGCAGCTAGCTCCACAGCACAGACTTAACAAGTGGAACTTTAGCATGTATTTAATTCCCACTCATTCTCTTACCTATGTGTCCTTCTGCAGTCAACACTCTACACAACTGTACATGACCACAATGCTGTGCATAAATAATTTTTTAGACTCTTTGTAAATCTATATGTAAAAAATGGCATCTTATTTTGATTATGAGTGATGTAGGACATTTATATTTCTTTTTCTTTGAATTGCCTATTTATAGACTTTCCTTATTTTTATGGTTTCTTACAAATTTGTATATTCAGGAGATTAACCTAATGTCTATCATATATTTCAACATTAAAAATTTTTTTCTTGTACCTTAAGTTTGTTTATAGTACTTTTTTATAGAAAACTTTAAATTTTTAAGTCAAATTGATTAGTCGTTTTCTTTCTTACAGACTAGGGCTATTTCAAAAATGCTTTCCTCTGCTATTTTTCTCATGTTTTGAATATTTGATCTCTGTAATTTATTCTGGCTTAAGATGAATAGATTTAATAATATAAAATTTTTAAACTTTTACATGGCCAAAAAAAATTAACATCAGAAAGTTGAAAAGGAAAATCATAAAGTTGAAAGAAATAGTTAATTATATATGGAAAATAATAGTTAATATCATTAATGTAGTAAGACCTCTTAAAAGTCAGTAACAAAAAGATAAGCAACCACATAGGAAAACAAGTAAACAACATGAACAGGCATTTTCCAAAATACCTAATGGTTACAATTGTGAACTCACTATGGGCCAGGAACTACTCTAAGTGCTTTACTTGAATTAACTTTTTAAAACTTATGACGTTCATCCAGGGTAACTAATATTAATATCCCCATTTTATAAATGAGGAAAACCAAAGTACGAGAGCTAAGAAACTTGCCTATGTTACTTGACCAAAGAAGAACATAAGTGATCACTTGGTAAATGAAATAAGGTTTAAGCAATTAAATGAAAAAAAAAAAAAAAAAGGGATGCAACTGATCACCTGTGAGTTTAGCAAAGATTAAAATGAGTAATTCCCAAAAGACAATTGTTTTGTGGTAATTTAAATTGGTACAACTTATCAGAAAAGCAGTTTGGCAATATATATTAAGTCATAAAATGTGCACTTAGGCCGGGCGTGGTGGCTCACACCTGTAATCCCAGCACTTTGGGAAGCCAAGGCAGGTGGATCACCTGGGGTCAGGAGTTTGAGACTAGTCTGAACAAAATGGTGAAACCCCGTCTCTATTCAAAATATAGAAATTAGCCAGGTGTGGTGGCGGGCGCCTGTAATCTCAGCTACTTGAGAGGCTGAGACAGGAGAATTGCTAGAACTCGGGAGGTGGAGGTTGTAGTGAGCCAAGATTGCACCATTGTACTCCAGCCTGGACGACAGAGTGAGATTCTGTCTCAAAAAAAAAAAAAAAAAAAAAAAAGTGCACTTAGACTGCACTTAGACCCAGTAGTTCTGCTTATAGAAGTATATTGTAAAAGAAATAATTAATTGCTCATAAAAACAATTTTTACAAAAGCCAAAAATTGGAATTAACTTAGTAGTCAAGCATCAAGAGACTTGTTGAATTGATTGAGATACAGACATGTGATAGAATAAGCCATTTAAAAATGAAGTAAAAATATTTTTAAAAGGCGATTTTTATGATAAATAACATCAACATGTGAAAAGGCAGGTTATGAAGTAATATGATTCCATTTTTAAAATATGTAAAGAAAAATTTATATGTACACACACATAGAGGAGAGGAACTTCATTCTTTTTTTTTTTTTTTTTTTTTTGAGACAGAGTCTCGCTCTTTTACCTAGACTGGAGTGCAGTGGCACGATTTCGGCTCACTGCAACCTCCAGTTTCCGGTTTCAAGCGATTCTCCTGCCTCAGCCTCCCGGGTAGCTGGAATTACAGGCGTGAGCCACCATGCCCAGCTAATTTTTGTATTTCAATAGAGATGAGATTTCATCATGTTGGCCAGGCTCGTCTCGAACTCCTGACCTCGTGATCCACCTGCCTCGGCCTCCCAAAGTGCTGGGATTACCGGCGTGAGCCACTGCGCCCACCCAGGAACTTCATTGTTGAAGAGTTAGTGTGACAGTCATGGCTTTCCCCTGCTTTGGACATGATCAAACCCAAGGTTTCCATATCCACTGTCCACCTGGACCTCGACCGTAATTAAAGTCATGAGCTCACCTGCAACTGTACTAGCTTTTCTCCAGCTGCGTGGATTCTGAGCTTTAAGCTCAGTGGCTGATTTTCAGCTACTTTTTTTTCCTTTGTCAGTGATGAAAATGAAAACATTGGTCCCAATATAGCCACCTTCTTTTTAGGTTTAATTGTTTTTTTAGTCTGTTCGATAATAATGTGAATGTCACTTACTTTGCGAGAAAGAATGTGAGCAAAATTTCAACATCACCTACTTCTCTTTGGTCCATAGCTCATCAGATTTGGTCAGTGACTAATATCCCAAATATTTTAATTTTATTTTTAGCAGTCTGAAATAGAAAATA
Source organism: Gorilla gorilla gorilla (assembly GCF_029281585.2). Taxonomy (NCBI): domain Eukaryota; kingdom Metazoa; phylum Chordata; class Mammalia; order Primates; family Hominidae; genus Gorilla; species Gorilla gorilla. The sequence goes on from NC_073229.2 coordinate 167,837,162, forward strand.
ATAAATTTATTTTATTTTTAGCAGTCTGAAAACATAATGACTAATGAGCAAGTCACACATCACCTCTTACCTTCTTAATGCAGTGGGGAAGGAAACAAGAATTGTAAGAATTGGTCTTACAGTTAAGCCTATTTAATTTGAATAGAGGGAAAATTCCAACATCTTTTCTTTGGGGACTTTACTGTAGCAGGTTAACTGCTAGTCTCTATTCTTGGGAGAAAATATTAATATTTAGTGAAGACTCAACTGATGCAAAAGTGATATTAAGGATAGAAATAGTCTTAAGAAAATAAACACTTCTTGTTTCCTCCCCACAAAAGCAGGGGAACAAAAACCAAAACTACAGAAATGCGGAAAGGAATGGGCAAATCACATTACTTGCTAAAAGGTCGGTCTAACCATTATCATTTATATTTATAAACCATCCCTCCATTTATTTTCATTTCAAGGGGCTGGATGTTTTTATTCACATCAACCTTCTGGCAAGTAAAACACTGTAGCCCTTACCACTAAGGAAATTTGGCTGCCAAGGAAGGACTGAAGTGCTATTTTGCTTAAGAATATCCTGGAAAGCTGTGCTGGTATGTGCTTGGCAGGTATAGTCCTACAAATCAGCCTGTTTTATGAGGGGATATTAAGAAGGAGAAGAGTGGCACCTTCATGCAGCAAACAGTTCCTAAATTAAAGTTATTATGTGTAAGGTGTTATGCTAAGCAAGGTGGGAAGTTTCAAAGATAAATCCTACACAGACCCTGCCCACAAAGCGTCCAGTCTAGAAGATGCTTAGTGAAAATGTGCAGAAATGAGAGTGGAAGGGAAGGGATACGTAGAGAATTGTAGGACTAGATCAGGAGGCAAAACACATAATGGGGACAAGAATTCAGGCTCTGAAAAGGAAAGGGGTGGAAGGCAATACTGAAAGCCACAGGCAATGGGAACCACTGACGCTTTTTTTTTTTTAAATCAAACCAGAGAAATGATTATTGCTTTGCCTTCGGAGATGAGTTGGCCTGCCGCATGCAGTATAGATTTCATGGGGAGAGACTGAAAGTGGGACCAAGAAGTAGGCTGGAATAATCCAGCAAGGTGAAGTGGATGCCTGATCTGGGGTGAGGGGTGGGTAGAGAAATGGGAGTAGGGTCTCACCCAACTCTCAACTCCCAGAGTTACTCAGTTTGTGTCTGCAACTCTGACCTTTCTCTGCACTGCAGGCTCAAATGTGCAACTCCCTATTTGACAGGTCTGCTTGAAAACTTGCTGGGCATCCCAGAGGTAGCATAGGTCTATACAGAAGGTTTGATTTTGTCCTCCAAGCCAGTTCTTTCCTTGACTTTCTACATTTCACCAAATGATACCCCAACCACTCACTTATTCTAGCCCAAGATCTAGGAGTTATTCTTAGGTTTTCCTTTCCCCCTCCATATGGATCCATCAGCAGGTCTTGTCCTTTTCTCTTCCCAAATATATCTCAAGTCTATGCTCTTCCGTCTGTCCCTACTGCCACCGTCCAAGCTCTGGGGCCATCCATTACATGGACAACTGCAGTAGGTTCCAGCTGCTCTCCTGCTTCTGTTCCCACCCTTCTGCAATTCATTTTCCACAGAACAGCTAAAGTAATTTCTTAAAGCATAAATCATGTCACTCACTCACTCAAAACCTTCCTGTCCTCCCACTGCACTTGGAATGAAATCCAGATTGCATAGTATGGCCCTCGAGGCTCTACATGAGCCTATATGATCCCTGCCCACCTCTCTGACCTCATCTTCCATCACTTTCTCTGGTCCCCTCACTGCCTTTTTCAGTCCTCAAACAAGCCTGGATCAGTCCCACCCATGGACCTTGGCCGTTGCTGCTCCCTGTTTGAGACACTCTTCCCTTCGCTCTTCGCCAAGCTGACTCCTTGTTTCGGCTGCATCCTTGTGCTTCATAGAGACCTTCCCTGCCTACCCCTCTCGAGAATAACCCACCCAGGTCCCACCCACAGCTCTCTGTGCCTTCACTGCACTTAGCACTCAGATGATCTTGTTTGTTTGTTTTATTCATTGTCTCTCTTTTCTAGAACATAAGCTCCATGATCTAAAAGACATTATCTGTCTTGTTCACCAATGTCTCTTCTTATTCCTAGGTATATGCCTGACACCAAAACTATTTGTCAAATAAATGAATAGCTCTGTTTGGCCAGGTCATATGTTAGTAGAGTAGTAGGAACTGAGTAGAAAGTTCAGGGGCGTCTAAGAAATGTGGAGTTGTTTAAACTGATTCTTTAATTCTCCAGTCTCTAAATAGCATGCTCTTTGCTACCTATTGATTGATTTTTCAGCATGACACATTATCTACTGAGCTCACAGTATGGAAACCGAACACGTAGTTCTCTTTTTTACCCTGCCCCAACCCCTGCCTCTCCCCATTTCAGAATCATACATTTCCTATTATTTCCCATTTTCCCATTTTCTCATCTTCTCAACAGTCTTTTTTTTTTTTTTTTTTTTTTTTTTTTTTGAGATGGAGTGTTGCTCTGTTGCCCAGGCTGGAGTGCAGTGGCCTGATTTCAGCTCACTGCAACCTCCGGCTCCTGGGTTCAAGTGATTCTCCTGCCTCAGCCTCCCGATTAGCTGGGATTACAGGCACCTGCCACCACGCCCGGCTAATTTTTGTATTTTTAGTAGCGACAGGGTTTCGCCAGGCTGGTCTTGCAATCTGGTCTTGAACTTCTGACCTCAGGTGATACACCCACCTCAGCTCCCAAAATGCTGGGATTACCCGTGTGAGCCACTGTGCCCAGCCCCAACATTCTTATATTGTGTTTTTGATTTTATCAGTCATCCATATAATAGCAGAAATGCCAATGATAGCTAAGGCTTGTGGTAAACCACGATTTCTTTTTCTCTCCTACATACCTTTTGTTTTTCCTACTGGTGTTTTTGTTAGCTTGCTAAGTGTCCTACATACCATCCCCACACTTTCTCTTGTTATGTATTTAACGAATCGCTTCTCAATATGTTCAAACACTCGAGTTATTCTTACAGGTTCATCTTTAAGAGCTTCATACATAGCCTTTGTCCTCTTCCCATGTGGACTGGATTTTCTCTGAGCCCACTGTCCAGCTGTTGTCTTGGGATCTCTCTTCATCACACCAGGGGGATTCCTTCCACTTTCCTCTTGCGTTGAATCTCCAGATTGCTGGATCCCATGCCCTTTTTTTTTTTTTTTCTGGGTCTATTTCCTTATTTTGGCAGAGCACACAGGGTGCTTCTTGAGAAAAGCTCACGGGGTGTATGGTTTTTGAGTCTTTGTATTAGAACATGGCTTTATTCTGGCTTCATGCTTGGTCGAGAGCTTGGCTGGGACATAAGGTAGCAAAGCAGACTTGCTGCAGTATGCACAAACACCGCCATCCCTCCCAATTAATCAGGATGAACATTTTCCTTTTATCTGGAAGACTTAGTTTTTCTCTTTAGCAGATAGCTTTTAACTGATTTCAAAAGACTTTCTTGGGTGATGGTCACACAAGATCTCAACTTTGATCTGGCTTGTTGCAATGGTCTAAAAAATATTTTATGGATGTTTAAAAGTTTTGTGGTACATAGACTAATTTAAAAATGTGTTTACTGTGATAATAATGTGCTGGCATTTTTTAAGAAGACTCACATTTAAGATCTACATTGAATAATTGTGGTATTCCTGTATTTTTCTGTGTTTTTATTTTAGGGATGCGTCATCTTTATGGGATGCTCGTTCTGATAGGATCCTGGGGGTATTACAAACTACCATTGATATTTCACAAAAGTGCCCAATTGTGAAACTCACCTAGTGTGCAAAATACTGATTGCTGGGTCCCATATTATAGGTCAGCAAAATCAAAAGTCTTTTGGAGAGGGGTCTCAGAGTCTGTTTTCAACAAACATTCCAGAGGATTCCTAAGGTGAGAAACAGCTTCTGGAAAGCAAATTATAGGTTAGTGGTACTGTACAGATGCTCCTCAGCTTATGATGGGATTACATCTTGATAAGCCCATCATAAAGTAAACAAAAATAGTAAGTCAAACCATGGTAAGTCAGGGACCTTCTGTATTTAAATAAAAAAAAAATTCTCATTTGAATCTTTATGTGTGTCTTTCTCTTTACTTGAGGCAAAAGTTACAAAATATCCAGTTCAGAGACTCAGATGTTCTGTACACAAATGCCGGGATGAATTGGGTCATTCATATTTACTGTTCATGAGCAAATATTCCTATTGTCAAGTAGAATGTTGAGATTCTGATGGAATATTATTGCCAGAAACCTGTTTGCTTTTATGTACATTTTGTTAATATTATAAGCAGCAAAATAGTGCATTTCCCACAACAACTAGGTTTGAAGTAAATATATAGTTACATTCGAAGGCAAGGAAGTTATCAGCAGAATGCCAGTTACTGTTTAGGAAAAGGCCACAGAATTTCAACTCGTTGCCTTTTCAAGAAGATTCCTGTGAACTTCGTCTGGGGTTGCTGCATGCTAATTACTTAACCCAAAACCAAAGTCAAAGAACAGGGCACTAGATGAAAATAGCTGTTTAATAATGAGAAGGAAGAACTATAAGAAAGATTTTTGTAAAATACATTTCTGAAAAGGAGGCTGAGCCCTTTTCCCTTTTAGAACTGTAGGCGACAAATTCTGAAAATTCCCAAAGGAAGCAATCATTTATTTAAGACTTCTGTTCATGCATTCTGTTTTGGATAATGTTTGGCTTTTTATTTTCGCCTCTGTTTGTACTTCAGGCATCCTTTCCTTTCAGTTGTGTCCCTATTTGCAGCCCATTGCCCACTGTGAAGTAAATTCCATTCAATCTTAATTGGGGTCTCTTAAAAGCTTTTTCTAAAGAATTTTTCAGCCTCCCTGTGGAAGGCCACTGTTTGTTGCCTAAGGTGTTTCAGGGTGTGCTGAACATTCCCTCTGACCTTCCTTCTTGTATAAAGATGTTTCTGACAACAGCTGGGTGGCTCACAGGACTGGGAAGGGCAGTCTAAAAGGATGATTCAGGATTGCACTGATCAATTTCATCTATTATAAAGGGATTTTGTGTTTTTCAAAATTTCTTCTGCATCTGTAAAGTTAGCTTGTGTTGACCTGCCAACCTGTTTATGAAAGAGCCGGGTGAGAATGGAAACTTGGAATAAACCAGAACAAGTTAACTGAGCTCATGCTGTGGGTTCCTGTTGGCCTGACTGTGCTGTTTCATTTTCCTAAAGGCCTCTAAAGCAGAATTGTATACATCTAATGTTCTGTTGCTTGGAAAGTACTTGACTGCCAATTTTTTAAAGAAAACATGAAAAGAATAAAATCAAACATGAGATTTTTAGAAGAATTTAGAACTGTACACTTTTAAAAAACTGAATCCCCTTCAGTCATCCAACCACAGAATGTCAGAACACACGTATACCTCATTTTCCAAACAAGAATGTTTTAATTTAGGAAGCCATTATAAAGTAATCATAGCAAAATCCTTCAAAGAACTTTCCTTTTTCCTTCTTTCAAGTGGGCTGAGGTGGAGGTGAGGTTGAAAGCTGTGTGACATTTTCACTTTACCTTCGACATGTTAATAAATAACTTTGCAGATAATAGTAAATGTCTGTACAGTATTCGTCTGCTAAGGCTGTCATAACACCATACCACAGACTGAGTGGCTGCAACAACAGAAATGTATTTCCTCACTGTTCTGGAGGCTAGAGGTCTGAGATCAAGGTGTCAGCAGGGTTAGCTTCTGCTCAGAGCCTCTGTCTTTAACTTGTAGATGTCTGCCTTCCCTCTGTGTCCTCATATGGTCCATCCTCTGTGCCCACACACATCTGTGCTCAAATATTTTCCTCTTATAAGAACCCCATTGGAGTAGGGCCCACCCATATGACCTCATTTTACCTTAATTTTACTTTTTTAAAGGACCTGTATTCAAATATGGTCCCATGTTGAGGTACTGGGAGTTAAGACTTTAACGTATGAATTTTGAGGGACACAATTTAGCCCATAGCAGTGTCCCTTTTTTTGTTTTTGTTTTGTTTTTACTTTTTTGAGACGAAGTCTTGCTCCATCACCCAGGCTGGAGTGCAGTGGTGTGATCTTGGCTCACTGCAACCTCCACCCCCCAGGTTCCAGAGGTTCTCCTGCCTCAGCCTCCCAAGTGGCTGGGACTACAGGCATGCACCACCACACCTGGCTAATTTTTGTATTTTTAGTAGAGACGGGGTTTTGCCATGTTGGCCAGGCTGGTCTCGAAATCCTGACCTCAGGTGATCCACCTGCCTTGGCCTCCCAAAGTGCTGGGATTACAGGCATGAGCCACCGTACCCAGCCCCTTTTTTCTGTATTTTTTAAATAGGCCATTTAAGGACTTTAAGCAATGTCCCTAAAACCAATGTACAAACCAGGACTTATTAGCAATGTCCCAAAGCACACTGCATCCATTGTCTTTTTTCTGATTTTTGAGTTTCATTTCTTAACCGATTAAGGCCTCTTCCCCACTCACCTCAACAGTGCCATATTCATATTACTTGAGTAAGAGGAGGCATTGAAGATGATTTTCAGCAATGGAAATTAACCAGTGTGACTAGGCAGTACTCTTAGGAAGTAAAGCATAGGCTGTAGAGTATATGGGGTAAATTTAGAAAGTGGAATATGTGTTCATGACCAGCCTGGGCAATGTGGCGAAACCCGTCTATACAAAGAATAGAAAAAATTATGTGGGTGTGGTGGTGTGCACCTCTAGTCCCAGATACCCAAGAGTCCAAGATGGGAGGATCACCTGAACCCAGGAGATCAAGCCTGAGGTGATCCTTGATCACACCACTGCACTCCAGCCTGGGTGACAGACAGAGTGAGACCCTATCTTAAAGAAAAAGAAGGAAGGAGGGAAAGAAGGAAGGGAGGGAAGAAGGAAGGAAGGAAGGCAGGCCTGCCGGCGATAGGGAGTGGGGAGGGAAGGAAGGAGGGAGGGAGGGAGGAAAGGAAGGAGGAAGAAGAAGAAGGAGGAAGGAAAAAAGGAAGGAAGGGAGGGAAAGGAAAGGAAGGAAGAAAAGAAATAAAGAAAGAAAGAAATGGAATATGTGACATTATGTTTCTGCCATTGTGTAAGAAATCAATACCAGTATCTTGTGATTGGAGCACCAAATTGATCGAGTAATGTTCAGGGAAGAAACCCCCAAACTACTTATCAAGATCCTAATCCCAGTGTGGTCAGTACTAATGTGGCCACCTGACTGGTTTTATAATCTTCTTTGAGGGCCCTGAATGTGAAGCACTGTATTTGGAGAAATGTTTTGTTCTCAAATGTCACTACATATATAGTCTTCCTTTTCTGTGTTTGGTTTTGCTGGCTCTGTATGCTTTCATTGTCTTAGGTGTGTTTGAAATCCGCAGGGTGACATGTCTCTTTTCAAAGAGCTGCTAAAATAAGAAAGAAAATGAATTAGCGTGTTAAAGAAAGATGGTGTTTAAACACCTGTCAAAGTAAAGCCAGAACAAGAATGTTCTTGCCAGAAAACGCAGAGCCCCATTGAGACAGGTTGGTAATTCGAAGATGATTCATTACGACTAACTGCATTTGTATTCTAGCCCATACGCATTGTAAACCACCTAGCAGGCTTCCAATGATGTCTTCCTATCAATTCGTAAATCTCACAGGAAACTTTTAACTGGTGCAGTCAGTTTTGGTGGACTGCTTATCTTGTCAACGTGAAGATAATGCTTCAACAGCACACCCACCTCCTCTAGGTTCAAAATTCCTTATTTTATTGAAAAAGGTCCCTCAAGCTGGTTAAGCACACAAATAAGAATTGGGTGCATCAGAATCTAGTGACCCTAGGTCCTTTTGTAAAATGATTAAAACTCTCCTTAAACCTCAGAAATTATTTAATTTTATAGGCATCTCTTGGACCAGGAATTGCCTTGAGATGGCGAGATACAAGCATTCTACAAAGGCTGCAAACAAGACTCACTTCTCTTAGGCCCTGATCCGAATCCAGATTATGATGGATTGGGCATGGGGATCAGGGCATGCAGAAGCTCTTAGCCAAACCTCTACACCCTTTAGTTGTGACTCTGTCATTGTAGACTTTTAAGGCATCTTGCAGATTAGAATATGCTGAGCACTCAATCTGAGGAAGGTTAAAAGTCATAGAATATTGGTGTTCTTCCAAGTTGAGAACAGTACACTTGGATGCAAGACCCTATTTCAGATTCAACATTCAATACCCTAAGGCATAAAAATGGTGTCTTACTATAGACAGTGGAAATAACTGATAAGGATTTAATTAATTGCTTGTGGTTTTGCAGTGCCAGTCCAAGTTTATTTTCATTGCTGGGCACTGCAGTCCTAGAGGCAAAGGGAATGAGCAGAGCATAAGGTTCCTGCTAGATCTTAAAAAGGGAAGGGCAGAATAAACAGAGGGCCCTTTGATAATGATTTCTTAGCCAGTCCAGTGGATAACATGAGTCTCATAATCAAGAATCCTCTGGGACTTTGTCATCTACATTGAATTTATAGGTGGTCTTTACTTAAAATATCTGAAGTTAATGGAATCATAAAACAGATCTTTCTTTTCTCTTTAGATTGTGACATTAGGCATATTTGGAAACAACAGTAAAATGCAACTTCCTGTGTTTAGCAGCCATAGCAACACATCTTATATGGTGCAGGACTTTTAAAAACCAAAAGGAACAACAATTTGTATCTGACTAAATAGCGCCTAATCAGTTTCACCTTGATTTACTAAGCGTTGTATTAATCAAGTAAGCAACTGGCCTTTTCTATAAAATAGTTTTATGTTTGTTGGTTTGATTTTTAAAATTTTTTATTTTTTGCAGGTGCAAGCATAAAAATAAAAAATTCAGCAATTTCCCAGCTGGTAGGAAATAGAGCCAAGTCCAACTCTTAGCTCCTCTCTCATTCTTGTATATGATGTCAACCTTCTTGCTTAGTTTCTTTCCTTAATCCAGGGCATTTCTGCTATAGAGTAGTGGGGATTTCCCTCGAGTCTTAGTTGGTTTTAGCAGCTCCCAGCAATTATTTTGAGACCAACGGAGAATGCAGGTAACTGTTTTGGGTGGGTATACAGGAGTTTATTTATTTCAGGGGGCATTTTTGTTTTCCTGGAGACCTCTAGAAGACCAGGAAAATATTTTTCCAGGAAATTTTGCTGCCCTAATTGCTCCAAGTCATAAATAACCCACTCTCCATTTTTATTCCCCACAAAACCTCTTATCAGCCTTTTTCCACTTGCTTACATGTATTATCTCTATTAACAGTAGCCACAACCCAAATCGTGAATTGTATTACCCCATTCTACAGATGAGGAAGGGACTCTGAAAGGTTGAATTACAGACCTAAGGTTACCAGCTAGGATGGGGAGGAACAGATTATTACATTCAGATCTTTCTGGCACTGGAAGCCCAAGTTTTTCCTTTGCAGTATTCACAGGTCTGTGTTTATATTTAAAATGGCTATTTCCTATTTTTTAAGCATACGCAAAGTCATATCAGGGTGACAAATAGCTAAAGAATTAAACAAAACAAACCATTTTCTTCTCTGGAAGCTTTAGTGTGGAAATACCTAAGTGTCAGCCCTCTCTCCACTTGTGTTTGCTCCCCTTAGGGTACTGTTCTAACAGGAGATATTTGCTTCACAGTGGAAAGGTGAGATAGGAGAGGTGGTGTGTTCTGTTTAAACTGGAATAAAAACTTGTTGCTGGCTGCCAGTCTTAAAGAATGATTCCTCGTCATTGAACATGTTACATTGTAGAGTCAGATGTTTGCCACCACAACACTGGGCTATTATGCAAGGTAGTTCTACCTTGTAGTTCCGATATATTTAGTTAATTGAAAGCCTAAAATATTGCCACATAACTGAACATCTGTCATAATGCTATATTATCAAAGAATTTAATTTCACATTAAAATGGTTTTATAGTTTTCTATATTGTTCCACTGTTTTCTAAGAGATTCACATTCTCGTGTGTGATGCCTAAAGAGAATGGAAAAAACAAAAGCAGTTTGGATTTAGTTCCAATTTAGTTAGGTAACTTATTTTCTTGTTTCTTTGCCATGGAACAAAATTGCTTTTCTGGCTTCCCCAATTAGGAGAAAGAAGGTTAAGACTGAAGAAAAATCTGAGATGAGAAAGAAGGAAATGTTAACAAAGAGAGTGCTCTTGAAGAAATTAATTTTCACCACTCATCACTGGGTGAAAATAGAAACTTCTGAAAAGACAATTTCACATATAAATTATTCCAGCTGTTTTTCAATTATTTGTCTTTGATGAATTGTCTTTCAATTACCTTGTAAAGAGCAATTAAGTGTTTGCTTACCTGAAAACTGTGTCAGCAATGTCTGTACCATTCTTATGAGTGTTAATCATCCTTCCTGCTGGCTCTGATATTTTCCCAATTTCAAACATTAGTGTTTGTTATATTATCTTTCAAAATATTTGGAATTCTACAGGAAGGCACTGTTGGAAACAATTTCCTCTGTGAAAAATCTAAAGACCTGCTAAAATAAATCATAGCCTAGGCCTTGTAAATTATTGCCCCACATTTACCCATGACTTACTCTTTTTGTAAATATTTTTAGGGACCTTTTTGTGGCCTAAGTACAGTACAGGGGCACCACCAGGAATAAAATCAACTTGCTCCCTGTCCTCATGGGACTCCTAATCTAGTGGTGAGAAGTATTATTTTTTCTTGCTTCTCAGAGAGGTAGTCTTTTTTTCAACCTACTCACTTAATAACGACAACAATTAAAAATCATTTTTATGGTTGCTGAAAACATTGGTGAATTGCAACTGGCTACTTCTGAGGTTCTGTTACGGGCTTTTTCCCATCATTCTAGAACATGTTCAATGTTTCTTCAGACCAGTATTGAAAATCTAAATAAAAATTATATTAGAAAAGGATTTTGGAATAAGCTGGTTGGTTTGATGGTGCTCTAATTGGATTCAGAGGCTTTCTGTATGGTTTTATCCAAATCCTGCTGGAGCAACTCATTCTCTGGAATGCTTGCTTAACACACCTGTGATTTTAAAGAAAGAAACCAAAATAGAACATCTCGCAAGTGGGGCATCCTCAATAACTATGTTAGAAAAAATATAAAATCAATGCTAAAGACATCATTATTATAAAATTTTTTTTTTAAAAAGCAACTAGTGGAATTGTTTCTCTCAAGAGAATTAGGTGTACAAACCAAGGAATGTTAATCTTTTGCTTTTCAGTGGCTTTTAAATGGTTTCCTGTTTAATTTGCATAGGATATTTCTACCTTTTAGGCAATGCTATGAAACTAGACTAAACCTCTGTAGCCCTCAAACAATTTTACCCTGAATTTTAACTCATAATTTGGAGGCCATTTTGTGCTATGTCTGCCGTGGGAACTAATGCCACAGTACAACCGTGTGAGCCTCTGGGGTCCCCCACATTTCCTACTCACTACACACTGCAGGTCTACATTTGGGTGGATGGTTGTTTGACTAATGTCAGCCTCTCTCATAGCCTGCAAGCCTCCTAAGGGCAGAGATCTGATCTGTTTTTGCTTACCATTGTAGCCCTTCCTCTATAATAGCTGCTCAGTTAATTGTGAATGAATGTTTCCGTTCCACAGTGAACACACTTTTCTACAGCCTCATTATTTTTGCAGATATCTCCTTCCTCCTCTCCCTTGGATTGTCCGAACCCTGGGTCTCCTTGGCAACACTGTTGCCCTGGTAATTCTCTTCAATGGAGGCTCTGTTGTCCTTTACCTCTCCTATCACAGGGGGCGCTGACATTGCATCAACTCCCCAGTGCTATTTCCTGCTCGTTTTGCGTCCAGTCTTGTGCATGCCCTCATCTGAGGTAGGTGCCGTCTGCTGAGTTTTCCTTCACATTTCTTTGGTGCTGTCATCTCCTGACTTCCTGGTCATTTCCTCATATTCACTGGATGAAGTTCAGACTCTTCCTCTCCACCCCAAATCTTGCTATGACCTGAAGGAATTCAGTCCCCATGCAGTCCCCGTGTGGCTGGTCTGACATCCTGGCTGGTGCAGCTCTGCAGCCCTTCTTCTTTCTTGCATCTTCAACACCCCAACACCCAGGGGTCCTTCTCCTCAGCCCATGAACCTGCTTGAGTGTCCTTCACACTTTATGAATTTAAAACAAACAGCAAACAAAACCTTTTTCTTTACTTGTTCATTCTCAATGCCAAAGAAGTTCAACGTTCTTTATTGTGCAAAGCCCACTTGCTCCTAAATGTAATCATTCTCTAGGAGTTTACCCCTGGTCCTCAACAGCTGCTTTTGTTTAGAAGACTCCACCAAATAACTTCAACTCCAGCTTCTTGCTAGAGTGCCAGTAATGCATTTCTGACTGTCCGTTGGACATCTTCCCTTGAATGTTCTGCCAGCACCTGAAGTTCATGGTGCCTGAACACAAGCTAAAGGTCTCTCCTCCAAATCTTCTCTCTTCTTGACATCCAGCCATACCCTTGTAGAGGTTCAGGCCATGGAGTTCTCAGGCAGTTCCTCAGACTCCTCTCTTCTTTCTCCTCAATGTCCCTCAGATCATCCATCATTTCCAGTCCCTTTTCGCTCCTTCTCTCCAAGTTCAGATGCCTGGGTTGCTGCAGTCATCTCTTAACTGAGCTATAAGGACATAAATCTGGGAGCCTTGGGGACTCCGTATGACTAATTGACATAAATTCTTCTCCATGGGATGGATCTCCCAGCATCCTGTTTTCCATAGTACATGCCTGCAGGTTTCATGTCTGCCTTGGGGAGATTGTCTGGGATACTACATGTGGCCACGGTCTCTCCACAGATACCAGCCTTGGGGACTCTGTATGACTGCCAGGAGGCTCTTGGACATAGAGAGAACGTTAGTCACATTATATATATTCTCTGGGCTTTTATTTATCCACCAGCCTTTCGACCTAAAGATATTGGTCTAGATTTAATGTGTTATTTTAATAATATTTGTGTTACATTCATCCTCAATGGGAATTTTTTCATAATTTTGTCTGAAACAAAATTTAGCCCCTTACTTAAAAACTGTGATATTTCAGCCAGGCGCGGTGGCTCATGCCTGTAAACCAAACACTTTGGGAGGCTGAGGTGGGCGGATCACTTGAGCTTAGGAGTTTGAGACTGGCCTGGCCAACATGGTGAAACCGCGTCTCTACTAAAAATACAGAAATTAGCAAGGCATGGTGGCATGCACCTGTAATCCCAGCTACTTGGGAGGCTGAGGCAAGAGAATCACTTGGACCCAGGAGCCGGAGGTTGCAGTGAGCTGAGATCTCACCACTGCACTCCATCTGGGTGACAGAACGAGACTCCATTGATTGGGGGCAGTGGGGAGGGGGGGCGAGAGGAGAACTGTGATATCTCAGTATATTTTATTTTACAAATTATATATAAGGTCTACCAGCTTCTCCCCTAAAGTTCTGTGCCGACGCGAATTCCCAGCATGAACAGGGTGATCATTATCCTATCATGGATGAGTTGAAATTCTTTCACTTGGCAGATTGTCCATTGGGGATATATCAGCTTTTTCTTCTTTTTCACAAACACAGCACACACTCTACACACCATGACCTGCTCCACTTCAGACTCCGGGAGTTGTTGTATATGACTAACATCTACGGGGAACAAGATAGGTTGTTGGTTGATTCCTGTCACGTTTTTCCTCCTGTAGCAAACATCTTGCTATTCCTAAGCAGTCATCCTATCTGTTCATAGAGACAACCCTTCCCTTGTAGCAATAACAGTGGCATTCAAAATGTAAAATGCTTTTATTTACATTAAAATTGATTTTTCCATTAGCAAAGTGGCCCTTTGCCTACTCAATCAGAATTTCTGTAAACCCCAAATAAGAGCGACTTTATTTAATCTGTTAAATATCCTGTAGCAAGTCTAGGGGATGTTGTTCATGTCAGTGAATCAGGATGTCATGCAGCTGCACAAACATATTCGTTCTGCAGGCCTGTTGGCCACAAGTTTAAACTCTGGAATTCTCTGTCAGTGCTTGCAGGCAGATGGAAGTCTTTAGTAGCTTTTCCCTCTGGGAGTTTAAAAATAATGTCTGCCTCTGTTAAAAAAACAAGTTTAAAAATTGATAGTATCAAACTTCTAAAATTAATATTATGATAAATAAGGATTCTGTACAATCAAATTACTTTAGTCAGTATAAAGTATAGAGTACACTGCCTGCCGCCAGCATGAAATTAACCGTGATGACACTGGGCATTGTCTTAGACAGCAAAACAGTACCTACCCTAACTCCTTGGATTAGCCCAATAAGTGGCTGGGAGTTGAATTGAGTTACTACTCACTAGGGTTTATCTCTTGCCTTCTCTTAAAATAGAAATCCACTCCCACCCACTACCCTCCTCCCCATTTTTGTACAGGGAATACTTGGGAGGTAAACTACCTGAGTTTAAATCCTGCTTACCAGCTGTGGGATCTTGCTACTTGCTTGGTCTCTCAGCCTCAACTTCCTCATCTATAAAATGGGAATACTAGTAGCAACTACTTTGCAGGGTTGTAGTAATGATGAAAGAGGCAGTATTGATAAAGCACTTAGAACAGGTCCTTTGTTTAGCATAATAAAATATCAAGTAATAGAATAGGTCTTAATGTGACCTACAAGACTGATACACTCAGCACAAAGCAATATGAAGTCATAGAATTTTTAAAGTTGGAAAGGAGCCTAGAGATCATTTAACCTAGTCTCCTAATTTCAGCAATGAAAAATTGGGGTCCCAGCAGAAGGTCACAGGGCTGATTAAGTAGCAGAGTTGGAACTAGGCTCCAACTCTCTTCTTGGCTTACAGTTTACCATCCCAGTTGGGTGGTCAAAACCCAGAACAATAACACAGATTTATTGCTTGTCCTGATTGTGCAACGTCTTCTTTGCTTTTTTTTTTTTTTTTTTGAGACGGGAGTGCAGTGGCATGATCTTGGCTCACTGCAACCTCCGCCTTCCCGGTTCAAGCGATCCTCCTGCCTCAGCCTCCAGAGTAGCTGGGACTACAGGTGCGCACCACCACAGCTAGCTAATTTTTTGTATTTTTAGTAGAGATGGGGTTTCACCATGTTGGCCAGGATGGTCTCGATCTCTTGACCTCGTGATCTGCCTGCCTCGTCCTCCCAAAGTGCTGGGATTACAGGCGTGAGCCACGGCACCCAGCCTGCTTTTTTGTTTTTTACAAATAGTCTTACTGCTATCTTAGAGCTACTAGGAGTGTTGCTGGTTCACCATGAGTTTAGCTATCATATGCCAATGGAGACAGCCTGGTATAGTGGGAAATAAGCCTGGATCAGGAATCAGGTGACCTAGACTCTTATCTCTTTCACTAGTTAACAATTTGGGAAGCCAGATAGCCTTCCTGGCTCCCAGTTTCCTTATATATAGGGCTTTAATATATAGCATAATGTGAAAGTACTAAACATGATAGTTGTCCCATGGTGGATAACACTGTAACCCAGTGCTTTTATAAATTACATTGCTCAGAACTACTGAGTGCTCTAATATGCATTGTAAGAATATATATACAACTTTTTTTTTTTTTTTTTTTTTTTTTTTACAGAAAATAAACTACTGCTCTACCTTTAATCTTGCTTCGGTGAAATTCTAATTTATCATGGCTTCAGGGCAACATCAAAAGATGGTAGAGAAGTAGATTAGCTTTCCCAGAAACCAAGTAAGGGAAAAAAGTTTATAGATGAATCTCACAGACATTCAGTGAAAGAAATACAAAAGATTATATTGTGTAATTCCACTAAGTTAAAGTTCAAGAAGTGATATAACAGGCCAGGCACAGTGGCTAACACCTGTAATCCCAGCACTTTGGGAGGCCCAGGCAGGTGGATCACTTGAGTCCAGGAGTTTGAGACCAGCCTGGACAACATGGCAAAACCCTGTCTCTACAAAAAATTACTAAAAAAAAAAAAAAAAAAAAAACAGGTAACACAAATCAATACTGCTGGAAGTCAAAATAGTGGTTATCTGGGGGAATAGAGGTGAGAGGGTGGTATTGATTTGGAAGAAGCATAAGGAGGATTTCTGGGGCTTTGGAATGATTGATACTTTGGTCTGAATGTGAATGTGAGTGCAATATCATTTACATTCTGTCTGTATGCCTCGAAAAACTCTTTTTGGAAAATCTCCATAGAATTAATTTTAATGACCGTGGGAACTACTGATCTTATCCCAACTGCCTTTAGATAACTTTGTAGTTTCTTTCAAGTGATGGGGGAATGGAAATTGGCAAATTGGGAGGCAAGTATGAATAGCAGGGTTATGAGCAATCTTCCTCCAGAGCGACTAAAATCCTTTCAATACACTCTAATATAGTAATGTTTTCACATTCTATTCTTCTTCTTTAAATTTAATTTCTTGCTTACATTCTGTTCTTTTACTCTTAGGGATTTAAAAAGATGATGGCAAAATAATTTTTAAAATACTTTTGCCATGATTATTACCTTAATGCTGATTATTTTTAAAGGAACCATCAGCTGATAAAAAGCAATTTTCTTCTGAGCCAAGATCTTTTCTAACTCTAAAATTCTATTATTTTCAGATTTTTAAGTGAGGGAATACATTTATATATAGAAAGTTCAAAAATAATCTAAAATTTTAGATTATTTAGATATTTAGATCGTTTCTTTAAAAATTTTTACATTTAACCATTTCACATGTTCAAGGACATGACTATAAATTTGCTTTAATTTTTTCCCATAAATATGTATCATATGTCTCTGATGAACACAGTACTGATAATGAGAAAATTTTTCTTGGCATTACTTTAAAAGGTCAGCCAGCCTTGATTTATTCACTTCATGGTAAGTCCATCATGGGTGTGTGTGTGTGTGTGTGTGTGTGGTGGAGGGATGTTTGGAATCTCTTCTTTGTGTATTGTTTACACAGTAACTGTGGATGTATACCTCCTGATGCATGCTGGAGCTGGGCCCATTGTCTACCATTTTGCAAGGTGTTGAATACTACTTACCTTATCTGGATCCATCATGTGCTAAAAAGTGTTGAAACAGCCATTTAAATGTTCTCTTACTGGGAATGGAAGTGTTAGTAAAGGGAGAATTTTGGAGAGAAAGATGGCCAAGTCTGAAGCATATTACTTTCCAAAACTCCTTTCAGCTGAAATCTTTACTGTTGGTAAAAAACAGTAGGCACCGAGGCCCCTTCGAGCTGACTTCCTCACTCCTAAGAAAAAAATCTTTATCCTCATTTACCTCCATGATAGCGAATGCCACATTTTAAAATATAAACTTGATTTTAGAATAGTTTTAGATTCGCAGAAAAGCTGAAAAAATGGTACAGAGAGATCTTATATCAGCATGATACATTTGTTACAACCAAGGAACAAACACTGATGTTATTCCTGTTAACTAAACTCTACAGTTTATTAGGATTTCAGTAGTTTTTCCCTAATGTCGTCTTTTTTTGTTCCAGGATGCATTTAGGATGCCATGTTACATGTAGCAGTGGTGTCTCCTTAGGCTTCTATGGTCTGACAGTTTCTCAGACCTTCCTTGTTTTGAATGACCTTGGCAGTTTTGTTTTTGTTTTTGTCTTTGAGATGGGATCTCGCTCAGTTGCCCAGGCTGGAGTGCAGTGGCGCGATCTCGGCTCACTGCAACCTCTACCTCCTGGGTTCAAGGATCCTCCTGCCTCAGCCTCCCGAGTAGCGGGACTACACACACGCTCCACCATGCCCGGATAATGTTTTGTATTTTTAGTAGAGACGGGGTTTCACTGTGTTAGCCAGATGGTCTCCATCTCCCGACCTTGTGATCTGCCCGCCTCGGCCGCCCAAATTGCTGGGATTACAGGCGTGAGCCACCGCGCCCGGCCTTGTTTTGTTTTTGAGACAAGTCTCGCCCGGTAGCCCAGGCTGGAGTAAAGTGGCGCAATCTTGGCTCACTGCAGCCTCCACTTGCTGAGTTCAAGTGATTCTCTTGCCTCAGCCTCCCAAGTAGCTGAGATTACAAGCGCCTGTTACAAAGCCTGGCTAATTTTTGCATTTTTTTTTTTTTTTTTTTTGAGACGGAGTCTTGCTCTGTAGCCCATGCTGGAGTGCAGTGGCTCGATCTCGGCTTACTGCAAGCTCCGCCCCCTGGGGTTCACGCCATTCTCCTGCCTCAGCCTCCCGAGTAGCTGGGACTACAGGCGCCCGCCACTGCGCCCAGCCAATTTTTTGTATTTTTAGTAGAGACGGGGTTTCACCGTGTTAGCCAAGATGGTCTCGATCTCCTGACCTCGCGTGATCTGCCCACCTCAGCCTTCCAAAGTGCTGGGATTACAGGCATGAGCCACCATGCCTGGCCAGACCTTGAAAATTTTGAGATGTATACTGGTCAGGTATTTTAGAAATGTTTCTCAATTTAGTTTTGCCTGATGTTTCCCTTGTAGTTACTACAGGGTTGTGGGTTTTGAAGTACCATTCTCCTTATATCATATCAAGAGTACATACTGTCAGCGCAGCTTATCACTGGTGATGTGAACCTCGATCCCTGGCTAAGGTCCTGTTTGTCAGCATCTTCACCGTAAAGCCACTCCTTTCTCCTCTCTTTCCATACTGCACTCTTTGGAAGGAAGTCACTGTGGATAGCCCACATTTAAGCAGTCAGGAGTTAAGCTCCACTTTCTTGAGAGAGGGTGATGTATATAAATTATTTGGAGTTCTGTAAGGACTTACCTCTTCTCCCACATTCATTTATTCATTCAATATTTATCTATATGAGTATGGATTTGTGGATGTTTATTTTATACTTTGGGTTATAATCTAATACTGTATTTTTACTTTGTTGCTGAGATTATTCCAGCTTTGGCCTTCGGAAACTCTTGAGTGGGCTCCTCTATCCCTTTAACCTACCTCCTCCCATCAGTTTGCTTTTTGAGCACTTTCTGGGACTACAAGATGTTGCAGGGCTCATCTAGTGTTTTCCATGCCCCAGCTCTTGAAGCAGCCTTTTCTGTAAGGAGGTGGTGTTTGCCTATTGGAGAATGCTATTAGAAACCAAGATCTGCGCGCTGGGCGTGCTCATTGCTACTGGGGTGTTACTGCTTCTAGGCCTTCTGAGAGGACAGAGCTAGCAAATACATGTGTGTAAGCAAACCCATGCATATATACATGTCTATAATTCATTTACTTATCTATCTGTCTACCTGGGCAAACATGGGTTCATGCAGATGTCTCCAACTCTCATCAGGGCTGCATGGATCATTCTAGCTTTACTCTCTCGCTTATCTGTAACTTCTCTCTCCAATAGTGAGAAACCTGGCTTCCACCATCTGCCACTCCCGTACTTCCTTGTTTGATCCCAATATACATGTTCAGCAGTTTCAGAATGTTTAACCTGCACCCTGTGTGATGCCACACATTTTGATTCTTCTGTTCATTTTCTCTTCTCCATTTGCCATTTATCTTACCCTTAAAAGGAAGATATTTGACCCAATCTGCTGTAAACTCTGATTAGCAAGAGAGTAAGGAACTCCTTTAGACAACGGAAGGCAAGGATAGCCACTTGGCTGCCTTAGAAACCATGATCCAAGCTCATCTGTGATGGCTTATACCATCAGTTCACCCTGACCTCATCACTGGCTTATACCATCAGTTCACCCTAACCAGTAGTGGGTTGCTTCTGTGCCCAGATGTTGTACATCCGCCCTTGTTTAATGATAGCATGTATCTTAAGTTATTGTTTCAATTGAAAGAGAGAAAGAGACCTCATGTAAATGTAGGTAATAAAGTTAAATCTTCCCTAAGCACTGTTCTAATTTTTCTTTGCCATATGTTCTGTGGCTTTTAAAGGGGAAAGTGACAGAATTATAATGCAAATACAAAAACTGTAATAGAAATAAAAATATACACAGGTAATCTTAATATTGTAAAAACATAATAAGGCACAAAAAATAACAAAGCCTGGAAACCATATTTTAAGGAAATAAAGTTTGATATCCTTAGTGTTTTAACTTTCTTAAAGCATACACAGCAGAGTGTTATCAAAGCATTATTTACCACACACGATTTCTCCTAGTTATTTTTTCTATGATTGGGCTTCAAAAATGCATTCTCATCGACCTTCAGATATTTAAGGATATTTGGAGAAAAGTTGAGACCATGTTTTTTGCCACCTACTTTTTTTCCGCAGGGCGGCTGTCAGTTTGTACGAAATTAGTACCAGGAGTTCTTTTATGGAGATTCTTTTCTAAATGGTCCTTCAGTTACAACATTTGTGAGCTGGAATACTATGCCACATTAGTCTCAGTTTCTCAGTGCCTGAAATAATTATGTGTGGTGAAACATTAATATCTAAAATGTCATATCTATTAAATAATATAAACATACAACAAACTCTATTAGGTAGAATCAATTTTTCTAAGAATCTCTATAATTTATTTATCAAATTTCAAAGGGAAGACTATTGAAACCTACAGTTTATTTCATATGTATATTAGTCTGTTCTCGCACTGCTGTAAAGAAATACCAGAGACTGGGTAATTTATGTAGAAAAGAGGTTTAATTGGCTCATAGTTCTGCAGGCCAGCTTCTGCTTAGCTTCTGGGAAGGTCTCAGGAAACTTATAATCATGGCACGTGAGTGAAGGGGAAGCAAGCATGTCTTACATGGCTGGAGCAGGAGGAAGGGAGAGAGGGAGGTGCTACACACTTTTAAACAACTGGAATTCATATGATTTCACTCACTATACAGTATCAAGAGGGGACGGTGCTAAGCAATTCATGAAAACTCTGCCACCATGATCCATACCTCCCACCAGGCTCCACCTCCAACACTGAGGTTTATAATTTGACATGAGATTTGGGTGGGGATACATTTCTAAACCTTATCAATATGATAATTATCTAGCCTTATTTATTTTTGGCTTATATGGTCACACTTGCACTGGGACTGCCTAACTGATACATTTCTGTTTAAATAAAAAATAAAACCTGTATATATTTTCTGATTTCTTAGCAATTGGTGTTGTGGGGAAATTCTGTTAGGGGTGGGCTTGTTTCAGTGGGAAGATAGACTGAGCTGTGTCATTTAAAGTCTCTACATTTGATTAGCTAATGACTGTATTTCAAAATATGCTGTGTTTTAAAATGTAGAACTCAAGTGTGAAAAGGTAAGTTCTGATGAATGACAAGTTACTCTTAGTAACGTAAAAATGGATCAAAATTAACATTGAAAACAATCAGGAAATTTTACCTTTCGTCTGGGATTTACCTGGCAGTTTGTTCTTATCTGCATGTAAATGCAAAATTCACCAGACTTACTGTGAAAGAATTTATGGAAAGTTTCAAATGGATTTTAATGGAAAACTGACCCACAAGAAAAATTATAGAAATATCAATAGCAATGCCCAGTGTCCTGGTTATCTAAAGAGGAGAGTTAATATTCTGCCCATACTACTCAAAAGCAGATGACAGTGGTCCTCACATTCATGATTTAAGAGAAGTACAATGGCACATCGGCCAACTGTGCCAACATATGGTTTCTAATTGCAAATATGGTCTATGATAGGGGAAAAATAGGCTGTTCTTAATTGCTTCAGAGGGAAAGTAGAATTTTTATGGAGCATCAGGGAACTGGATATGTGGATTGGGAGAGAAAGATCCCATATATTGTAAGAAAATGAAAACTGGACATGTACCCACAGAGATGAATTTGAGATGGAAACTTTTGTTTCTATGTTCATAATAATTAGCCCTTTTATATTTTACAACATTTAAGTTGTTCAAAGTTAAGCCCTTCCATGAGAGTTCAGCACAAAGTCTTCATGAAGAAGTAAAACCATACTCTTCGTTCCCCCTGGATTTGCCCTCTGGTTCAAAGAGGGAAGTTGGACAGGAGTTAAATTGAAGTAATAAATATTTTGCTCCTTTACTCTGAATTAGCTTCAAAATCAGTCTGTCCCCTGTATCTCTATCTGTTGTGCTATGGCTGAAAGTAGGGTTAGGAACCACTTTCAGAAGAATCAGTTAGCGTAGGACTTGAATCTCCAGTTTTCCCTAGCAATGCACAGTGTCTGCCCATCTCTGTCCAGATAGTACCTGAAATTAGAGTAGACTTCACTAATGGGAGGAATAGGATTTATTCCTATTTGTGTGGAAGGAGAACTCATAAGGATTTAGGAAGTGGCATCTATTGATTGTCTGTCTTCATTCAGTTTGAGATTTTCCTGGTTCTTAGTGTGTCAAGTGATTTTCGATGGAAACTTGGACATTTTTGTATTATGTTATGTGACTCTAGATCTTGTTTGAAACCTTTGGTTTTAACTGGCTTTGTCTGACACCTCTATAGCAGGGGAAGCAGTGGGTGCCGCCTTGTCACCCCTACATGGAGGTAAAAATCCCAGTTCTCCACCTGTCCTCTGTTGACATGCAGTGTATGTGTGGGGGGTGTCCTTGTTACTGTTGGGCACAGGTAGAATTTCCAGATCGCCATGTGGTCTCCCTTGATACCACAGTTGGGGTGGTCTTGTTCCCAGTGTGCAATGATTTGGCCACCTCTGTATTAGGGGGAAGGGGAGAGATACCCAGTTATTGCTGGGTAGGGATGGATGTCAGGGCTTCCTACATGGTCTCCACTGACACTGTGGAAGATGCTTCATTATCAGCCACCAGGCATAAAGTTGCTAGTTTCCTGCTTGGTCTTCTCTGACACCACTCTAGTAGGGGTATTAGGGGTCCTTTTCAGAGCCTCATGAGAGTGGAAATCTAGTAACTCCATTCAGCCTTTGCTGGCATGCATGGTCACAGGTTCTTCTATGGTGCTCGGCTGTAGTAGAGCAGTTATTGTCTAAAAGTTTCTTATGTTGCTACTCTGCCCCTTTCCTGGTTATGTGGCTAGAGAGTGCAGACGTTTGTGGTCTGTGCCCATTGGTGTTTCTGGGTTGCTGGTTTCCATGCTTGTTGGCCTTTCGAGGTTTCTTACTTCTTCAGCTACGAGTCTGGGATATTTGAGGCAAAAAGAAAACCCGGGAATCTCACCACCGTGTTGTTTCTTGGGTTCTGAGGTCCCAGGCTTGTCTACCTTCCCTTGGCCTTACAGAATTTTCTTACATTTTTATGTAACATCCATGGTTTTTTTTTTAGTTGTATTTAGCCAGAGGAATAAGAAAAAGTTAAGTTTGGGCTGCGTGTGGTGGCTCACGCTTGTAATCCCAGCAGTTTGGGAGGCTGAGGCGGGTGGATCACTTGAGGTCAGGAGTTCAAGACCAGCCTGGACAACATGGTGAAACCCCGTCTCTACTAAAAATACAAAAATTAGCCAGGCCTGGTGGCATGTGCCTGTAGTCAGTCCCAGCTGCTTGGGAGGCTGAGGCAGGAGAATTGCTTGAACCCAGGAGGCGGTGGTTGCAGTGAGCTGAGATCACGCCACTGCACTCCAGCCTGGGCGACAGAGCAAGACTCTGTCTCAAAAAGAAAAAGTAAGTCTGTTTTATCTTCTTGGAAGCAGAAGTCCTTGCTATTCAATTTTTGTTTTTATTTGTTTTACTATTACCAATATTATATTAAGAAAGTTGTTAAAAATACAGAGAAGATGAAAGAATTGGTATCACGCCCCATATGCATATCTACCAGCTGGATTCAACACTTAACATTTTGCTATATTTTACTTTATTGCACTTCTATCCATCTGCCTTTTCCATCTATCTATCCATTTATTATTTTTGACGGACATCAGTACACTTCACCTCTAAACACTTCAGCATATGTGTCATTAATTAGACTTCACTGTCTGTTTACGGTTTTTTAAAGGTAAATTTTACAAAAGTGAAATGCAAAAAATTGTAAATACCATTTGATGAGTTTTGGGTAATCCAACCATCGTTGAGATAATTTCCATCACCCCTATACGTTCCCTCAAGTTTCTTCTCAGGTCATTTCTGCCTCCAAGAAGAAACTACTGTTTTGATTTTTTCTTTTTTGCCATAATTTCAAGTGCTATTTTATTGATGGAATAATGTTATAGTTCATCCCTTCTGGCCTGCTTCCAGTTCTTTGCCATTAAAATTTGATAGTTGATGTAACATAAGTCATTGCTATCTTCCGTCAGCCTGGAACACAGTGCAAGCAAGGCAACTTAAGATTTTGTGCATTTCTTCTGATTAATAAAATAGTGAAGACATACAAAGACATGTTTTTATCACACGCAGTACCCAAATTTTCCTCATATTTCTTGTTGTTAGTGTGGTTATCAGTTTCTTTGAAGCTCAAAACCTTTTTTGTAATAGAAGCAAAAGATAGTTTTAGCCTTGTAAAAATAGAATTTAGCTTCCTGGCACCAAATTTTATTTTGTGAACGAGAAACCATGATTTTAACTACACCATAACTGTAATATTCATTACTGAGAATGTCAGACTAGTCTCTGGAGGAACAGCCTATTTCACAAATACTTAGAATACTCTATTCCTGTACAAAATATTGATGGGGTTGTTGCAGATGGATTCAGCTGTGTTGCACAGACACTCATTTGTCTGGCCCCATCTATAATGTAAGTCTCTTGCTTCTAGTCTGTTTCCCCAGAATGATTTTCTAAGTGGGCTGTAATTTCTGATTGACTGATTGATATGAGGGAAGTCCTACCAGCTGTGAAATGGGACAAATAAACTTTATGTGAGATTCCAATTAGAGTGGACGTGCTTAACGTTAACAGCCCAGGGACCAATTGATGATGTTGTTTTATTACAACCTTTTTTACAACCTTTCTCTGTCTATATCTTTCTTTATACAGTTGACGGACTGGACAAAGCTTCTATAGCAAACTCAGATGGCCCCACAGCAGGTTCCCAAACACCTCCCTTCAAAAGAAAGGGGAAACTATCCACCATTGGTAAAATCTTTAAGCCTTGGAAATGGAGGAAAAAGAAGACCAGCGACAAATTTAGAGAAACCTCAGCAGGTATGAGTATCATAACTTGTTAGAAGATGGGATAAATTGTAAAATGTTTTAAAAGGTAGAAAATTATGTTTTACAGTGTGTTTTTTCCCAGAAAAAAATTAATCCATATTTGAAATGAAATTCTTTATTTTAAGAATAAAATAAGGATGAAACAACTTAAGAGTTCTGATTTGCCTTCTTTCTGTACTGACCTTGACTTTCTAATATATTCTTATTTAAAAATATATATTTGTAAATTTATATAAAAAATGGATGGGTGAGGCGAGGGAGTGAAATAGTAGAAAATGATAAGTGGAAATGCTGTTCATCAACATTGTGATGACAGGTATCCATTTTTATATACACATGATGTTAGATATATATTTAGACTATACTATTTATATTAATATATAAATATTTAACGATTTAACTAGTAGACTATACTGCTATACACATAACGTAATGTTAACGGTCTTGTTCATTAATTAAAACTTTTTTAAAAATGTATTTTTTGATGTATTTATTCTTTAGGAAAGATTTTAGTGGCTATATGAAAGAAAAGTTTTGTTATATTTGATTTTAGATTTCTATGATAACCTTAGGACAAATAAATGGTCTCTGTCTTAAGAGAGTAGAGGCACAACCCTATTGGTGTGAAAATGTTTGATTGTTAATTTAGTTTGTAGATTTGTTAAACCTTAAAAGTTACATTGCTTAGTGCCTTTCATATCAACTCGTGGACAAAGTTGGCTTTAAATCTCAGGCCAGAATTCAGCCCAATTTAAACAAGTGTCAGTGTGAGTGTATTGTGTCTAAGATAGAAAAGTGTTTAGTAAGTTCAACGTTCCCCATGCTTACTGTCCAAGGCAATCCCTTCATCAAAATTCCTCATTGCACCACAGTCTAATATTGTTAGTGGATGTACAGGGTCACAGAGCATATCTTATTGGTCTGTACTAAGATAAGAACTAGAGTTTTGTTCTAGAGCTGTGAAATGAAATTAAAAATACTACACACAATGCAAGGATATGGAATAGGAGCATCAAAGCTCCCCAAAGAAAATGGTCTCGGATGCATTTGCAGCTATATAGTTTATTTGAGCATTTTATGTTTAACAAGAAATAATGATAGGCCACCTGGAATTTGTTTCAAAATAATCCTGGAGGAGGGTGAGGTAGGTAAGATTATAGATAAAGGAAGACTGGCAATGGGTTGTTTAAGCTGGGCAATGGGTCCATGGTGGTTATTATTCTCATTTTTCTGCTTATAGATATTGGAAAATTTCTGTAATAAAAAGATAGAGAAAGAAGAGAAACTTGGCTTAAGAGAAAATAATGCTAGTTTGGTTATTGGGTCCTCTTCAGTACCTAAGTGGCTTTCTGGGTTAGGAGGCAGTGACAGGTGAGGGACAGGGTGCTGTGCTGTGTGAGGACACCCGGCTGGGTGACTTTGAACAGGTCAGATCAGCCTCAGTTTTCTCGCCTGCAAAATCGGGGAGTTGAATGTGCTAAACTCGGAGGTGCTTCAGTTCCTGATTCTGTTGTTGATCCCCAGAGACACCCTTACACCCTTGACTCCTTCCAGTCCCTGGCTGGGCATCTTGTTCTCCTCTGTTTTTTGGTTGTGGAAGGAACCTCACTGGCCTTCTTCAAGTGCCTCCCTCTCACATGTGCTTAAGCATTGGGAGAATCTGGCTCTTCACGTTACCAAGACTACCCAAGATGGGAGCAGGGCTCCAGACGTAACGTACGAAAACGAACATAAGATACAAAATGGTGTATCATACATTAGTTTTTTTCACATTGGAGAAAGATGTCATATCTAGAGGAAAACTGATATATTCAGTTGGTGCAAAAGTAGTTGCGATTTTTGCCATTACTTTTAGTGGCAAAAAACCGCAATTACTTTTGCACAAAACTAATATTTGGATATAACCAAGAGAAAGTTATTTTCTTCTTTAAAAAATTATCTCAAGCAGTGGAATCAAGCTGTTTGGATATGATCAGGGCCATTTGCTGTCTGATAATCAATGAAGTACACCTTAGGCCAGACCCACAATATCTTGAGGTATAAAAGAAAGTTCATTTCTTCCAAGAAAAGTAACTCTTCTACGTTTGTCCTTCTCTTAAACTCCTGCGTTGGTACTCACATGGATATGAACCTTATTGTGTTCTGCCGCACAGCGATAAATACCACTTTTCCTAGTATGGGTTTCTGTTATAGGAATTCTTAATTGGTAGTAGATAGGATGTAACACTAATTTATTAATGCATTGTAATAACATGTTTATTATTGTAGTGGGAGGTAAGAAGGGTCCCATTCGTGGCCAGTTTTGGTGGTCCTTGAATCAGTTATATTTTGGAATGCTCATTCTACGTCTAAAGGATATCTTGCCCTATAAGGCAGGCTGGGCTTATGCCCCAGCTTCCGGTTCTCTGGCCTTGTTTTAAAGCAGAAAGTTTCCAATATCTTCAACTCTGATTTAGGCTGTTCAGTGTCTGGCTGTTAGATTCTAGGGCAGGAGAATAGATCTCTTTTCCGTCCACTTCTCTCAGATGCCCCTCTTCATTTCTTTTCTTCTCCTGCATGAGAGGTCCCACCTAAGCTCTAGGTTCTTCTATCCCTTCCCTATCGTTAGAACTCAAAATGGCATTTACATCTTTTTTTCCCCTACATAATCATTTTTTTCCCATTTTGCTTTGATTTGATTTGATTTGGTGGGAGGTGAGGATATAAACATCCTTCCTTTGGATTTTTATATATGCTTGTATCTCCCCAAAGCTAAGAGTACAAATGCCCTGCCTAAATAAACACAGTTGTTTCTCTAACTTATCACAGTGTATTACCATCAAAACCAAACTTACTGAAAATGTAACCTATCTCTGCTGCCTCTACTTTCTTCCCACATTCTCATTCCTTTTCCCATGCAATCTATCTCTGTGTCCTGTATTCACCGAGGTTACTCCAAGCCTCCTAACCATTAAATTTAGTGTCATTCTCTTATTTTCATTCATTTCAACCTCTACAACATTTTCCATTACTGAACAGTCAGTCCTGCCTTAATGTCCAAAATACCTCTTCTTTAATTTACAAAAGCTACCATTGTCTTGTTTGTCTTTGACTTCTCTTTCTCTCTTTTGCCTTTTCTCTTCTTCTTCTCATCACCCCTAACCCCCAGCAGGAAGGTTGCTATGTGCCTTAGCCCTTCTGTTGCTTTGAATATGCCCTTCTTTCCCACACCCACATCCCTCAAACTGGCCCAGGCTCCAGCTGATGCCCATGCACATCCTCCCAAGCACCTGATGGGTAGCACTATTTGAGGACAGCATGTTAACTCAAAATCCATTCATATGGTCTAAATGTATTTCTGTGGAAAACATGCTAGTTGCTAGGCACTGTTCTGGAAGCTGGTGTTCTGCAGCCAATAAGCAAGTGAGGTTCCTGCCCTCATGGAGCTTTCATTCTAGACAGGAAAGGTACTAATAAATGCTATGATGGACACAGGGAGTGAAGGAAGAGGGAGTGGAAAAGTACTGTGTATAAATGCATTCCAACCAAAACAGATCCCCTGCCAACCCCAGCTATCCTTGTTACTGTTAACATGGCTTCTTTTGGCATCCAGACTTTGAACCGTGGCGTTCTTTGACTCTTCTTTCTCTCACCATCTTCTACATTCTATCAGTTCCTAAAACGTTTGATTTATTTTCTCCTCATGCAGAGTCTTTAACATCAGCCTATCCTGTCAATTCCTGTCGTCTAGTCCTATCATCTAATGTCTCAATTAGTGCAACGTAGCTTTTTTGCTATGCTTATTTGTAGCAAGCTATAGAAATCTGTAGGCCACTAGAGAAGACAGGGAGAGGTAGGGTTCTAGCAGCAAGCCTACCTACGAGGGGAATCTGACCTAGCTGGTGAGGCTGACAGGGGAGGTTTGGGATGTCACAGGCTGTCAGGAAGCCGAGTGACCAAGATAATGACTTTACAAGTATCAAGCCTGGCAAATAGAGCAATGAGTACTTCACTACAAAATGGCACAAGTTCCAACAGGTAGGGTAAATCTCAGAGCATCCAGGTGAGCAGTATTAGAAAATTCAGGCAGTCCTCAGTAACCAGGGTGTTCTTTTCTCAGGTAGGAGTATTTAGGTGGGGCAGATGGTGTCTGTTATGGGAATCAGAAAGACTTGAACAGGGCCCTGGTCACCCAGGCTGGTGTGCAGTGGTGCTATCACAGCTCACTGCAGCCTCAATCTCCTGGCTTCAAGCAATCCTCCCGCCTCAGCCTCCCAAGCAGCTGGAACCACAGGCACACGCCACGATGCCCAGTTAATTTTTGTACTTTTCTGCTGTACTTTTAGTAGAGATGGGGTTTCACCATGTTGCCCGGGTTGGTCTCAAACTCCCGGGCTCAAGCAATCTGCCCACCTAGCTTACTAAAGTGCTGAGAGTACAGGCGTGAGCCACCTCACTCAGCCTATGGCCCTATCCTTTTTTAAAGAACAAGGGAATAGAGCTGATAAGTAGGACAGGAACTTACCAAAGGACTCAGGACAGAAACTTGCTATATAAAGTGGAACACAGGGAATGGATTTGGAAGAGGAGTCTCCTAAGATCCTAAGCCTGTGGTGCTGGAGCTACTGTTGCTAGAAATGACATAGCCCAAGAGCTGGGTGAGCAGGGAGAGGAGGGCTTGCTCTGGTCAGCAGCAGTGGCCCAACATGTGTGGATCTGGGGACATAGGTGGGCAGAGCACCCGTCTCCCCTCTTGCCCCTCCATATCCTCTTGGATACCACCATCAGGAAACATTCCTCAGATGGGACTTTGCTCCTGTCACTTCTTGCTCAAAAAGTGTGACTGGGTCTGCATTGTTTCTTCAGTGAAATCCAGACTCCTCAGCTCTTCTCAGTTTAACCCAAACTGACCTTATCTTTTCTATTCGTCCATAGCCCTTGGACTTCAGTCATGCTGGGTCACTGGCTCAGCATGCCCCAAGCCTTCTTGGTCCCCTGGCTTTTCTTCTTGCTCTCTCCTGTTCCTATGAGCACCTCCTTCCTCCAGCTATACCTATTGAAATACTACCAATCATTCAAGGGTCAGTAACATGTCTCTTCCTCCTGCAGATATTCTTGACTTTGATTCAGCACCAGCTGATCCTCGTTTGCCTGTACTCCTGTTAGGACATGTTTATTTTAACTTGTTTTCTTGTTTAAGTGTCTGTCTTATGCTCCTAATTTACTATGTAAAGTATTTAAGGGCAGAGACTATCACATTCACTTTTGCTGCACTTCACATAGGTTCTTTATGTAATAACTTATACATGGGATGTAATAAAAAAAACACGCCTTGAATTGCTTCTTTATTAAATACCCACTGTAACCAAAAATGCAGTACTGGGTGCTTTAGGACTTTTTTTTTTTTGGTGGGGGAAGGGGGTCTCATTCTGTTCCCCCAGGCTGGAGTGCAGTGGCACAATCACAACTCACTGCATCCTCAACCTCCCTAGGCTCAGATGATCCTCCCACCTGAGCCTCCCAAATAGCCGAGACTACAGGCACACACCACCACACTCGGCTAATTTTTGTGTTTTTTGTAGAGACAGGGTTTCACTGTGTTGCCAGGCTGTTCTCAAACTCCTGGGCTCAAACAATTCATCCTCCTTGGCTTCTCAAAGTGCTGGGATTACAGGCATGAACCATCATACCCTGCCTATGCTTTAGGACTTTATAAAAGAAATTGAAGATTTTAAAAATTATAACAAATTAAAATACTAACAAAACATGTACTTCACAATTACAGCCATGTACCACTGTTAAGAAGCAATAAAATTAGAAAAAAATATTTTCCTATCTTTTGTCCTTATTTAAAAGTAAGTTATACTCCTGTATAAAGAAAATCAAGGCAACTTATCTTCAATAAAATGGAGACTTTTATTTGTGTTGGTAGTAATAGAAAAATAATGCCTGTCTAGATTTTTAGGTAGCATTCTAGGAATCAGATCTTTGATTTTCTGAAGGTACTGTGTACTCCCTAATAGTAATAATAATGGCTAATTTTTATTGAATGCTGTTAGGTACCAGGTTCTGCTCCAAGGACTTGATTCATATGAACTCACTGAATCATCATTACAACCTCATGAACTGCAATCTTTAAGGGCTACTATTATCCCAGTTCTACTGATGAGGAGACTGGGGCTAGAACATTTAGATGACTTGCCCAAGAAAACACACCTGGCAGTAGGCAAAGGCAATATTTGAACCTAAGCAATGAGGTCCCATAGCCAGTACTTTCGACCATTCACTAGCTGCATCTCTGAAAGGTGTCTTCCTACCCATATCAGAAAGGACTGATCATTGAAAGGTGGCTCTAATATATGGTTTTGCCTCACACACTAGTTTTTGCTGTAAGAAGGATTTTGTCTGAAGAATTACTTTATTTCTACTTGACTGGCCTGCTTTCCACAGTGCACATGTAGAAAAATGGTTGGCAAGGATCAAAGTTATGTTTGGTCCTATTAAAGGATAGTATTCTCTTGTAACCATAGAGACCTAATGTTGCTATTTAGGATTATTTTCCACATCTAGAAAGTAGGGCGAAGTTAAAGGATTTGCTTAAGGTGATATTTGTTAAGGATTGCTCTGGTTGCATTAATAAATGACAGCATTTTGATTTTGCTTATCTTATTCCACTAAGAAGTTGGAAAGTTGGAAGTGTTTTTTTTTTTTTTTTTTTTTTTTTTTTTTGGAGACGGAGTCTCGCTCTGTCATCCAAGCTGGAGTGCAGTGGTATGATCTCGGCTCACTGCAACCTCTGCCTCCTGAGTTCAAGTGATTCTCCTGCCTCAGCCTCCTGAGTAGCAGGGACTACAGGCTTGTGCCATTACGCCCAGCTAATTTTTGTATTTTTAGTAGAGACAGGGTTTCACCATGTTAGCCAGGCTGGTCTTGAACTCCTGACTTCAGGTGATCCACCTGCCTCGGCCTCCTAAAGTCCTGGGATTACAGGCGTGAGCCACCGTGCCTGGCCTAGAAGTGCTTTTATTTATCATTCACCCTCACATCATATTGGAGGAAGAGGAAGGAATCTTTCCTTTTTCCCAATTTACTGTGTCAGGGAGAAGTTACGTAACCAGCCAAAGGCCCCACAGCACATCTAGATCCACAGAGGGCTTCTTGCTTTGTGTTCGACACTTCTTTTTTTTTTTTTTTTTTTGAGGCAGAGTCTCACTCTCGCCCGGGCTGGAGTGCAATGGCGTAATCTCACTCACTGCAACCTCCACCTCCCAGGTTCAAGCAATTCTCCTGCCTCAGCCTCCTGAGTAGCTGGGATTATAGGCATGCACCACCACACCCAGCTAATTTTTATATTTTTAGTAGAGACGGGGTTTCAACATGTTGGCCAGGCTGGTCTCAAACTCCTGACCTCAGGTGATTCACCCACCTAAGCCTCCCAAAGTCCTGGGATTATAGGCGTGCGCCACTGTGCCCAGCCAAGTGTTCGACACTTCTTTGTCCTCAGCAAGTGTTTACTGAGCATCTTCATCTATTGTATGTGATACATACAATATGTCAGGAACTGTTACAGGCTCTAGGGATACTCTCATAGATTTTAGTGACATAAAAGAGACAATCTTCCTTCTTGCAAAAACTTGCATTCTAGTAGGAGAAGGAAGCAGAAAATAAACCCAAATAAGTTAGATACTGTACTAGAAAGTGAGAAGAGAAAATTAAAGCAAGGAATTGGAGTAGAGAATATGGGAGGGAGGTTACAGTTTCAA
Organism: Gorilla gorilla gorilla; assembly: GCF_029281585.2. Classification (NCBI taxonomy): domain Eukaryota; kingdom Metazoa; phylum Chordata; class Mammalia; order Primates; family Hominidae; genus Gorilla; species Gorilla gorilla. Next base: position 167,869,839 of record NC_073229.2, read on the forward strand.
ATTGGGAAATGTTCCTGGGAAGGTAACATTGAAGGAAAGGCAGGAAGGAGGGAAGGGAAAGCACTGAGAGAATCCTGGGAAGTCATCACAGAGTTAGCAATAGCATGCACTTTCAGTAATGGTGTGGACACATTGTGATTCTAGGCCTTTACAAATTTTGTCTGATAATTTAACCATTAAAATGCCTCACATTCACGAACCTCATGGTTGTTAATCTTTTTGTTGTTGTTGAGACAGGATCTCACTGTGTTACCCAAGCTGGAGTGGAGTGCAATGGAGTGATCATGGCTCACTGAAGGCTTGACCGCCTGGGCTCAAGCAATCCTCCCGCCTCAAGTCCCCTGAGTCATTGGGACCACAGGCATGGACCACCATGCCTAGCTAATTTTTGTGTTATTTGTGGAGACGAGATCTCGCTATGTTGCCCAGGCTGGTCTCAAACTCCTGATCTCAAGTGATTCTCCCACCCTGGCCTCCCAAAGTATTGGGATTACAGGCGTGAGCCACTGCACCTGGCTTGGTTGTCAATCTTGATATCTACTGCAGCTCCATGGCTCCTAACAAATTATGGAACTTCATTCTATACAATTCTACCAGAAGAGGAGCAGGGTTTAACTCTATAATATAAGCATTTTGTTATGGCTTTCTTTCTTCAACTCAAATTCGCAAGGCAGATTCTGACCCACCATCAAACCAAAAGTCAGAAAGCCAACCTCATGGAGTTCCAGTTTAGAATGGCGCATATGTTGGTGTTTTCTGGTGGACACAGTATCAAGTCCTATTGAGACTGCCTTTCTAAGTTGAAATAATAATGCATTATTGCCTCTGTCTTAAGCAATCCTTAACTTACAGACTGGTGGTGTCTCTGTACTGCATTTTTAGATTATTTGGAATTATGGGTATGCTCCCAAACTAATTTATAAAATTGAGTTTAACCCATAATACGCCTGAAGCCTGGGACTATTAATATTTATTCAAATACAGCCAAACACTATTTATTGTTACTATAGTAAAACACTTCCATAATTTTCAATTGAAATTAAGAATTTTTGAGTTGTGAAGGATCTTAGCCATCTAGTTCTGTCTCTAGGGCAGGAATCAACCCTGTCTCCAGCAGCCCTGATAACATACAGTCATTGAGCTTCTCCCTGAATTCCTTATTCCCAGCTCTAATTGTTGAGGAGGTTTCCTCTTGTGTTGGCCTGAAACAAATTATCTCCAGTCTTTCTAACTATCTTCTGATGTGTGTGTGTGTGTGTGTGTGTGTGTGTGTGTGTGTGTGTGTGTGTGTGTATCTCCTAATTACATTGTTACATGATCATCCTTCCATCTTTTCTTTAAGTTTGTTCATCCCTTTATCTATTGTCAGTTTCAGAGTTTCTCACCACAGGAGCGTACTAGATTGTCTAGGTCACTCAGTTTTTATGGAGTTCCTGGCCCAATGCAGTGTGTACTAGGGACATGGTCATAAACAAGCCTGACCAGTTCCCTGTGCTCATGGAGTCCACAGGGTGCCTGTGCATCTGGCGGTACCTCATGTGTTCTTTCTTAGCTATTTTTAATCCTAAGCTAACATGGTGACTTTTCCAAAAGTTCTTATTATTTCTACTTCACCAACCACATTTTCAGTATTTAGAATTAAGTCTAGAATAGAATTTCATCTTACTTAAAGAGGAATTTATCAGTAAGAATTAAGCATCTTGTAAATGTCTAGGGAGCTGGAAGTTCCCATGAAAACTCTCTATCACTTTTCTGCTTATTTAATGTTCTCTTTGTGGAAAATATCACCCAGAGCCTCCTAACGGGGTGATCTGTTTTACTTTTTTATAACAATATATTTTCTGTTCTTTCTCTGTACCCTCATGTGGATATATGTACATATCATATCCACATTTCTTGGATGCTAGTTTCCCCGAAAGCACTAGAAGTCTCTGGCATTGGATTTTTTTTCTATTCTGGCCACTGTCCTCCATGATATCTGGTTTTATACCATTATGTGGGTGTTTTCTTCTCTCTTGAATTCAACTTTAAGGTTCTCTTCAATAGGCCAATTTGGTGAGCATCTTCTTGGCATGTCATTTTTTTCTTAAATTTTTTTATTTTTAATGAATGCATAATTGTTGTACATATTTTGGGGTATATGTGATATTTTTATATAAGCATACAATGTGTAATGTTTAAATCAAGGTAATTGAGATATACATCACCTCAAACATTTATCATTTCTTTTTGTTAGAAATAGTCCAGTTCCACTCTTTTAGTTATTTTGAGATATACAATATTGTTAGCTATAGTCGCCCCATTGTGCTACTGAACACTAGATCTATTCTTTCTATCTAACTGTACATTTGTACCCCTTAACCATCCCTCCTCCCCACTACCCTTCCCAGCTTCTGGTAACTGTCATTCTACTCTATCTCCATGAGTTCAGTTTTTTTGTTTTAGCTCCCACATATGAGTGAGAACATGCAACATTTGTCTTTCTGTACCTGGCTTATTTTACTTAACATAATGTCCTTCAGTTCCATCTGTGTTGCTACAAATGACAGAATTTTATTCTTTTTTATGGCTGAATAGTATTCCATTATGGTGGAATAATATTCCATTGTGTATATGTACTACATTTTCTTTACCTATTCATCTGTTGATGGACACTTAGGTTGATTCTATGTCTTGGCTATTGTGAACAGTCTGGCATCTCATTCCTATTTTCATGTAATGAACCACATGTCTTGTCAGGCTATTGTAGGACTGTTACGGTCCAGAAAGTCAGATCTTGTCTTCGACACCATCAGTTGAAATGGCTTTTCCCATTTCTTTATCCACTCTTTTCATATGTCATGATCTCTAGCCAGAAGAGAAGAGAACCACATCTCACCTTCCATGCCTTCCTGTTTTCCACTCAGGACTCCTGACTAGCTAGACCATCCAGATGGCTTCTGAGGAAGACAATTATTCTTATTTTTAAAAATCAGTAGAGGAGGGTTTGAGGAGTTTTGATGTGCCCTCTTTCATGTCCTAAGAAACTCATTGCAAGAAGACAGCATTCCTTCTGATTAGCCAGGCAGGTCTGTGCAAGGCTGTCATCTCTAGCACTGGCACCTCATCAAGAGCTCCTCAGTGACCACTTTTGACTTTTCCTGCTGGGTCTCATGAATCCTCCTTGTCATCCATTCATACAGCAAATATTCACTGAGCTTCTACCCTATGCCCAGATTCTGTTCTAGAGAAACAAGCTCATGAAGCTGCTATTCCAGTGAAGAAATACCAGGGAAGGGTGTTGTGGGGAAAATCAGAGTATACGTGGAGATCGAGAATAGCGGTCAGTGAGAGAAGCAAGACACTGGGTCGGAGTCTCTGGTACACCACCCTTCTCTATCTTACCTACTGCTCCATGCCAGATCTACACAGCACATCAATTCTCCCTCTCCTGTGTGTTATCTTTTTTCTCCTATTAACTCTTGACAGGACATCTTGGTTTTGTCAAGAGGTTGATCTCTTGGTTCCTATTTTCTTCCTCAAAACATTTCTTTTTGTGTGGCTTTCTTAACTGTATAATTCTTCCATTTTTTTCTTTTTTCTTTTTTTCTTTTTTTTTTTTTGAGACAGAGTCTTGCTGTGTCTCCCAGACTGGAGTGCAGTGACATGATCTCAGCTCACTGCAGCCTCTGCCTCCCAGGTTCAAGCGATTGTCCTGCCTTAGCCTCCCGAGTACCTGGGATTACACGTGTGTGAGACCCCACTTGGCTAATTTTTGTTTGTTTGTTTGTTTGTTGTTGTTTTGAGATGGAGTCTCACTCTGTCGCCCAGGCTGGACTGTAGTGGCACGATCTCGGCTCACTGCAAGCTCCGCCTTCTTCATGCCATTCTCTTGCCTCAGCCTCCCGAGTAGCTGGGACCACAGGTTCCCGCCACCATGCCTGGCTAATTTTTTTGTATTTTTAGTAGAGACGGGGTTTCACTGTGTTAGCCAGGATGGTCTCGATCTCCCAAACTCGTGATCCACCCGCCTCAGCCTCCTAAAGTGCTGGGATTACAGGCATGAGCCACCACACCCAGCCCTGTGCTGTCTTTTTATAGTCACACCTTCCCAACCCCTAACTTCTGGCAACTACTGGTCTGTTCTTCTTCACCATAGTTTTGTTGTTTCAAGAATGTCATAGGCTGGGCATGTGGATCACAAGGTCAAGAGATCAAGACCATCCTGGCCAATATGGTGAAACCCCGTCTCTACGAAAAATACAAAAAATTAGCCAGGCATCATGGCGGGTGCCTGTAATCCCAGCTACTGGGAGGCTGAGGCAGGACAATCACTTGAACCCAGGAGGCGGAGCTTGCAGTGAGCCGAGACTGCACCACTGCACACCAGCCTGGCGATAGAGACTCTGTCTCAAAAAAAAAAAAAAAAAAAAAAAAGAATGTCATATAAATGGAATCATTCAGTGTGAAATCTTTGGAGACTGGTTTCTTCCACTTTGCAGAGTGACTCACGAGAGCTTCCTCCAGGTTGTTGCATGTATTCGTCATTCCATTTTTTGTTGAATAGTATTTCATGGAATAGATGTACCACAGTTTGTTTATCCATACATGAAAGACACATGGGTTGTTTCTAGTTTGGGGTAATTATAAATAAAGTTGCTATAAACATTCTTGTGTACGTTCTTGTGTGAGCAAAAGTTTTCATTTCTTTAGGGAAAATGTGTAGGAATGGGATTTTGGGGTCATATGTTAAATGTGTGTTTAACTTTATAAGCAAATGCCAAACAGTTTTCCAGAGTTTTGCATTCCTGCAAGTAGCAGAGAAAAGTTTCAGTTGCTCCACATCCTTGTCAACACTTGGTATTGTCATTATTTTTTGTTGTTAAGGTAAAAACATTTATCATAAAATTCACTATCTTAACCATTTTTAAATGTGCAGCTCAGTAGTGTTCAATATATTTACATTGTTCTGTAAATAGATCTCCGGAACTTTTTCATCTTGCAGAACTGAAACTCTACACCTATTAGCCAACTTCCTTTTTGCCCCCCCAGTAACCCACCATTCTACTTTCTATGACTATGAATTTGACTACTTTAGATCCCTCATATAAGTGGACTCAGATAGTATTTTTTTGTGACTAGTTTATTTCACCTAGCATAATGTCCTCAAGTTTCCTCCATGCTGTAGCATGTGACAAGATTTCCTTTTTTCAAAGACTGTGTAGTATACTACATTGTTTAAATCCATTCATTGGTCAGTGGACATTTGGGCTGCATCCATCTCTTGGCTATTGTGGATATTGCTGCTCTGAACATAGGTGTGCTGTAATTAGTTTTATGTTAACCATTCTAGTAGGTATGTAGTGGTATTTTGTCATGGTTTTAATTTCCCTAATGGGCTAATGATGTTGAACTTTTTTATTGATACATAATATTTGTGTATATTTATAGGATACATGTGATATTTTGTTCCCTTCATATACTGTGTCATGATCAAGTCAGGGTATTTAGGATATCCATCACCTCAAACATGTATCATTTCTACCATTGGGGACATTTCAAATCATCTTTTCTAGCTGTTTTATAATATACAATACATTGTTGCAATTGCAGTCACCCTACGGTGCTATTAAACATTAGAACTTATTTCTTTGATGTAACTGTATGTTTGTACCTGTTAATCTGCCTCTCTTTATCCCTTCCCCCACTGACACCCACACACCCTTCCCAGCCTCTCGTAACTGTCATTCTACTCTCTACCTCTATAAGATCAACTGTTTTAAACTCCCACCTATGAGTAAGAACATGTATTTGTCTTCCTGTGCCTGGATTATTTTACTTAACATAATTTCCTCCAGTTATATCTATGTTGCTGCAAATGACAGGATTTTATTCTTTTTTTATGGCCAAACAGCATTCCATTGTGTGTACATAATCATATTTTCTTTATCCATTCATCTTTGATGGACACTTAGGTTGATTCCATATCTTGGCTATTGTTAACAGTGCTACAATAAACATGGTCATGCAGGTATCCTTTTGATATATTGAGTTCCATTTTTGTGGGGGTGAGTACCTGGTAGCGGGATTGCTTGATCATATCATGGCTCTATTTTTAGTTTTTTTGAGAAACCTCCATACTGTTTTCTGTAATGGCTGTACTAATGTACATTCTTACCAACACTGTGTAAGAGTTCCCATTTCTTTGAATCCTCACCAACATCTGTCATTTTTTGTCTTTTTGATAATAGCCATGCTAACTGAAGTAAGATATGTCATTGTGGTTTTGATTTGCATTTCCCTGATGATGTCTTTTTGATAATAGCCATGCTAACTGAAATAAGATAATATGTCATTGTGGTTTTGATTTGCATTTCCCTGATGATTAGTGGTTTTTTCATATACCTGTTTGCCATTTGTATGTGTTTTTGAGAAATGTCTATTCATATCTTTTGCCCATATTTTAATGGGATTATTTGGTGTTTTGTTGTTGAGTTATTTGAGTTCCCTGTACATACCTCAACATATTAAAGCCCTTATATGACAAACCAACAGCTAACATAATGCTGAATGGGGAAAAGTTAAAAGCCTTTCCTCTAAGAACTGGAACAAGACAAGGATGCCCACTTTTACCTCTCCTATTGAACTGGAAGTCCTAGCCAGAGCAATTAGGCAAGAGAAAGAAATAAAAGGCATCCAGATTGGAAAAGAGAAAGACAAACTTTGCAGATGACATGATTTTATATCTAGAAACTCTTAGATCTGGTAAACAAATTCAGTAAAGTTACAAGATACAAAATCAACATAAAAATCAGTGGTGACTCTTTCTTTCATTCTTTCTTTCGTTCTTTTGTTCTTTCTTCTTTCTTTCCTTTTTTTTCTTTCTTTTTTTTTTTTTTTTTTTTTGAGACAGGGTCTTACTCTGTCACTTAGGCTGGAGTGCTGCATAGATGCTTACTGCAGCATCTACCTACAGGGCTTAGGTGATCCTCCCACCTCAGCCTCCCGAGTAGCTGGGACTACAGGCGCACACCACCACACCTGGCTAGTTTTTTATATTTTTTTGTGGAGACAGGGTTTCACCATGTTGCCCAGGCTGGTTTCAAACTCCTGGGCTCAAGTGATCCACCAGCCTCATGAGATTTTTCACAGACATAGAAAAATTTGTATGGAACTAAAAAAGAGCCCAAACAGCCAAAGCAATCCTGAGCAAAAAGAAGAAAGCTGGAAGCATCGTAGTACCTGACTTCAAAATATATTACAAGGCTATAGTAACCAAAACAGCATGGTATTTGTATAAAAACAGACACATAGACCAATGGAAGAGAATAGAGAACCCAGAAATAAAACTACACATTTACAGCCAACTGATTTTTGATAAAGGTGCCAATAATATAGATTAGGGAAAGAACATCCTCTTCAATAAATGGTGCTGGAAAAAGTGAATATCTAAACACAAAAGAATGAAAATAGACACCTATGTCTCACGGTATATAAAAATCAATGCAAAATGGATTAAAGACTTAAACAGAAGACCTAAAAGTATGAAACTACTAGAAGAAAACATAGGAGAAACACTCTAGAACATCAGTCTAGGCAAAGATTTTATGTCTAAGACCTCAAAAGTATAGGCAACAAAACAAAAAAGCACAAATTTGACTATATTAAACTATTAATAAAAAGTTTCTGCTCAGCAAAGGAAGCAATCAACAGAGTGAAGACACAATCTGTGGAATGGGAGAAAATATTTGCAAAATATTCATCCAACAATGAACTTCTTTTCATGTACGTATCTGCCATCCATATATCCTCTTTGATGAAGTTTCTATTCAGGTCTTTTGCCTATTTTTTAATTGGGTTATTTGTTTTCTTACTATTGAATTTTGAGATTTCTTTATGTATTCTAGATACAAGCTCTTTGTTGTATATGTGATTTGCAAATATTTTCTCCCACTCTGTAGATTGTCTTTTCGTTCTTATAACAGTACCTTTTGCAGAGGAAAAATTTTTAATTTTAATGAAATCCACCATATCAGCTTCTTTTAAAATAGATCATGCTTTTGGTCTCTTGTCATGCCTGATCTCAGGTCACAAAGATTTTTATCCTATGTTTTCTTCTAAATGTTTTTATAGTTTTATGTTTTACATTTAGATCTATGATCAGTTTTAGGATCATTTTTATGCAAGGGGTGAGGTTTGGGTCAAGGCTGGTTTTTTGCATGTAAATGTGTAGTTATTTCAATATCATTTGTTGAAAAGATCATCCTTTTTCTATTAAGTTGCCTTTGTACTGTTTTAAAAATCAATAAGCATATATTGTTCTTCCACATATTCTCTTTGGTAAAAGTCTTTTGGCCAACTTTTACTGAGTAGTTTGTTTTCTTAATGTTCAGTTTGAGAGTATTATATCTTCTAGGTTCAATGCCTTTGTCAGATATGTTACTTGGTGATATTTTCTGCCAGGCTCTAGTAGCTTGTCTTTCCATTCTTTAACAGTGTCTTTTAAGAGCAAAGGCTCTTAATTTTGATGAAATACCATTTTTTTTTCTCTTTTCAGATCATGCTTTTGGTGTCATGTGTAAGAAATTACAACAGCATTTGTTGAAACGACTATCATTTCCCCATTGAATTACCTTTGCACCTTTGTTGAAAAATTAATTGGCAACATATATGTGGTCTATTTCTGGACTCACTACTTTATTATCTTAATCTGTGTCTATTCTTTCACCAATATCACACTATCTTGATTATTATAGCTTTATAAGTCTGAAAATTAGGTAGTGTGATTTTCCAACCTTATTCTTCATTTAAAATTGTTTTAACTAATCTAGTTTGTTTGGCTTTCATTTAAATTTTAGAACCAACTTGTTTTTATTGTTGAAAAATTACTGCTGGGGTACTTTCTTTTGGCTAGGATTTTTATTTAAACTGCATTAAATCTATGCTGCAGTTTGGGTAGAACTGATATCTATACCATGTTGAACTTTCTAATTTATGAACTGGTATGCCTCTCCATTTGATTAGCTTTTCCATTTTTTTATTAGCATTTTGAAGTTTTTAGAAAACAGTAATAAGTTTATACTTCAGTATTTGTTTTCTTTATTTTTTAGCTACTGTAAATTATATATATTTTTAAATGTCAATTTCCAATTGTTCCTTGTATCATGCTACCTTATTAAACTCACTTATCAGTTCTGGTAGTTCTAGTGAAAATACCTTAGGATTTTCTACATGGACAATTATGTCATCTGTGAATAGGAATCATTTTATTTCTTCTATTCTAACCTGCATGCTTTTTATTTTTTCTTCCCTTTTTTCACCAGCTAGGACTTCTACTACAATAGTAAACAGGAGTGTTGAAGGAGATATCCATGCTTTGTTCCTATTCTTAGGGGGAAAGCATTCATTAAGTATGATGTTGGTGTAAGATTTTTTGTGTGTGTTTGTTTGTTTGTTTGTTTGAGACGGAGTCTTGCTCTGTGGCCCAGGCTGGAGTGCAGTGGCGCGATCTCGGCTCACTGTAACCTCCGCCTCTTGGGTTCAAGCGATTCTCCTGCTTCAGCCTCCTGAGTAGCTGGGACTACAGGCACGTGCCACTGCACCTGGCTAATTTTTGTATTTTTAGTAGAGACGGGGTTTCACTATGTTGGCCAGGCTGGTCTTGAACTCCTGACAACGTGATCCGCCTGCCTCAGCCTTCAAAAGTGCTGAGATTACAGGCGTGAGCCACCACGTCCGGCCCAGTTGAATACATGCCCTTTATTAGGCTGAGGAAGTTCCTTTTTGTTCCTGACTTTCTAAGAGTATTTATTATGAATAGATATTGGATTTCTCAAACGCATTTTTCTGGATCAATTGATATGGTCATTTCGGTTTTTTTCTTTAGACCACTATTATGGTTGATTACATTGGCAGATTTTTGAATTTTGAACCAGTTTTTGCATCCTTAGGATAAGTTCCACTGTGTTGTTTTGTTTTATTTTGTTTTGTTTTTTGAGATGGAGTTTCACTCTTGTTGCCCAGGCTGGAGTGCAATGGCACGGTCTTGGCTCACAGCAACCTCCGCCTCCCAGGTTCAAGCGATTCTCCTGCCTCAGCCTCCGGAGTAGCTGGGATTATAGGCATGTGCCACCACACCCGGCTAATTCTGTATTTTTAGTAGAGATTGGGTTTCTCCATGTTGGTCAGGCTGGTCTCGAACTCTGGACCTCAGGTGATCTGCCCGCCTCGGCCTCCCAAAGTGCTGGGATTACAGGCATGAACTACCGCGCCCAGCCAGCCCCACTGTCTTGTGGTGTAGTATTCTTTTTATATGTTGCTGGATTTTATTGAATAATATTTTGTTGAGGAGTCATGGTATTGATCTGTAGTGTTCTTGCACTATCTTTGTCTAGGTTTGATATCAGGGCAACACCAACTTTATACAATCAGTTGGCAACTGTTCCCTCCTCTTCTGTTCCTGGAAGAGACTGTGTAGAATTGTTGTTATTTGCTTCTTGAAATGTTTGGTAGAATAAACAGTAAAGCATTATGGACCTGAAGATTTCTCTTTTGAAAGATTTAAATAGCATATTCAATTTCTTTTATAGTTATAGGACCATTCAGGTGATCTCTTTTAACTTGGGTAAGTTTAAGCAGGCCCTCTGGTGCTTTGAAATGGAAAAGAAAGTGAAACTTTTCCTCTAGATTTCTTTATGGTTAACCAACTGCCTTATCTCCTTCAATAAAGTCTATGTGCAAATGCTACTTTCTCAGTGAGATCTATCTGGATTGTTCTATTTCAAATCTCTTCTCTCCCCCAGAATTCTTTAAATTAAATGGCCTTGTTGACATATAATTGATATACCAAACAGTTCACCCATTTAACACGTGCAACTCAATAGGTTTTAGTAATATTCATGAGCTGTGAAACCATCACCACAATCAATTTTAAACATTTCCATCACTCTAGAAAGAAATCCCATGCTCATTAGCAGTCATTCCCCATTTCACCAATCTCCCAGCTCTACTTTCTATCTCTGCGGGTTTGCCTATTCTTGATATCTCATATAAGTGGAATCATACAATACATATGTGGTCTTTTATGACTGGTATCTTTCACTTAGCAAGCTTTCATTGGTCATCTATGTTGTAGTGTGTATCAGTACATCATTTCATTATCAAATACCAAACATTCCATTGTATGAATATACCACATTTTATTTATTCATCAGTTGCTGGACGTTGGGTTTCTTTCTATTGGTGGCTATTATGAATAATGTTGCTGTGTGCATTTGTATATAAGTTTTTGTGTACATATATGTTTTCACTTCTCTTGGTTTCATTTCTCTTGGTTATATACCTAGAAATGGAATTGCTTAGTCATGTGTTAATTCAATGTTTAACATTTTGAGGACCTGCCAAACTGTTTTTCAATGCAGCCACACCATTTTATATTCCTACTAGCAGTGTATGAGCATTCTAATTTCTCTACACTCCAGCCAACATTTATTACTACCTGTCTTTTTTTATTATTGCTATCCTGGTGGGTATAAAGTAGCTCCACCCAGCACTTTTGATTCCTCCTTGTCTTTTCTTTTCTGATTTATTTATTTATTTGAGACAGGGTCTTGCTCATTCACCCATGCTGGAGTGCAGTGGTGTGATCATTTCTACTGCAGCCTCTAACCCCTGGGCTCAAAGCAATCCTCCTGCCTCAGCCTCCCCAGTTGCTAGGACCAAAGGCATGCACCACAACACCCAACTTAATTTAAAAAAAAAAAAAAATTTTCATAGAGATGGAGGCTTGCTCAGCTGCCCAGGCTGGGTGTCCAACTGGCTTCAAGTGATTGTCCTACCTTGACCTCCCAAAGTGCTGGGATTATAGATGTGAGCCACCATGCCTAGCCTGATTCCTCCTCTTTTTCTACCTTACTTTTTTCATTTTCCATAGCACATTTTACCGTCTAACATCTATATATTATTTCTATTGTTTGTTATCTGACCCCACTTCCTAGTAGATTATAAATTCCATGAGAACAGGGATTTTTGTTTTCTTCTTTGGTGAGATCTCAAAGGAACTTGTATAGTGCCTGGCTTATGTTAAACATTCAGTAAATGTATATTGAATGAACGAATGAATGAATGAATGGCTCTTGATGGACCTTATCCCATCCTATATATGGAGCATTTGCAAGTGAATCTTTTTGATTTGGAAAGTGCTGGATTTGGGGCGAGGGGTAGGGAATGACTGTGCTTGTTTTCAATCCTTCTTTAGTGTTCATACCACTGAGAGTTGCTTAAAACAGCCTCAAGAAACCCTGAAAAGCCATAACAGACTAAATGAATATTTTACCAATTTAGTGGGTAGGGTGGGGAGCTATTCTCTCATGAATGGATAATGACCTTAAGTAACTGTGACTGCTCTGTATGGCAGCATTGCAAAGGTCAATGTGGGAACATCTTTCTCAAAAAAGGAAGTGGGGTGGGGGTTGTATTTTAATTCAACCATTTGTGTTCTTGTGTGTTTCACAACAAAACCTAATGAGACCAAATGAGTGCTAGAAATTCTGTGGGCAAGAGATATTATATAATAATTTTATTACGTATGCTTTTAAAAAATATCGTCTATTATTTTCCTAAAGGTATATAATTGTGTTAAAACAGATTTCCTCTATGTGCTCTAAATATAAAGGAGACTAATTATTTCTCTCCTTTTTTTCTCCCAGTAGAATGGATTTTTTTTCTTGGTTCAATCTTTTTATACATAGGTGGATGGAAAGACTCATTATGGCCCATCTTTTTATTTATGGAGCATTTATTATTCATTATAGGTCTATTCTAGTGGTAAAACCCATTTATGGGAAAGAGTAATAGAATATGAGTGCTAACTTTTTGTGCATTTGTCATAATTGAAGTTAGTGGTTTTATAAATATGGGATCCTTCCACCATGGGTTTAGAATAGCCCAGCTGCACAATAAATGGCCTAACCATCAGGTCCTACCTCTTACAGATCAATAAAACCATGAAATCTTTTTTCTAAATGGAGTTGAGGAGTCTCCCTTGCTTCCTGTACATTCTGGAAAAAGTGGGATATTGTGTTTAATCCAAGCCGAGCTCTGGATTTAAATGGGTTGCACCGTAGACCTGACTAGTATCTCAAGTCTCCTGTCTTTTCCAGGGGGAGTTAGGTTTTTCTAGTGAATTCAGATAAGCAAGGCATTTTCACTGAGCATTCTGTGAAAGCATTCTCAAATGAGACATGGATGCTACTGATTTTGCTGATTTCTGATTACAAATGACACATTTTAAAAATCACACACATAGAATGAATTGCAGAACTGTTAACTTGCTTTCCCTTTTTTTCCCATCACATTTGATTGCTAAGGGAGATGTGGAGAAAAGGAGCACTGTTCCCACCCACATCTTAATTAAATAAGGCCTCCATTGGGTTGAGACAAAGTGGGTTTGTATTGCTTTAAGAGAAGATCCGATTGTTTATATCCCTTGCTTGGGTGGATAATTTCCTAATTTCATTTTCCTCTGGAGTGGTGCCACTTTAAACACTTTTAAAGGTACTACAGAAGCCCTTCTGGCCTGGGTCAGAGAATTCATGTCAGGAAAGTCCATTATTTTATTTCCTTTGCATATTATTTCCCTTTGTGGTTTTGTTTTGTCTTTTTCATCCTGTGATATGAATCTGGTCCTTATCACTGAGGGCTAAGTCCTGGAAAGTGACTGTTTTTTGGCTTACATATTTTCCTGATTTATTTCTCACTTAGAATATAAGATGCAATCTTAATTTTTACTTCTTTTGTGTTAGGTGTTTGCTCACCTAGGCTTATAACACTTTTTGTCCGAAGGTTTCTCCAACTGATTCCCAAGCCTAGACTCTAAGTTTTGAAATTGGTACTCATGAAGTTTCCTTTATTCCAAAGTATAAGTGTTTACTTAGTACCCATAAGACAGGGCGTAAGAGGCTATATACAAAAATACAAGATAATAAAAAAACATGATTGGAAAGAAGACTAGATATTAGAAAATTATTAGAAAACTGATTATGCATTATCATGATGAAAATTCTTTCTTGTCTGTTTTTCATTTCAGCATTTATAGAAATCTATAGTCCAAAAATATTTTACAATTTGATTTTATTTTAAAATCCATAATGTAAATTTACCATCTTAGCCATTTTAGGTTTACAGTTCAGTAGTGTTAAGTATATTCACATCGTTGTGCAACAGACCTCCAGAACTTTTTCATCTTGCAAAATGAAAACTCTGTGCCCATTCAACAACTTCCCATCCCCCCACCCCACCACTTACCCTCTGTAATGTTTTTTTAAAAAAACTTCAGATGAATCAAATGCAAAACATTATTGACACCAGTGAAAGTTTAATCACCTGTGTTAAGTAAGACAGTGACATATTGCTGGCATTCTGTCATCTTTTCTGTTTGCTGAGTTTTTCATTTCAATTCAATGCTAAAAAGTTCAAATTAGTTACTACCCCATGAGGCTTGAAAATGTTCCCTTTGGATAATTTGGGTAATTTCTATATGTGTAGCATTGTGAAGTAAAGTAGTTTTTCCTAAAAAAATTAAAGTTTAAACAATGTATTTCTGTTACTCATTTGAAGTTTCATTTAGGATTAAACTTAATATAGGAAAAAGATATGTGGGTATTAATAATAATGATAACTAACTCATTGAGTATTTACTATGTGTCAGGCACTCTTTTAATTAATTATTAATAAATCTTTATAGACATTTTCTCTCTCTGTCACCCAGGCGGGAGTGCAATGGCACAATCATAACTCACTGTAACCTCTAACTCCTGGGTACAAGTGATCCTCCTGCCTCGTCCAGATAATTTTTTAATTTTTTGTCGAAATGGAGTCTCACTATGTTGCTCAGCCTGTGATACTATTTTAAATGCCTGCAATCTTCCCAGTTACCCTATGATGCAGGTTACTATTATAATCTCACTTTTACTCCTGAGTAAACTAGCGAGGCACAGAAAAGTTAGGTAACTCACCCTAAGTTCCAGGCCTTATGCAAAGCATAGCCAGTATTTAATCCTCAGAACCCTGCCTTGAGTTTTCATTCTTAATCCCTATACTATGCTGCCTTCTAGGTCAATAAGCATGTCAAAGTGAAAATATTGGTGGATTATTATCAAGGAATATGCAAATGTATACAGGAGGAACGGAAAGTAGAGGAGAAAAAAACTCCTATTTCTTTGGTCTGTAATTTATGCCAAACCCTTTACAATATTTTTTTTTTTTTTTTTTTGAGACGGAGCCTTGCTCTGTCACCCAGGCTGGAGTGCAGTGGCACGATTTCAGCTCACTGCAAGCCCCGCCTCCCAGGTTCAAGCCGTTCTCCTGCCTGAGCCTCAGAGTAGCTGGGACTACAGGCACCCGCCTCCACGCCCGGCTAATTTTTTTGTATTTTAATAGAGATGGGGTTTTACTGTGTTAGCCAGGATGGTCTCGATCTCCTGACCTCGTGATCCGCCCGCCTCGGCCTCCCAAAGTGCTGGGATTACAGGCGTGAGCCAACACGTCCGGCCTACAAGGTATTTTAATCATCCTAGTGTCTATTCATGCTAGGTTTTAGTGCCTGTGTTTTCACATGTGGAAACAAAGGCTCAGACAAGTTGGGGAGTTTGCCTGTGATCACCTACCAATAACTTGCAGGGTCTGGATTTGAACACAAAGGTATATTCTTAAGAGGACTGGAATACATCCTATATAAAAGTATTCTATTATATAGAGTCTATTATATATAATGTAATATAACATCGTGAACTTCTATATAAATATTATATAGGAATGATATTTATTTTATACCTTTCTGTAAATATTATACAGGAAACAATATAGGACAAGAATACTTCTACACATAACATATTCTAGACCTCTTAAGAATTATATATATGTCTATATAGTATATAGCAGTCTATTCTTTTTAAATTAAATTAAATTTTATTTATTATTATTTTTTAGAGTGATGGTGTCTCACTGTATTGCCCAGGGTGGTCTCGAACTCTGGGCTCAAGTGATCCTCCTGTCTCGGCCTCTCAAAGCTTTGGGATTACAGGCATGAGCTGCCACACCCAGCCCAGTCTATTCTAACCTATTGTATAAAATATTCTATTATATAGAGTATATATTAAGAGAAATATATTCTTCCTTCTACATTTCATAGCCTTTCAGTCTTCAAGAAGGATGAGACCCTGATATTACCCTAATAATCACAATATTTGAAACACAGAGTGGCAAGGGGGGATTATTGAAAGAGAGCATAATGTCTAAGTACAAACTTAGCTTTGCTATCAAACCTTAAGTGTTACAGTTTCAGCTACAGTGAAAAGTTACATTTCCCCAAACTGCATTTTTGAGTTTATCTTAGAAAATAAAAACTTTAGTTGAAATTACCCATTTTCCTATCACTGCAGGGTTGGGCAGGAATCAGGTGTAGTTTATCTTTCCTGCTTTAGTTTAGGCCTGGACCAGTTTTGCCAAAGGAATACTGTTCTTTACAAATCCTGCGCTCTCTGTTGTGTAGGCAAGATGGTAGGTAGTGGACAGAATGTGAAGAATGCTCCAGAAAATAAACTTTTTAATCATCTTAAGAAACCTGGTCTGATTGGATATGTATAATGAAAGTAATAAACATGGATTTGGGGAAATTCCTACTCAAATCTTCTTACAACTTAGACTGGTTATCCCCACCTACCTGAGTTGGTGTTGTTTTAATATGTATTGTTCATGGCTCAACTCAATAAAAAATAGGCTTTTAAAGATTATACATTTTTGGCCAGGCGCGGTGGCCCACGCCTGTAATCCCAGCACTTTGGGAGTCCTAGGCAGGCGGATCACAAGGTCAGGAGTTCGAAACCAGTGGTGGGCGCCTGTAATCCCAGCTACTCAGGAGGCTGAGGCAGGAGAATCGCTTGACCCAGGAGGCAGAGGTTGCAGTGAGCCCAGATTGTGGCACTGCACTCCAGCCTGGGTGACAGAGGGAGACTCCATCTCAAAACAAAACAAAACAAAAGATTATACATTTTTTTCATGACCCCCCTGAAAAGATCAACCTAAAATATGAAGAATTTCAGCTACCTTTACCCCAAGGCAATAGAATTAGATCTTTAAATGAGTTGGGACCAGCACAGTGACTCATGCCTGTAATCCTAGCACTTTGGGAGGCCAAGGCAAATGGATCACTTGAGCTCACAACCAGCCTGGGCAACATGACAAAACCCCATCTCTTAAAAAAAATACAAAACAAAAATTAGCTGGGCATGGTGGTGCCTGCCTGTAGTCCCAGCTACTCAGGAGGCTAAGGTGAGAGGATGGCTTGAGCCCGGGAGGCGGAGGCTGCAGTGAGCCAAGATCGTGCAACTGAACTCCAGCGTGGGTGATAGAGCAGGACCTTGTCTAAAAAAAAAGAAAGAAAGAAAAAAAAATTAAATGAATGGAAATGTCTTCATTTAGGATGCTTTAGTGTCACTAAGATTTCTTTTATATCTAATCTTGCTTGCTGTTGACTGATGAAATGAAATATTATCCCATCTTGATCAAAGGTGTTGAGTCCCTGAAATGTGTAGATTGAAAGCAGATCATGGAGAAGGGTGTTAGAAGTTCAGGCTCTCTGGAGCTTCTCTTCCAATGGCTATTGTTTATGATCTCTTAGTTTGAAAAGCTTCATTACCATTTACAGCTGAGATTCACTTTATTTATTATTAATTAATTAATTTATTTTTTTTTTGAGATGGAGTCTCTCTCTGTCCCCAGGCTGCAGTGCAGAGGCACGGTTTTGGCTCACTGCAAGCTCCGCCTCCCGGGTTCACGCCGTTCTCCTGCCTCAGCCTCCCAAGTAGCTGGGACTACAGGCGTGCACCACCACGCCCATCTAATTTTTGTATTTTTAGTAGAGACAGGGTTTCACCATATTAGCCAGGATGGTCTCGATCTCATGACCTCATGATCCACCCGCCTCGGCATCCCAAAGTGCTGGGATTACAGGTGTGAGCCACCGCACCCGGCTGCGAGATTCACTTTAAAATCAGTTCTCTAGCCTGTTCTTTTTGGTACGAGATTAGAATGTAATTTCTCTAGGGATGATTATCATTATTCGTATTTCAAACATTGGTCCCCTCTGTGATGTCACTGTGTCTTAGGTTTACCATCTTTTACTGTAAAGAAACAGGAAATGGAAACACGCAAGCTTTTCTTTGAACTAGATGAATTCAAAAACACCTGTCTTAGGCATTTGTGTTTCTTATGAGTTTGCGAGAGTCCGAGTGAAGGGGAAGGACAGGCTGTGTTACACGTAGCACTCAAATCTTCGCTTCTAATACTCTCCTGAGATTGCTTGTACTTCCTGGCCCTTCTGGGATTGAGGACTTGCTCATTGTTTGAATCTTGGACCTTTATTCCTTCGGAATTAGAACCATAGGTCCCCATGGGCTGATCTCCCATGTCCATTCCCTTCTGCTGTTTGCACAGGTCAAAGACAATCACCTCTTCCCTCCTCCCACCTCGGTCTTATCTGTGACGTCCTACTACCTGAAATTTGTAAACTATTATATACTTTTGTTACAGGAACTGGGTCCTGATCAAGACCCCAAGAGAGGGTTCTTGGATCTCGCACAAGAAAGAATTCAGGGGGAGTCCATAAAGTGAAGTGAAAGCAAGTTTATTAAGAAAGTAAACGAATAAGAGAATGGTTACTCCATAGACGGAGCAGCCCTGAGGGTGCTGGTTGCCGTTTTTATGGTTGTGTCATGATTACATGCTAAACAAGGGGTGGATTGTTCATGCCTCCCCTTTTTAGACCGTATAGGGTAACTTCCTAACATTGCCATGCCATTTGTAAACTGTCATAGCGCTGGTGGGAGTGTAGCAGTGAGGATGAACAGAGATCACTCTTGTGGCCATCTTGGTTTTGGTGGGTTTTAGCTGGCTTCTTTATTGCAACCTGTTTTGTCATCAAGATCTTTAAGACCTGTGTCTTGTGTTGACCTCCTAGCTCATCCTGTGATTTGGAATGCCCTAACCATCTGGAATGCAGCCCAGTAGGTCTTAGCCTCCTTTTATCCAGCCTCTATTCAAGATGGAGTTGCTCTGGCTCACATGCCTCTGACACTTTTACAAAAACAAAACAACTATTACAAAACATCCTACCTTTTATGTTAAAAAAAAAAAGGAAAAAATAAAATGAATATTTGTTCAAGTATGTCTGGAAGGGTACACGAGACACTAATAAAAGTGGAGAATTGCTTGTGGAGTAAGGCTGAGGTTCAAGTCTAATAGTTGGGAGGGGGAGGTGAGAGTGAGAATTTACACTGTATCCTTTTATAATTTGAACTCTGTGATAATGTACTACCATTTTAAAAATACCCATTTAAAATTAACTTTAAAAAGTGTTCTGCTGTCTGCTTTCTTAAGAAAAATCAGAAAGCAGCGTACCTCTGGTGGGAAAGTTGGAATCTTTACAATTATCAACTCAGATTGGAGAATACAAAGCAGGAGTCTTTTGGTTAGACACACCTGGGTTCAACCAGGTTCCTACTGTGTGACTGGAAAATGTATTTAGTCTCTGTAAGTCTTAATACCCTTATCTGAGGAGGAAAATAAAAATAATTGCTTAGCTGAGCGCAGTGGCTCACGCCTGTAATCCCAGCACTTTGGAGGCTGAGGCAGGCGGATCACTTGAGGTCAGGAGTTCGAGACCAGCCTGGCCAACATGGCGAAAACCCATCTCTACTAAAAATGCAAAAATTAGCCGGGCATGGTGGCGCATGCCTGTAATCCCAGCTACTCAGGAGGCTGAGGCAGGAGAATGAGTCAGAAGTTGAAGACCAGCCTGGCCAACATGGGGAAACCCCATCTCTACTAAAAATACAAAAATTAGCCAGGCATGGTGGCGCACGCCTTTAATCCCAGCTATTCAGAAGGCTGAGGCAGGAGAATGAGTCAGGAGTTCAATACCAGCCTGGCCAACATGGCCAAACCCCATCTCTACTAAAAATATAAAAATTAGCCAGGCATGGTGGCGCACGCCTGTAATCCCAGCTACTCAGGAGGCTGAGGCAGGAGAATCGCTTGAACCCGGGAGGCAGAGATTACAGTGAGCCAAGATGGCCCCACTGTACTCCAGCTTGAGTGACAAAGTGAGATTCCATCTGAAAACAAAAATAACAATAATAATAATAAGAAGAATTGCTTAGCTTATCTTTTAGGGATAGTGGGTAGAAGATAAATAGGAAAATGTTCTCCAAGCACATAAGAAATAGATGATTACTATCAGATTTCTGGGTGAAGTTGCGACAGTAATTTCCCAAGAGGAGGAAGGAACACAGATCTCTTCATCTTCCTCTTTCTTAAGTCCTGGCCAAGTTTCAAACTCTTGAGTGGGTAAAGAGGGGCTATATTAGTTCTCCTTTCATATTTCTGCCCTCAAAAACCTAGAGAATCTGTGGTCACTACTGGAAGAAAATTCAATTTAAAAACATTTATTTGAGGCTGGGCGCAGTGGCTCATGCCTGTAATCCAAGTACTTTGGGAGGCTCAGGCAGGTGGATCACCTGAGGTCAGGAGTTCGAGACCAGCCTGGCCAACATGGTGAAACCCCGTCTCTACCAAAAATACAAAAAAAATTAGCTGGGCATGGTGGTGGGCGCCTGTAATCCCAGCTACTTGGGAGGCTGAGGCAGGAGAATTGCCTGAATGCGGGAGGTGGAGGTTGCAGTGAGCTGGGATCGCGCCACTGCACTGCAGCCTGGGTGACAAGAGTGAAACTCCATCTCAAAAAAAAAAAAACAACATTTATTTGATACTTTTTGGATTAGTCAGGGCTCTTCACTGCTGATGAATCATGACAAACTTAATGAAAGAGAGAACTCATTGGCTCATGTAACTGAAAAATCCAGGGGCAGAAAACCTTCAGGCGTGGTTGGATCCAGGTGCTTACAAGCTATCTCATTAAGAACCTGACTCGCTCCCTCTTTTGAGTCTGTATTTCCTCTCTATTGGCTTTTGTTGTTGTTGTCATTGTTAACTTCAATTCTCCTCTTGCGGAGGCAAGGTGGCCGCTAGCCACTCTTGCTCATATTTGTCTGGTTTTAACAGCTCCAGAAGAGAGAAAGCCTTGCTTTCCTATTGTTCCAGCAAAATTTTTGGGCCTGGATCTTATTTCTGCAACTTGAGCATGTGTCCCTCTCTGAACCAGTCACCAGTGCCAGGGAGAAACTGGGCTCTGATTGGATAAGCCCAGGAGCCCAAGAGCCTTGTGCCCAGGGATGAGGTTAGCCTTCTACAAATGACACGGACTAAGAGAGGGGGAATGTGGTTTCCCAAAGGAAAAATGTCAGGAAGGCCATTTCTAAAAGAAGTAGAAGAGGAGGCTAGACATGCCTTTCCTCCTTCCCCCCAAAAAGACACTTAGGTCCCCAATATCTACTCTGTGCGATATATTATTTTGGGCATTATGGGAATGACATGATAAACACGACATCCCTCAGAAGGCTTAGACTAGAATCATGTGATTATGCAATCGCATACACATGAATTTAGTAATGAACAACTTAGTAAGTGCTATAACAGAAATAATAGTTAATAGCTAATATGTATTGAATGCTTTCTAGATCCTAGGTACTGGTCTAGGTATTTTACTTGGTTTAACCTATTTAGTGTCCAAAAGAACCAGGAAAGTAGTTGCTATCTCTCCATTTTGCAGATGAGGACGCTGAGGCACAGAGAAGTTGGTTGAAAGTGGTTTTGGAACACAAAGTTCTAGCCCATCAGGATAGTGAGATCTCCATGCAGAGCTACTGTGTGAAGAGAACTTAACATTTTAGGGTAGATTTCACCCGAGAGGGATAGGGAAACAGTCTAAATTCTAGGAAGAAGGAACAATACATGAAGGAATGGAGCTGAAGAACCGCAGATGTTTAGGAAATGGCAAGAAGTAAAGTTTGACTTTAACGCCAGGCTTGCAAAAAAGAGATGGAAGGAAAGTGATGGGAAAAATGGTTCGCTGGGACCGGTTGTAAAGCTTGGCTGCCGTTCCAAGTCCAACTTGTTCCACAGACTGTAGCATTCTTTAGTAGGGGAGTGGCTGGAGCAGATAAACAAAAAAATCACCAGACCCCTGAGTGTTTTTAGGTGGGGATGTTGGCTTTGTATCTCTGCTGTACATTCTTGGGATGTTTTGGAAGGTTTTTGCAAATGTCCTGTTGGGTGGCATTGAGGTGGTTGTTTCTTTAAATGACTTAGCTCTGCCTTAGTGAAGATCTTTTTAAAAGCAGACCATTTTCTGACATTCTGTTTTCTGCAACTGCTATTGAAGAGGGGCAAAGCCGAGCCAGGCTCTTGTAGAACACTTTCAACACAAGACAAGTGGTTTTGTGTGTTTCTGTCACAGTTTTACAGTGAGGCCATTCAGTACTCAGAACTGAGAAGATAACATGGCACGCTTATTTAATAGTCTTCTATTTGCTCTTCTATTTTGTCCAGTCATTAAATGGTGTTAGAATTGAGAATTAGGACTCTCTTTCCTTGCCAAAGAAAAACACAAGTGACTTGTTGACTACAAGATTTACTCTCACAGATATTTCCAGAGTAATATGAAATCCCGGCCAAGTATCCGCAGAAAAAAGCCAGCGGCATATGCTCCAGCCTCTTTTCCTGAGTGCAGCTCCACAGCTACCTCTCCATGCCCAGAAGGACATCATAAATCATTTCTAATTTATGAGGAGCCCAGTCGTGTACTACACCCTGGTAGGTGCTGGTGTTTGTCGTCTACAGACTGTGAGCTCCCTTCTTCAGTGCATACAGAGACTTTTTCAGATCATCCATAGGACAGAAGGTTGAGATTTTTTTTCCCTAGGACTGGCCCAGCCAAGAATTAAGGAGGGGGAAGACAGAAGATTCTTGTCCCTCAGGGTTTTGCCACAAGCCTCACTTGCTTTCTCCCAAATTGAGGACTGGGAAGGGGCAGAAACAATACCATTCTCATGATTAGCTATTTTCTTTTATTTTATTCAACAAATACACATATTTTTTCAAAGCCAACAGCCTGCAAGTCAACGTTGGGGACACAGCAGTAAGCAAAACAGAATTTTGGTTCTCAATGAGATTATACTTACACATGTTAGGAGGTGATGATGGGTTTTGCAGGGAAAGAAGAGATAAAGTTGGGAAGGGGAATAGCCATTCTACATCAGGAGTTCAGGGAAGGGACTTCCACTAAGGTGACCTTTGAGCAGAGACTTGTGGGACAGGATGGAGTGAGTCTAGCAGGTGTCTGGGGATATGGCCTCCTGGGAAGGACAGCACCATGAAGGGCCCCAAGAAATTGAAGCCAAGAGCCAGAAAGAAGTGGTTAGGAGCCAGGCACGTGGGAGGCGGGACAGCCTAAGGGGCTGCGGTGAGTTCAGGGATTGTTGGAAGTAAGATGGGCAGCCATGGGAAGTTCTTGGAAGATTACCAGAGTATAAGCCTGAAGTCAGGAAAATACAGGGCAGTGTTTCCTTCACTTCCCAGAGAGAATTAGAGTGTGCGCTGCTGTTATCAGAATTGAACTGTCAAAACATCGATTAGCCCAATGCAGAGTGAAACAGAAATCATGGCTTTGTTTGATCTTGGTATAAAAAAAGCTCTTATGCTTTTCCAGTTGGGATAAAAGTGAGAGGCCATGAGTCATTTATTTACTCAACTGGCGATAATACTTTTCATGGAGACACCTTAGCTACTGTATTCAGCGACCTGTGCGACATTCAGCGACCTGTGCCCCACTAGCGTCTTCCCTGGCAGTATCTTGGTTGTGCTGTAGCTGTGGTGCATAGATTTCTGTGCATAGATTGGTGTGAGCTTCAAAGTCAAAGAGCAGCTGGTGGGATACTTGGGATCAGATTCGAGCAGGCTGCAATAACAGCAGGCTCTCAGTGATGACCTGGAGCCGACTGCTGCCGTTTTCTGCTCACAAACAACTGACTTTGGTCCAGAGCTACAGAGAGCTTGGGTTAGATTGATGCGCAGAAGTTACAGGGAGTGCGATTTGACTCCTTCTCTGGAATACCTTCCTCAAAATGAGGGTGATCGATACTGAAGTGGGTTGCGCCTTAAAGTGAGCATCTTCCCTCTGAATGATTTTAAGCAGGTGAGCACATCTCAGGAATATTCTGACACAGCCCCTGCTTTGTGCGGTGTGTTGGACTAGAATGACCTCTCAGATTCATTGCAATGCAAACCCCCTCTGAGCCCATGAAAAAGTGTCCAGTGAATGTGCTCTGCAAACATGCAGGCACTATATAAACAAGAGGCAAATATTTTAAAAGGTGAAGAATGAGATACTTGTACTGCTGTGAGAGCGGTGGTTGGAATGCTGTGCCCCAGCAACATACTTTCCGTGCTCAGTCGCCTGCAGTTTGTTCTCATTGGCCCTGTACATAGGTATCCGCATTGTGTGTTAAATACGCTCTCAGCGAAAGACCAAACAAATAGCCAACGGCATTTTCCTATCAGAGCCTGTTTATAGGAGGTAGAGCAAAAGAACAAAGCTGTTGGTTTTGATTCTTGGCAGGAAGCCAAGGCTGCTGCTTCAAAGCTCCAGAGTTTATAAGGAAGAAAGAGGGGGAATTTTTAGTTTACAAGGAAGAAAGGGGGAATTTTTAGCTGAGACTAAGTTAGAATTTAAGCAAAACTCAAAACTAAAACTAAAGAATCCTCCGGGATCCATAATGGAAAGGCAGAATAAGAAACCTGGTATGTTTCAGGCTATCGGATGATTTTTTAGTGCAAGAACGAACGTTTTAAAAGGTGCCCGAGCAGAGATTACAGACAGCCTCGATTAATGATACAGGATCACTTAGCATTTGAGCTGGATGAATTGTCCTTAGTGATCCTTGAATTGTGTCCCTTATTTTACAGATAATGGATTAGAGGCCCAGGAACTCAAAATGACTGCCCAGCGTCACTCAACAAGTTGTAGGAATTCAAGGACTAGAATCCAGGACTCCTGGCAGCCATTTTGTGTTTTGGGCAATTTTAAAGAAGCAGCAAACAAGTAAAAGTTTTGTTTCTTATGAGCAAAGGGCCGGTTAGGAAGACAGCCACCGTGATTGAATGCTGAATTGGCAGTGCATTTGGTTTGCGAGAATGTGGCCCGATCCCTAGGCCAGCGGCACTTGCTCTTGCAGTTGCCACCTTCATCCTTAAGTTTAGGGCAGAACAGCCGTGAATCTCTGGGCCTGTCCCCAGGAATGGAGGCCAAGACAACTGTTGGAGGTCTACAGAGTCCCGCCACCCCTCAGAGCCCAGTCAAGCATGAATGGGCTTTTACAATCCGTAGGAGGCTGCAGTGGTCAAGGTCCTTCTAAAGCACCTGCAAAATCCCAGCAGTGTCCCACCTGTCATTGTGGGTGTTCTTTGGCTTCCTGCATTGATAAGAGTTCTCTCCTTTTTGACAAGAGGCTGAACAAATTGAAACTGTATTTAAATAACAACACTCTTTTTACATAATAGAACACCCAGTTTAAAAAAAAAAAAAAAGACTCCTTGCCCGGTTAACTTTTTTCATTGAAATTACTAACCTTTAAGTGAGCTGTTGTTACTTGCTTCTGGAAGGGACGGGAAGAATGGGGTCAGTGAGGAATCTAAAGGAAGGGAGGGAAGCCTTCTGTGTATGTCTCCTTTTTAACCCAAAGCTGTTCATTGTCATTCTTTTGACCATTTATTCATTCATTCACTCATTTTCCTGTTTGTTTCTATTCTGATTCTATCCAAAAAAAGTTTGACAAAATGTACAGTAAAGAGCTTATATATTGTAAGTCAAGTCAGGTTTTAGAGAAGGAGGAAACAGAGATTCCATCCACGAATTGTCATATGAAATCTGTGTCAAATATCCAGTTTTACTCTGATCTTTCTAGCAACCAGGATTTAAAAAGGAATACACAATTTCTATTATCAGAAAGGAAAAAAAAATCCAGGTTCTTCAAGAGACTAAGTGTTGCTATTCTGTGGTACACGCAATTAGCAAACACTTAAGGAAGACTTTCATGCACTTACTACAAAGCTGGCTGCCCAGGGCGCATCCTCCCACCCTGTCTCCTATCAGTGTCCTTGCTTGAGGCCCTGGAGCCCCTGAGCAAACATGTTCTTAGTGTTATCACAAATGTCTTCTTAGTGTTATCACATGCTCCCTTTGGATGTGTAAGAACCTGGTTTGGGGTAATGGCTTTAGTTTAGTTGAAACGATGTTGTCTAGAGCAGTTCCAGGATTTGCAGATAATGAGCCCAGGAGTAGGAATCGGGGAGCGTCAGAAATCTCGTGCTACTGCAGCTGCCTGTTGTCTACCAGTGTAGCTTTCCTGCTCTTCAAAGTGCCCTAGACTCCTTATCTGGCCCTTCGCTGCTGTATCAAAGTGCATTTTTGAACAGAGGGTCTGGAGGAAATAGAGTTCTGCAGAACACGCTTTGGGAAATGTTGACTCAGGATTAATAGATGACATGACCACATGTTAATTTTACGCACCTTCTTGGCCCCTGAAAGTGAGGAATGGACTTTGCAGTTGCATGGACATATAGAGCACAGGATTTAATACTATACACACTCAAGGGGAACACTATTGAGATCCTGCTCCGGAGCTCCCAAGCCCCATTCCAAAGTTCTGCCAGGCATTTACATTTGTTCCAGAAGAAGGAAGAATCAATGTTAAGATCCCCATGGATTTACATGTCTGTGAAAACTGATTATTATTATTATTATTTTCTAAGATAGAGTTTCGCTCTTGTCGCCCAGGCTGGAGTGCAGTGGCACGATCTTGGCTCACTGCAACTTCAGCCTCCTGGGTTCAGGCGATTTTCCTGCCTCAGCCTCCCAAATAGCTGGGGTTACAGGTGCCCACCACCATGCCCAGCTAATTTTTGTATTTTTCGGAGATGGGGTTTTGCCATGTTGGCCAGGCTGGTCTCGAACTCCTGACCTCAGGTGATCCACCCACCTCGGCCCCCGCCAAAGTGCTAGGATTACAGGCATGAGCCACCGTTCCTGGCTGAAAGCTGATTATTCTTAACTGCCTTCTCCATCCTCCTAAGACCTGGGGATTGTCAGCTAATATATGAAAACTCTCTAGAATTAGTGAGAATGCAGGGGAAAGAGTTATAGAAATAAGATGTGTTGGGCTTTTGTAATAGATGGAGTGACAGAGAAAACACTAGAAAATAGTTCATTTTCCTGGAATGCAAATGGGTTACCCAGAATATTTACTGATGTTTATGTGTTTTTTTCTTTAATGTAAGCATACATATCTTCTTCATACACTGCATATCCATAGAATTATATGTTTTAGAATGCAACATTTCTAGCTTCAGCGTGAGAAGCAGCCTTTATGCTCTCTAGTTGCTGTGTAATAATATGCCTGGATGCCAGGACAAAGGTGGCCATTTGAAAGACCACGGATGGCGGCTGGACTTCAGATCATGGGCTGCAGCCATTTGCTCTTGTCATAGCTGTGTTGATTCGACTCAGATCATGTGTTTTTTTAAGCAACTAAGAAAACGAGTTTGAGCCCTCATGTGAGGAGAATAAATGTGCTCAATTCTACTTGGAATGTTTTTCATAATTATCTTAAGGAATGACTTGATTCTTACTTGTGCTTGTTCTTTTTAAAAGTATTAGAAAGGAAGATATCCACACGACAAAGTAGAGAGGAGCTGATAAGAAGGGGAGTGCTTAAGGAATTGCCTGATCAAGGTGAGGAAATTAATCATACATTTTAAATATTTTGGTCCTTCATTCTTTGGTCTTTCTTTTGTTTTCTTTTGAAATTTAAAGTGATCATGGTCTTTGTAAGGTAAAGCGGTGATTACTGCATTCCAAGAGCCTTGCTTCCATTGGTAATGCCTTTGTGAGCCGCAGAGAATCTGAAGTATTATATAATTCTAGTGACTTTCCTGGTGAATCCATCACCATGTGTCATTCTAAACCTAAAACTCTGCAAAGGTACATCCGAGGCCAATACAGATGAGATACAAATGCTTATGGCTCCTTCTCTTCTCTATTCTTGAGTTTCAGTCTTTCTATTCACATGAAACTCATGTGTTTGAGTAAATGCAAAGTTTTAGCTTGGTTCATGCTATTTCGTTTCTTAAGACTACCAATAAAAGAGAAGAGAGAAGGCACACATACCTCTTGTCCTTTGCACTCTATAATAACACTGAAATGTACAATCAATAAAGCATGAATAGGCAAACTAAACTAACCTGCTTTCTGTGTTCTCTCATGTAATTTTGCAGTACTGTTCTCTTTTCATTTCTCTGAATCTTTCCCTAGCAATGATTATTTCTAATTTTTTCCCCTATCTCTGATCTTCTCTTTTTTTCTCTATCCTCCCGAGGAGGAACTTTGTTCAGAAAAGACAAGGATCAGATAGAAACTGGTACTGACCCTCAAAAGAAGACACTAACATTGGTTATTTCTCCAAATAAATAATACCTAATGATTTTCATCGCTTCCACTATTAAATTTAAAATTAAAGGACATTTTGTTGCAATTTTGTTGATTTATCTCATGCCTCCCTTCCCCTCACATTTACTGTCATAATGAAGTATTATTATTGTACTTTTATGGGAACAAATAAAATGCTATTAATTTAGAATTGAAATTGAAATTGAAATAATAATACAGCTGTTTTCCTGATATATGTTCCTTGCAAAGGACTTAACATTTTTTGGCATTCACTATTTGTAAATCAAAATGACATGCTTTTTTCCAACATCTGAATAATTCCAGAGTGGAGCTGAGAAATGCTTTCCTGTTTTTCTCCTGATTCAAAGAAAGTAGGGAACTCTGGAGTGAATAGTAACATTTTCTTAAGCCCTCGCAATTTTAGGTATTTTACTTCAATTTCTGACCTGTCAAACTTTTCTTACTCTACTTTATGAATGAATTTTATGTTTTCCCTGTTTTTCTATTATTTTGAAGCTATTTATTTCCTGTTTGAGACTTTTAAGAGTTAAAAATGCACATTTCTAACTTTTTAAACTTAAAGGTAGACTTGCAATATCAAAATTAATCCCCTGTCCAATGTCTCTGAAGGCAATAGAGAAATAATATACCCATTGAAAGCTTAACACTGGGCCATCAGCTTTATGGGATGGGCCAATGCATTTATTAGACATCGTTTATTTAGAAATATTTTAAAGAAAGCACAAAATGGAAAATTTTATGATTGAAACTGTTAATGGGTTTAAATGTGAAGATTAAAAGCCCATCTTTTTTTCCTAATTAAAATTTGTAGGTAGAAAAAGAATTTGCTCTGTCTAAAAACCAAGTAGCAATAGTCAATTTAAAGAAATGATTTTTATTCTGCCGAATCTGTGAAACTATTTGCCTCATAGATTATAATTTCTTGGGCCAACATATACTTCTCAGAAATCTAACTCTCTGATCTTTTTATTTAACTTTTCCTGTGGAAACTAAAAGTTTTAAAGCATAAAAGAACAAAACAATGTTTTAACCTAAGCATAATATAATAATAGGCTTAATGTTTCAGAAGTCATAAAATACTAGATTTTACTTTCCAGCTTTTCCATGGTCCCTATCTAGAACCGTAGAAATTATCTAATGGTTGAAGGTTCCTGAGGATGTCAGTAGTAAATGGAGTCCTTCACCTTTTCAGCTGAGGGCTGGAGAAAATAGTTTTCTGTGATTTTCCCAAAAGCGATTATCTGGAGAATTTCAGTCTGAGAGACTAGAAGCTGCTGTTCTTGGTAACAACCTCCTTTCTGCTGCCAGTGAAGATTCATTGTTTGCCTTGATCTTCTTGACCTTGCGTCTGCTCTTGACAGTGCCTGTACATCAAGCCCTTTATTCAGTGAGCCAGATAGACTTTAAAAATCCCTCTAGCTACCCTGAGTCTGACCCCATCCCATCATATCCCATACTCTCCCGGCTATTGTTATTTTTCCTTTTAGGTTCTCTTATTTACATCCAGACATATCTTCAACCTAAAAGTTCAGTGATTCGTCTTCTCTCCTGGGAAGTCTATGATCTAGTCCAAGTTTGCTGCTTACCTCTGCTTTTTTCCCTCCATCTTTTCCCTTAGCTTTTGACATGAGGTTGTGGAGGTGGTTTTGCCTGTGTGCCATCCTTTCCTTTTCTCCCACTGTGGACTTTTGTCACTTGCCTTTTGGTCATACATGATTTTCTCTTTCTATCTGTCCCTCCTTTAACTATAATATATCCCCAATACACCTGTTTACTAGAAGGAGGTGACCCCCTTCAAACACCCTCGTGTTCCTTATTTAACCACTTGTTCCTGTTTGTGCTTTATCTCTCAGTTTTCTTTAAGCTGACAACTACGTTTTGAGTTTTCTCTTGCCTTTGCTGTCATGAGATGTGTTGACTTGGGCCGCTTATTGTCACCTGCCATCCAGCTCAGCACCTTCTTGCCTTCCTTTGCTCTGCTTGTATTTTACTTACACACACACACACACACTATGTCAAGGATTTAACTTATTTTAATTCTAAAACAACTTCCTTAACACTCAATACTAGAAAGCCTTTTCAATATACACATCAGCTAATTAATAACTTTACTTCCCCTCTGTTTTGTTCTTGAATTCCGTATTTATCACAAATGTGTCTCTTTTTCCTACAATTATTTTCATACTAACTAGCTTTATTTCATGCCTCAAAGTAAGTATTTTCCACATTGTTGACTATTTCTCTCTATCATAGGATAAGCCACTTTCTTCTTGTGTCACAGCTATTAAAATTTCCAGGTTTTTCTAAATTTAAGAAATCAGTTATTTAACTAAAAATTTTAATATAATAATGCGTAAAATAGAATTAAATTGTCATTGACATGACTTCAATATACTTTTATTATCAACTAAAGTCAAAGAAAACAAAGATAAATTTATATTTGAGTTACCTAAAAACTGAAGATTTTTATACATAAGCAAGTGGTTTTCTGTTTTGTTTGGAATTTTCCATTCTTCATTTTTATTTTATCTGGATATATTGTGTTCTCCTCCTTTTTATAGCTAATTTCTTGGGATTTAATAATAGGAATTAAGAATCATTTGGGTTTTCTTTGGTTTGACGTATAGTCTTTTA
Source organism: Gorilla gorilla gorilla (assembly GCF_029281585.2). Lineage (NCBI taxonomy): Eukaryota > Metazoa > Chordata > Mammalia > Primates > Hominidae > Gorilla > Gorilla gorilla. The sequence continues at coordinate 167,900,929 of NC_073229.2, forward strand.
AAAATTCTTACTTTAATTTTATTAAAATAGTTGAGATTTACTTGTAATGGCATTGCCTTCAATTATTGTTTATTTTAGTTTTACACGGGACTTAGTTATAGGTTATTGGGAGTTACATGACTAAGCAACGATTGCTTTTTCATTCTAAAAATGACATAATTTCATGATATGTAGTTGATTTATTAAAATGTCATGTCTGTTTGTTCAGAAGGCAAATGGATTTTATTGTTAAGCCAAAGCAATTCAATCATATTTAATGACAATTTGGGAAATGGTTTCTGTTTTATAATGATTGCCAAGATAAGAGTAGTAAAAAATCGAAAGAGCTGTAATCAAGCAGATTTTTAAGTTTGCTCAAACCTTCCATTCGTTCATTTTTCTTTTACAATGGTAGCAAAGCCTCTTAAAATTTTCCAGATATAAAGTAGGGTTAATCTTTTCAAGAATCACTGAATTAAATGTTTCTGCAAAGTCTCTTTCACTTTAGAAACCCCCAGGAATTATGGAAATACAGGAGTTAAAATTAGTAATTTATGATTTAGATCTCTCAACATTGTATCCATTATGGTTTTTTAAAATTCCTTTGTGATTACTTTTTTATGTGTGTTTTTTTTTTCTGGAATGTTTTCAAATTATTTTTAGGACAACTTAGGGACTTTTTGGCTAGTTATATATAATAATTACCTGAGTATACTTTAATCTTTCCATAAACAAATAAAAATAAAAATAGCCTTGCTATCATGTTTTCCCTGAACATAGAGTAGCAGTTATATTACTGTGTGAAGTTAGCACATCATATACTTAATATATTCTGGAACCAGTAGTACTTGGAAATTTTCATATTCTCCCACTTATTGTTTGTATGTGTAATTACATTTCATGTTATTTGTGTATTTGCATTCACCTTGTGTTTTTGGTGCTTGTAAAATGTTTATTCCATTTTCCAGATTATTCCTCTCGCCATTCTGTTTCTGAATGACAAAGAAACACATAAGTATTGACTTCAGACAAACCTAAGCACATGAACAAGGGACTCTGCTGCCCTGGGATATTGGATAATTAGGATGATCATTCCTGTTGTCTTGAAATGGCGCATAGATATTCCCTCCATAGCAGCTTTTCCCCAAGACGGAGGATTTTCTAGCTCTTTTGTTTTGAATAAACTGGTGAAACAGTGCAGGGTGTATTTGGTTCCCAGGGACTGAAACATGAATCCAAATTTTACAATCCTAGTAACTGGAAAACTTGTTTTTAAGAAAGCCAGCAAGTTAGACATCTAGGTGTTTCTTTCCCATTTTAGATGGAGATGTAACAGTTAACTTTGAAAATTCAAACGGGCACATGATACCCATCGGAGAGGAATCTACCCGAGAGGAAAATGTAGTAAAGTCTGAAGAAGGTAATGGCTCTGTATCTGAAAAAACACCACCTCTGGAGGAACAGGCAGAAGATAAGAAAGGTAAAATAAAGACAAACCCATATTATTTACTTTAGTATATAGCTCAATGTCTAGAACCAGCACTTAGGCTCCAACTAGTGACTCTAAAACCAGCAGTCTGCAGAGGAGAGGTTTACAAATAGAAAAAAGAAAGAAATGATAGCTAGTAAAGTGAAATCGGATGATTTTCTCAGGTAGATGCATCCATTTTATAAGCACAGTATTTGTTTTTTCAATTATTAAAAATGTTAATTAAAAGTAATAATCAGAAGGGGTGGCCTCTTTAATCATTAGAGATGTCTGGGAAGATTATCCTTTCGTAGGAGCTTTGTCTCAGGATCATAATGAAAGTGAGAAGTCTGAACATCTTTCTCTGCTGGTTACAATTGGCCCCGTGAGCAGTTCAGCATGGAGGAATATCAAAACCCACATGGCTTGTTCAGCCCAGCACTGTCTTCAGCAGTGGGAACTTGGCTGGTGGCATCCACATATCCAGCATCATAGGTTCCAGACGTTGCTGAGAGAGACCCAGGAATAGCTCCCAGAGATGCCACGGACTGTGGTTGCTCTGCTGGCTGATTCCCACAGCCTCTGTGCAATTGGAAACTTCAAAATGTGCCAGAGGCGATTATGCTATTCCCAGAAGACTTCTTTAGAGACCTTGGTTCCTAGAGTGAATATGCTACAGTAGATTGAGATACCTGCAAGATACATGTCTATCAGGGACTCCCAGAACATTCACAAATTCCTAGTTATGGATTGATGACATCTCGATACCACTGCTGTGATGCGTAGGAACCTCCAAACATGAAATGAAACTTCTGTAAGGAAAGGTTTTGTGGGGAGATTCTAGATGCCTCCATGCAGCATAGAAAGGAGTCTTTAGGAAATATACTATTTCCTGTTTTATAATGTCTGTCTCTAAGTTGAATGGTAAAATTTTGTCAAACCTAGTGTGTGTTCTGTGGGCATTTTGAACTCTTAGAAACTGATGAAAGTGAATTCTCTTCCTCTGTTCTTGACCCAGATCCTTGAGAGAGAAAGGGAAAAAAGATTATTTGATGGCCCTATTAAACACACCATTGTAACTTAAAATCATCCTCTCTGGAAGTTCATAACTGTTCATTATTTGCATATATATTAGCCTTTAAAAGTTTTAGAAGCCTGTGTAAATAATCTGTTGGAAATGTATTATTTTGCTTTATTTCAAGGGCTTTATCTAGCCTTGTTCCATTGAAGGACTCTGGTTAAGCTTATGTACACAAAATATGAAATTAACTAATACTTTCAATGATAATATTCCTGGAACATAAAAAGAAAGTAGACTTACATAAATTTTAGTGGGATTCAGTTGAAAGTATTAACGCAAGTAGTGATGTTTTTTGTTTAAGTCTTTCTGTCCTGTCTCGCCAGACTGTTGAATTTCAAATCCATCTGTGGTTTGTCCCTGGCAGCCTTCTCACATCCAAGAATCGCATCCTGCATTACGTAACAGTGCCATCTCTGGTGCCTGGTCTATGCAGGGTATTCGTCACTGGACTGGCCAGACATCAAAGGAAGTGTTTCCCTTATCAACATAATAAAAAGTTCCTGACAGTTTTATATGAATTAACCAACAGACCTTGATGTTCTTGAAAGAAGATAGCAGACCTTATGGGTCTATGAATAGTTGAGAGATGTTTTTCTTTGCTTAGAATTAGTACATTCAATTCTTCCTTATCTGATAAGGTCCAAGAGAGCCTGTTGCTTGGCTAGTAGGTACATGAGGAAGGAGCTGGGAGTGCTGGCTGCTGACATACCACTAAAGAGGCAGTGCGGCTCTCTCCTGTGTGGAAAGTGCACACACCAGAGCCACAAGGAGAAGCACTAGGTATAGAAGCCACTTCGTGAGACTGAAAAGAATGTCACGCATAACTAATATTACAGTGTATTATGTTAATTAGAAAATGCCTTATGACAAAGGTAACAATTTATTTCTCTAGAAAAACACATTTTTCATTCTGAAGACCAACTCAAGCTTCACTTTTGCCTCTGCTCCTCTTCTGATCTCACTGCTTGTGTGAGCTCACTACCATGCAAACCCCACCATCCCATGATCTTAATTCACCCTTTATTTTGGGATACGGTGCTCCCTTTCCTCCTGCATGAAGCCAACTTATTCAAGAGCATTCTGTCATCTATTTGGTTATATTTGCCAAACCATATCATCTGCCTTTAGAGCCCTAGATGTGTATTATATCTCTTCATAAGACAATATCTCAATACTTTAATATTTGAAACATCACCGTCAAAGAAAGCAAAACAAATGGCACGTGGTGTCCTTCACACTTGCTCTGTGAGTAGATTCCACCCAGGCCCCCTGGGCATTTCTGGGGCTCCTGAAGGCACCTGATACTGTAGTTGGTACAGTGGTCTTGGGCCTCCTCTGCCTAATACTAGAGACTTCTTCCTTAAGGTCTTTGGGGCTCTTGGTCTCCCATTATTCTTTCTCAGTAAGTGCCTTTATATATATAAGAGCAGAAAAACTCACTTGCTCCCTGTTAAACAAAGCTTAGTATTAAATATAAGAAATCTTATGGCTCACGCCTGTAATCTCAGCACTTTGAGAGGCCAAGGCGGGCAGATCAGCTGAGGTCAGGAGTTCGATACCAGCCTGGCCAACATGGCAAAGCCCCATCTCTACTAAAAATACAAAAATAGCTGGGTGTGGTGGTGGACACCTGTAATCCCAGCTACTGGGAAGCTGAGGCAGGGAGAATTGCTTGAACCTGGGAGGTGGAGGTTGTAGTGAGCTGAGTTCAGGCACCATTGCACTCCAGCCTGGGTGACAGCCAGTCTCAAAAAAAGAAAATAATAATAATTTTAAATAATAAGATTTTATAAGAATTCTAAGAAATCTTGCTTGACATTATTTTTATCAAGTTATTATTTTAAAATCTTCAATGAAATAACAAGTGGTGAACACTTATTTGTTCCACAAATAATGAAGGTCTACCATAGGTGAGACTCTACTAGGGGCCAGGAAAAGACTAGTAAATGAAAAATGGCCTTTGCCTTAAGAGCATGACCTGTGAGGAGACCAGAGTGCAAACGGGCAATTGTAGTGCAAGATGCGAAGTACCATAGAAGGCCTGAGCACAGCAACCCAAGGGAGCTCACAGTGAGGACCAACATTGGTTCTCAGAGGAAGATATTTATGAACTAAGACATGAAGGAAACAAGGAGGTCATCAAGTGAAGCAGAGGAATTGGGTAAGAATTGCATTCTAGGCAGGGTGAGGACCACATGCAGCCCCAGGCTTGTTCTAAGTATCGTTGACCTCAAACCTTCCAGTGCTCAAAGGAGCCAAGCCTGGAAGTATGGGAAACAGCTTGTTTTCCAGACCGCATTGCTGGAAAGGCTAGCATCCTTATCAAGCCAGAATGACTAGGCAGCCCTTTCTTAACCTTCTCTTGAAGTGATAATACTCCTATACGCCATCAGTTTATATCATGTCTTCAGATCACATGGTAAGTGTAAAATATACAACTTGACTTAATTCATTACCTCCCAGCTCCAACTAAAGCTCTGTTTTCTACTGATGTGTGTCAATAACTATTAGACAGTCAGTCCCATTCATTGAATAGACATAGTGTTTACAGCATTGTGTTCGATGGAATTTTAAATTTCAGACAAAAGGAGTTTATAATTCAGTCAAAAAATTATACTATTTGCATACTCATATGTCCCTGCGTGTGCGTGCATGCACATGTGCACACACACACACACACAGACACATAACTTAAGAATTACCAGGATGACAAATGTTCACACATAGTTGGTAGCGTTCGAAGAGTCAAGAGGAGCAGACGTGTTCTCTAAGGAGCTAGGAGAAAGTCTGTTTGCAGTGTGTTCATTTTCTCCCTAGTAGGTCTTGTCATTGCCAACCAATCTGGTGAACTATCTCCTCCTTCCCAAACCCAGAAGCTGGATTCTTTCCAGTATACCTTTAGAATTTTAAGCCTTAGGCAGAAATGAAAAATACCCCTCAGTGACATGCTATTAAGGGAGAGGATAAAACGTGTAGAGTTTGTGGTATATAAGAGAATTAAGGTGACATGTGTTACAGATCAGTTTGACTTTCACTATGGATGACACTATTGGGCTTAGTCTCCATACTTCATGGTATTATACTGGGAGCTAAAGTTACAAAGATGTATTTAAAGAATAGACTTCAACCATATGTCAGAAGACTGGGAAATTAACGTATATTTATATATTTTAAGTTAAAATTAAATGTTATAGGTGTGTATCAACTTGTATCATTCTCAAACCTAACTGACTTTTGTGATTTACTTGCCTGGTTAAGACTGGCTGAGTTAAGAGGGCCATTACTATTAGTATACATGATACTCAGCTTAGTTGAGGAGACAAGATATATAAACAGAAAGGCAAAAATACAAAATAGCTTCTGATAAATGTTGAGTAAGTGGCTCACACAATAAGCCCAAGTAAGTTCAGAGGTAGAAGGGGTCAACTTGGGCCACAGTGACCGAAGAGAATTTTGTGGCTGAGGCAGGATCAAAGGTGAACTTTAAAAGTAAAACTTTGTTGATTACCTATTGTAACTGAAGTCATCTATGCTAATTATATATGTGGATTGATGGGGAATGTGGTTAAAAGAGAATTCTATACTTCACACTCATTAGGATAAGAAACAAAATAATATAAATAATAATAAAATGCAATATATTCCAATATTAAAACCCTTTCTAGAGCATTCAATTATAGGAGCCTTGGTTAAGGCTCGATCTTGTCTTAACACTGTCTCAAGGTTTTTATTGTGCCCCATTTTTAAAGAAATGCTGCCTAGCTCTTTGGACTAGAATGGTATTTTAGTTTAATTCTCATCAGCCACTATTAGGAAGAATACAGATGTGAATATATGAATGAACTTTCAGCATCTCATCTGTCTTTCAGTAACAAGAGACTAATACTCTTTCTCCTCCGGTTACACAAAACCTTGTGAGAAGCTGCTATTCTTAGGTATGAGTTTTGGATGAATTTTAGCCTTTGTCTTTCCAAAATAATTATTTGGTTTACATGACAAAATAGACCTAAGTATTTCTTCGATTCGGCACCATCTAGATGTACCTACAGTTGTGACAGTGTTTGAAAAGGCCAGGCATGGTGGCTCATGCCTGTAATCCCGGCACTTTGGGAGGCCAAGGCAGGCAAATTGCTTGAGCCCAGGAGTTCAAGACCAGCCTGGGCAATGTGGCAAAACCCCATCTCTACAAAAAATTCAAAAATTAGCTGGGCGTGGTGGCAAACACCTGTGGTCTCAGCTACACAGGAGGCTGAGGTTAGAGGCTGCAGTGAGCCGTGATCATACCACTGCACTCTAGCCTGAGTGACAGAGCGAGACCCTATCTGAAAAAAAAAAAATTTTTTTTTTTAAGATTTTCTTTCATGCACACACACACACACAAAAAAAAAAAGAAAAGAAAAGAAAGGAAGGAAAGGGCAGAGGAAGTTATTTTAGAACAGGAAGCTGCCAATGTACTGGGAAAGCTTTAGAAACTTTTGCTAGTAGAAGATGATTCATTCTAAAGCGCATTGTTGCCTCATGTAAAAGATTCTCCAGAGTCTCTCTTAGCTTACAAAATAATTGGGTTTTGATCACAGCGAGGCTGAACACAGATCCCTTTCAGATGGATCAGGCTTGAGTTCTCAAGGGTAACCATGAGTCCAGCAGTTGCTGTAGCTGTCATTCCTCACCCCACAGCAGTGACTGTAACGAGTTCATCTGCCACTCTCCAGGAGTGGCAGATTCAACTTTGTTAAATCATTGTTTGTTCAATTTAAATGTAGCACTTCACGCCCACATCATCATCCAGCAACCCCAGATCCAAGGCTGGAACTGAGGCCCCTGACTGCAAACATTTACACACATCCTCAACCTAATTTCGTCAAGGTAGTTTGTACAACCCGGTTTTATTAAAGCGTGATTCGTGTACCCTGAGAACACTTCTCAGTTTGTCTTTCAGCCTTTGTTTTCACCCTAAACTGTGCTCTGTCTGGTGCAGAACTCCGTGCTGATTCTCAAGTACCAAGCAGCCACGCTTTGTGTCACTATCGTCATGTCTTGCTCCTTGTGTTTATATGGTGTGTGTCTGTATCAGTCTGCTTCTGTTCACTTTCTCGTTTATAGAGAACACTGAAAACCACTCTGAAACACCGGCAGCTCCTGCTCTACCTCCTTCTGCTCCTCCTAAGCCTAGACCCAAACCTAAACCCAAAAAATCACCTGTGCCTCTGAAAGGGGCCACTGCTGGGGCCAGCCACAAAGGTGATGAAGTGCCTCCCATTAAAAAAAATACCAAGGCTCCTGGTAAGCAGGCCCCCGTCCCTCCACCCAAGCCAACAAGCCGAAACACGACCCGAGAGGCTGGTGAGTATGCCCCCAGTGCCCTGTGGGGTCACTTCTAGGGTGCTTGGCTCTTGGATGGGGCTAATTGTTTCTTCTAGGTGTGATGGGCTTTTGGTGTCTTAGGACATTACACCAGCAGGTTCAGCTTTGACACAAAGAATGCCCGGGAGATTCCTTTGTTGCTCTCTACCAAAGGAAATTCAACCCATTGAATAGTTCACCTCATTAGTTTTTGAGTGAATATACTGGTTTCATCTTGAGTATCCACTATCAGCACCAGTTGAAGGATACTGGGAGTAGTATGCCTGATGAATGACAATGATCTGATATAACATTATTTAGACATTGACTGACCTTCTACCTATATGAGCCTATGGGTGGCTTTTTGGCTTGGATTTTCTTTCAAAATATCTAAGGTTTGCATATAAAAATGTGACAATTATAACTTTGATGTATTTGCTGGATGTTGATGTGTTAAATCCTCAGCATCCATAGTCATCTCCCTTCTGATAAATGACAAAGGGTTCATGTCACTTGTTTCAGCTCCACCCCACCACTTTCTACTGCAGTGAAAACTATTTCAGTGGAGTGGAAAGTTACACTCTCAGTGTTCCACACCTCCCCTGTAGACTTGTGTGTTCTAAGGCAAAACATCCTGGTGTCATGTGGTTATAAGTTACTATTATAAATCACCAGTGGATGTTTGAGTGACCTGCAATAACTTCATGCAATATGTATCCAGCTTTGCTTTACAATCAGATATGCTTGATGCAAAGTGGAAACTCCCATTTTTTTAGTGAAGAGGAAGAAAGATGCGTACCATTTCACTTATCTTTTAAAAGGACATTAATCAGGCCAGGCCCAGTGGCTCACACCCGTAATACCAGCACTTTGGGAGGCTGATGCGGATTGATCACTTGAGGTCAGGAGTTCGAGACCAACCTGGTCAACGTGGTGAAACCCTGTCTCTGCTAAAAATACAAAAATTAGCCAGGCGTGGTGGCGTGCACCTCTAATCCCAGCTACTCAGGAGGCTGAGGCAGGAAAATCGCTTGAACCCAGGAGGCAGAAGTTGCAGTGAGCTGAGATCGCGCCACTGCACTCCAGCCTGGGCAACAGAATGAGACTCCATCTCAAAAAAAAAAATCTATTTTCCTTAAAATCAACAGCAACTTTCTAGCAATTGACTGTCGGGATTTGCCTTGGTGTTGATCTTTTTCCTCTCATAATGTATGACCATAATGCTCAAATTCAGAGAGCGGTTTAGTTGACAGTATAACAGATCTCTGAATGCCAATAGACATCCCTCTCCCTGTGCTCCTCATGTCCCGCCTTTGACCTTTAGTGTCTGGGTCTCTTCTAATAAGCTCTAAACTGAAATTTCCCAGAATGATGTGCCAACAGTGCCCAGTGGCCATCTCCTCAGGGAGCAGCTGTCCTCACCCATCAGTGTCCATTCTTGTTGGGATCTGTGTGTGTTTTCCAGACTTCCTAGAAAACCCTAGAAGCACTGCTTAAAGTGAGGGAGGCACTGATCTTCTTCTTAAAGAACATCCCCAAACGATCACTCTGTCATTGGGAATTAAGCTCCTGTCTTGCACTAACTTCTCCACTTTCCCATTCTCCACGTGGTAGTGGCTCACTCTGAACTCAGCTTGGACTCTCTTTACTTCCCTCAGAAGAAAGCCGATGATTAACACCAGGACAGGGGATAGCTTTCATAAACGATTTTGAGGTTTTTCCAGATATTTTGCTTGAAGATTTATTTAGGCACTCATGATGTTCCTAAGAGAATAGTACAGTCATTTTATTCATTGTATTGTAAAAGGCCTGACTTTTCCAGAGGCTATCACAGAGAAAACAGGGGTTGCATTTAAGTACACCAACAAGCCCATCATGTAAGAATCGTTTTATCAAATATTGATAATATCCCTTTATGATCCTACTGATAATCCATTTATAACCGTTTAGAACTTTCTGCATAGTAACTTTGTTTTATTTGAATAATATGGACCTTCTAGAAAAGTTTGTTCAAATGCTACTCTTGATGTTCAGCCCAGTGATTTAAGTTGTTAAAACAACCATAAGTTAAGATTCTTTCTCTATTACTAAGTTAGTATAGACCTGTAGCTACCTAGATATTGGTTTAAGAACATTCAGCTTCTTTGCCAGAGAAATCAGGTTAAATCTCCTTGATTTTTGTTTCTCATTGTTACACATTATTAACAACAAAAGTACTTAACTGAGGAGAGGCAACTTTTTTTTATCATGCCCTTAATTGAAGGTAACTTAAGCAACATGTTTGATTTTAACAAAGACCTGTTATTTAAGAAGATTCTTTAAGAAAAACTATAATGTGGCTTGAATTTGCACTCTGGGCAGTGAAAAAAAATATATCTTTTTCCTCAAGCCAAACTAAAATTAACTTTTCTGTTAATGATGAAAGAATTTTATTGGCCAGGCATTGTGGCTCACACCTGTAATCCCAGCACTGTGGGAGGCCGAGGCAGGTGGATCACCTGAGGTCAAGAGTTCGAGAACAGCCTGTACAACATGGTGAAACCCCATCTCTACTAAAAATACAAAAATTACCCAGGCGTGGTGGCGGGCACCTGTAATCCCAGCTATTTGGGAGACTGAGGCAGGAGAATCACTTGAACCCGGGAAGCAGAGGTTGCAGTGAGCCAAGATTGTGCCACTGCACTCCAGTCTGGGTGACAGAGGGAGACTCTGTCTCAAAAAAAACAAAAAAAAGAATTTTCTTTAACAAATTATTAGAATTGTTATGTGGAAAGGATTCTGTTTAACTTAGCTAAGAAAATAATTGAACATGGTTAGGCACCGAATCCTTAGCGTCTTTGTTGTGAAAAGTAAATGTAGACTGGACTTAGATTGAAGGAGTGTGCTTAATGAGTTTGACTTCTAGGCTAGGGAAGGTTGTTTTCTATAAAGTAACAGGTCTAGATTTGGGGAAGAAGAATTCTAGTTATGTATATCTTAAACGATAAAGACCCCAAAACCATAGGGATTCCTTTTAAGCCTGGAACCTGTCACTAAATAAGACTGGCTTCTTTAGTATCAGTCTAATCAGAATAAATGAAGTCTTACATCTCATTGTCTATTCTTTCATTTATTCTTCATCTCTTCACCCTCCCAATTGACTTCAATAAAGTCATAACTGGAGGTAAGTTATAATAACATCTGTATACAGTGTGGATTGGCTTCACAATGCTAACAAGATGTTTTCTAATCGTTCTGTGAAAGGTAGTTGAACCCTTCATGAAGAGAAGGAGCATAACAACATTATAACAGAAGAAGCCATTAGGATAAATTTATAGGTCATGAAAGAAAAGAGTATTCTCATAGGAGTTTATTTTATCATCATATATTTACTAAGATGACATAAAGAAAAAAGTAGTTAATCTTTTTGTTTTGAAACTGTTTTGATTGAGGGTGCCCTATCCAGAAGTAGGCAAATATACCGTAGCTATCCTTCGATGAAGACCTTCTTGGAACTTAAGCATTAAGGAAGATCACATTTGCGAAGGTGGAGTCAGAAGACCTGAGAATGATATCCTTTCCATTCACATTATTTAGAACCAGACACGGTGGCTCACACCTGTAATTCTTTGGAGCCACCAAACCCTCTCACTTTGGGAGGCCGAGATGGGTGAATCCCTTGAGCCCAGGAGTTCAAGACCAGCCTGGGCAACATGACAAAACCCTGTCTCAACAAAAATACATTAAAGTTAGCCAGGCATGGTGGTACACACCTGTAGTCCCAGCTACTCAGGAGGCTAAGGCAGGAGGATCACTTGAGCCCAGGAGGCAGAAGTTATAGTGAGCCGATATTGCACCACTGCATTCCAGCCTGGGCGACAGAACAAGACCTTGTCTCAAAAAAAAAAAAAAAGTTAGGAGCAACCCATGTAAATACGTTTTGTAAACAACAAGTTTTTTTCTGGCCTTTTGATGTTTTGAAGGGAGTGTACCTTTCCTGTGTGGCCATGGGTTTTCCCTTTACCCCATCTCTACTGCAGATGGAAGTAGAGTCCAGCATGGCGAGCTTTCTTCTCTGGAGCTACTGGAAAGCTGGTGTGGATTTTCTCTTTTAGCAGTAAGATGAGTGATTTTGTTTTTGACCCAGAAAGAAGCTGGATATATACCCCAGTCTCTTCTGAATACAGGCCACCACTCTATTCCTAGAAAGACAGCATAGAACATGTATAATTTATGATGAGCCCAATTGTGTGCTACACCCAGCTAGCTGCTGATGTCTGTCCTTTACGCACCATAACATTCCTTCTTGAGAGCATACTGGGCTTTTTTCAAGTGACCCATAGACAAGGGGCAGAAGATTCTCCCTTTGGCTGGCTCAGCTAAAGACTAAAGTGAGAGAAGACAGAGGACTCTTGTTCCTCTGAGTTTTGCCGTAAACATCACTTGCTCCTTGCTGGATTGGAGGAAGGGAGGGGCAGAAGACAAGACTATTATCATGATTAGCCTATTTTCTCTTCTACATTTATTCAACAAACTTTAAAGGGAACATTTTAAATGTTGTTGACAGTTACACCTTGGTTACTTTATTTTAAAAAGCATTGTATTCTTTGATTTTTTAATGCAAGGTCTCTCTATTGTAGCTGGCTCCTCTCATTCAAAAAAAACAACTGGCTCTAAAGCATCAGCTTCACCATCCACTTCATCCACCTCATCTCGTCCCAAAGCTTCAAAGGAGACAGTTTCTAGCAAAGCAGGGACAGTGGGGACCACCAAGGGCAAGAAAAAAACTGGCAAGCAGCCAATGACTTCTCGCCTGTCCTCAGACACAACCACTTCTGGCACATCCGACCTTAAAGGAGAGCCTTCAGAGACCAGAGTGGAGAGTTTCAAACTCGAACAGACTGTCCCTGGAGCTGAGGAGCAGAACACAGGCAAATCCAAGTCCATGGTCCCTCCACCCCCTGTAGCTCCAGCACCTTCTCCTCCGGCCCCCCCTCTCCCTCTTGAGGATCAGTGCATTACTGCCTCAGACACTCCGGTTGTCCTCGTCAGCGTTGGAGCTGACCTGCCCGTCTCTGCCTTAGACCCAAGTCAGCTTCTTTGGGCTGAAGAGCCGACGAACAGAACCACTCTCTACTCAGGCACTGGCTTAAGTGTTAACAGAGAAAATGCAAAATGGTGAGTTGGGGAACAAACCCCCTATTTTATCTGAGAACTAAAGATCACTAATATATTCTGTTGGAAATGAAGCACCGGGTTTGCTTTCTTATATAATTTAATCTACTGAGTGTTAGGTAGGCATACATGTGATCCAACCATTGCTTTGTCAGAGCCCTGCCCTGGGAATGCCTAGGGCTGCTGGAGAAAATTACACTGGTAGAGCTGACAAATACCACTTGAGATCGATGTTTTCAAGCACACTTAGAACCTGCTTCAGCACTGCTCAGCAGTCCACAGTTCCCTTCTCTTTCCTTTCAGTGCTTATTTTAAATCTTTACTTTACCATTGTGCTTACCCACTCATGTCAGCAAGTTACTGAGCCTTCCCCTTCTCCAAGAACATAAAGAAGATCAGAAGAGAACTCTCAAATTTGAACTCTTTTTTCTCCATCAGTAGAGTTGTCCCCTTTCTTGTTCCTTTAAATTCCCACCCAGCTTAAATGTTATGTCCTCTGTGAAGCCATTCAGTACTTCTAGACAGAATTGTTTATTGTGTCTACTATACTTAACCCTGTGGGACAGAATTAGCCAACGTGTCTTATATACCTCTGTGTGCCCAGCAACCACTCCAGAGTCTGATATGCCATAGGCACACAAAGGATGCTCATTGAATTGTTGAAAGAAAATAAAAAAGGGATTTAAGATGGTTATAGACAAAGTCAGCCTACTTTAACATTGCGGAAGCAGCATTGAAGATAAGATGACCCTATTGCTAGATTTTGTAGAGTACAATGGAAGATAAAAGATAGTGCTCAAGTAGTCTTAGTTTCATTTAAGAAGGTACCTGAACAAAATGGGCCAAGGAACTCAATGTTACCTCACCCTCATCCAGTTGGTGGGTTAGTTGCTTTACCATCACCCAGTTGCCCAAGCTGGAAACCTGGGGTTCATCCGAGGGTCCTCATTCTCTTTCGTTCTTTGCATTTCATCACTCACAAAGTCCTATAAATATTCTACTTACAGGTAAATAAAACATATTAGCCCTGTCCCACGGGTATGAAGGGATGGATGGCTGTCAGAGAATAGTAGACACAATGATAAATTCTGTCTAGCAAAGGCTTAGAGCTCTTGCATCCTGGCTTTTTTCTCCTGAGTCTAAGAACAAAACCTGTATTCATTGTTTGAATCATGTAAAAGGTTCTCTTTCAAAACAATCTGTCATGTTAGACTTAAAAAAAATTATTACATTAATTAGGTTGGTTTTGGTCAAGAAACTAAAATATCAACTTTAATTATTTAATTGCTAATGATAATAACCTTTATTTATTGAATACTCATTTAATGTCAGGAACTAAGCACTGTAAATGTATTATCATTTTATTTACACAAGTCTTCCCAAAAGTATCCCTGTTTTATAGATAAGAAAACTGGCATTGAGAGAGCTAAAATAGTTTGCACCAGACTGCCCAGTTGGTGGTGGTGAAGCCAGAATGCATACCCAATTCCATGCTCTGAATGAATAATTTCATGTTTTCCAAAGCAGTGGCTTCTACTTCTACTGCCATTTCTCTTCTGTTAGTTTCTTTGGGTTTTTTTTAAGTCATTTTGAGCACCAATATTTGAAGGACAGCCAAGAAAAAATAAATGTCAAATTACAAATTATTTTCTTTGTTTGACATTTTAATAAAAGATATGGGAAAAGAAGATTTATTGAAATTAATGGTTATGGTGTCTTTCTTAGGACATTTTGTGCTGCTGTAATAGAGTACCTGAGACTGGGTAATTTATAATGATTAGAATATTGGCTTACAGTCCTAGGGGCTGAGAAGTGCAAGATCAAGGCAGCAGCATTTGGCAAGGATCTTCTTTCCATGTCATCACATGGTGGAAGGTGGAAGGGCAGAGAGCACAACAGAGTGAACCTACCCCTGTGAGCCCTTTTGAAAATGGCATTAATCTATTCACGAGGGCAGAGCCTTCATGACTTAAACACCTCCCACTAGGCCCTACCTCTCAACACTTTCACACTGAGGATGAAGGTTTTTGTTTTGTTTTTTTGAGACAGAATCTTGCTCTGTCACCCAGGCTGGAGTACAGTGGCATGATCTCAGCTCACCTCAACCTCTGCCTCCCAGGTTCAAGCAGTTCTCCTGCCTCAGCCTCCCCAGTAGCTGGGATTATGGGTGCCTGCCACCACGCCTGGCTAATTTTTGTATTTTTAGTAGAGATGGGGTTTCACCATATAGGCCAAGCTGGTCTTGAACTCTTGACCTTGTGATCTGCCTGCCTCAGCCTTCCAAAGTGCTGGGACTACAGGCGTGAGCCACCATACCCAGCTGGGATTAAATTGTAACCCATGAATTCTGAGAGTCACATTCAAACCCTAGCAGCATTCTTAATACTTCCAGCACACAGCAAATGTCTTCATTTAACTATAGTGAGTATTTTCCAACATTGCGATCACTTCCAACCATTAGAACTGAACATTCATTCTTACAGCATATATTTTTTGATTGCCTTTTCTGTGCTGGGCAATGTACTAAGCACCAAGGATACAAAAGTGAGCAAGGCAATATAGTTAAGACTAGCTTATACCAAAATATTGTCTGATGTACCCAGGAAGTATAATGTTTAAGGTAACATCTGAATTTTGGGAACTAGATTGGGTATATGGGATTATTGTTCAATATACTAAAGAATAAGGTGCAACATGTAAAGTGCTTCCTGATATATTCTTAAACACTCAGAGAGCTCATATCCAAAGGTGGCCTGACTCTATCCCGTTCATTTCCACAAATATTTAAGGAGTGCATTTTATCGTGCTAAGCAACACACAACATACTAAGGGCTTAATATCAGTCTTCATCTCAAGTATATGAAGAACTGTCAGACCAAAGAGGTAAGCATCTGTTCTTCATTCCTACTGGGACTATAATCAGAGGGAGTGAGCTTAGTACATCATTAGCCATTGAGGCTATTTATAATAGATATTCCTGTCCATCAAGGTAGTTATAATGCTTTCCTAGAAGACGCCATAGGGATTTTCTTCTCTGTATATTCTTCAAAATTTAAATTTCAGTTCATCCTACAGGGATGGTTTGTGTTTGCTCTTGAATTAATGAACCTGGAGTAAGTAGTCTCTCAAATTTCCTTCCAAATTCCTTCTGCCTTTTTCAAGTGGATATTTGGATTAGAATATCTGGCTCTTAGTCACTTGCTTTACTTAGAACTTTCCTTCTGAGTTATGTTTCATCAACTAATGTGTGAAAATCTTGTCATTTTATGAAGAGACTTCTGTTTGGAATACAAATATCAAAACTTTCAAGAAGACAAGTGGCTATGTATAAAAATACCTACCTCTCTTCCCATATGGCAGGGTACTAATTATTTGGTAGGCTTCCATTCATGGGCAGCTTCATCAGTAACACATATGTGTGATACAATATAAGGTGAAAACTAATAAGCCCATTTGGAGGCCATATCCAAAAGGCTACTTTGTACAGTTCATTTTCACAAACATGTATAGAATGCACTATATTGTCCAGTGTGCCCAGGAACCCGAGGGGGAAAAATGAGGGGTAAGTCATGAGTTGATTAATACAAATTTGGAATATATTTAACATCAGATATAATTTATAACATAACTCATTAAGTGTAAAATATAATAGTATAATAAATGTAAAATTTAATAGGTAGACCAAGAGTCTTCAGTCTGGATTCTAGACAAGACTTGCTACCTTGGTTAGGCAACTCACTCATGGTCTTCTTTGATTCCATGAACTGTAAGTTATCTGCCCTCCTTATACAATAGAATACTTGTAAATTGTAGATGTATGCTGGACTCTTTGAAAACCATGAAGCAAAATACAAATAGTAAGATTAGAATAATAATCAATATGATAATTAATTAGTGAACAATGACACCAACAAATAAAGGACTCATCTCTCAAATTTGTTCTGTTATTCAGAACATATTATTAATTGGCATGTATTTTAAACGTGCTGTGATCACCCATAATGGCAGCCAATTCAAACAAGAATGGCTTCCAGTGGCAATCAACTAAAAACCCAGACTGTGGAAAATTTTTCCTATAAAAATAGATCTTCTCTTATTTAAGATGAGATTTCACACTGTGGAAAACAGTATGGTGGTTCTTCAAAAAATTAAACATAGAATTACCATGTGATCCAGCAATTCTACTTCCATGTATGTAGCCAAAATAATTGCAAGCAGGCACTTGAATTTGTACACCAGTGCTCAAAGCAGTATTATTCACAATAGCCAAAAGGTGAAAACACACAAATGTGCATTGACTGGTGAATGGATAAACAAAATGTATTATATACATAGAGTGGAATATCATTCAGCCTTAAAAAGGAAGCAGATTCTCACACATGCTACAACATGAATGAAGGAACCTTGAAGACATTATGCTAAGTGAAGTATGTTACATACAAAAAGACAAACATTGTATAATTTCTCTTAGAGAAGGTGCTTAGAATAGTCAAATTATAGAGACAAAAAGTAGAATGGTAGTTGCCAATGGCTGGGAGATAATGGTTATGGGGAGTTGTTTAATGGGTAGAGTTTCAATTTGGGAAGACGAAAAAGTTCTGAAGATGGTTGGTGGTGGTAGTTACACAGTAATGTGAATGTGTCTAATGCCAGTGAACTGTACAGTTAAAAATGGTTAAAATGGCAAATTTTATGTTATGTATATTTTACACAATAAAAATGAGATTTCCTATTTCCCTGTTTGAGAGCGAGAATATAGTCTGTTGGGTTTTTCTGATAAGTGAGAAACAAAATTTTGACAGTGATCACTCAGGTTTATAACTACAAAGTAGGGTTTTAAATACCTCATATTCTGATAAAGTTTATCTGTGTTTATTGCTGGAAGAACTTTTTACCAGAAAGCAATTTGGGGGATCTTTGTGTCTTAAAATGAAGATTACATTATTTTTGATGTGATGTTTTTATGTAAATTACTATGTATTTTTTAGTCTAGTCTTTGAAAATTGGCAATCTTTGTACATTAATAGTAACTCTTTAAATCACAGACTTTTACTAGGCTAAATAATAGAAAATTATTGCATCCTTGCATATCACCTTTTTTCTTTCTTTCTTTCTTTTTTTTTTTTTTTTTTTTGAGATGGAGTCTCGCTCTGTCACCCAGGCTAGAGTCATATTACCTTTTTTCTAAAAAGTGTATTTAACTTGCACATTGTCTGTTATGTTACAAGAGGCAGTTTTAAAAATGAAAACACACATAGGATAAATGAGTTTTTACTATTTACATATCGGGATAAAAGCAGGATTAATTCATATATGTATATATATATGTTTTCCTTTTTTTTTTTTTTGAGACAGGGTCTCACTCTGTTACCCAGGCTGGAGTACAGTGGTGCTAGCATGGCTCACTGCAGTCTCGATTTCCCAGGCTCAGGCAATCCTTCCCAGGCTCAAGCTGGGACTACAGGCAAGCGCCACCATGCCCAGCTAATTTTTTATTATTTTATTTTATTTTATCTTATTTATGTATTTATTTAATTCATTTATTTTTGAGACGGAGTTTTGCTCTTGTTGCCCAGGCTGGAGTGCAATGGCGCGATCTTGGCTCACTGCAACCTCCACCTTCCGGGTTCAAGTGATTCTCCTGCCTCAGCCTCCCGAGTAGTTGGGATTACAGGTGCCGGCCACCACTCCTGGCTAATATTTTGTATTTTTAGTAGAGACAAGGTCCCCTATGTTGCCCAGGCTGGTCTTGAACTCCTAGGCTCAAGTGATTCTCCCACTTCAGCCTTCCAAAGTGCTGGGGTTACAGGTATGAGCCACCGAACCCAGCCATATATTAATGAAAGAAGATGTACTTTTCTATGTCATTACCTTCTGGGTGCTGTGATGCGAAACAATGAGTCTCACTTTTCCAGGAACTTGTGGGATTGAGAAGGCAGAGAAGCAATGGGTGGTCAAGATGTAGTATGCTAAGCACTCTAGCAGGATTGTCTTCAGGTCCCCATGGGACAGATGTGGGGGCAAGGAATTAAACTGAAGGTCCATGAAAGCTTCCTGAAGGAGCTGAGGCTGTAGCTGACACTTGAAGGAAAAAATAATTTGCAAAATGTAGTTTTACCCTATTTGTTTGCTAAATGTATCAGATACCAAGCCTTTGCATTTTACAGATGAAAAATGTAAAACCTTGAGAATTAAGCTTTCATTTCAGTGACTTTAGCCTGGCCTATGTCAAGTGTCTGCTTTCCCCAGCCTGAAGGAAGCCCATGAAACTAGAGCTCTTTTTCTTAGTGTCGGTGCCGCCGAGGGTTGCTCTGAGCTTCACATCACTCCCATGCTTTTCTGCCTTTAACAGTTTCACAACCAAAGAGGAGCTGGGGAAGACAGTGCCTCAGCTACTGACTCCTGGGCTGATGGGCGAATCTTCAGAATCCTTTAGTGCCTCAGAAGATGAAGGCCACAGGGAATACCAAGCCAATGACTCTGACTCGGACGGGCCTATCTTGTACACCGATGATGAGGACGAAGACGAAGATGAGGATGGCAGTGGAGAAAGTAAGACTGTTTTCAAGAGGCAGGGAGGAGCGTGGGTGATAAGCAGAAGCAGCTGCAGTTTATAAAGAATAAAAGCCTCATTAGGAACCAGACATCTGATGTTTTCTTTCCCCTCATCCTCCTTTCTCAAATTAGAAATGTGTATATCCTAAAGTTTAGCTTTTGATGGGAGGCCTTTCCAGAAGATGATGTCACATGGCTGGATCTGGCCTTTGTCGATGAGCTAGATGAGCTAGATGTGCTAGATGTGCATATTAGTATTTGTGCTGAGAATCAAAGCTTTCTAATAAGAGAGACCTTTCTCACTATGACCAAAGAGAGCCCTTCCACTCTGGGCCTGTTGTTGAAGAAAGAAAGTCAGTGCAGATTCATAGGCTTACTCATTGGAGGTGTTTGAAATTTTCACCGCTTTTGTACTGGGGTTTATAGAAAGGGGAAGGAGGAATGAGTCAAGAATGCCAAATACCTCATTAGCATTAAGAGGCTGGGCACGGTGGCTCATGTCTAATTTTGGGAGGCTAACGTGGGTGAATCCCTTGAGGTCAGGAGTTCGAGACTAGCCTAGCCAACATGGCGAAGCCCTATCTTTACTAAAAATACAAAAACCAGATGGGCATGCTAGCGCACGCCTGTAATTCCGGCTGCTCGGGAGGCTGAGGCAGGAGAATCGCTTGAACCCAGGAGGCAGAAGTTGCACTGAGCTGAGATCGCGCCACTGCACTCCAGCCTGGGAGACAGAGCGAGACTCCATCTCAAAAAATAATAATAAAAAGAATGCTAAATACCTTGCTAGCATTAAAAAAAATCATACTTCCACAATAAGTAAGATAGTAGGCCTTCTAGGAAATAATAATATCATTTATGTATTAAAAATAATGGCAAAAACCACAATTACTTTTGCATCAACCTAATATAACTTAGAGATATGGAAAGTGCTTTTATTTTTTTTTAACTTTGTGCTGGATAACATGGGAGGGATTCACTGTGGGACTGAATTTGTAGATTATGGCAAGTTATTACTATATTAGCGATTAAATGGCACTTTTTCAAATCCCTTTTAATTTGCATGGAGCAAAAAAAAAAAAAAAAAAGAAACCATTATCATCCATGTGGTGTTACTTATCATTTGTTGAAATTTTCAGGATTCTGGGGTAATTAAGGGTTAAACATTGGTAGACTCTGCCAGGATGGCGTCTGAGTAGAGGAAAGGAGGAGACAAGGATTAACTGTACAGAATAAAAGCAAAAGAACTAAGTTTTTTAAACTTGAAAAAGAAGCAGAATTGTGCAATCATTCATTTCTATGATCCACCCTCTCAGCAAAATAAACTGCAGCTATCACTTTCCAAACGATGAAGTGATACTTCTAAGTTTTTTCATGGTGTCCCAATATTTTTCAGAACATTAAAAAGAAATAGCACTTCAGTCTTCTCAAAATGCACTGCATCCAACTCAAAGTCTTTTTTTCCTTAGGTTAATTAAGATTCTCCTCCTGCATGAGGAGAAAGAATTTGGTCTGGGCTCTATTTAAAGTCCATGCCGTGTGTAACCTGAGTGCCACTGGCTAAAAGCCTCTCTCTCTGCATTTCTGCTCTTTTTCAATCCTCAGGTGCTTTGGCAAGTAAAATACGCCGGAGGGATACTCTTGCTATCAAACTTGGCAACAGACCATCTAAGAAAGAACTAGAGGACAAAAACATCTTGCAGCGTACATCTGAAGAAGAGAGGCAGGAAATCCGACAACAAATTGGAACCAAGTTAGTCAGGTAATTGCTAACATTTTAGGACAGTACTGACTAATTTGTATTTTTCTCCTTCCCAAAGCTTCCTACCTAACTGGGGTCATTGTGAATTCCTTATGTACAGATACATCTGGCCTACTGGGTCTTTTAAAGTTGGTCTTGCATGATGAACCACTCGAAGAACCTGTCCTTTGGCCCAGCTAGCCTGTGGCTTTGAGGTCACCAAAGCCTATTCCAGGAGTCAAAAACTTTTTTTTAAAGACCAGTTGGCAAACATTTCAGGCTTTGCTGGCCAGACAGTCTCTGTTGCAGCTACTCAACTGCGCTGCTGTAGCATAAAAGCAGCTGTAAATAATAGATAAACAAATGAGTGTGGCCATGTTCCAATAAAACTTTATTTATTCATAAAGCTGGATTTGGCCTGCAGATCACAGTTTGCTCAACAATCCTGGCCTAATTTATGGACTCACTAGCATTCCTGGGAATGCCATGAGGTTCTGCCCTGTGGACTGTGAGACTGCAGAAATATTATTTGCCTTCAGTGGTCTGCCTCCATCCAAGTCAGGTAGCCTTAACCCTCATATCTGAACATCCCTCTTCCAACTTCAAGTAAATGGATCATCTGACATCTCTTCCTGCCTCCAACCATTGTATAGGATTTTTGCTTTCGCTACTGGTGACTTTACAAGTCCCTTTAACTGGCAGTTTTAATAGAAGTGAGCATTCATGCCAGAGGTCTTATTTTTGATGATCAGTTTAAGCACATGTAAGAATTAGTTGTTCTGCTGACTTTACTCTGCATACACAACAGGGTGCATAACTGGGAGAAAGGAACTGTCTAGAATCCCAGAGCAGGATTTGGAGGTGGGGGGAAAATTGCTGTCCTTGCTTGGAAGTGGTATAACTGGAGGCAGGATTGGCATGGAGGCTGCTGACTATTTCTCCAGAGGAAGAGTAACCCCTAAGGCACCTTCTTACAGCTGAGTTGTGCAGAAAGGTGTCAGAGACAGCAGCTGTGGCATCTATCTGAAGGAAAAGCACAGCCTACCAGGGAACCTCGGGGGAGGCTTAGAGGGTCTCTCTGTTCTGTAAACCCTCTTGCGACTCTGGAAGAAATTTGGGAATGTTTACCAGTGGTCTCTCTCGCTCTCGTCTTCTTAATTCAGCCCTAACCTGTGACCATTTCTGGCTTCAGGAAAAAGCCAGCAGAAGCAAGAGGGACTAACGTGATTAATGGTATCGAGCTGGAAAAACCTACAATTCTAAACTTGCCATCTTACCAAGGAAAAACAAGGGGCCTCTCTGAGGCCCAGAGAGATTAAGGAAATGTCTCAAGGACATGCAGTTACTGAGTAGCAGAACCAGAATTAGAATTTCACTCCTGGGCTCTCTGCCCAATTTTCTTTTGTATACTGTCTCCTGTTTTGTACTTTCTACTCTATGTGAGAGAGTATATGCTTCTAGGTTTTCTGATTGTTTTATTACTCTTGTTTATGTTTTACCATGAAGAAGAATGTAAATCACTGAATAATATTTGCATAAAATAATAATAGTGTTATCATAGTAAGGAGTAAAAAAGTGTGAAGTATCATATACCCACCTCAATAAATGTCAAAATAGCAGTAAAGAAAATTTTGTAAGTTTTTGTTAAAATCCTAAACAAACGAGGAGTTGTAATCCCAGCACTTTGGGAGGCCAAGGCAGGCAGATCACCTGAGGTCAGGAGTTCAAGACCGGCCTGGCCAACATGGTGCAATACCGTTTCTACTAAAAATACAAATATTAGCCAGCCATGATGACTGGAACCTGTAATCCCAGCTACTCAGGAGGCTGAGGCAGTAATTTGGGAGGCGGAGGTTGCAGTGAGCCGAGATTGTACCACTGCACACCAGCCTGGGCAACAGAGTGAGACTCCATCTCAAAAAAAATTTAAAAATAAATTTAAAAAATATATACTAAATATCTTACTATAGGGAGAAACCCTGAAGTCATTTTCTTTAAAAATAGAAGCAAAGAAAAATTCCTTAATCTTACTGTGCTAAAAGTCTGGTCACAATTATTTGTGGTGAAGAAAAGGTATAAATTGTAGGAAAGATATACTGTTATTATACATGGTTGTATACCTAGAAAGCTCTAAAAACTGACCCAAAATTGCTATATATAATAATTTCAGCAGGTTTGCTTGATGTAAGATTAACCTATAAAAATCAACATTATGTTTATATAACATTGATACATAGAAGAAAATACAATGAGAAAGGGAGATTGCATTCACGGCATAGCAACAACCACATTTTAAATACTTAACTATTCACAGGCAGAAGTCCGTAGTCAGGTACCTAGCTAACATCCAGGCCGATCTGTTGCTAGAAGGAAAGGAGACTGTGTAATGGGGGTCAATGAGCAGCCTCAGCCATGATCTGTAGGCCCACACATACCTGGTTTGAACCACTGCAGTTTTTGGTCTCTGTTACAGCTTAGCTTATAGTCTAATTAATACATAGCTCATTAGGGTCTAAAATAGGATGCTGTGCCTGGCCGGGTAATCTTAATATTACTGTCACATGACACTCCCCAGGTAGGTGAGCGATCCAGTATGGTGGGAGCATGGCTCCTTGAAGTCTGCCTGGCAGCCCCATTCCTTCTGTCTTGCTGCTCTCCCATCCCCTAGATGGTCTCAGCTGCATGATCAAAGCTGGCTCACACCATCATGCTGAAGTTCTAGCCTGTGGAAAAAGGAAAGAGAAAGAAGGGAACATGCACCCAGGCATTTTAAGGATGAGAAGGGGAAGTAACAAACATCATTCTGCTCACATCCCATTGCAGAAACTCAGTCACAGCACGATACCTGGCTTCTAGGGAGGCAGAAGTCTGTAGTCAGGTACCTAGCTAACATCCAGGCCGCTCTGTTGCTAAAAGGAAAGGAGACTGTGTAATGGGGGTCGGTGAGCAGCCTCAGCCATGATCTGTAGTCTCCAAACTAATGGGAAGGAGACTTTTATTTTGCAGCTTTAAAAATGGATTTTTATTTCTCAAAACATGAAAAATAGAGCTTTGTTGTTTTGTTCTGAGTCTCCTACTAGGGTACCTTGTTTTTAACCTGTAATATATCCTTCTTGTCATCATAGGAGGCTGAGCCAGAGGCCCACAACTGAAGAATTAGAGCAAAGAAACATCCTAAAACGTGAGTATTCTATACTATAGAATGATTCCTTGTGTAATCATTAACAAGCTGCCTCTACAGATGATCGATTTATCAGTAAGAAACCGTCATATATTCATTTACTCAAGATGGACTGAAATAGTCCATTTATGTCACATTTATATGTAATTGTTTATATATTTTTTAAATTTCTTGAATTTGATATTTGATTTTATGGCTTTGAGCCTTATAACCGCCCCTAGACCAGAGTCATGGTCATGACAATTGTGTTTAAGAAAGATGAAATATATTCCATGTATTCTTTCACCCAAATATTAAATAGAAAAAGAATGCTCTAGTCTTCTCGCAAGTAAATGTCAAAGAAAAGGCCAAAAGAATCCACAAGGAAACAAATCAAACATTCCTATATTATTATTAATAATACAGTTTGTTGCTAGTATAACAAATGGCTCAATTCAAAACAAAATGTTCAATCCATTGCATTTTCCTATGTTATGATAACTCGGCTTCCTTCTTGAGTTGTTTATAATTTCTCAGCACTAAAACGTTCTCCATTCATTTTCCTACTTTATTTTCCCATTCTGTTTTTCCCTCTATTCTCTTTGACTTTAGTTTTTACTCATCCCTGCAGTAGTATTTATTGGAGTTAGTATGTTAAAGCTATAAAGCTAATAGAAATACAGTTTGTCATGCTATTGTGTGTCAATGTGGTCAGGCACTGCAGTGAGTTAAGAAACGGATATTTTTAAATTGAGCCTAGCTGTAGTTTTATATATTGTTAACCCAGTTTCAAAAGATCTTTTTATTGTATGAAATATCAAAGAACAGGGATGGGTAAAACTCTGGATAGTACTGCAATGGTAGTGACCCATGGTGTGGGGGAAATCCTTGCCAGCCAGGCTTTTCGAGTTATCTTGGCCTGCTAGAAGAACCCTCTTCTCCAATCTAAGATACTTTCTTTCCTTTAGGGAAGAAAGATTTTAGTAGCATATTGTATTACAGTTGTTAGTACGAAATCAATTCAACAATGAAAATGAACTACCATCCAGTGAGAGGAACTACCATCCACCCAGTCTATGGGATCACTTTCTTTGGAATGCTTTTTTCTGGCTTTTTTTTTTTTTTTAACATAACTAGAATACAGCTCCAGGAAGGACTTAAGTGGCTACTAATGTATAGAAGAGCCAATTTGGAGGAGGAAAAATTCACGGCTAGAAAAGAAGGAAAATTTTTTGCTTTGCTGAGGAAGAGTAGAAGCAGCATCTCATTTTGACACAAAACAAACCAAAAAGGTTCATTGCTTTTCATGATAGGTTCCTGGGAAATGCTTGTTGAATTAAGTTTTAAGCAAGCTCAAATGCAGACCCTACGCTCCTAAAAAACACAGAGATTATGTCTTACTGGATGTCTGATCCAATACCTAGAAGAAAAAGGGAAGAGCACATTTTGGGTAATTCTTTCTTGATCCTGTGAGATAAATAGTGCCAAACCACAATGGAGTTTGGTTATCTGAGGAACTGTTTCATAGATCTAGAAACTTATCGCGCGTTGATCTTAAGTGCTGCATTGGCCTTTATATCCCATTTTCCTGGAGGTTTGGGAAAGAGTGAGACACTTCAGATTTGACTCCAGCCCTTTTTTTCCTTCCTTCTAAGTTCACCTAAGCATATTTATTTCTGGAAACAGAGGCATATTTCCAGCCTGGAGAGGCTGATAACTGGCTTATGATTTCCTGACCCACTATTGTACAGCCAAGGGAGGCAGAAGAAAACTGGGAGAGGTCATCTTTCCCTGAGCAGTCACAGAAAACTGAATGGCCTAACTTACAAACACTCTACTCAGCCCATTTGTCTCTTGGTTCTTCCACATAGATTGCTCTTGTTCGTTTGTTTGTATGTTTCATCTCCAGCTTTTGTTCAAGAACAGTAGAAAAGTATGTGATACAGTGTGGTTTTTAAGGACGTTTACTTTAACTAGGTCATTTTTTTTTTTTTTTTTCTGAGACGGAGCCTTGCTCCGTTGCCCAGGCTGGAGGGCAGTGGCACTATCTCGGCTCACTGCAACCTCCGCCTCCTGGGTTCAAGTGATTTTCCTGCCTCAGTCGCCCCGAGTAGCTGGGACTACAGGTGCGCATCACCATGCCTGGCTAATTTTTGTATTTTTAGTAGAGGCGGAGTTTTGCTATGTTGGCCAGGCTGGTCTCGAACTCCTGACTTCGTGATTCGCCCGCCTTGGCCTCCCAAAGTGCTGGGATTACGGGTGTAAGCCACCGTGCCCGGCGCTAACTAGGGCATCTTTTCTGGCAAACTAGAAAACTAATTCACAGAATAAAACATTCAACAATTTTTAGAGCCCATCACTAGTTCAATAAACATGAGTCAGATGCCAATAAATGTCATTAGTTTTCATTGGTGACCACAGGACAAATTATATTTCTTAGTGTCAGTTCACCATGCCAGTCCTTACTTGAAGTCTTTCCTAATTATTTTGGTGATACTAGAGCTTTTTAAAAAGACATATTACATATATGTGTTTATATTATATTATATTTAGTTATTCATTTTAGAACCAGTTCCTAAAAACCGATAAAATAGAAAGCAACTTTTGATACTTAAAAGGTCAACTTTTGCTAATCAAGAAAGGTGATGTATTTAGCTGAGAATGTAATTCTAGCCATGTCTTCTATAGAGAAAAATGAATTAGGCCATTGAGTTCTGCATATATTTTTCCCCAACATTTTATTATGAAAATTTTTAAACATGAAGAAAAGTTGAAGGAATTTTACAGTAAATCCGCATATATCTACCATCTATAGTCTGTCATTAACATCTTGCTTTATGACACATCTATGCATCTGTTGATCCAGCTTTTTTTAATGCACTTTAAGTTTATGCGTGTTTTTTCATTTGCTAAAAACACCCATATGAGGCCAGGTAAGGTGGCTTATGCCTGTAATCCCAAAGCCTTGTGAGGCCAAGGCAGGAGAATTGCTTGATGGCAGGAGTTTGAGACCAGCCTGGGCAATATAGTGAGATCTCATCTCCACCAAAAATTGAAAAAACATGGAAACATGTAAAAAGCAGAAAGAAAAACAAATCCACAAAAAAATTTGGCTTTTTGAACCCATTTTATCTGAATTAACAACTCAAGAAGATAATACTCCAATTGCTGGTATTTTTATACTTTTCTTTCTTCTTTTAGCTCATCCACAAAATTCTCTGGGTAACATTGCTCGCTAGGCGGGTTTCCTGTGGTGCTTGCTGCTGTTTAAGCACATGTATTATTTGTTTATTTATCGGAAATGCTTCTTGCGGGTCGTCCGAAATGTTCACCCCTCTCTGCTCTGATGAGAGTCACTGAGAGCAAGATTTGTCAATGAACCACGTCACTTCCTTCATGCATATCCCACCAGCCTGTTTAAATTGACCAGAAAGATTTGCATCCTACTTTATAATTAGTCCTCTAGTGAATCAAAAAATGAAGGAAGCATACAAAAAACTTGGTGTATTTTCAAATACTGAGTTTAAGGTTTAAACTTGAGTCTATGAGAGATTTTACAATGACTGTTTAATAAGATTCAGAGAAGCTGTCATGGTAGCTCATGCTGGTAATCCCAGCTACTTGGGATGCTGAGGCGGGAGGATCACTTGATTCCTGGAGATCAAGACAAGCTTGGGCAACATAGGGACAGCCCATCTCTACAAGATGAAAGTAAAGATTCAGAGGAACAGTCATGTTGGCTTCCCTCTACCTCTCACCCTTGTCCTCTAACTTCACTAAAAGTACAATTTTGAACGTGGAAAACTTAAAGAAATCAGTTTCTGATGTCAAAAATGAATTCAATTCCCTAACTGCATTTGGCCCTTCTCTTTTTAGACATCACTGTTACCTGGTAGCACTAGCTGAACAATATGCTTAATAAGGCAAAACTTTCAAATATTCCCTTCAAGGAAATGTCATTTTTGCGTATTTAATGAAGACTGGAGCATTTGTTAGCTTTGGGATGTATTATATCCAATTTTTTAATCTTTGAAAAGTACCTTAAAAATATAGCATAAATACTATATAGGAAGAATTGACAAAAATGTTCTCAGAATTATATTTTTCTTTTTATTAATAATGTCATCAGTATCACTAACAATATCATCACTTTTTATCAACAATATCAACAATGTTATTTTCACTATTGTGTCACCTTGTAAAGCTCTGGTTTAAATCACAAGAACCACAGTGTGGCATTTGTTTATTATGTATTTTGACAATCCACAAGCTTTATCCAACTCATATGAGGTAATTCTTTGAACCTAAGTATGCATTTTTAAGGATATGAAAGGATATGTATTTTGTGAAGCAATTAAAACCCTAGAGTACTTTCATAGGAAGAAATTTAAATTATAACCAAATTTGTTTGACTGGCACAAAATGAAAGGATATTAACTGATTGTTTCTTATCTTGTGGATGATTACAGTTTATGTCCACTCTTTGTCTAATCACCTTCTTTCTTATGCATTAAAGTTATTATTTCAGAAGAACATAGAAACTTCCCTGTTCAGAGAAGGAAAACTGATAGAGAATTTAGCCTGTTCAACTAACAAATACAGGTGTTGTAAATATTGAATACTGATATGTTATTCACAGTAAAAATAGTCTTAGTTGTAAGAAGTCTATTTGAATTATACAATAAATATATTTCATACCTGTCATGGATTAAGAAAATTTTTTTTAATTGAACCCGGGAAGCGGAGGTTGCGGTGAGCCAAGATCGCGCCACTGCACTCTAGCCTGGGTGACAGAGCGAGACTCCGTTTCAAAAAATAAAATAAAAATAAAAATAAATAAACAAATAGAAGAAGTTTTCCTTTTTCAACCTTTTGGTCAAGCCTTTATACGGTGTTATTTTCCTTCAAAAGAGTTCATAATAGCACTTTCTAAAACATAATCTTTCATAAGCATCAGTATCCAAGAAGCAAAATGTATGCTCACTGATCAAACAGATGATCAGCTAAAGGAAGCAACAGAGAGAAGTTCCTCAAGTAAGCAACAACCAGCAAAACCTGAAGGGGTGTTTATTTCTTTAAAAATTTTGGACATGTTTCTTTAAATCCCATCTGTTGGGCAGCATAAAATCGTACTACTTGGTGAATCACTAGAGAACGAGAAGACTTTGGAAAGGCAAAGTCACAAGAAAATAAATAATTTCCACCCAGAGTACATCATAACCTCATTTAGAACATTCTGGTTTGAAAGCAAAGTCCAAGGAAATGCTTACATTCTGCTTCTATGGAAACCAAGGAAGACAAATCAAATATTTTGGTTGGATTTGAGTGGAAATCAGCAGCTCAGACATGCATCGGATGGTTCTAATTTGCTCTTTTAATATGTCTCAGATTTTCACATGAAGGCCAGATCCAGAAGTAAATTTTTATCTGAATTCTGGTAAATTCTGCTTATAAGCCCATGAAATGATCAGCAATAGAGGGCTTTCATTAGAATATGGGCACTCCTGTGGTTTTTTTAAGAATACAACAAGACATCAGGAAGCAAAAACGTTTAAAATTAGTAAAGCAAACCAGTCCTACAAAAAAAGCATGTGTGTGTGTGTGTGTGTATGTGTGTGTGTGTATAAGATGATCAACCTTCCTACAAAATATTTTGACAACTTTTTAACAATGTTGGTGGTGTGTTTGATCATTATTTGTTAGAGTCACATGATTGTGGCCTGATACACTTTTCTGAATATGAAATCATCTGTAGTAACTGTCATCATGACTTTCCTCCTTTAATAAACAGAAAAGAATGAAGAAGAGGAACAAGAAGCAAAAATGGAACTTAAACGCAGACTCAGCAGAAAGGTAATGAAATCATGACTATTAATGAGCATATGTGTTTTGAGATATACTTTTTTAAAAAAATACTAATCCTCTCTGTATGTGTAAATCAGATGTTTAGAAATAATTATTCCTATTAGTCTATAATCATAGACATCAAAATCACAAGCCTGGGCAACATGGTGAAACCCTATCTCTACAAAAAATAAAAAAATTAGCCGGCATGGTGGCACATGCCTGTAGTTCCAGCTACTCAGGAGGCTGAGGTGGGAAGATTGCTTCA
Source organism: Gorilla gorilla gorilla (assembly GCF_029281585.2). Taxonomy (NCBI): domain Eukaryota; kingdom Metazoa; phylum Chordata; class Mammalia; order Primates; family Hominidae; genus Gorilla; species Gorilla gorilla. The sequence continues at coordinate 167,931,522 of NC_073229.2, forward strand.
GCCCGGGAGGCAGAGGTTGCTGTGACCTGATATCGTGCCACTGCACTCCAGGCTGGGAGACAGAATGAGACCCTGTCTCAAAAAAATGAAATAAAATAAAATAAAACAAATCAATATAATGCACATGCTATGAATGATGTTTCTAATTGCATGTTGTGCTAATTTTGAATAATTAACAAGGGTTTTAAATTGCATTTACTCTATGAAAATATGTACTCTGTGTGAAAATTTTTAAAGACACAAAAAAAGAAAAAAATAAAATCATGTCTTTCATTCAGAGACAGCCATTATTAACATTTCAATGCATGTATTTCCATTTTAAAAAATTGTTTTGAGTCAGGTGCAATGGCACGCACCTGTAGTCCCAGCTACTTGGAAGCTGAGGCAAGAGGATTGCTTGAGCCCAGGAGGTCAAGACCAGCCTGGACAACATAGTGAGACCTTGTTTCAAAAAAAAAGAATTAATTGAAAATTAATCTCACTTGATTAGAACAATGAAAAAAGAAAAAAGAAAAAAAGAAGTGAAAAAAGTTTTTAATTATGATAAAAATTATTTCTTAAAATGCTCACACTTTCCATTTAGTGTTGGAAATATTAAACAAGTAAGTAATTTGTTACTCCTGAGGATTTCCCACTACTCCACATCACAGCTGGGTAAGTAATTTATTAAGTGAACTTGATCATCCAGCCTGCCTGCTACAGTGCTACCCAGATTGACAAATGTCTTACCTCCCAAACTCAGACAATTGTTGCCACTTATTTATGAATATATAAATCTGATGTTAGGGCCATCACTTTTTTCTGTGTTAAAAAAAGTAATAGCCTTTGGAAAAATCAAGCACCATCAGAGTTTATATTTCATTATAAATCCTTCTAATCATTCTTCAGGCATACCTTATGCACCTAAAAATGGATAAAGTGACTAAAATGTGACATCTACATGAAGTGTGACCTGACCCACATTTTTGTGGGCTGGCCGGGGAGTGTTCAACAAAAGCATTCCAAGGCAGATGGAGGCAATGCTTCATTCCCACAGAAAAGCTATGGGACTATGTTGAAAGTGTCTGGTTCTGTTTTTCAAGGAAAACATTTTCACACTGCTGATAAAGACACACCTGAGACTGGGAAGAAAAAGAGATTTAATTGGACTTATAGTTCCACATGGTTGGGGAGGCCTCAGAATCATGGTGGGAGGCAAAAGGCTCTTCTAACATGGTGGCGGCAAAAGAAAATGAGGAGGAAGCAAAACTGGAAACCCCTGATAAACACATCAGATCTTGTGAGACTTTTTGACTATCACAAGAATAGAATGGGAAAGACCGAGCCCCATGATTCAATTACCTCCTCCTGGGTCCCTCCCACAACACATGGGAATTCTGGGAGATACAATTCAAGTTGAGATTTGGGTGGGGACACAGCCAAACCATATCATTCTGCCCCTGGCCCCTCCAAATCTCACGTCCTCACATTTCAAAACCAATCATGCCTTCCCAACAGTCCCCCAAAGTCTTAACTCATTTCGGCATTAACCCAAAAGTCCACAGTCCAAAGTCTCATCTGAGACAAGGCAAATCCCTTCCACCCATGAGCCTGTAAAATCAAAAGCAAGCTAGTTACTTCCTAGATAAAATGGGGGTACAGGCATTGGGTAAATACAGCTAGCTGTTCCAAATGGGAGATATTGGCCAAAACAAAGGGGTTGCAGGGCCCATGGCAAGTCTGAAATCCAGTGGGGCAGCCAAATTTTAAAGGTCCAAAATTATCTCCTTTGAATCCAGGTCTCACATCCAGGTCACACTGATGCAAGAGGTGGGTTCCCATGGTCTTGGGCAGCTCCACCTCTGTGGCTTTGCAGGGTACAGCCTCCCTCTTGGCTGCTTTCACAGGCTAGTGTTGAGTGTCTGCAGCTTTTCTAGACACATGGTGCATGCTGTTGGTGGATCTACCATTCTGGGTTCTGGAGGACAGTGACCCTCTTTGCACAGCTCCACTAGGCAGTGCCCCAGTAGGGACTCTGTGTGGGGGTTCCAACCCCACATTTCCCTTCTGCACTGCCCTAGCAGAGGTTCTCCATGAGCCCCACCCCACCACCCAACCCTGCCCATGGCATACTTTGGCCTGGGCATCTAGACAGAGGTTCCCAAACCTCAGTTTCTGACTTCTGTTCACCCACAAGCTCAACACCATATGGAAGCTGCCAAGGCTTGGGGCTTCCACAGTCTGAAGCCACAGCCCAAGTTCTACATTTGCCCCTTTCAGCTACAGCTGGAGTGGCTGGGGCACAGGGCACCAAGTCCCTAGGCTGCACACAGCACAGGGACCCTGGGCCCTGCCCACAAAACCACTTTTCCCTCCTGGGCCTTCAGGGCTGTGATGGGAGGAGCTGTCATGAAGGTCTCTGACATGGCCTGGAGACATTTTCCCCATGGTCTTGAGGATTAACATTAGCCTCCTTGCTACTTAGGCAAATTTCTGCAGCCAGCTTGAATTTCTCCTCAAAAAATGGGTTCTTTTCTGCTGCATCCTCAGGCTGCAAATTTTCTGAACTTTTATGCTCTGTTTCCCTTTTAAAATGGGATGCTTTTAACAGCACCCAAGTCACCTTTTGAATGCTTTGCTGCTTAGAAATTTCTTCTGCCAGATACCCTAAATCATCTCTCTCAAGTTCAAAGTTCCACAAATCTCTAGGGCAGGGGCAAAATGCCACCATTCTTTTTGCTAAAACATAATAAGAGTCACCTTTGCTCCAGTTCCCAACAAGTTCCTTATCTCCTTCTGAGACCACCTCAGCCTGGACCTTGTTGTCCATATTGCTATCAGCATTTTTGTCAAAGCCATTTAACAAGTCTCTAGGAAGTTCCAAACTTTCCCACCTTTTCCTATCTTCTTCTGAGCCTTCCAAACTGTTCCAACATCTGCCTGTTACCCAGTTCCAAAGTTGATTCCACATTTTTGGGTATCTTTTCAGGAACACCCCACTCCTGGTACCAACTTACTGTATTAGTCTGTTTCCATGCTGCTGATAAAGGCATACCCTAGACTGGGAAGAAAAAGAGGTTTAATTGGACTTACAGTTCCACATGGCTGGGGAGGCCTCAGAATCCTGACAGGAGGCAAAAGGCATTTCTTACATTGTGGCAGCAAGATAAAATGAGGAGAAAGCAAAAGCAGAAACCCTTGATAACCCATCAGATCTCATGAGACTCATTCACTATCACGAGAATAGCATGGGAAAGACCAGCCCCCATGATTCAGTTACCTCCCCCTGGGTCCCTCCCACAACATGTGGGAATTCTGGAGATACAATTCAAGCTGAGATTTGGGTGAGGACACCGCCAAACCATATCATTTTTTTTTCTCAAAGCTCATAAATGTCAAATAATGATCAAACTGAAAGACTTTATTGACTCAATTTCTAGGGATGACTCTAGTTTTCAATGGCCCTTAAGTTACCATCTGTAGACAATCAATCACCCCTCCTTATTGCCCTGGGCACAGTCTTGTGATACAAATCATCTTTCTCAATCCAGCTGGGCCCCTCCATGAGGCAGCAGTGCCAGCCCTTACCCTCTGCACCCACTTGCCTCCACCATACATAGCTCCATGCCGTAGGTGCAGGTCAGCCCGTAGCACTGGTAGCTACCCCATGACTGGGACAGTCCTGAGGACAAGACTGGATGGAGAATTTCTAACCTATATTGCCATTGGTCACTTTCCTTCTAGCCAGTTCTTAGGAGCAAGGGCTTCTCTACCTCCTTATTTCCACCTGCCCCAAAGTGGCAGCAAGAAGCTAGCAATATAGATTGGACAGCAACTAGACTATAGCAGATCACTTAGATTATTCTCTCTCTTGTCCATTGCCTACCAGGGCTCTATGAAGATAGAGGGAGCCATAGTTGGCACATCCCTGCTCCAGTGGGCTCAGGGTATGGGCCTAGGCCTTCTAAAAGTCCTCAAGTGCTTTGAATATTACAGTATTGGCTTAGTTCAGAAGGAAACTGAGGCCCAGGAAAGGGCTGTTAATGACTACAGAATGTAGACCCAGTGCAAAATAAGGAATATCTCTGGACAGGTGTTGTGGCTTATGCCTGTAACCCCAGCACTTTGGGAGGCTGAGATGGGAGAATCGCTTGAGCCCAAGAGTTCAAGACCAGCCTGAGCAACATAGAGAGACCCCCCCCCCCTACTCTGTTTAAATAAAAAAAAAAATAAGCGATATCTCTGGAGAGGACCACTTAGATGATGGGTAGTCTGGCTGTATACAGAGTATATATAAGAGAGGAAATATATGAAAATGGGCCCTATGGCTACAATAGAGGTCTAAGTCTACCTCTCTGGAAATAACTGTGATACCACCCAACTAAGAAAGACCAAAATGGGAGTGAACCTCCGTAGCAGAGAGTAGATAATGCCTGTACCAGGGGGCCAGCTTTCTTTCACCTGTCAGAGTCTTATTCTTTGGTTTGAGAAAGGACCCAGAAAGAAAATCAATATAATTACAAATGTGAATTTGACAAACACCACAAGGAGGAACCGAAGTTGTTAGAAGTATCTTAAAGGTTGGAGTTGATTTTAAGCAGTGATGGCCTCAAGGAAGTACAGTTCTCCATCAACTCTCCCCTCCCCATTCCTGTACATTGGTTTTTCTGGCCAAGGGCATGTGTCCGATTGGGGTCTTGTCCTTATTATGAATATCTTAAGGACAGCTGTGCTGTAGGCGCACCCTTTATTGGACCCTTTCTATGTCATAACTTTGTACATTTCTGAGTGTATGGGCTTAATATTATAGGAACAGGTTTTTATTCCCATTTCTAAAAATTCCATGGCTTTTGCCTTGATAATTCAATCACCAAACCAGCCATTCTGTATCTGGGTTACTATTGTGTCTGCGCATTGCATGTTCCTTGCGTCAGGGATGATAGACCTTTATCACAGTGCCAGGCAAGTTGGGGAAAATAGCATAATGCAGGTGGTTGCCAAAGACTGTGACCTATCTAAAACGATGATTTTTTTATAGTCTCAAAAATTAGGGCACATGGCTTTCTAGCTCTCATTAGAAATTCCCAAGATGCTGTTGCCTTTTTTTTTTTTTTTTTTTGATGCCTGAAAGTGACCTTATTTAACCATAACTTTGAAGTGTTCTCTATAGAAAACTTGCCACCATGAGGCTGTAAGTGGTTTACTGAACTCTGCCTTTTTCCTTGTCCTCCTGCAGCTCAGCCTGAGACCCACAGTGGCAGAGCTACAAGCTCGAAGGATCCTGCGATTTAACGAGTATGTAGAAGTCACGGATTCTCCTGACTATGACCGCCGAGCAGACAAGCCCTGGGCCAGGTTAACACCTGCAGACAAGGCAAGAATCCCAGTGGATTTTGTGTTGATTGTATTGCTTTTCTGGAAGCTCCAATATCCACATCCCCCCGACTTAAGTCATCCCAGGGGACGAGATCTTACCAAATATTACAACGGTTTTCTGCCTCTGATTATTTAAGCCACTTAAGTGATACATTTAGTGATATCAATGTAGTTCTTTCAACTAAGTCTCAGAGAAAAGTAGTTATTTACCATATAACCTACCTGCTTTCATACCTGGATGAGGAGGGCTTTCTCACATCCAGGATTTATCCTTACTCTTAGAAAATATAACTTATACAACTTATCATTTTAAAGGGATATGTTAATAGAAAGGTTTAATCTTCGTCGAGACTGGCACACTTTTAATAGAAATGACAAGACAGCAAATAGTTTAGGCTATGTGGGCCATACAATCTTTGTTGCAACTGCCCAGTTCTGCCATTGTAGCATGAAAACAGCCACAGACAATGTGTAATTGAATGGATATGTATATGCTCCAATAAAACTTTATCTACCGAAACAGATGGTGGGCCAAATTTGGCCTGCAGGTCAGGCTTACCAACCCCTAATCTAAATCATTGCACACAATTCCTGAAAAATGAAATATACAGTGGGTTCTATCAATGTAGAAAGACTTTTATCTTATTAGTACCCTTGTTCCATAGGCAAAGATTCGTGCCAACCATTTGTTTTTAAATTGTTCTAATTTTTATCTCTTAGCAAAATCTGGTATTGAATAAACTCGTGCTATACCCACTTTTTGTTTTAATCATAAGTACTTTTGCTTAAACATGCCACATCTTAATGCTAAAACTAGGCATTTAATCATGCTCTGTGCTGACCCTTTTTAATAGGAAGCTTCGTTATTTAAAATACCTGCTATGCATCAAGCACATACTGGAGATACAGATTCAGAAATCCTTAGCTCATAAGTAGAAATGAAAAGTAAGAAGGAATAAGATCACAAAGGAAGAATGTTCAGAACAAGAATAGAAGAGAAGGAGGCTGAGAAAAGCACTCCAGGGATGTTTTAGGAAGAAGCAGCAGAAGAATATTGAGAAGAGATGTCTGTGAAGTGGGGAAAGAGGAGAAGCTGGTAGCACAGCAGCTTGGAAGGACTGTGTCAGGGAGGACGGACGGCCACATGTGTGCAGTGACATGGTGAGAGGGAGCATTCTGGTGGCCTGATGGGTGGAAGCCTGTGGTGGAGACAACGAGGATAAACACAATCCTGAGAATTTGGGCTCTGAAGTATGATGAGGCAGTTGTTCAACGTATGGCTGGTGATTGTGAAGGTTGTTAATAAGCTTGGGTGCGTAAATTTGGAAAATGAGATACAGTATCAAGGGAGTGATTTTTTTTTAATTTATGGGAAATACTTGAACAATTTTTTATGTGGTGAAGGGGTCAAAAGAAAGGGAGAGGTTGAACATACAGGCGGAAAAGTCAGTAACTGATAGCGTGGGAAAAATCACTGGAGTAGCAGGTCAGTACTTATGTGAAAGAGGCAAGGAGCAGACCCTTGAGGACGGAGGGAGAGCACAGGCTGAGGAAGCTAAGAAGTCGTATCTCATTGTGCTTTTACTTTGCCTCTCGTTCATTATGAATGAGATTGAACATATTTTCATATGCCTATTGGGCATTTGGATACCACTGCACCGAAGTGCCTTTTGCCCATTTTCTTTTGGGTTGTCAATTCTTTCTGATTCATAGGAGTTCTTCATATATTCCAGTTATGTATGTTGCAAATATTGATTTAATAAGATTCTTTTTTTTTTTTTTTTGAGACGGAGTCTCGCTCTGTCGCCCAGGCTGGAGTGCTGTGGCTCGATCTCAGCTCACTGCACGCTCCACCTCCTGTGTTCACGCCATTCTCCTGCTTCAGCCTCCCAAGTGGCTGGGACTACAGGCGCCCGCCACCACGCCCAGCTATTTTTTAAAAAATATTTTTAGTAGAGACGGGGTTTCAGCGTGTTAGCCAGGATGGTCTCGATCTCCTGACATTGTGATCTGCCCGCCTCGGCCTCCCAAAGTGCTGGGATTACAGGCGTGAGCCATGGCGCCCGGCCAACAAGATTCTTAAACTTAATACAGTTGAATTTATCAACCTTTTTCTTTATGGCTTGTGATTTTGTTCCTGGTTTTAAAAATTCTTTGCATGCCAAAATGATAGATATATTCTCATATACTGTCTTCTAAATTGTTTATAATTTTGCTTTTCACATTTAACTTTTTTGTTTACCTGGAGTTGTTTTTTGGGGGAAGGTATAAGATATGCTTTCAGTTTGCTTGGTCATCTGTATTATATGTTTGTTTTCTATGTCATTATTTGTTCTTTTCTCTTCTTCCTCCTCATTTTTTGGGCTTTATTGGCTATTCTGTTCTAACCTAAGATAGACTCTCCAGATCATTAATTTTCATCCTTCCTTACTTTCTGATACAAGCACTGAAGGTTAGAAATGACTCTGTGTGTCAGTGATTTGCAACCTTGGCTACAAATTGGAATCACCTATAGATCTTTAAGAATGTGGATGTCTGGGTCCCATCTCCAGAGATGCTGATCTCATTGGTCTGGGATGTGGCCTTCATATTGGGATTTTTAGTAATTATAAATGTCTCACGTGTCCTTGAAAACAATATGTGTTCTATGGTTTGAGGGTGTGCAAATTTTCCTGTAAGATCAGTCTTGCTAGTTCTATTCAGATTTCTGTAGCCTTAGTTACTTTTTTGTCAGTTTGATCCATCAGGTAACAAACAAGACATGTTAAATCTCCCACTATGTGGATTTTTTTTTTACTTCTCCTTATAATTCTGTTAATTTTGCTTCATTTATTGTGAGGTGTGTCATTAGATATATATGTTTAGAATGCATACATTTTCTTGATGAAACTTTGTTATATTTAAAGATATAATTTTTAAACTGGATTGTCAAAATGAGTTATTTTATACTACCTTAGTACTATGAATTGAAGCGGCAAACCTCTGTGATGTTTAGCTCATGGCTTCAAATTTTCAGGGTACATTTCATCCCTCCCTGCCTATCCCCTTACTTACTAAGCACCAGCTTGCAATTTTTTGTTTGCCCTTTGAGGGTCAGATATTCTAGCTTAGCCTTACACTGAGGGTATGCCATTTGGTCCCCAATTTATGGAGAGAGAATTATTTATTAGACCTGAGTGGGTTTTGTGTGTCTTCTGTATTTCACCAAATCATAAAGATGCCTGCTCAAATTCACTAGATTTAACACAAGTGCCCTCAAGGTCAAAGCCAGTTTCATTTCTCACTTACCTTATTTCTCTGGCCATGATCTTCTTTTACTCATTCTCGTCAAAGTATTTTTTATTCTTTTCCCAGCTGTTTAGTACATTTAAAGCAGTTTTTAGATGCAATGTTTAGCATTTTAATTGTTTTTCAATAGAAGAGTTAGTCAAGGCATCTGGTATGCCATTTTGCCAGAAATAGTACTGCATTATGAACTTGGTGCAAGGTTTCTTCCATCCTCCTTTCCTTTCAGTTGTGGTCATTCACCTCTCATTTTAGTGGCTCCTAGTTGACCCTGCTCTAGTCACTGTTTCTGTGCAGTGACCTTCCCCAAAACTTAGTGATTGAAAACAGCAACTATTTTATATCTTACAGATTTTGTAGGTTGGGGATTTAGTCAGGGCTCAGCTAGGTGATTCTTCTGCTCTTCATGAGGTTGACTAAGGTCACTCAGTGTTATTCAGCTGACAAATAGGCTACTTTGGAGGCTCAGCTAGGTGATTCTTCTGCTCTTCATGAGGTTGACTAAGGTCACTCAGTGTTATTCAGCTGACAAATAGGCTACTTTGGAGGCTCCAAGATAACCTCTCTAACATGTCTGGTGTCTTGGTAGGGAAGGCTTAGAGACTGGGCTCAATTCTGGCTCCTAGTCTGCCAAACTACCTATACATGGCCTCTTCAGCATGGTGGCCCGAGTCATCAGTCTTCTTACTTGGTGGCCCAGCAAATGTCCCAAGAGAACCAGGTAAAAGCTATATGGCCTTTCCTGATCTGGCTTTGGAAGGCATCCAGCCTCACTTCCACTATGTTCTATTAGTAACAGGCAAATCATAAGACCAGCTCAAGCTTCAAGGAATGGGGAGTTAATTAGCTCCACTTCTTGACAGGGGAGTGGCAAGATCACAATTGTGGCCAAATTTGGAAAATACAATTTTCCACACCCACCATTCCCAGCTATCTTATTATTCAAATGCAAAACTTCAGAAAGGCAGGTAGGGCCAGATAAATAAGTAAAGATCACTGCAGTTGCCAAGTATGCAAGCAGGGAGAGTCTAAATGACTAACCACCCTCATGTGGAAACTAAATTGTCCAAACCCTAGAAACAGTTCTTTTTAACTCTTGTTCTTTTGTTGGAAGGTAAAGCTCATTCATCTCTAGCTGTAACAGAGAGGATTTTTTTTTTTTTTAATTTTATGTTGAAACAAAAATGGGATTTTGTTCTGGACTTCTAGGTTGCAGGGGAAAGGTACATGACCAGGTTTTCTGCCACAGGCTTTGTTTCTGTTCATGAGTGCTTTGAAGGCATATGACTTTGACATCTCCCTTGCAGATCTGAGCCCCAGAGCACAGCCACCGCCCCTCTCTCCTCACACATGGGCCTCATTTTCTCCCTCTGACAGTATCTCTCACATTTCTCCTGAGGCTTTTTAAAGTCTAAAAAGCAGCATTTTTAGAAGTGGATTTTTATTGTGTATGTGTGTGTTTCTCTGGAAGAAAATTAACAGGTAGAATTTCTTTTAAATAGAAAAAATATTGGCCAGGCGTGGTGGCTCATGCCTGTAATCCTAGCACTTTGGGAGGCCGAGGTTTCTTGAGCTCAAGGTTTCTTGAGCTCAAGATTTCTTGAGCTCAGGAGTTTGAGACCAGCCTGAGCAATGTGGTGAAACTCTGCCTCTACTAAAAAATACAAAAAATTAGCCAGGTGTGGTGGCGCATACCTGTAGTCCCAGCTACTCGGGAGGCTGAGGTGGGAGAATTGCTTAAGCCCAGGAGCAGGAGGCTGCAGTGAGCCATGCCACTGCACTCCAGCCTGGGCAACAGAGCCAGACCTTATCTCAAAATAAATAAATAAATAAATAATATGGTACACTTTTTAAAGATAAAAAATAGAAAAATGCAGCAATTTAAGATGTTTATGTGTAGTATATTGTATATACACAAGTGATGAATATTCATTGGGCCATATCTGAATATTCAAAAATGCAAAAATAAAAAAAGAACCACTTTAATGCACGGTACTTTTAATAATTTCTAAAAATACCATTTACTACCTAACACTGAAAAAAATTGTTCCCTCTAGTTGTTAAAAGATAAGTGTGATGAAATAGTACAATATTATTGCCCAGAGATCCTAAGACTATCAATGGTCTTAGTGTATATTTTATTTTAGAATGAAAATGACACATGCTAGTCACCATTATTAACAAGCATTTCTGGTTTTTGTTGCTTTTTACGTTAAAACATTTTATAATATATTATTTATTATATATATATTTAGATCAGATTTAAAATATTGTATTAAGTTTATTCATGTAAAAATTATAATTTAACTATTATGTTTAAAAATGAGTTTTATTTTTAACTTTTGAACTCTATATCCCATTTTTAAAAACTATTCAAAGTAAATATTTCCACCTCTGCTTTTAAAAATAAACAATGAGGCCAGGTGCAGTGGCTCATACCTGTAATCCAAGCGCTTTGAGAGGGTGAGTTGGGTGGATCACTTGAGGTCCGGAGTTCAAGACCAGCCTGACCAACATGGTGAAACCCCATCTCTACCAAAAATACAAAAATTAGCTGTGCATGGTGGCTCCTGCCTGTAGTCCCAGCTGCTTGGGAGACTGAAGCAGGAGAATCACTTGAACCCAGGAGGCAGAAGTTGCAGTGAGCTAAGATTATGCCACTGCACTCCAGCCTGGGTGACAAAGCGAGACTCCATCTCAAAAACTGAACCAAACCAAACAAACAAACAAACAAACAAACAAACAAAAAATGAGCTTCCTTTCAGCCTAAAGGAGACATCTTTTTTCTTTCTCTTATCTTAGTGCCATTTTCTTAGCCCCATTAAGCTACCACCTTGCATTTTAAAGAGTAGTAGCCAATCAGTCAATAATTAATCAATGCCTCTCCTTTCTGTGAAGGAGGAAGGCCCTTGCTGGTTGTGGTGGGGAAACTCCGGAATCTGGTAGTCTGGTTAAACGGCTCATGTTGGAAAAGAGAAGTGGTGGGAGAAATGCCTTATTAATTGTGAACTTGATTGAGCTTTATTCACCTTTAAAATAAAATTTTCAGGTCGGGGCACAATGACTCACACTTGTAATGTCAGCACTTTGGGAGGCCAAGGTGGGAGGGTCACTTGAGGCCAGGAGTTAAAGACCAGCCTGAGCAACATAGCAAGACTCTCTCTCTACAAAAACTAAAAAAATTAGCCAGGTGTGGTGGCACACCCATGTATTCCTAGCTACTTGGGAGGCTGAGGCAGGAGGATCCCTTGAGTCTGGGAGTTCAAGACTGCAGTGAGCTGTGATTGTGCCACTGCACTGCAGCCTGGGCAACAGAATGAGACCCTGTCTCTAAAACAAAAATAAACAAAATAAAATTTTCAGTTTTAGAATATATGTACTTAGAGCACTAGAAACAGATATATATACAGTAAAATAGAGATGGCCTGGTTTCCTGCACTGAGGTAGATAGACGAGCTGGCCCTTCAGTGGCAGACAGGTGAGGTCAGAGAAGGCCATTGAATTGGCCTGAAGACCTACGCTTGCCTGCCAGTAACCATCTCCTTAGAGTAGAACTTGGAAGCTCCATGGAGGAGAGAGGGGCAGGCTTTAGAACTGGGCACTTCTAGGATGGATTGATCCTTGACTTGGCCACTTAGTAGTTGTTTGACCTTGGCCGAGTCATTTAACCTAGGTTTACTTAACTAGTAAAATAAAGCCAATTATATCTATCTTGAGAATTAGGTAGAATATCTCTAGAATTCCTGCTTGTCAATAAATGGTAGCTATTACCAATATTATACTCATGGTCAGGGATGAGAAGCCAAGCTTTGTTCCCCATTGGTGATATTTTCACCATTGATTCCTGAGTTTACGATCTAGTCTAAAATTATCCAGTGAAAGAGAGTGTAGAATTTTTTCAGATGAGATGTGCTTTTGTCCAACAGGTCACTCAGTAATCACTTATTAAAACCCTTACAATATATTAGGTATCGTCCTAGATACTGGGGATATAAAGTTGAATAAGACAAACTGTCTTTCCGGGAACACAGTGTCTAAACAGGTCCTAAGAAAGCCTGAGATTTTTGTTCTCCCTAAGCTATTCTTTGCCCTGTTCGTTGATGCCCTAGCAGCAGAAGGGAGTACACTTGCCTCCCTGTGGCATTGAACTTGATTGATGAGTAGTCCAGAAATCCTCTCCACATCCCATCATAATTTTATCCAAGAAATAAAGGATATCAAAATGGCAATTCTAGTTAATTCTGGCCCCACAGCTCATGCTATTTGAGAAGGCAGCAAGGTCTGCATTTTCTTTCTTTCTTTCTTTCTTTCTTTTAATTATACTTTAAGTTCTGGGTTACATGTGCAGAACGTGTAGGTTTGTTACATAGGTATACACGTGCCATGGTGGTTTGCTGCACCCATCAACCCATCACCTACATTAGGTATTTCTCCTAATATTATCCCTCCCCTAGTCCCCCACCTCCTACAGGCCCCAGTGTGTGATGTTCCCCTCCCTGTGTCCATGTGTTCTTATTGTTCAACTCCCACTTATGAGCGAGAACATGCGGTGTTTGGTTTTCTGATCTTGTGATAGTTTGCTGAGAATGATGGTTTCCAGCTTCATCCGTGTCCCTGCAAAGGACATCAACTCATCCTTTTTTATGGCTGCATAGTGTTCCATGGTGTATATGTGCCACATTTTCTTAATCCAGTCTATCACTGATGGACATATGGGTTGGTTCCATGTCTTTGCTATTGTGAATAGTGCCTCAGTAAACATACATGTGCATGTGTCTTTACTGTAGAATGATTTCTAATCCTTTGGGTATACATCCAGTAATGGAATTGCTGGGTCAAATGGTATTTCTAGTTCTAGATCCTTGAGGAATCGCCACACTGTCTTCCAAATGGTTGAACTAATTTACACTCCCGCTAACAGTGTAAAAGCATTCCTATTTTTCCACAACCTCTCCAGCATCTGTTGTTTCCTGACTTTTAAATGATCGCCATTCTAACTGGCATGAGATGGTATCTCATTCTGGTTTTGATTTGCATTTCTCTCATGACCAGTGATGATGAGCATCTTTTCATATGTCTGTTGGCTGCATAAATGTCTTCATTTGAGAAGTTTCTGTTCATATCCTTAGCCCATTTTTTGATGGGGTTGTTTGCTTTTTTCTTGTAAATTTGTTTAAGTTCTTTGTAGATTCTGGATATTAGCCCTTTGTCAGATGAATAGATTGCAAAAATTTTCTCCCATTCTGTAGGTTGCCTCTTCACTCTGATGATAATTTCTTTTGCTGTGCAGAAACTCTTCAGTTTAATTAGATCCCCGTTTGTCAATTTTGGCTTTTGTTGCCGTTTGCTTTTGGCGTTTTAGACATGAAGTCTTTGCCCATGCCTATGTCCTGAATGGTATTGCCCAGGTTTTCTTCTAGGATTTTTATGGTCCTAGGTCTTACGTTTAAGTCTTTGATCCATCTTGAGTTGATTTTTGTATAAGGTGTAAGGAAGGGGTCCAGTTCCAGTTTTCTGCATATGGCCAGCCAGTTTTCCCAACACCGTTTATTAAATAGGGAATCTTCCCCATCGCTTGTATGTGTCAGGTTTGTCAAAGATCAGGTGGTAGATGTGTGGTGTTATTTCTCCGTTCTGTTCCATCAGTCTGTGTATCTGTTTTGGCACCAGTACCATGCTGTTTTGGTTACTGTAGCCTTGTAAAGTTTGTAGTCAGGTAGCAAGATGCCTCCAGCTTTGTCCTTCTTGCCCAGGATTGTCTTGGATATGCGAGCTCTTTTTTGGTTCCATATGAGGTTTAAAGTAGTTTTTTCCAATTCTGTGAAGAAAGTCAGTGGTAGCTGGATGGGGATAGCATTGAATCTGTAAATTACTTTGGGCAGTAAGGCCATTTTCACGACATTGATTCTTCCTATCCATGAGCATGGAATGTTTTTCCATTTGTTTGTGTCCTCTCTTATTTCCTTCAGCAGTGGTTTGTAGTTCTCCTTGAAGAGGTCCTTCATATCCCTTGTAAGTTGTGTTCCTACATATTTTATTCTCTTTGTAGCAATTGTGAATGGGAGTTCACTCATGATTTGGCTCTCTGTTTGTCTGTTATTGATGTATAGGAATGCTTGTGATTTTTGCACATCGATTTTGTATCCTGAGACTTTGCTGAAGTTGCTTATCAGCTTAAGGAGATTTTGGGCTGAGACGATGGGGTTTTCCAAATATACAGTCATGTCATCTGCAAACAAAGATAATTTGACTTCCCCTCTTCCTATTTGAATACCTTTTATTGCTTTCTCTTGCCTGATTGCCCTGGCCAGAACTTCCAACACTATGTTGAATAGGAGTGGTGAGAGAGGTCATCCTTGTCTTGTGCCAGTTTTCAAAGGGAATGCTTCCAGTGTTTGTCCATTCAGTATGATATTGTCTGTGGGTTTGTCATAAACAGCTCTTATTATTTTGAGATACGTTCCATCGATACCTAGTTTAGCATGAAAGGCTGTTGAATTTTGTCGAAGGCCTTTTCTGCATCTATTGAGATAATCATGTGGTTTTTGTCATTGGTTCTGTTTATGTGATGGATTACGTTTATTGATTTGTGTATGTTGAACCAGCCTTGCATTGCAGGGATGAAGCCGACTTGATCATGGTGGATCAGCTTTTTGATGTTCTGCTGGATTGGGTTTGCCAGTATTTTACTGAGGATTTTTGCACTGATGTTCATTAAGGATATTGGCCTAAAATTCTCTCTTTTTGTTGTGTCTCTGCCAGGCTTTGGTATCAGGATGATGCTGGCCTCATAAAATGAGTTAGGGAGGATTCCCTCTTTTTCTGTTGATTGGGATAGTTTCAGAAGGAATGGTACCAGCTCCTCTTTGTACTTCTGGTAGAATTTGGCTGTGAATCCGTCTGGTCCTGGACTCTTTTTGGTTGGTAGGCTATTAATTATTGCCTCAATTTCAGAACTTGTTTTGGTCTATTCAGAGATTCAACTTCTTCCTGGTTTAGTCTTGGGAGGGTGTATGTGTCCAGGAATTTATCCATTTCTTCTAGATTTTCTAGTTTATTTGTGTAGAGGTTTTTATAGTATCCTCTGATGGTAGTTTGTGTTTCTGTGGGATCAGTAGTGATATCCCCTTTATCATTTTTTATTGTGTCTATTTGATTCTTCTCTCTTTTCTTCTTTATTAGTCTTGCTGGCAGTCTATCTATTTTGTTAATCTTTTCAAAAAGCCAGTTCCTGGATTCATTGATTTTTTGAAGGGTTTTTTGTGTCTCTATCTCCTTCAGTTCTGCTCTGATCTTAGTTATTTCTTGCCTTCTGCTAGCTTTTGAATGTGTTTGTTCTTGCTTCTCCAGTTCTTTTAATTATGATGTTAGGGTGTCGATTTTAGATCTCTCTTGCTTTCTCTTGTGGGCATTTAATGCTATAAGTTTCCCTCTACACACTGCTTTAGCTGTGTCCCAGAGATTCTGGTACATTGTGTCTCTGTTCTCATTGGTTTCAAAGAACATCTTTATTTCTGCCTTCATTTCATTATTTATCGAGTAGTCATTCAGGAGCAGGTTGTTCAGTTTCCATGTAGCTGTGCGGTTTTGAGTGAGATTCTTAATCCTGAGTTCTAATTTTATTGCACTGTGGTCTGAGAGACAGTTTGATTTCTGTTCGTTTACATTTGCTGAGGAGTGTTTTACTTCCAATTATGTTGTCAATTTTAGAATAAGTGCAATGTGGTGCTAAGGAGAATGTATATTCTGTTGATTTGGGGTGGAGAATACTGTAGATGTCTATTAGTTCCATTTAGTCCAGAGCTGAGTTCAAGTCCTGGATATCATTGTTAACTTTCTGTCTTATTGATCTGTCCAATATTGACAGTGGGGTGTTAAAGTCTCCCATTATTATTGTGTGGGAGTCTAAGTTTCTTTGTAAGTCTCTAAGAACTTGCTTTATGAGTCTGGTGCTCCTGTACTGGATGCATATATATTTAGGATAGTTAACTCTTTTTGTTGAATTGATCCCTTCACCATTATGTAATGGCCTTCTTTGTCTCTTTTTATCTTTGTTGGTTTAAAGTCTGTTTTATCAGAGACCAGGATTGCAACCCCTGCTATTTTGTTACTTTCTATTTGCTTGGTAGGTCTTCCTCCATCCCTTTATTTTTTTTATTTTTTATTTTTTTGAGACCGAGTCTGGCTCTGTTGCCCAGGCTGGAGTGCAGTGGTGCAATCTCCACTCACAGCAAGCTCCACCTCCCAGGTTCACCCCATTCTCCTGCCTCAGCCTCCTGAGTAGCTGGGACTACAGGTGCCCGCCACCATGCCCAGTTAATTTTTTGTATTTTTAGTAGAGACGGGGTTTCACTGTGTTAGCCAGGATGGTCTCGATCTCCTGACTTCGTGATCTGCCCGCCTCGGCCTCCCAAAGTGCTGGGATTACAGGTGTGAGCCACTGCACCCGGCCCATCCCTTTATTTTGAGCCTATGTGTGTCTTTGCATGTGAGATGGGTCTCCTGGATACAGCACACTGATGGGTCTAGACTCTTTATCCAATTTGCCAGTCTGTGTCTTTTAATGGGGTCATTTAGCCCATTTACATTTAAGGTTAATATTGTTATGTTTGAATTTGATCCTGTCATTATGATGTTAGCTGGTTATTTTGCCCGTTAGTTGATGCAGTTTCTTCCTAGCATCGGTGGTCTTTACAATTTGGCATGTTTTTGCAGTGGCTGGTACTGGTTGTTCCTTTCCATGTTTAGTGCTTCCTTCAGGAGCTCTTGTAAGGCAGGCCTGGTGATGACAAAATCTCTCAGCATTTGCTTGTGTGGAAAGGATTTTATTTCTCCTTCATTTATGAAGCTTAGTTCAGCTGGATATGAAATTTTGGGTTGAAAATTCTTTTCTTTAAGAATGTTGAATATTGACCCCCACTCTCTTCTGGCTGGTAGGGTATCTGCAGAGAGATCCACTGTTAGTCTGATGGCTTCCCTTTGTGGGTAACCCAACCTTTCTCTCTGGCTGCCCTTAACATTTTTTCCTTCATTTCAACCTTCGTGAATCTGACAGTTATGTGTCTTGGGGTTGCTCTTCTCGGGGAGTATCTCTGTAGTGTATTCTCTGTATTTCCTGAATTTGAATGTTGGCCTCTCTTGCTAGGTTGGGGAAGTTCTCCTGGATAATATCCTGAAGAATGTTTTTCAGCTTGGTTCTATTCTCCCCATCACTTTCAGGTACACCAATCAAACGTAGATTTGGTCTTTTCACATAGTCTCATATTTATTGGAGGGTTTGTTCGTTTCTTTTCACTCTTTATTCTCTAATCTTGTCTTCTCACTTTATTTCATTAATTTGATCTTCAATCACTGATATACTTTCTTCTGCTTGATCAAAGTGGCTATTGAGGCTTGTGTATGCTTCACAGAGTTCTCGTACTGTAGTTTTCAGCTCCATCAGGTCATTTAAGCTCTTCTCTACACTGGTTATTCTAGTTAGCCATTCGTCTAACCTTTTTTCAACGTTTTTAGCTGCCTTGAAATGGGTTAGATCATGCTCCTTTAGCTCGGAGAAGTTTGTTATTACTGACCTTCTGAAGCCTACTCTGTCAACTCATCAAACTCATTCTCCGTCCAGTTTTGTTCCCTTGCTGGCAAGGAGTTGTGATCCTTTGGAGGAGAAGAGGCATTCTGGTTTTTGAAATTTTCAGCCTTTCTGCCTTGGTTTCTCCCCATCTTTGTGGTTTTATTTACCTTTGGTCTTTGATGTTGGTGACCTACAGATGGGGTTTGGGTGTGGATGTCCTTTTTGTTGATGTTGATACTATTCCTTTCTGTTTGCTCATTTTCCTTCTGACAGATAGGCCCCTCAGCTGCAGGTCTGTTGGAGTTTACTGGAGGTCCACTCCAGGGTCTGCATTTTCAACAAATCACCTGTTGCTTCTTCCTGGCATAACCCCTGAGCTGACTGGGACTGATGAAGCAGACCTGTTACCACTCACCACTGGCCAATTTTAAACTTAGTTTCAGACATTTTTGTTTCCTTTTTCCTCTCTATAATTCTCATGATGCCAAAATGACTACATATTTGGTCTCAGTTGCTATCTCATAGAGCTTTGTTGTTGTTGTTGTTTCTACTCTAGAAATACCTAGTTTTGGCTCAATGGCTTCCCATTGGTGGTACAACCCAGCACCACTGGAGCTCTGATCCCCCATAACCTCAGCCCAGCTCTTTGTATCTCATGTCTTTCAACAAAATCAGTCCCAGACTGGGTGTGGTGGCTCATGGCTGTAATCCCAACAATTTGGGTAGGCCAAGGCAGGAGGATTGCTTAAGCCCAGGAGTTCAAGACCAGCCTGGGCAACACAGCAAAACCTCATCTCCACAAATTTTTTTTTTTTAATTAGCCAGATGTGGTGGCCACACACCTATGGTCCCAGCTACTTGGGAGGCTGAGGTGGGAGGGTGTCTTCAGCCTTGGAATTTGAGGCTACAATGAGCTGTGATCACACCACCTGCACTCCAGCCTGGGTGACAGAACAAGACCCTGTCTCAAAAAAAAAAAAAATCAGTCCTAATTACATATATGTGAAGAATTATTAGGCCTAAAACCTGATCTCGTTTGCAAAGAAGAGAGTTAAGTTTATTATACATGTATTTGTCTAAAGTGTCTGATTTACTTTTTTTCCTGTTTTAAACTCTCTCAGGAAATCTTTCTCTTTATTCCAAGAGGAAGTAGCTCTTGTAATAAAACTATGATCAATCTTCAGTGAATTTTAAAAATACGCATTCTATTTCTTTAATTGCCTGTAGTCACATCTTTCTGGTATATTTTTTTCAAACAACTAGTCCTTATAATTTCACATCACTTCCATTGCCACATCATTCACATAACTGACTCATCATTTCTAATTGTAAGCCAGCACACACAACATGCAGATCTGAAGCAATTTTCCTGATGACAGGGGCCCAGAAGCTCATATTAATGGAAAGACTGTAGGATGTGAGGTTAAAAGGCTTGTGTACGAGCCCCATGTTTGTCATTTAACCCTCATCCTGTTTAGAGAAAGAAAGTGCACCTCGCTGCCAGTGCTGATTTAATTTTACATAAACATGCTCTTTGAGGCTGAAGCAAATCTGACAGATTTTCAATGTGAAAATAAAATAGAGGCCGATTGCAGTGGCTCACGCCTGTAGTTCCAGCACTTTGGGAGGCCGAAGTGGGTGGATTGCTTGAGCCTAGGAGTTTGAGACCAGCCTGGCCAACATTGCGAAATCCATCTCCACAAAAGATACAAAAAATTAGCCAGGCATGATGGCGCACACCTGTAGGCCCAGCCACTCAGGAGGCTGAGGTGGGAGAATTGTTTGAACCCAGGAGGCAGAGGTTGCAGTGAGCTGAGATCGCGCCTCTGCACTCCAACCTGAATGACAGAGTGAGACCCTGTCTCAAATAAATAAAAATAAATAAATAAATAAATAAATAAATAAATAAATATAAAAACTGTTCTTGGAGTTGTTTCTAAATAGAACATCAAAATCATCTATTTTGGAAAAATCAGATTCATCGAACGATTTTTTGGCCAACAACTGTTTGAGAATGATGTTAACATCACACATAGAAATGCTGTGTTTTCTAGGATTTAACGTTTTCAGCAATTGAGAAATACTGTATTTTGTAAATGGGAATACCGCTACTAAAACCATAATGCTATAAATAGAATGATGTCTTTTGTTTCCAAAGTCGATATACTAGAGCGTTGTGAAAATAAAAGCAAGATATTTCATGACAAACTTATCCTGAGGTAAACAACTGCAGCCGTTAGTGCTGCCGGGCAAATATTCTCAGGGCAAACAGGAAAAGGGTTAATGCGCATCTCTCTCTAGCAAGTCATGTGACCTCTCTAGGCATCCATTGCATCAGCTGTAAGGTAAAAGCCTTGGAATAGTTTTCAGGTTATCAACTGCTTTTTAACAAACCACCCCAGAATTTAGTGGCTTTTAAAACAGCTATTTATTTTGCTCTGAATTCTGAGTTATGAATTTGGGAAGAGCTCAGCCCAGCAGTTTGTTTGGGATCCCTGTGGCATCAGGTGAGATGCTGGGTTAGATAATTCACTTCCAAGATAGCTTCTTCACTAACCGTCGGTGCCTTTTGCTCCTTGGCCTCTCTCTCTCTATCTACCCAGCATCTTAACCTCCAGGGGCTTTCCCTATATCTTGGGTTTCTCACAGCATGGTTTTCTGAGAGTAGTCACTTTTTTTTTACATGGCAGCTGGCTTTAAAGTAGCAAGAAGCAAAAGGTGCCAGGCCAGTTAAGGGCTACATCAGACTGGCACGTATCACCTCTACTGTGTGCATTTGTTGAAAGTGGTTACAGGACTCACCCAGAGTCAAGGCTGGAGAGATAGACTTCACCTCTTGATGGGGGAATAGCAAAGTCACATTGCAGATGAGCCTGTAGGATGTGCCTGTAAATAGTAAACTGTCTCACTTATGCATATGTATATGGTCATCAGTGAATTATAAATTGTATCAATATGATGGATCTATAGCACACAATTTACAATTGTAATGTTTTGTAAATTCCATATCTCAGTTGATGCTCACAGAATGCTTTCATTGATTTTTGCCATACTCTTAGATCAGTAGTAGCCAACCTACTATTGCAAATAAGGACTTTATCTTATTCATGATTAAGTCAACTTCGGTGGCATTATCTTCTTCCATTCCAGTGGACTCTTCATAAATAAAAATGAAAGAATTGTTAATCCCAATCACAAACTAGAATAATTTGTTTTTCAAGAGGCTCATAATAATGACATTTTATTGACCCTACAGTGTACAAAGCACTTTCAAATATGCTCTTGATTAATTCTCATGATATTGTGAAGAATTTCCTCCTGGTTTTCCAGATAAGAAAATTGAGATTTGGAGTGAAGTGACTCACTAAGGGTCACACTGCTAATGAGGGCATAGCCAAGACTAGAATCCCTGTCTTCTGACTCCAAGTGGACCGCTTGTCACTTCCTCTGCTGAAACCTTACATTTGGAGAAGAAATTTAAAATGAACATCAAGACAGGATTCTCTGCCACTATTCAAATTAAAATACCTCCTTTCGGCCGGGCACGGTGGCTCATGCCTGTAATCCCGGCACTTTGGGAGGCCGAGGCGGGCGGATCACAAAGTCAGGAGTTTGAGACCAGCCTGGCCAACACGGTGAAACCTCGTCTCTACTAAAAATACAAAAAATTAGCCGGGCACGGTGGTGCGTGCATGTAATCCCAGCTGCTCGGGAGGCTGAGGCAGGAGAATCACTTGAACCCGGGAGGCGGAGGTTGCAGTGAGCCAAGATCGTACCACTGCACTCCAGCCTGGGTGACAAGAGTGAAACTCCGTCTCAAAAAAAAAAAAACCTCCTTTCAAGGAAGAACGTTTTATAGATGTTAATTGGCGAGTGGTATAGAGCAGCCTCACTCTTTCTCCTTCTGGTTCTAGGCATCACTTTTTGCAGTAAGCAAAAGTATCCTCACTGTTGATCGGACTAGTGAGACAAACTGGACAGCCATGTCACAGAGGACTCAGGCTCACACATATTTCTCTGCTTGCTTCTTCATTTCCAAAAGTCAGTAGCAAGCATTATTGTCACAGTTCCTAGTCACAGGTTCTCCATAGAAACTACAGGGGCTGAGGAATATATCTGGGGAGAAGAGACAATCTGTGACACGGACTTAAATATAGCATTGAAAGGAGTGTTGAGGGAAAGGCTCGTGTATTGCAGAATGATGGTTAGTTATGAGAGAGAGCCAGAGACAGGCCTCAGGGCTTTTTTTCTGTCTGTTCCCTTTCCTAAAATTTATTATTTTCCAACCACAAAGAAGACTTTTTATCTCCCAGTGAAGTCACTCCCTGTGACTTATCATTCTTAGTTTTGGCTGAAGAGTCCATTTTGCCTAGAGGTTACAGGGGTGTTTTTATTAGCACCTTTTTAAAAACATGAGTAAAACATTCTTTGTAGAGAAGTTAGGAAATAAAAATAAGCAAAAATTTGAAACCACGAACCATCTGTAATCCTGCGACTATTTGTTAACAGATAACTAATGTTAACATTTCAGTCTGAATGGCGTAAGCATCCCCTCAAATACCAAAAATTACGTGACACGGATTATGTGTTCTTTAAATAGCAATGCATTCTATTTGATATTTTCTTTGGGTAGCTTTAAGGATTATGCTGAAATTATAAGTTATATTTCTATAAACTTCCAATATTAAAGAATATATAAGCAACTGCTTTCTCTGTAGCTCTCTGGCAGCTAGTCAAAGCCATGTTGTTGTGGGCAATATTCTATGTAGAACTTTCCATAGGAAAATGGTATTGCTTCTCAGAAAATGTCATGACCTGCACTTTCCTTGTGGTCATCGTGGGTGAGGGATGTTGCGTGTGACTCATAGACCAGACTCAAGGATGAGTTTAGCAAAGGCCCGCTCCCACTCCCCCTTGCCAAGGGCACTTGAAGGAAGTCTATCATGGTTTTAGTTTGGCTATAGTATGATATTATATTTATTACACCTTAAAAGAATGTCTAAGCTCAGTATGGTGGCTCATGCCTGTAATCTCAGCACTTTGAGAAACTGAGGTGAGAGGATCACTTGAGCCTAGAAGTTCGAGATCAGCCTGGGCAACATCTTGAGACTGTGTCTCTACCAAAAAAAATTTAAAAATTAGCTGAGCATGGTGGCGCACACCTGTAATCCGAGCTACTGGGAATGCTGATTTGGGAGGATCACTTGAGCCCAGGAGTTTGAGGCTGCAATGAGCCATGATCTCGCCACTCCACTCCAGCTTGGGTGACAGAGCGAGACTCTATCTCTTAAAAAAAAAAAAAGGTCTGCTTCATTGATGCTGTATATACTGGG
The DNA here is from genome assembly GCF_029281585.2 of Gorilla gorilla gorilla. Classification (NCBI taxonomy): domain Eukaryota; kingdom Metazoa; phylum Chordata; class Mammalia; order Primates; family Hominidae; genus Gorilla; species Gorilla gorilla. The sequence goes on from NC_073229.2 coordinate 167,955,063, forward strand.
GCAATATATGACCTAAATAACAGTTCTGTTTATCTATTTTTTTTCCTGTTTAGGCAGCAATAAGGAAAGAACTAAATGAATTTAAAAGCACAGAAATGGAAGTTCATGAAGAGAGTCGACAGTTTACAAGGTAGGTGACAAAATGCAGCTTAGAAATTGAAAATGCTTAAGATGTGATCCCATGTTGAGTTGGTTAAAAAAAGAAATTGCTTACAATGGTAAATTTTATGAAAGGTATATTTTATCACAATTAAAAAATGTTTTTAAACAGTTTAGCTTAAAACCATCTTATGAACATTTCCGCTTCTCTCACATTCATCCTTGTCGGCTTTTAAGAACCTAATAGTCAATGTGACAGTTTTAAAGATATGACTAGATAAGATTGTAAATTTCTAGAATTTCATAATAAACTCAGCTATCTCCTTCAAGAACACTAAAACTAATCATGCTGAATAAGAATTTCTAAAATTAAATCTTTTCTTTCAAGGAAGTCTGAATCATTCCATGGGGCTACATTTTGGTTCCTTTCTTCGTTTTTTTCTGGGCCTGAAGACATCATTTATTCTGCTCTTGAACAGACTTAGTTGAAGTTGTATGCCCAGAATAGATGCTGGCGAGAGTCAGTGTGGGCACATACATAACACTTTGGTTTCACAATAGACATAACATAGGATTGAAGCTGACTTTTCAGAAGATGTAACTTTAGGATGGGAATCCTGATTTTACTGGTGCCGAAGGAGATCGCTATCATCTTACCATTTTTCCCTCAGTCCCTTTCGGTTTCTTTCACAGGTTACCTAACCCGGTAACAAATATTGATCCCCTAAGCTACAGCCATACATCCTGGTGCCACTGTTCCTGCAGTCCCGGTGATGATGGTACTGTGTGCTGGGAGCATGTCACAATATACAGGAAGTTACTGTATAACCTCCAACTTTAACAGCAAACTTCCCTGAAATTGATGGGGGAGGAGTGAGGTTTGTTATCATAGACTTGCTCCACAGCTTTTCTTCCTATCTTACTGTCTTGTGTGCGCTTTTCTTCCTATCTTACTGTCTTGTGTGCCAGAGAAACTCCCCTTTCTTTCAGGGTTACAGTTGGCCTTCCATATCTATGGGTTCCCCATCTGTGGAGTCAACTGACCACAATCCAAAATTTTTTTTTTTTTTTTTTTTTTTTGAGACAGAGTCTCGCTCTGTCACCCAGGCTGGGGTGCAGTGATGCAATCTCAGCTTACTGCAACCTCCACCTCCCGGGTTCAAGCGATTCTCCTGTGTCAGCCTCCCAAGTAGCTGGGATTACAGGCATGTGCCACCATACCTGGCTAATTTTTGTATTAATAGCAGAGACAGGGTTTCACCATGTTGGTCCAGCTGGTCTCAAACTCCTAACCTAGAGTGATCTGCCCACCTCAGCCTCCCAGAATGCTAGGATTACAGGCATAAGCCACCACACCCAGCCCAAAATATTTTTTAAAACAAATATAAAATAACACCACAACAATAAAAATAACACAGATCATAAAACGATACTGTATAATAGCTATTTATACAGCATTTACATTGTATTAGGTAGTATAAGTAATCTAAAGATTATTTAAAGTATACAGGAGGATGGGTGTAGGTTGTATGTAAATTCTACACCATTTTATATCAGGGACTTGAGGAATCCATGGATTTTGGTATCTGAAGGGGTCCTGGAATGAATCCCCTGCAGACACCAAGAGCTGAATGTACTTCTTCTTTATTTTTATATTTCCTCCTATATCATTTGTTTTTATATACATGTAGAACGTTCCAACATCCTGAATGGATTTTTATCTATTTGAGGGCTTTATTCTATCATAATCTACTCTGAGACCAACAACATGTCCCTGTCAAGCCAGACATTTTTGTCCCCCTCTTTTCTCCCTTCCACTTCTAGGGTCGGGAAAAATGTATGCTAAAATGTGACACCTGTAGTTGCTCTTCTGAAGTAGAGTTGATTATTAAAAGGTGGAATATTTTGAGTGACATCATGCTGGCTGGGGCCTCCAGGCAACGGGGAAGATAGAGTGCTTGGTGCAGTTGAGTCCTGACCCCTGAGCTGCAGTGACTGCACTCAACCCATACATTATCATTCGGGATTGTTTTGCTTCTGCATAGTTTTCCTAGAAGTTGGAGTATCTGATAGCCTTATCTTCATTTGATAGCATGATATAAAGAATAAATTACAGTCAAAAGGAATCAAATTTTAAAAGTACATTTTTATGGAAGTTCTCATTTTATGAAAAATAAATATTTATACTAAAAGAGGTTCTTTCTGTTCTGTTGTACTCTATATGAAGAAGCACAATAAAATTGGAGTACAGGGAGAAGTAAGGGTCATTTTGTTTTTGTGGCGGTATTTTTTGTTTTTTTGTTTGTTTGTTTGTTTGTTTGTTTAGTAGAGATGAGGTCTTGCTATGTTGCCCAGGCTGGTCTTGAAGTCCTGAGCTCAAGCGATCCTCCCAGCTCAGTCTACCAAAGTGTTGTAATTACAGGCATGAGCCACTGCACCTGGCTTCTTTTTTATATATGTATTTGTATGTACAAAAATAATATATTCTAATTAAGCATTCAAGCAATACAAAATTCTATTAAGTATAAATGAAAACCCTTCACTCCTTTCCCAACCTCATTTCTGTTCTCACAGGTATCCACTAGTAAAAGCTTGATATAGATCCTTTTAGATGTTTTTCCATGCATTTATAAATGTGTGTATGTGTGTATATATATATATAAAATATGTGTATGTACATGTATGCATTTATATGTACCCTCTCTCACACATAAACACAGCATCTAAGAAATCTTTCTATAATAATATATATCTCATTCAGCTGGATGCAGTGGCTCAGGCCTGTAATCCCAGCACTTGGGGAGGCCGAGGTGGGCAGATCTATTGAGCTCAGGAGTTCGAGACCAGCCTGGACAACATAGCAAACCCTGTCTCTACTAAAAATACAAAAATTAGCTGGGCATAGTGGCTCACAGCTGTAGTCCCAGCTACTTGGTAGGCTGAGGTGGGAGGATCACTTGATCCCAGGAGGCAGAGGTGGCAGTGAGCCCAGATCACACCACTGCACTCCAGCCTAGGCAACAGAGAGAGATCCTGTCTCGAAAAAAAAAATTATGTATATATTTGTGTATATATATATTTCATTTGAATGACTGACATTTCATAGATAATATGCCAAAAAGTTATTGAACAATTACACTGTTGATGGATGTTTATGGAGTTTTCAGTTTTTCATTATTAAAACAATGTTGCCTTGACTTTCTTTATGCATATATCTTTGTTCACACATGCCAGTATTTCTGTGGTAGTCCCATAAGTGGATTTGCTAGGTTTCTGGGCATATACATTTTGCATTTTGGAATAAACTATTCCATTATCCTCCAAAAAGAGCACTTAGTTTACAGATCTACAGTTTAAGAGCATGCCTAGTCTACTCACTACTCATGTGGTTGAGAGGTTTATATTCTAAAGGATGAACAATAATACCCCATTTCATTGATTTCTATTAGATTGGGCATCTTAACATACCTTTATGGATCACTTATTTTTTATTATTTGATTTGACTATCCAAAACTTCTGACCAGCTGAGGCAGGAGGATTGCTTAGCCCAGGAGTTCTCTACCAGCCTGGTCAACATAGTGAGACCCCATCTCTAGAAAAAATTTTAAAAATTAGCTTAGCGTGGTGGCACTTGCATGTAGTCTCAGCTACTTGGGTGGCTGAGGTGAGAGAATCACCTGAGCCCAGGAAATTGAGGCTGCAGTGAGGCATGGCTACACCACTGCACTCCAGCCTGGGTGACAAAGTGAGACCCTGTCTCAAAAAAAAAAAAATTATGTGATCAGTTTTTTGGGTAGTTGTTTGTCTTTTATATGGATTGGTAACATCTTCTTAGATATCATGGATATCAGCCCTTTATTGCATATGTTGCAATATTTTTTCCAATTTGTTGTTAACTTTTAAACTTTTTAATGGCATTTTGTTTAAATTTTTGTATATTCAAATCTATCTGTATTGTTATGTTTTACTTCATTGTTTTGTGTCTTATGGATGGAGGCCAAGAGTATAAAACTATTATTTTTACCTGTTATCTATGCTTCGGAGAGGTGCATTTATTTGTGTGTATGATTCAGAAAGTAAACTAACTTTACTTTTTTCTAAGTCAGTAGTCGATTCTCTCAATGCCACTTTTTTCCCTGTGGATGTGAAATTCTCTTTTAATATACACATCGGTCAATTTCTGGATTGCTTACTATGTTCTAATGAGCTGTTTGTCTATCCCTGTCTATATCCTACTGTTTAATTTGGATAGATTTGTAGTGTACTTTTATATTTGATGGGGCATTTTTTCACCCTCAAAATTCTATTGGCTATTTTTTTTATTTACTCATCTAGAGAAATTTAGTATATGCTTCTTGTATTTCATAAAAGTCTATTGATATTTTTATTGCTTATGTAAATATAAACAGATGCAAATATATAAGCTTTCAGGGAAGAGTAACAGCTGATATCAAGGGTAAATTTTAAAAGTTCTCCAAAACATAAATTGATTAACACTCTTTAATACCTTTCCAGATAAGGAAAAATTAAATATTCATATCACCAAAATAAATATGCCTTGCTTAAGTATTCTTAAACCTTGGCAGTAAAGCAAATGTTACTGCTATTTTTCCATTAACTTATGACATCATTCGAGATATATTCCAGTAGGGATATAGTTTGGCTCCAAGACATAAAAATAATGCTTATGATTTTCAAGCTGTTTTCAGTAATTCTTTTAAGGGGAAAAAGTTCTGGTAATCACTACTCTTTCTAATAAAAATAATACAAAAACATGATCCAGTTTTACATTTAGCAAATTGTTCCATAAAAAAGGTGGTGGTACTCTTAGTACCAGCCTCTCTTGGGGAAAATAAACACCTTATGAATCATTACCTTGCCCTTTCAATGCAACCTAGATACACAGCAGCTCTCCTTTCCTCTTATTAGCATGAGACATTGTCTCCTTATACCAAATAAGGCTTCCCTTCAAAACCTCAGTCTGTGAACTCCTTGCAGATTTGGGGTGGTTAATAAATGGGCTGACTCCTCTTCTCGGGCACCTCTTTATCTAGAGGCCATTTCCAACACAGTGATGTACTGGTGTACAATGGAAAGACCCACTTCTGTATATAGCTTCCTTTGCTTCTCTATCTCCAGAGAGAGAGACACAAGCTGGTGGCCAAGGGCAGGTATGGGAGGGAGACTTCTCACAACTCACCCTTTTGAACCTTTTGAATTTTTGAAACATTATGAATGTATTACCTAGTCAAAAACAAACATTTAAAAGAAAAAATAAAGGATCCATTCTCTAAGTCCTTGTTTCTGTAAATGAAGATTACGTCGTGGTGGCTTTTCTTGACTAATGTGTTGGCACTAATATTAATTGTGACACTTCCACGTCTTGTGCACTGAGGGGGTACCTCTGATACTTCTGTCATGGAATACATTCCATGACATATTTGGTCTGTAGTGATGAAGAACTGTGGTGCTCTACTCTTTCATCTAATTCTCCCAGTTTCTCCCAGTATTTTCCAGATGGTGCCCTGGAATTGGAATGGATTCTAGGGCAAGAAAGGTAGGGACAAATGGTCCCCACAAGAAGTCATCCTGTGGCCCTATAGGTACCAAGCCCTAACCTCAGTTGCTTAGACCTTGCTGCTTGTCTGGCCACATTCTGCATTTTCTACCCCTCAACAGTGCCCAGTCAGCCCACTGTTCAAAACCAAAAAGTCCATTTGAGGGTGATAGATCATTAGATAGGATCGTTGCATTCTCGAAGGAGACCAACATGGCAAACAAAAGCCACTTCCTTTTCCATAGTAAATGGAATTTCTACAATATAAAATAACTCTCTAAATTCTAAAGATAAATTGCATGAAAGGTCAAATTTTACTTAAGTTCTAAACTGTAAAGTAGTTACAGCTGAGCAGTAAGATTTTGAGTAATTTTAATTTTCCTCTGGATATTTATTATCTGTTTTCCCAACAGAGAAAGTGTTAACATGTATCAGATTTGTTATCAAGAGAGAATATCGCTTTTTAAAAATAAACTTCTCATTTTGTAAATGATGACATTTTTGGAGTATACAAAGTAGTTTCATATTTGTATCAGCTTGTAAATTATTTACTTCTTATATTAAGGAGTCTTACTGAAGACTCATAGAATCATTGAATTGAGGCTCTTAGAGTTAAAATGAGCCTCAAGAGATCATTGGCATAATGTCAAGTGGGAAAGTCAGGATATTGACTAACTGTAGCAGCAGTATATTTTATTTAAAATTCAGATGCAGCCGGGTGCGGTGGCTCACGCCTGTAATCCCAGCACTTTGGGAGGCTGAGGTCGGTGGATCACGAGGTCAGGAGATTGAGATCATCCTGGCTAACACGGTGAAACCCCATCTCTACTAAAAATACAAAAAAATAGCTGGCGTGGTGGTGGGCACCTGTAGTGCCAGCTACTCCAGAGGCTGAGGCGGGAGAATGGCGTGAACCCGGGAGGCGGAGCTTGCAGTGAGCCGAGATGGCACCACTGCACTCCAGCATGGGCAACAGAGCGAGACTCCGCCTAAAAAAAAAAAAAAAAAAAAAAATTCAGATGCCTGGAAATAAAGATTAGGAAATAACTTCAAAAATTCTTAGTGCTTAATTCTAGAGTGGGGTTATAGTAATCTTTTTTTCTTTTCTCTACTTTTCAAATTTTCTTAATGGTAAGAAGTTTTTCTTCATGTTGAGAAGTTTCTTAATGTTGAGAAGTTTTCTCATGTTGAGACTGAGATATTCACATACAATGACCCTTGAACAACCTGGGTGTTAGGGGCACTGATCCCCACTCACAGTCAAAAATACACGTATAACTTTTGATTCTTCCAAAACTTAACTACTAAAACCTACTGGTGACTGGAATCCTTACTGATAACATAGTCAATCAACACATATTTTGTATGTTACATGTGTTATCTACTATGTTCTTACCAGTAAAGTAGGCTACAGGAAAGAAAATGTTACTTTAAAAATCATAAGGAGTCCAGGCACAGTGGCTCACGCCTGTAATCCCAGTACTTTGGGAGGCCGTGGCCAGAGGATCACATGAGGTCAGGAGTTCGAGACGAGCTTGGCCAACATGGAGAATCCCTGTCTCTCCTAACAATACAAAAATTAGCTGGTTGTGGTGGTACACATCCGTAATCCCAGCTACTTGGTAGGCCGAGGCACAAGAATTGCTTGAACCTGGAAGGTGGAGGTTGAAGTAAGCTGAGATCGCCTGGGCAACAGAGTGAGAATCTGTCTCGAAAATAATAATAATAATAATAATAATAATAATAATAATAATAAATCATAAGGAAGAGAAAACATATTTACTATTCATTAAGTGGAATTGGATAATCATAAAGGTCTTCATCCTCATCGTCTTCATGTTGAATAGGCTGAGGAGAAGGAGGGGGTTGGTCTTGCTGTTTCAGGGGTGGCAGAGGTGGAAGAACATCCAATTATAAGTGGACTCATGCAGTTCAAACCCATGTTATTCAGGGGTCTATGTGTCAGGTATGACACATAGACATACACACTTTTTTTTTTTTTTTTTTTTTTTTTTTGAGACGGAGTCTCGCTCTGTCGCCCAGGCTGGAGTGCAGTGGCGCCATCTCGGCTCACTGCAAGCTCCGCCTCCTCGGTTCACGCCATTCTCCTGCCTCAGCCTCCCAAATAGCTGGGACTACAGGCGCCCGCCACTACGCCTGGCTGATTTTTTGTATTTTTAGTAGAGACGGGATTTCACCGTGTTAGCCAGGATGGTCCCAATCTCCTGACCTCGTGATCCGCCCGCCTCGGCCTCCCAAAGTGCTGGGATTACAGGCGTGAGCCACCGCCGCCGGCCCATATAAGTATTTTTTAAAGCAATGATCTCATTCTATACTTTTTTGAGGTGTTACTATCCTATGTGGGTTTACGGTTAAAGTAAACCACTCTTTCAGCTTCTAGATATGCTTATCAAAATATGACATCACAGGAACTATACTTGAAACTGCAATGAAAATTAATAAGGGGTCCTCCACCGAGGAATGGAAAGGCTGCTTTTGTAGTGGCACTGCCTTTCATGGATACTCCATTTACTTGCTACCTGGACAGAAATTAAAAGAGTTGCAAAATGCTGCTTTAACTACTACCAGAGTTGAAAGCAAGGCTCAGTATTGGGAATGATAAGAGCCCAGCCAGTGTGTGGTCTAGCCTCTCAGGTAGAACAAGGAGCTGTAATTTAAGAGAGCCTCTTCCTTTGTTTAACATAAGCGTATGTACAGGAGGATCCCCTGAGCCCCAGAGTTCCAGGCAGCAGTGAGCTATGATCCGGCCACTGCACTCCAGCCGTATGACAAAGCCAAACCCTGTCTCTTTAAAATAAATAAATAAATAAATAAAATTTAAAAATAATAAGTATAGGTGGCATGACAATGAAACTCTTTTAAAGAAAAGGGGAATGAATTATTTAGGAGTTTTATATCTATCAAGTAGGGAAGTACAGGAAAGTAATATTTTACCTTTGTGAGTAATTATATATTTTATGTTATGTGAATAAATTTACAGGAAGGGCTGGGCGCAGTGGCTCATGCCTGTAATCCCAACACTTTGGGAGGCCGAGGTAGGTGGATCACCTGAGGTCAGGGGTTCAAGACCAGCCTGGCCAACATGGTGAACCCTGTCTCTACTAAAAATACAAAAATTAGCCGGGCATGGTGGTGCATGCCTGTATTCCCAGCTACTCTGGAGGCTAAGGCAGGAGAATCACTTGAACCCGGGAGGTGGAGGCTGCAGTGAACCAAGATTGCACCACTGCACACTAGCCTAGGCAAAAGAGCAAGACTCTGTCTCAAAAAAAAAAAAAAAACAATTTATAGGAAGATGAATAATTTTTTAAAATTAAATTATAAAGGAACCGCCTTTATTGAAATCATTTTCTTTATCTGAATTCCATAACTTAAAAATAGCTTTTCCCCCATTCCCTCCCTCTCAACAGTATGAAAATAAGAAAAAATGTATTGCAGTTTTAAAAGAAAGAAGAAAATATGTATGACTTTAGATTGGAGTCTCAGGAAAGTTCTGAAAAGAGGGTGGACAAAAGGCTTCAGTATCCTTACGGCACAGTAAATCTATTTATTGCTCCACCAACTTGAAGCCTAAAGCCAAAACTATCATGCTGTCACATAGACAAACTTCTCAAGACGTAAAGCTGAACTTCTCCTACCTTAAAATGAATGCAAACTACCGAGAAATAGCAAACTACCGAGAAATAACAAACTGAAGACTATTTTGCATTTTCAGTACCTCTAACCACAGCGTTTTAGAGCTGAATTTGAAGATAAGCTGAGTAATTTAAACAGGATAAAAGTGTCATTTTCAGATTGGATAGAGCAGAAAAATATATGGCTTTTGTTTTCCTTCTGGTTGTTACTTTTTACCGAATCTGGGCAATCTATCTAAAGAGAGGTCATAGTTCTGACCTCTGGCTTTGTGAGCACATTATTGCACGCAAGGTATCAATTGGTCACCTTCTTTTCCTAGCCAGCCCTTGAAGCTGTGTTGGTGGCCTGTGACCTTCCAATGCAATCTAGACTGTGGAATTCACTGTGTACTGGGATCCATGGGCAAATGGTGTGTGCAGGAAAAAAAAAAAAAATCTTACACTGTCCTCAGTTATTTTTGAAAATTAAATACAGAATACTTTCCAGGACAATATTGGGCTTTCAAAGATTATCTCTTCTGGCCGGGTGCGGTGGCTCATGCCTGTAATCCCAGCACTTTGGGAGGCTGAGGCGGGAGGATCGCTTGAGGCCAGGAGTTCAAGACCAGCCTGGTCAACATGGCACAATGCTGTCTCTACAAAAAATACAAAAATTAGCCAAGTGTGGTGGCGAGTGCCTGTATTCCCAGCTACTTGGGAGGCTGAGGCAGGAGAATCTCTTGAATCCAGGAGGCAGGGGTTGCAGTGAGCCGAGATCATGCCACTGCACTCCAGACTGTGTGACAGAGTGAGACGGTGTCCCCCCCACCCCCCAAAAAAGAAGATTATCTCTTCTGGTCCATTGACTACTCCCTTTGTTATCCAACCCAAAATTTCATTTACCTTCTTCATCCCATAGACATTACCAATGGAGAGAGAAAACATCAGGTTTCCTTATCCTTGCCCCTTGAATTCAAGATTAGATGAACATCTGAAGATTAGGACACTGTGGAATGTTTGGTACGCAAAGCCCAGCAGATTTGGCGAGGGCTAAATAATTGCTAAGTTAGATGAGCTTTTAACTAATTTTTAGAAAAGCTGAACCTAAGAAAGATAGGCCTTTGGTAGCTCATGGTGTGAGGGTCCTGGAGGTACAATGCACTGTGTTGTCAGGGCTCCCTGGGTTGCTGCTCCCTTTCTGGAGTATGGACAATGCTGGTGTGCCCTGCTCAGAGGGAGATGCGGCTGCTAGTTTGGGATATCACTGGATGGGCTCTTCAAGTCATTGTGAAAAGTTTGAGAATAGACTGTAGCAATCAAAGTGTGACCTGAGAAGGTGGAACAGGATTTTTCTCTGGTCAAAATTGATCAGAACTTGAATGGATAATGAAATTGTGGTATACATACACAATGGAATACTACTCAGCCACAAGAAAGAATGAAATTCTGTCATTTACACCAGCATGGATGAACCTGGAGGATATTATGTTATGTGAAATAAGGCAGGCACAGAAAGATAAACACCACACATTCTCACTTACACGTAGAAGCTAAAAAGTTGATCTCATTGAAGTAGAGAGTAGACTAGTGGTTATCAGAAGATAAAGAGGGTAGGGAAAGGAGATAGGGTGCAGTTGGTTAACAGATACAGCTAGATGGGTGGAATAAGTTCTAGTGTTCTATAGCACTGTAGGGGGACTATAGTTAATAATTTATTGCATATGTTCAAAAAGCTAGAAGAGAATTTTGAATGTTTCTGACACAAAGAAATGATAAATGTGTAGGATGATTGATTTGCTAGTTTGATCATTACACATTTTATGCCATCAAAATATCACTCTGTACCCCATAAATATGAACAATTATTATGTGTCAATTAAAAAATATAATAAAATAATCAATAAAAATTTTAAATAAAATTTGATTAAAATGGACAGAGGTAGAAATTCAGATGATCACCTTTTCTATTCCATGCTACCCAGAGAACACCAGAAAATCACCCCTTCGAATGGAAGTACAGATGAAGACATGTTTTGATCTCATACTGAAATGTAGGTTAGGAAGACAGAGTCTGGAGCATAGCGCATCCACTTACCAGCTGTCTCTCTCTGCCTTGGGCAAATGAGTTAGCATCCCCATGCCTCAGTTTCCACATCTGTACAAAGATGATATAGGAGTACTTTCATCATAAGATTGTTTTTGGGATTAAATCAGGAAATAGATGCATAGCACTTGGACTTGTAAGCTCCGGTAAGTATTATATTAGGATTGTTATTATTATCTGTGTATTAGTCCATTCTCATGCTGTTATAAGGACATACCCAAGACTGGGTAATTTATAAAGGAAAGAGATTTAATTGACTCACAGTTCCATGTGGCTGGGGAGGTCTCAGGAAACCTGCAATCTTGGCAGAAGGCACCTCTTCACAGGGCAGCAGGAGAGAGAATGAGTGCCGAGTGCAGGGAGAAGCCCCATCAGATCTCGTGAGTACTCACTGTCACGAGAACAGCATGGGGGAAACCACTTGCCTGATTCAATTACCTCCCACAACATGTGGGGATTATGAGATTACAATTCAAGGTGAGGTTTGGGTGGGGACACAGCCAAACCATATCAATTTGCCTTTCACATTGTATATAAAATATTTGATTTAAGAGGTTTTCAGTTACTCTGAAATATTTTTATAGAACTTCCATATTTTGCTTCAGGTTGTGGTTGACTCTTCCTAGAAAACATTTTGGAATGTCCTGTCAGGTGGGTTATTGTATATTAGTATACATTTACTTGTAATTAAGTTTAGGGGCTTCTGACTGGACTCCTCAGTCATATAGAATTATTTATAGAGCTAACAAATAACTTCCTAGATACCCCTGTGTATATGTGTTCAGTGACTTATGCATTCAACAAATAGTTATTGAGCACATCCCTAGTGAGCCAGATTGTGTTCTGGACCCTGAGAGTTTAGGACCTGTCTCATAAGGTCCTCAGGTGGTTATGTTCCAGTAGAGAAGCAAACTATTACCAAGTCAACAATAAATACACATGAGCATTTCAGATAGTGCTAAGGACTATGAAGAAAAGGTAGTAGGACAGGGGTGGGTATAGATCCGATGGCCAAGAAAGGGGTCTGTATCTGTCTGAGTTCTCCAGAGAAACAAAACCAATAAGATATATGTATATAGATATATGAGAGGGGATTTATTAGGGCAGTTGGCTCACATGATAATGGATGCTGAGAAGTCCCAGAACAGGCTGTCGGCAACCTGGAGACCCTGGGATGCTGGTAGCCTGGCTCAGTCCAAGGCTGGAGGCCTGAGAGCTCGAGGCAGTGGGGAGTACTGGTGTAAGTTCTGGAGTACAAAGGGTGGGGAGCCTGGAGTTGTTGTTCAAGGACAAGAGAGGAAGAGCATGTATCCCAGCTCCAGTAGATAGATTGACATAGTCTCCTTTTCTCTGTTTTTGTCCTCTCTGGCTCTCTGGCAGATTGGCTGTGGCCACCGACACTGAGGGAAGATCTTCCCTACCTAGTCCACTCAGACTCACAAGCCAGTCCCTGAAAACACCCTCACAGACTGTATTAGGCCATTCTTGACTGCTATAAAGAAATACCTGAGACTGGGTAATTTATAAGAAAACAGGTTTAATTGGCTCACAGTTCTGCAGGCTGTACAGGAAGCATAGCAGCATCTGCTTCTGGGGAGGCCTCAGAAAGCCTCCAATCACGGCAGAAAGCGAAGCGGGAGCAGGCACATCACATGGCAAGAATGGGAGCAAGAGTGGAGGAGAAGTGCCCCACACTTTTAAACCAGACCTCGTGAGAAGTCACTCACCATCACAAAGACAGTACCAAGCCATAGGGATCCACCCCCAGGACCCAAACACCTCCCGGCCCCACCTCCAGCATTGGGGATTATATTCCAACATGAGATTTGGCAGGGACAAATATCCAAACTATATCATTTTGACCCTGGCTGCTCCCAAATCTCATGTCCTTCTCACATTTCAAAATGCTTTCCCAACAGTCCCCCAATGTCTTAATTCATTCCAGCATTAACTCAAAAGTTCAAAATCTCATCTGAAAAAAGGCAAATCCTTTCCACCTATGATCCTGTAAAATAAAAAACAAGTAAGTTATTTCCAAGATATGGTGGGGATCTACACTGGGTAAACATTCCCGTTCCCAAAGGGAGAAATCAGACAAAAGAAGGTGGCTACAGGCCCCATGCAAGTTCAAAACCCAACAAGGCAGTTGTTAAATCATAAAGCTCCAAAATAATCTCCTCTGACTCCATGTCCCATGTCCTGGGCACTCTGGTGTAAGTGGGCAGCTTTACCCCTGTGGATTTGCAAGGTGCAGCCCCCAGGCTGATCTCACAGGCTGGTGTTGAATGTCTGTGGCTTTTCCAGGCACAGGGTGCAAGCTGCCAGTGGATCTACCATTCTGGGGTCTGGAGGACAGTGACTTCCTTTTCACAGTTCCACTAGGCAATGCCCCAGCAGAGACCCTTTGTGGAATCCCCAACTCCTCATTTCCCTTCCACACTGCCCTAGTAGAGGTTCTCTGTGGGGGCTGTGCCCTTCCAGTAGGCTTCTGCCTGGACACCCAGGCTTTTCCATGTATCCCCTGAAATCTAGGTGGAGTGTCTGAAGCTTCCATCACTTTTGCATTCTGTGCATCTGCAGGCTTAACATCATGTAGAAGCTGTCAAGGCTTTCAGCTTGCACCCTCTGAAGCAGAAGCCTGAGCTGTATCTGGGGCCCTTTGCGCCAAGGCTGGAGCCAAAGTGGCTGGGATGCAGGGAACAATGTCCTGAGGCTGCACGAGGCAACAGGGCCCTTGACCTGGCCCTCGAAAAAGTGAAAGAGTGATGTTGCCTCTGTGTATCAAATGCAGGCATGGCGGTCCTCACATCTGCCCAAGGTTACAGTCAGGGATAGACTAAGAACAGAACTCAAAGTGGACACATTCCTGCTTTAGTAATAAATTGCCTACCAGTTTTGTAAAGCTTGGTATATCTTATTTTTCTTTTGACTTTTGTCAAACACAGAAGTAACATAAGTCCCTTGTATCCAACTAGCAGCTCTTCAGTTATCAATTCGTGGCCCATCTCATTTCACCTGCTCTTATTTTTCAGTTTTTCATTTTGTAATGCTTGTATTCAACACAGTGACGTTTAGTAAGTACTATCACGTGCCAGAGATTGTATTCAATGAGTACGTAAAAATGGATAAGAACATTTCCTTCCTCAGCTTCTCATGATCCAATTGCAAAGGCACATGTATCCAAAGATTATATAATGTAAGCAATAACTGGCATAAGCCAAAGGTTATGGGAACACAGGAAAGAGAGCAATTAGTGCTTCCCTGAGCAGTGGAGAAAAGAGTCTGGAGAACTCACAGAGTGAGACTGCATAAAGCGCAGATGGTAAGAGAGATAAAGGTAGAAGAAAGAGTAGGCCAGGTGTGGTGGATCAAATCTGTAATCGCAGCACTCTGGGAGGCCGAGGACAGATTGCTTGAGTGCAGGAGTTTGAGAACAGCCTGGGCAACATAGCAAAACCCCATTTCTACTAAAAATACAAATATTAGCTGGGCATGGTGGTGCATGCTTGTAGTTTCAGCTACTTGGATGCTGAGATGGGAGAATCACCTGAGCCCAGGAGGTTGAAGCTGCAGTGAGCTGAGATCGCACCACTGCACTCCAGTCTGGGCAATAGGAGTGAAACCCTGTCCCCCTCTGGAGCTCCCCCCAACCCACCCCGCAAAAAGTAGGTAGAGGAAAGGGCATTAGCGCAAAAGCCTTTTTGGGGCAAGTGATTGAAATGGAGAGTATTTGGAAGCAGTGATAGAGATACAGGTAGAACCATGAGTTGGGCCACTTTCTGAAAAGCCTTACTTGCTACTCCAGGAAGTTTAAATTTTATTTTGTTGGCTTTCTTATTTTAATTTTTTTAAGGGACAGGGTCTTACTATGTGCCCAGACTTGTCTTGAACTCCTGGACTCAAGGCTGTCCTCCCACCTCAACCTCCCAAGCAGCTGGGATTACAGGTGTATGCTACCATGCCCAGCTTAAATTTTATTTTGTAGGTAATGGGGAACAATACGATCCTTTTGAGAAAGAACTGGGTTGGGCGCAGTGGCTCGTACCTGCAATCACAGCACTGTGGAAGGCAAAGGTGGGCAAATCGCTTGAGACCAGGAGTTCAAGACCAGCCTAGGTAACATAGCGAGACCCCCATATCTAATTAAAAATAAAAAAGATTTAAAAAACCCCAAGAACTGAAATGATGGAACCAGTATTTTTAAGGATAGTGCGAGCAACAGTGAGGAGCATAGATTTGATGGAGAGAGCCTGGGACAGGGAAACCAATTAGGAGACTGGCTGACCAGAGCAGATGAGCATTCGACTGTAGAAGACAGAGTGAAATGCTAGGCAGAGTTGCATAAATGTGGAATTGCAGAAGTAGGCTGAAGAGCTTGATCACTTAAGGCTTTATGGAGAAGATAACTTTTGACCTTGATCTTGAAAATGAAAACATAGATAGGAAATGAAGGGAAGGAATTGCAGTATTAGTGAACAGCATGTTCAAAAGCACCGGGCTACAAAAATGCGAGGAATGTTCAGGAACTCACAAGGAGGGAAAGGAAGCCAGCTGGCTGGCTAACAAGCATACCGTAAAAGTAGTGCCAGCAAAAGATGGCACTTTAATGATTCCAAGACAGGCAGTTGAGGCAGGACTTGGTGACAAATAGGAAATGCTGGATGAGGGAGAAAATGAATTGCTAATCTGAGGTTTCTAGACAAAAAATATTTTTAAAGATAGAATATTAAATAAGACAAAGTGCAAAGGCAGGTTAACAAGGAAAGCTTTGTATAGTTGTGGACATGCTTAGTATATACCTGTGGAACATCTTGGGGGAAGCGCCCTGTGGGCTTTTGGAAATTCAAGTGTAGAAAGTAGATTTGGAGTCGTCAGCAGGAGATGATAAGAGGCTGAAGCTAATGAAAAAGTGTCTATTTGTTGCTGTGCTTTTATAATACAGACCAGGTGTACCGAAATCCCTTTGTGAAACATCTCCCTCTGCTTGATAAAGGTTAGAGCACGATGCTCAAGAATAGTGATGTTTTCTGTCTTGGTTGCTGTGTAACCTGAATACTATAACCAGCATCTTTTATATAAGGTTTCCTTATATGCTTATATATAAACATATATATAAGGAAAGCGTTTATATATGCTTTCCTTAATAATATTTGTAACAGTATTTTGTTATGACAGCAATCTGTAAACAGTAATTCAGTTGGGGGATATCTGGGGTACCTTTTCATTGTAAACATGACCACGCCTTATTCAGCTCACTGCATGCAGAATGTGCTCCTAGGCCACAGGCTCATAGTTTCTATTTCTTACTCCAGGTTTCATCGTCCATAACGAAGAGTGAGACTCTTTGGAAACAGAGACTGATCATCTTTGGGGGAAGCCCTGCTTCCTGAAAACCTGATATTGCACTGGGATTTGAATGTGTGTGTTTCCATTTAACTTGTGGTGAAGGAAGTGTGTGACTCAGCTTGGCTGGGAAGTGCTCCTCACCTGTGTGGCCCAGATGGCTCCAACAAGCAAAAGGAAGGATGCAGTGACTCTTGCTGCCCAGAATGCACAGCGATGGTAAGAGACACCGTGGATATTCTTCATCAGAAGCTTTAATCAAAGAAGATGAGCAGAAGACAATCGCTGGCTCCCTGTTACCAGAAAGCCAAATTTTATAATGCGGGTGAAAGAAAAATGTAGATTAAAATTGCTGGGCACTGAAAAGGGGTGGGAGTTGGAAATCAGAAAGAAAGAGAAATATTTCATTATGTTAATGAAGAAAAGAGAAAATTGAAGCATAAATGTATTTTTGAAGTAGTTATTCGGTAGCTGAGAACTTATTAAGGGATTTAGGAATTTAACCTCCCGATGTGGATTCCTCAAAGACTTGATCGGAGAATACTCTTGTTTCACCATTATGTTGGTACAGTATAGTACCATTATTTTATGTTGTGCCAGTGAATCCAGTTGCCAGAAATAAGTCTGAATGTTTTCATGCATCTTTTTCTTAAATGCAAGAGCTTCTACTGACTCTTAACAAGCATGCTTACCCAAATTTTGTTGCATGCTTTTAAGTAGCATTAGCTATGCACACTTGACATTTTTAAATATTCCTTTCCTAGTGTACCAGCCTTCACAGGATAAGAGGACTGGGAATAAAGTCAGATGTAATGTGACCCTAGAAAACTGTAGCAAGCTTCAGAAATAAATCTTTTGATCTTTCCCTATCTTGATTAGATCCAAAGTCAAAGCAACCATACTTCACCTAGAGAAGACAGTATTGACAATCATGACACCTGTAATAAAAACTTGACTCCAAAGTTGAAACTTAAGCAAGATACAAATGTGCTGCCTGCAGTTAGTCCTGCATGGGAATAAGGACTAGTTATTTTTTTAGTGCTGCATTTTTTTAAAGTTGGATTGCTGCTATTTAAAAAAAAAAAGCACACAGATCAAAAAAACACCCAAAGGCTTAACAGAACATGGAAAGTTCCCACTAAGTTGTGTGTGAGGAAATCCTCATCTTGTATTTTAAGAATCTGCAGATGGCACCCATAAATACAGTACAGTATTTGCTGTCAATGCAAAAGAATCAGTGAGGTTAAAGTAGTGGAAGTTTTCCCTATGAGCCTACAGTCTGTATTGTTTACATTAAGAAACTCTCTATTATTGTGTTGCTATTTTCCATGGAGTCACAGGCACACTATGACTTCTGCTCCCAAATACATATGACCATATGTAAATACCACCTTGCATTTCATTGTTCTTCACAATTGCTTTGTGCCCCTTTAATTAAAAACACATGAAATGAATAACAAAACAAGAACCAAATAGAGTTTATTTTATTCTCAGAGTTCGGACTACAATTTTCTAAGATGTTTCTGGTTCAAGACTGTAATTTTCTATTTCAACCGAAAAGTAAGCATTTAACCTGGTGAATAAATGTAGATCCTGCCATTCATTGGTGTTTTAAAGAACCACTTGAAATCAGATCATTTTATTTAAAAATAAAAAATGTTAATGCCAGTTGGCCTATTATAAAAAGCCAGGACCATGTTAGAATTAGGAAAAGTAACCAGCATTACTGCACCTCTTGTTAGACTCTGTGCATTAATAAAATACACCTAGAGTCTGTTGTCATTTCACTAATAGGATAAGACAAATTTTTTGCTTTGAAAAAATGTTTCTGCATGCCCAGGTGTCTGTCTCTGGCTGAGGTTTTGTCTGTTTTATAGTGTTTCAATCCAGCCATAAAAATTAACTTGTGATTTTTTTTTTCCCAAAGTCATGCTTTTCCTTAATTATATTTTTATTTTATTATTTTAGTGTCTTGAGAAAAATACCAAGAGATATAATGTCTCTTTTAATTGTCTATGCTTAATCATCTTTAAACACTTTTTAAATTTCTAACTACAAGACCTCTCTATAATGGTAAATGTAAGACATCACCATTTTATCACTCAAAGTACGTTATTGAAAGTTTCTATTTGGTTGATAAAAGGAACAATTTTTTCCCACTTTTGATGCCTGTGATGCAATTTTTTATTGCCTACAATGAGATACACTTAGTACAAAAAATGAAAATCCGGTATTTCAAAATTGCTTTTCTTGTATAATAGGTCAGATTTATTAACTACTCATACTTTTTCTTTACACTAATCGATACATTTAGAAAAAATTTTTTAAGTTAGAGACAAGTTTAAAAGTAAAAAAAAAAAAAAATTAGCCACTGCTAGTCTACTGTTTAGGTAATCAGAATCACCAATTATTTTATTAGAATGATGGCTTGAGTAAAAAGCTGTGTAAAGAATTAAAGGATATGAGCTAAGCTGTATTTTGCAGAATATGGTTCTATTTTAGTAGAGCAGAGACGAGACATATCCCCACCGGCCACCCAGCCAGAGGTCTCCTACCGGGGGGCCCTAAAGGGATGCAGAGGTCTGGCCCACCCTCCATGCATAGGCACCTCTGTCCACCACCAGCGTTTCAGCAATCCAACCAGTAAGCATATGCTGTATAGGAAAAATAAAAGTGTGTGGGAATTGGATTTCTTTTGTTGTAACACAATTCCAGGTTTTTGGCTATTTAAAGTTTGACATTAGGCTGACATGGAGGAAGTAAGTGGGTTTTCCTGAGTTCCCAAGATATGATTAAGGAAGAAAACAAACCCATCTCCAGGAAGATCCCAGGCAGGAAAGAACTAGACAGATGTAGAAACCAAAGTGACCATTTTAGTTTTTTTTATTGGAGAATAAAACATTAATATTAGGGTATTAAGAAGATGCTCAGCAAGCTTGATCAGAATCTTCATGGTCATTACCAATCAGTCTGACAAAATAGTTCTCTGGTAGTCAGCATTCATTTAAGGCAGCTTGCCTGATAATTTCCTGTGTTATGTGAAGTGTCTTGCACTTTCACATGTTAGCTATAATTCCTTAAATTACTTAACTGAAATCTGTAATAGAGAACCATTTTGGCATTTGAACAGCTATTTTACATGGAGAAAAAGCAAACACATCTGTCTCTGCTTTACCCAGAAAAACTGACTTTCTGGTTT